>NC_136433.1:186660690-187861523 GCF_052849685.1 Lactuca virosa | reverse complement strand
GGTTCTTCCGGAATTTCATATGGAGTCCGGAGAGGAGAGCCTTAATCAATTGGGGCTATTTTTGGTTCCGGAATGGGAGAGGGAGACATCATGGAGGGAGTGGCTCGGAAGGCTTGAGCTGTAAGGAAGGATTTTGCCTTAGCCATTTTGACGGCCATTTCAAAGGCGTCCGGAAGAGAGGATGGCCAGGAGACAGCGGACCAGATCCTCTTTTGTTCTTCTGATAACACCTTCGGAGCAGTCAGCTTTGGAGCTTGAAGACCAAGAATTCCTTTGGGAGCTTCATCCGGAATGTAAATTTCATAATCTTCATCTCCTTCGTTTCCTTTAGTAATTCCCAGGATTCTGGAGAAAAATTGAACATCTTCTTCTTCGGAATCGAGGTCCTCATCCGGGAGTGAGAATTCCGAGGCTGGCTTCCATCTTCTGCTTGGGCCTTCTCCCCCTCTTGCATCGGTGACTCTTGAAACCGGTGCAAGAGACACGTCCTCCTTGATATCATTAATTTTGGAGAACACCTTCTGAAGACCGGTGGAGAGTTGAAGAGTAAGAGTGTCATAGGCTTCAAAAGTCGGAGCTTGTTCGGAGAGATGCTTGAATGTGCTGCTGAGGATGGCAATCATCTCATCAAACTTTCTGTTCAGAACATCCATAATGTTCCAAGTTGAGCGCAGGAGTTTGATGAGGACTTGTTGAATGATGAGGTTCATCTCATCCTTCTTCCGGATCTCCTTTTCCAGTCTTAGAATTTGTTTCTCTTGACGAACATGAGTCTGCTTGATTAAATCGTTGGTAGCAGACACAAGATCATCATGAACCTTGAGCAAGGAGGTGATGGTGTTGAGATAATTGTCGACAAGAGCATCATACTTGGAATCAAGTTGCTCAACAGTGTGTTTCAGCCGGATGGAGATCAGCTGATCGAGTTGGGCTTCTCTCTCTGCTACGGATGGTCCAGACTGTTGGGAGAGAGACTGAAGGATAGCATCAAGTTTTGAATCAAGTCCGGAGACTTTTTGATCCAGTTTAGAACTTAACTCTGTTACGGATGCTTCTACAGTGGACACTTTGCCATAGTGTCTGAGACATTGTTGCGGATCTCCAGAAGGGCAAACGGGTCAACATGGTCACCAGCTGAGGATTCGGAATCAGAATCCGAGTGTTGCGGAGGAGGTTGGTGGCGTCCGGAGTGGAGGAGGAACCCGCTTTGGCAGCATCATTGTCTTCTTGAAGATTTGAGTTGGATCCGTCGTCCGGAGTGGTAGTGGAGGAGGATCCGAAGTCAAAGGCAGACTTGGATACGGATGCTTTGGATTGATAGTGAATGGAGGTCATGAGATGAGCATCCGGAACGGTTGTTGCTTCTTCATCCAACATAACTTCTTCAGATATCTCCTCTTCCGGATCAGCGAGGAAGATGCTCTAATGAGTGGTGATTGGGGGTAGCTCCGCAGTGAGTTCATTGATGGCATCATCGTCAGAAGGATGGACATAGGGCATATTGCTTTGGATAGCCCGATTCCTCATGGAGATTAGAGTGGATTCCACTTGAGCACGAGTCAGGTTCGGACGTCTTGATGAGGCCCTGTTCACATAATCTTCCCACAAAGGATCATTAGAACCTGGTCGTCCTGTATGCCTTCCGGGTATCAGACCAGTTGTGGCATCGGAAGTGGGAGAGACTGCTCCTCCTTCCGGATGCTTGGGTTCCAGAACAATGGTTCCGGAGTGTGTGCGTGTGGAAGAGATAATGGGAATATCAAATGAGACACGTGGGTGTGTTCCAGGGGGTTGCAAGGAACTTTGTTCAACACCGGCATCACCCTTTTGGGAGGGAGAGGGTGGAATATGTGTAGACTCCCCGTGAGTGTGTGCTTGTGATGATGAAACATTAAGGGGTACCTCAGATGAGTGGGCAGGAAGGGTGTGCGGACGGCCAGAATCAGCTGGAATGTCATGTGTGCCCTCCTGTTGAGAGGGGGCACTGACTTTGGATTTCTTTTTGGCCTTAGGTTTGGTGGGTGAAGCCTTTCGTTTGGCTTGTTGCTTAACTTAGGGTCCGGACTTAGTGTGAATGGCCTCTTCCGGAGTACGCTAAACTGAGACCGGGGCAGGTTGTGTTGGGTCGAACACAACCGAGGTCTCAATATGGTGTTTTAAAAAGGGAGATTCGGAAGGAATGAGGGCCAACATATTGTCCGGAAGTCGTCTGACCGGACCAAAAGAAGATTGGTCCGGAATTCTGTAAGCCTTAACAAGTTTAAAAGATACACATACCTCCGGAGGAATGGTGCTCACCGAAATGGGGACGTTAAGTTCCTTGAAGATCTGTTCAATCGTCAGGGCCCAAAATCTAGGGCTCGAAATCTCGTTCGGTTTCCTCTTGATGGCAAACTTGCAAAAGTCTTGCCATAATTACCTCCGGAAGGTCCACAGCGTTGATGCGTCCGAAATAGATGCTGAAAACCACATTCAGCCAGTCTTTGCTTAGGGTATCAGTACCGCCATGTTTGCCCGACAGCCCTCGGATGATCAAATGCATAAGAACGGTCCAGAGCCCTGAAACGGCAGTTTTCTTGAAATCTTTAGCCCTATAGTCTTGAGTGTACCCGATGAAGTTGAGAAACGTTTGGAAATCTTCAGCAGTTGGTTCCACCACTTCGAAACCAGCAGGATTTGGTGAAATTCCAATGGCCTTGAGGAAGGTTGCTTTGTAGACGGGAATGGTGCGATCATCGATAATGGAGGTTAACAGAACATCATCTTCAAGTTTGATGCTAGTGAATGCACGATGAAGATGAGAGAGAGGGAGAGGAGGATCAGGGATTTTAGTAAGTGGAATGGAGAGGGGATGATGTGCAAGGAACTCAATCATTATCCTGATTGATTCGTCATAGTCAAGGGGGTTCAAGGAGAAAAGTTGGGTAGTGTCCCTGAGAAAAGGTTCTTGATCGGCAGAAGATGATGAACCCTTTGATCCTTTGGATGATTTCTTCCTGGCTATGGATTTCTTGGGAGTTGGGGCAGTTGAAGCTTGGTTCTTGGAGGACTCCATTGATGAAGGTGAAGAAAGCTTGAAGAACACGAAGAACTGTGAGGGTTTTTTTTGGGAGGTTTGAGAGTTGAGAGAGCGTAAAGAGGTAAAGGTAAATGCGAAAAAGTATTTATAGGTAGAGAAAGATGGTTCGGGTCGAAAAAGGTAATGATGAGGGTCCCAGATCCATCGGGTCGCATTTAATGTTGGGAAATTGAGATTAGACAAGTGAGGTGAAAGGGCAAGGCAATTGGTCTAAAAGAAGAGAATGTAACCGTCAATTCGTTTTCTAGTTTAGAGGGCGTGCAATCATGTCACACAAATCGAGGAAGATTGGATAAGGATCTTCCTAAAATGGTAACCGTTGTGAAGAACCGTTTCGCCTTATTACCTCTTGGTATTCTGGATGAATTGTTCCGGACAGTGCATGATCCGGAGTATAAAAGGGACGTTCCGGAACATATATGATAAACAGGGTTTCCGGAGCAAATTTGAAATTCTGGAGCAAATTTTGAAATTCCGGAGCAAATTTTGAAAATTCCGGAGCAAATTTTGAAATTCCGGAGCAAATTGAAAATTCCGGAGCAAATTTTGAAATTCCGGAGCAAATTTTGAAAATTCCGGAGCAAATTTTGAAATTCCGGAGCAAATTGAAAATTCCGGAGCAAATTTTGAAATTCCGGAGCAAATTTTGAAAATTCCGGAGCAAATTTTGAAATTCCGGAGCAAATTTTGAAAATTCCGGAGCAAATTTTGAAATTTCGGAGCAAATATTGAAAATTCGCCTATCCGGAGTGGATTTCCGGAATTCCTTTATTGAGTGAGTTCTGAAATGGTGATTCAGATGATGGTTGATCTTGATAGTCGTGATGAAGAGAATGAACTGTACAGCTTAAAAACTCAAGGGATAATTAGTAAAAAAGACAGGTAAAATGATCCTTTGTATGTAGAGAGAAAATAGTTCCGAAGCAAAAATAATTGAGTTCGGAGCATATATTTCTTCTGAATACTTCTATCAAAGAGAACATGTCTCCTGAAAGAATTGAGGATCAGGCATCGTCATACTCATTTTGTTCAGAAAACCATTAAATTTGGTTTCGTCTAATGCCTTAGTAAAGACATCAGCAATTTCATCGTCAGATGGAACAAAAATAAGTTCGATGTCACCATTTAGAACATGATCTTTGATAAAGTGGTACCGAATGTCAATGTGCTTCGTCATGGAGTGCTGAATTGGATTGTAAGAGATTGCAATGGCACTTTGAGAATCACAGTAGATAGGAATGCGTTGAAATCGGTAACCATAATCCAACAGTTGAGATTTCATCCAGAGAACTTGAGAGGTACAGCTGGCAGCAGCAATGTATTCAGCTTCAGCTGTAGAGAGAGCAATGCAGTTCTGTTTCTTGGATGACCAGCTGACTAAACGACCACCTAGGAATTAACATCCTCCTGATGTACTTTTCCTATCGAGTTGAAGACCATCATAGTTTGAATCAGAGTAAGCTTGCAGAAGGAAATTTTCATTTGCTGGATACCAGATTCCGAGGCTCTTTGTACCTTTGAGGTATCGAAATATTTGCTTCACAGCCAAAAGATGAGACATCTTCGGATTGACTTGAAATCTGGCACATAAGCAGGTTGAGAACATAATATCTGGGCGACTAGCAGTGAGGTAGAGTAAGGATCCAATCATTCCACAATACTTCTTTTCATCAACGGAAACACCCGAAAGGTCGGCAAAGATTTTGTGACCGAAGCCCATAGGTACCTTGGCTGAGGCACAGGTGTCCATCGAGTATTTCTTGAGAAGCTCAGAAATGTACTTCTCTTGATCAATGAAAATACCTTTGTTAGTCTGTTTAACTTGAAGGCCAAGAAAGAAGCTTAATTCATGATTCATGCTCATTTGAAATCGACTGGCCATAAGTTTGGCAAAATCAGCAACCATAGATGAATCCGTAGATCCAAAAATGATGCCGTCCACATAAATTTGTACCAACATGTCACACCCCCAAACCAAGGATGGCGGAAACGTCCGGGGGTGGAGGACTTCATGTATAGTATCATAACAGCAATTGTAATAGTAATTCAAGCAAACACAACCAACATATATAAAATTTTTTTGCATCATTGTATGAATTACATGTTTACGAATAAATCACAATATGTTGATAAAATATGAAATAGTAGACGCCTTAGCGTCCCATCCTCAAAAGCACTTGATTACCTGTTTAATGATTTCCTGAGAATACAAGTTTTTGAAAAAGTGTCAACACAAAGGTTGGTGAGTTCATAAGCTTTTCGTTTGTAAAAGTAGTATTTGTGTTAGAAAAATCCAATATTTTCCTTAATGTGTAAATGTAGTCTTAAAACCCAAAGACCGAAATGTACAAGTAATTTGTCATATTTATAGTAAAACAATGCAAGTTTAAATCGACATAAACTCGTTAAATTTTAATGAAGTCCCCGTAAATTCCAATGTTTGTTAATACTTTATGTGAGTTTATTATAACCATACTATGACCAAGGTTGCCTAAAACGACGTTCTTCAGGCGTCGGAAATGTTATGACATTTGTCACCCCAGACCTATCGGTCTAACTGTTGCATGCAGTTTAGGTGTGGGTTTGTCAAACCCAATATAGATCTATACACAAGTATCACGCTCTCCCTCAAGGAGACTCTGGTTACAATACATGACTTAATGGTAATTTGAAGCAGTTGTCTCACAAGTCATTAACGGAATTACGTGTTATGAAAACTTGGTACCGTATGGCCGTACCTTGCTTAATGAAAATATCCTTTGTATAAATGTACCCTTTTTAAATGTATGTGTTATGTAATGTATCATAAACTATACCTATTATAATTTATCAACCAAGGGTAGTACGTGGTAATGTATGCAAACTATATTCAAAATAGTTTATTTAATGTTTGAATGTATCGATTGTACTTTGATTATAATCACTTGTTATTCTTTATATTTTTCATGACCAAATCCATTTGTAAACTGATGTGTGTCTAAATATTAAGATAAAATGTCATATGTTGCAGTAACATATAGTCACATAAAGATATACACCTTGCTCAACATGTTACAAGGTAAAATGAAATTAACAGCAACTTTTCGTTAAAAACAGTTTCTGTTACCTTTCTTAGAAAATTTATAGAAAAATCATCACAGCTCTAAATCCAAATCCGCAAATTTTGAGAGTTTGGGATATGAGTCTAGTTTGTTCGTAAATTTTCTCATGATTTTTAGTGATCTCTAACAGAGGTGAAAATGTTCATAATCACAGACTGGTCCGGGTTTGCCTCTGAAATGACAGGCAGTTTTGTAACAATCACTATTAATTGTAGAAAAATCATCTGGAGATGTGCAAGTAGTCATTTTAAAGCTAAGAGTTTGAACTACTTGCACCTGAAACAGTTTTGAAAACTAAAATTTTTAAGTTGACCAAAACAGTCTGTGATTAACGTCCATCTTTTCTGATGCAATCTGTTAGAAAAAGTTTAATTGTGTTCTTGATGATTTTACTTGTATTTCCCCCTTAAAACTTAAGAAAAAGATGTAAATGTATGGGTATGAACTCACCTTATGTGGTTTCAGTAGATGAAAGTGAGAGAGAGGAAGTGTTCAACTCAAGAACACTAAGAAGATGTATTGATGATTCGAGAATCTAACACCGAATAAGATGGAACTTGTGTAAGATATCAATGATTTGAGTAGAATGGAGTTTAATAATTATGTGAATGATGAAGATACTTACTAATTGAAGAAAGAAATCCCTGGAGAGGGTCTTGAAGTTTTTGAAGTTGAGAGAAAAGATGAGAGAATTTTGGAGAGTGTTCTTGGTTGCTAAGTGTAGAATGAAAGAGTTTTATGGAGGATGAGGAGAGAGGATCAATCCTCCAGCTCTTAGAACGTGGGAAGAGCTGGAGATTGGCTGTAAAGGTCCACTAAGGAGACAAGGGGTAGTGGGAAGGAGTGGCTGGTCATAGAGTGAGGTGGTAGTGGGTTGCTTTTGCCATAAATTAAGGAAAAGCAAATATTCCCTCAATAATTAGTTCAATCACCAATTCTTTTAATATATTTTATAAAAACCCTGGAGATTTATATATTTTGGGGCCTTAGTTTATAAAATAAAGTTTTGGGTGAAAATCCCACGTTAAAATAATGAAAAACGGAGTTAAAACGAAGTCGTAGTCGAAAAACCGGTAAAAAGGGCCTGGCTTCGGACCTCGGACCTCGGACTTCGGACACTGGCTTCGGACCTCGGACTTCGGACACTGGCTTCGGACCTCGGACTTCGGACACGGACACTTCGGACTTCGGACACGGACACTTCGGACTTCGGACCCTGGCTTCGGACACTTCGGATCCTTAAAGCTATTTTACTCGTTTTTACCCCGTTTCAAGCGATTTTTGACCCGGTTAAGGGTCGAGATGACCCAAATGATTACAAAAAGTTAAAGTAACTTTTGAGAGAGATTTGGGAGAGATTTGGGAGAGATTTCAAATAGAAAGAGATAGAGTGAAAACGATTTAGAGAGGTTTCGTTTGTGATTAATTTGAGTGTCCGGCTTCACAACGCAAGGTTCGTAAACCCCATTAAACCGTGTTTTAGTGTCGTACACAATCCCGATGATTGTGCAATAGTGTTTTATCGCTTTGGTTCGTTGTTTAGCACTGTTAAGGCTAAGGAAAATCAAACACATGAACTTTCCAAATGAGGATTTCTCATTAAAATAGCGAATTGTATAGTGATTACATAACGTAAACCCTAGCATACAAGGGTTATTGGAGTTGACTGGTTTGACTTGTTGACTTTGAATTGACCGAAATTTGACGGTTGTCACACAACATGAGATGCTTTCCATTTGATCTTCGGAATAGAGTGGGATCAAGTATACCTCTTTGAAAACCTGAGCGTTTCAGAAAATCGGTGAGTCTCTCGTACCAAGCCCGAGGAGCTTGTTTGACTCCGTAGACAGCCTTTCGGAGTTTATAACAGTAGTTCGGAAAAGAAAGATTAATAAATCCGGGGGGCTGTTGAAGGTATACTTCAGTGTCAAGTTCACCATTAAGAAAGGCACTCTTAACATCCATTTGATAAACTTTGAAGCCTTTGTGGGCAGCATAAGCAAGAAAGATTCTGATAGCTTCAAGTCGTGCAACAGGAGCAAATGTCTCGTCGTAGTCAAGACCTTCAATTTGAGTAAAACCTTTATCTACCAATCTTGCCTTATTTCGGATGATAACTCCTGCATCGTCTAGCTTGTTGCAAAATACCCATCTTGTACCAACAATAGGGTGATGTTGAGGAGGAGGTACGAGAGTCCAGACTTCATTTCGGTTCAAATTCTGCCAGTTCTTCTTGCATGGCTGTAATTCAATCAGCATGCTATAATGCTTCCTTGATGGATTTAGGTTCAACCATGGATATGAATGCTGAAAAATGGCATTCATTCTGGATGTTGGTAGCTGAGCGAGTTTGTACACCAACATTCGGATTGCCTATCACTTGGTTCGGAGGATGATCCTTCGTCCAAACATGCAATCGAGGGAGTTCTTGTGCAGCCGAAGATCCTACATCAACAGTGGAATTGATTTGCTCCCCCTGAATGGTTTGAATATTGGGATGATGCTCCCCCTGGACTTCTAAACCGGAGAGGTTGACATCATCATCAGAAGGAAACTCAAAGAAATTTTTGTTTTCATCAATGTTGAGAGGATTTGAGTTATCGAAATCAGCAGCTGCATCTTGGAAGCCATCCACATTTGATTCAAGAGAGGGATTTGCGTTATGATTCTCCCCCTCAACCTGAGAAGGTTGAAACGGTTCAGAATCAAATGGAGGTAAGCTCGGAAGTGGACCAGAGAGGTTGTGAGAAACTAGGGCTTCCGAAGGAGGAATTGGAATCAGAGATGGTCTTGATCTAGATTGGGAATCAAGAGCGGTTTCGGAAGGACCAAAAAGGGTTTCAAAGTCAACCTCGAGAATGGTTTGTGGGTTCGGACATCCTGGCGGAGGAGCATGAGACTCCATGATGTGAGTAGTGATGTGAGTGGGGCTAGAATTCCGAACAAAGTTGTCATCAAAGGTAATATCAAAACTTTCTTCCAGAACACGAGTTCTTCGATTGAGAACTCTGTAAGCCTTTGATTTGGAAGAGTACCCAAGAAATATAGCTTCATCAGCTTTAGGTTGAAACTTCGTAAGCTGATCACGGTTGTTTTTGATGAAGCATCTGCATCCGAAGACATATAGGAAGGAGATCATTGGCTTTAGACCATTCATTGCTTCGTATGGTGTCATGTTGAGTCGTCGATTGATAATACTTCGATTTTGAGTGAAGCAAGCAGTGGATATAGCTTCAGCCCAAAGATAGAGTGGTAAGTTTGCATAGTTGAGCATGGATCGAGCAGCTTCAACAAGTGTTCTATTGCGTCTTTCAACTACACCGTTTTGTTGTGGAGTGTAGGGAGCTGAGAAGTTGTGATCGATTCCTTTATCTGTGAGAAACTTCTCAATGGTGGAATTAACAAATTCCGAACCATTATCACTTCGGATTCTTCTGACCGGGAGTTTGATAAGAACTTCTATTCCTTTGATAAAATTGATGAGCTCAGAGGCTGTTTCGGATTTCAGCCTTAGGAAGAAGACCCAGGTGAACCTTGTAAAGTCATTAACAATCACAAGAATGTATTTCTTATGATGAAGACTTTCTATAGTGGATGATCCACAAAGATCAATGTGTAGAAGTTCCAATGGATCCGAAATGGATTTTTCGATGATAACAGGATGACCCTTCTTTGATTGCTTACCACACTCACATGCAGCACATAAATGATTATTTTCGAACTTGAGGAGAGGTAAACCTCTTACCATTTCACCTGATACAAGATCATTCATGTACCGAAAGTTTAGATGTGCGAGCCTTCGGTGCCATAACCAACTGACGTCAGGAATAGCTTTGGAGAGAAGGCATAGTTGCGGTTTGCCAATAATCATGTTGATGTCGAGCGGGTACATGTTCTTGTTGCGAAGAGACTTTATCAAACATTCTTTTCGGTCTTCAGTCATCACATAGCTATACTTTTTGCAAAATTCCACACGTCGGCTTGAGTCAGTGAGCTGAGCAACACTTATCAAATTATGTTTCAAGTCAGCTACATAAGCAACATGTGAAATAGAGAAGTTTCCATTGGTGAGAGTTCCATAACCACAAATTTGAGAATTGGAGTTGTTGCCATATGTCACGTAACCAGCATTTGGAGAAAGCTTTAAATCTCGCAGAAAATCCTTCTGCCCTGTCATGTGCATGGAGCAAGCACTATCAATATACCATATTGTTTCTTGTTCCGAAGCACAAAGTGCCTGCAAAATTAGTGAGCAATGGAGCTTTTAGGCTCCGAGTTAGACTTTGGGACGTAGGCATGGACTTTGGACTCTGACTGTGACTTTGGAACAACTACGTGTTTCTTGGTGATATTACTTGAGTTCTTTGGAAACAGACAGAATGCTAATGTCTTTTCATCTATCCAGTAGTCATATTCAACTACTTGTGGGTTCGGAGCTGACTTCTTCGGAACTTTGGTATCCGAAGGATTGACATTTTTTGTTATCTCCGAGACAGTTTTTTTGTTAACAGATGTTTTGATTTTCCACACAAGATTTTTGTTTGAAGATTTTGAAACAGTGGTTTTTGAACTTGTGGATTTGTTTGATGACACATTGTTCTTTGAAATTTTCGGTTTAAAAATTGTGCCATCAAATTTTGTAATAAAGACAGATGAAACATTTCGAGGTGCCGGCGAAGTATTTCGGATGGTTTTGACATTGACATTAACATGAGATTGAGGTGATTTGGAGTTAAGGACTTCCTTCGGTTCCGAACGAACAGGAGGTTCGGAAGGTCTTTTTAGGATCCTTGTGGGAACAAAAGAATTTTGACTATGAGTAGAGACACTAGGATTCCGGGATGAATTTGGTTAGAAAAATCCAATATTTTCCTTAATGTGTAAATGTAGTCTTAAAACCCAAAGACCGAAATGTACAAGTAATTTGTCATATTTATAGTAAAACAATGCAAGTTTAAATCGACATAAACTCGTTAAATTTTAATGAAGTCCCCGTAAATTCCAATGTTTGTTAATACTTTATGTGAGTTTATTATAACCATACTATGACCAAGGTTGCCTAAAACGACGTTCTTCAGGCGTCGGAAATGTTATGACATTTGTCACCCCAGACCTATCGGTCTAACTGTTGCATGCAGTTTAGGTGTGGGTTTGTCAAACCCAATATAGATCTATACACAAGTATCACGCTCTCCCTCAAGGAGACTCTGGTTACAATACAGGACTTAATGGTAATTTGAAGCAGTTGTCTCACAAGTCATTAACGGAATTACGTGTTATGAAAACTTGGTACCGTATGGCCGTACCTTGCTTAATGAAAATATCCTTTGTATAAATGTACCCTTTTTAAATGTATGTGTTATGTAATGTATCATAAACTATACCTATTATAATTTATCAACCAAGGGTAGTACGTGGTAATGTATGCAAACTATATTCAAAATAGTTTATTTAATGTTTGAATGTATCGATTGTACTTTGATTATAATCACTTGTTATTCTTTATATTTTTCATGACCAAATCCATTTGTAAACTGATGTGTGTCTAAATATTAAGATAAAATGTCATATGTTGCAGTAACATATAGTCACATAAAGATATACACCTTGCTCAACATGTTACAAGGTAAAATGAAATTAACAGCAACTTTTCGTTAAAAACAGTTTCTGTTACCTTTCTTAGAAAATTTATAGAAAAATCATCACAGCTCTAAATCCAAATCCGCAAATTTTGAGAGTTTGGGATATGAGTCTAGTTTGTTCGTAAATTTTCTCATGATTTTTAGTGATCTCTAACAGAGGTGAAAATGTTCATAATCACAGACTGGTCCGGGTTTGCCTCTGAAATGACAGGCAGTTTTGTAACAATCACTATTAATTGTAGAAAAATCATCTGGAGATGTGCAAGTAGTCATTTTAAAGCTAAGAGTTTGAACTACTTGCACCTGAAACAGTTTTGAAAACTAAAATTTTTAAGTTGACCAAAACAGTCTGTGATTAACGTCCATCTTTTCTGATGCAATCTGTTAGAAAAAGTTTAATTGTGTTCTTGATGATTTTACTTGTATTTCCCCCTTAAAACTTAAGAAAAAGATGTAAATGTATGGGTATGAACTCACCTTATGTGGTTTCAGTAGATGAAAGTGAGAGAGAGGAAGTGTTCAACTCAAGAACACTAAGAAGATGTATTGATGATTCGAGAATCTAACACCGAATAAGATGGAACTTGTGTAAGATATCAATGATTTGAGTAGAATGGAGTTTAATAATTATGTGAATGATGAAGATACTTACTAATTGAAGAAAGAAATCCCTGGAGAGGGTCTTGAAGTTTTTGAAGTTGAGAGAAAAGATGAGAGAATTTTGGAGAGTGTTCTTGGTTGCTAAGTGTAGAATGAAAGAGTTTTATGGAGGATGAGGAGAGAGGATCAATCCTCCAGCTCTTAGAACGTGGGAAGAGCTGGAGATTGGCTGTAAAGGTCCACTAAGGAGACAAGGGGTAGTGGGAAGGAGTGGCTGGTCATAGAGTGAGGTGGTAGTGGGTTGCTTTTGCCATAAATTAAGGAAAAGCAAATATTCCCTCAATAATTAGTTCAATCACCAATTCTTTTAATATATTTTATAAAAACCCTGGAGATTTATATATTTTGGGGCCTTAGTTTATAAAATAAAGTTTTGGGTGAAAATCCCACGTTAAAATAATGAAAAACGGAGTTAAAACGAAGTCGTAGTCGAAAAACCGGTAAAAAGGGCCTGGCTTCGGACCTCGGACCTCGGACTTCGGACACTGGCTTCGGACCTCGGACTTCGGACACTGGCTTCGGACCTCGGACTTCGGACACGGACACTTCGGACTTCGGACACGGACACTTCGGACTTCGGACCCTGGCTTCGGACACTTCGGATCCTTAAAGCTATTTTACTCGTTTTTACCCCGTTTCAAGCGATTTTTGACCCGGTTAAGGGTCGAGATGACCCAAATGATTACAAAAAGTTAAAGTAACTTTTGAGAGAGATTTGGGAGAGATTTGGGAGAGATTTCAAATAGAAAGAGATAGAGTGAAAACGATTTAGAGAGGTTTCGTTTGTGATTAATTTGAGTGTCCGGCTTCACAACGCAAGGTTCGTAAACCCCATTAAACCGTGTTTTAGTGTCGTACACAATCCCGATGATTGTGCAATAGTGTTTTATCGCTTTGGTTCGTTGTTTAGCACTGTTAAGGCTAAGGAAAATCAAACACATGAACTTTCCAAATGAGGATTTCTCATTAAAATAGCGAATTGTATAGTGATTACATAACGTAAACCCTAGCATACAAGGGTTATTGGAGTTGACTGGTTTGACTTGTTGACTTTGAATTGACCGAAATTTGACGGTTGTCACATCATCCCCCCGTTAGAAGGAATTTCGTCCCGAAATTTTCATTTTGACTGGGATTTCAAGAGTTTGGAAAGAGATGTGGATACTTTTGTTTCATCTGATCCTCGCGTTCCCAGGTGAATTCGGGTCCTCGTTTAGCGTTCCAACGTACCTTCACGATGGGAATACGACTTTGTTTCGTTCGTTTGATTTCCCGATCCATGATTTCGACTGGTTCCTCCACGAAGTGGAGATTTTCGTTAACTTTGATTTCGTCGAGTGGTATTACGAGTGTCTCATCAAACAAACACTTCTTTAGGTTAGACACGTGAAACGTGGGATGTACTTTGTCAAGTTACTGAGGTAATCGAAGTTTGTATGCTACTGGCCCAATCCTAGCAAGGATTTCGAATGGCCCGATGTACCTTGGATTTAGTTTCCCGCGTTTGCCGAATCGTATCATTCCTTTCCAAGGGGAAACTTTTAGTAGTACCCGATCACCCACCTGGAATTCCAAGGGTTTGCGTCGTTTGTCTGCGTAACTCTTTTGCCGATCGCGAGACGCTTTCAGTCTCTCTCGAATTTGAACGATCTTTTCTGTGGTTTCCCTTATGATTTCAGGGCCAGTGAGGGTGCTATTAGAGACTTGCCCTCTAGCTAGCTGTGTATCCCCCACCTCAGCCCAACACAGGGGTGATCTGCATTTGCGACCGTAAAGAGCTTCGAATGGAGCGACTTTGATGCTAGTATGATAGCTGTTATTGTAGGAGAATTCGATAAGCGGTAGATGGGTATCCCATGCTTTACCGAAGTCTATCACACAAGCTCTTAACATGTCTTCCAACGTTTGAATGGTTCGTTCGCTCTGTCCGTCGGTTTGTGGGTGGTAGGCCGTACTCATGTCAAGCCTAGTTCCCAATGATTTTTGTAGAGACTGCCAAAACCGTGAGGTAAATCTACTATCTCTATCGGAGATAATGGATATCGGCACACCATGGAGTCGTACAATCTCTCTGATGTACGTCCTAGTCAGCTTCTCCATCTTGTCGGTTTCTTTTATTGGTAGAAAGTGTGCTGATTTGGTCAATCTGTCTACAATTACCCATATTGTGTCAAGACCGCCCGATGTCTTAGGCAGCTTGGTTATGAAGTCCATTGTTATTCGTTCCCACTTCCACTCAGGTATATCCGGCTGTTGTAATAGCCCGGATGGTTTCTGGTATTCTGTTTTGACCTTAGCGCAAGTCAGGCACTTGCTCACATAGGTAGCAATCTCAGCTTTCATGTTCGGCCACCAGTATAATTTCTTGAGGTCTAGATACATCTTATCCGACCCGGGATGGATGAAGTATCGAGTCTTGTGTGCTTCATTCATGACAACATCTCGGAGTCCACCGAACTTCGGTGTCCAAATCCGGTTCATGATATAACGTGCTCCATCCTCCTTGACTTCTAAGTTTTTATCCATTCCCCTTAATGTCTCTCCTGCCACCTTTTCTGGTTTCAAAGCTTCCAGTTGAGCTTCCTTGATTTGTATGGTCAGGTGGGAATGGATTGTCATTGTTAAGGATTTTACTCGGCGGCCCGAGTACTCCTTCCTGCTTAGAGCATCGGCCACTACATTGGCCTTGCCCGGATGATAACGAATTTCGCACTCGTAGTCATTCAGCAACTCCACCCATCTCCTCTGTCGCATGTTGAGCTCTTTCTGATTGAGGATATGCTGAAGACTTTTGTGATCAGTGAAGATAGTGCATTTCGTGCCGTAGAGGTAGTGTCTCCAGATCTTCAAAGCGAAAACCACTGCTCCTAATTCCAGGTCGTGCGTAGTATAATTAACCTCGTGCGTCTTAAGCTGTCTTGATGCATATGCGATAACCTTCCCTCTCTGCATGAGCACACATCCGAGGCCTTGATTCGAAGCATCACAGTACACTACGAAGTCCTCGGTTCCCTCTGGGAGAGACAAGATCGGTGCGCTGCATAGGGCTTGTTTTAACGTTTGGAAAGCAGTTTCTTGTTTATTTTCCCACTTGAATATCAAACCTTTCTGCGTCAAGGTGGTGAGTGGTTTCGCAATCTTGGAGAAGTTTTGTATAAATCTTCGATAGTAGCCAGCAAGCCCAAGGAATTGTCGAATTTCGGTTGGCGTCTTGGGTGCTGACCAATTCTCGATTGCCTTGATCTTGGAGGGGTCCACATGTATGCCTTTCTCACTTACCACATGTCCAAGGAAATCCACTTCTCTAATCCAGAATTCACACTTAGAGAACTTAGCATAAAGCTTCTCCGCTCTTAGCGTCTCTAACACTTGGCGTAGATGTAGGCGATGCTCTTCTTCGCTTCGCGAGTAGATCAAGATATCGTCGATGAATACGATTACAAACTTGTCTAGGTAGGGTCGACACACTCTATTCATTAGGTCCATGAATACCGCAGGTGCGTTTGTTAAGCCGAAGGACATCACCACAAACTCGTAGTGCCCATAGCGAGTTCTGAATGCAGTTTTGGGAATATCTTCTTCTTGAACTCGTAGCTGATGGTAGCCTGACCTTAGGTCGATCTTTGAGAAGAAATTTGCTCCTTGGAGTTGGTCGAAAAGGTCGTCGATTCGGGGCAGAGGATATCGGTTTTTGATGGTGAGCTTGTTTAGTTCCCGATAGTCGATGCACATGCGAAAGGATCCGTCCTTCTTCTTTACAAAAAGGACTGGTGCTCCCCAAGGTGAGAAGCTTGGTCTGATGAACCCTTTGTTCAAAAGCTCGGTTAATTGACTGGACAACTCCTGCATTTCTGATGGTGCGAGGCGGTATGGAGCTCTGGCTACGGGGGTAGCTCCGGGTATTAAGTCAATTCTGAAATCGACTTGTCGTGCGAGTGGTACACCAGGAAGATCCTCCGGGAACACATCCGGGAAGTTACACACTTCGGGGATGTCCTTGATGTCTTTCACGTCTTGTTTCTTGTCTACTATATGGGCTAAGAAGGCGTGGTACTCCTTCCGGAGATACTTTTGGGCTTTGATGCATGAGATGATTTGTAAATTCGCACTAGGTTTGTCACCATAGATAAGAAGGGTTTCGTCATTTGTTAGATTGAGGCGAACGGCCCTTTCGTAACATAGAATGTCGGCACGGTGAGGAACTAACCAATCCATCCCGATGATTACGTCGAAGCTTTTTATGGTGACCGGCATCAGGTCAATTTTAAATGTATGGTTGTCTAGAGTGAGAGTACATTCTGAGTATATGTCGCTAGTGCGTTCTACTTTCCCATTTGCCATTTCTACTACATAAGTATCCTTTAGTGATTGGGGATTTTGTTCAAGTAAATGTTTATATTGGTGGCTCACGAAACTCCTCTCCGCTCCACTATCGAATAGTACGCATGCATAAGAGTTATTGAGGAGAAACGTACCGGTAACCACCGTGGGATCCTCGACTGCTTCCCCATGTCCTATTGCCAGGACTCTTCCTACTCCACCAGCATTAGGGGCTTGTGCTTTGGGGCAGTCTCTTTTGAAGTGACCTGCGTCTCCACAGTTGTAGCAGGTCCGGGTTGCCCCCGTACTGGCGACTTGGTTGATTGGTTGAGCCGGCGCTTTACAGAAACGAGCAGTGTGCCCCTTCCTGTCGCAGTTGTTACAGTGCATCTCCCTACAAGCACCATTGTGGTGAAAGTTGCACTTGTTGCACTTAGGTAGTTTTCCCGCATATGGCTTCGGTGGTGCTGGAGTGGTAGCAGTAGTGGCAACATTAGTGGCAGCATGGACAGCAACAATTTGTTGCTTCTTAGCGGGGTCCTGTGCTGGTTGGCTCTTCTTTTCGTTCCAGAACTTCCTTTTGTTGTTTCCCCCTTTTGATTTATCAGTGGTGGTGGTTGTAGTATTATGACCGGCTCGGTGGTCAACAAGTTGTTGTGCCAGCTCCCTGGCACTGTCAAAAGTAGTTGGCCTTGAAGCTAGGACACTACTTTGCACATGGAGAGACAGTCCCCAAAGGAATCGCTCCACCTTTTTCTCCTCCGGAGTAACCATTGTTGGGCAGAGGAGAGCCAATTCATTGAATCGGGTGGTGTAGGTTTCAAGGTCAGAGCCCGTCATCCTGAGGTTCCAGAGTTCTTGTTCCAGTTTTTGAATTTCACCTCTCGGGCAGTACTCCTTCATCATCAACGTTTTTAGTTCTGCCCAGGTTATGGAGCTAGCCACTTCGAGAGTAAGTGACTTAACCCGGCAGTTCCACCAAGTAAGGGCCCGGCCGGTGAAGGTTAAGGTTGCGAACTTAACTTTGCTCGCTTCGGGGTAGGAGCACACCTGAAAGACTACTTCGGTCTTTTCAAACCATTGCATCAACGTGATGACTCCCCCGCTTCCATTGAAGTTGTCGGGTTTACCATTTGTGAAGTCCTTGTATGAACACTCTTTTGCACGCCACGTACTGTCTCCGTGGATAGAGTGTGTAGCTCCCGATCCCGAACCACCAGCTCCGTTGGTCCCTATATGTGACATTGCAGCTGCTACGGCTGCTGTTACTGCAGCCTGGAACATCGCGGGATCAAACTGTGGAGGCGGCGGCGGAGGAGGTGTTGCTGTGTTGCTGGAAGGTCTTGGTCTTCTTCTTGGCGGCATGGTTCTGTCATAAGTCGTAAACCAATGTACTTTTAGTAAAAGTGTATTTATAGGGAGAGAAATCTTTTATACATAAAGTATATTATTACGTTGTTTTCCGGTATGTTTACGATACATACGATTTTATACTTTTTATTGACCCAATACATTGGGTTATGAGGTAAAATGAAAGTATAAAATATTTTTATTATAGTAACACAAAATACTCCTATAGTATTTGTAAATGTTTAGTTTTGAGTTCTTAAAGCATTTAGTTACTTTATAATATTCATCATACTTTTAATGAGAATTTATAAGTCCTTGTCTTACCCGTTCGGCTAACGACCCTCCACCGATCAAGGAAGCGGTGGGTGAGAGTGGACACCCATTAAATTGCCATTTTACAGGCAACAACCTTATACCCCCCTTATAGACCGGCTTCGTGAATGAGGCGTACTAGCGGTAAGACGAGTTTGTTAGATTTGTTGTCCATCCTGACCATCCCCCGGTATATGCAAGTCAATTCCCGGACAGATATAGTTGATCAGGCTATATCCTTCCCAGACTTGATTTACATATACCAAGGCATACCCATAATGTACAACTCCTCTTCTTTTATTTTATGTTCTTCTAGTTATGACACTATGTGAGCATGTATGCATGTATTTATACTTTTTAAAAAAAAGAATCATTTATTTTCTAAAGGTATATTTATTTGAAAAATGCACAAATCAGAGACTATTAGTCCCAATTGTGTTTATAGTTTGTATATCTTGTGTGGTTTGATATACTTAATTCACTATAAACTGCGCTCTGATACCAATCTGTCACACCCCCAAACCAAGGATGGCGGAAACGTCCGGGGGTGGAGGACTTCATGTATAGTATCATAACAGCAATTGTAATAGTAATTCAAGCAAACACAACCAACATATATAAAAAAAATTTGCATCATTGTATGAATTACATGTTTACGAATAAATCACAATATGTTGATAAAATATGAAATAGTAGACGCCTTAGCGTCCCATCCTCAAAAGCACTTGATTACCTGTTTAATGATTTCCTGAGAATACAAGTTTTTGAAAAAGTGTCAACACAAAGGTTGGTGAGTTCATAAGCTTTTCGTTTGTAAAAGTAGTATTTGTGTTAGAAAAATCCAATATTTTCCTTAATGTGTAAATGTAGTCTTAAAACCCAAAGACCGAAATGTACAAGTAATTTGTCATATTTATAGTAAAACAATGCAAGTTTAAATCGACATAAACTCGTTAAATTTTAATGAAGTCCCCGTAAATTCCAATGTTTGTTAATACTTTATGTGAGTTTATTATAACCATACTATGACCAAGGTTGCCTAAAACGACGTTCTTCAGGCGTCGGAAATGTTATGACATTTGTCACCCCAGACCTATCGGTCTAACTGTTGCATGCAGTTTAGGTGTGGGTTTGTCAAACCCAATATAGATCTATACACAAGTATCACGCTCTCCCTCAAGGAGACTCTGGTTACAATACAGGACTTAATGGTAATTTGAAGCAGTTGTCTCACAAGTCATTAACGGAATTACGTGTTATGAAAACTTGGTACCGTATGGCCGTACCTTGCTTAATGAAAATATCCTTTGTATAAATGTACCCTTTTTAAATGTATGTGTTATGTAATGTATCATAAACTATACCTATTATAATTTATCAACCAAGGGTAGTACGTGGTAATGTATGCAAACTATATTCAAAATAGTTTATTTAATGTTTGAATGTATCGATTGTACTTTGATTATAATCACTTGTTATTCTTTATATTTTTCATGACCAAATCCATTTGTAAACTGATGTGTGTCTAAATATTAAGATAAAATGTCATATGTTGCAGTAACATATAGTCACATAAAGATATACACCTTGCTCAACATGTTACAAGGTAAAATGAAATTAACAGCAACTTTTCGTTAAAAACAGTTTCTGTTACCTTTCTTAGAAAATTTATAGAAAAATCATCACAGCTCTAAATCCAAATCCGCAAATTTTGAGAGTTTGGGATATGAGTCTAGTTTGTTCGTAAATTTTCTCATGATTTTTAGTGATCTCTAACAGAGGTGAAAATGTTCATAATCACAGACTGGTCCGGGTTTGCCTCTGAAATGACAGGCAGTTTTGTAACAATCACTATTAATTGTAGAAAAATCATCTGGAGATGTGCAAGTAGTCATTTTAAAGCTAAGAGTTTGAACTACTTGCACCTGAAACAGTTTTGAAAACTAAAATTTTTAAGTTGACCAAAACAGTCTGTGATTAACGTCCATCTTTTCTGATGCAATCTGTTAGAAAAAGTTTAATTGTGTTCTTGATGATTTTACTTGTATTTCCCCCTTAAAACTTAAGAAAAAGATGTAAATGTATGGGTATGAACTCACCTTATGTGGTTTCAGTAGATGAAAGTGAGAGAGAGGAAGTGTTCAACTCAAGAACACTAAGAAGATGTATTGATGATTCGAGAATCTAACACCGAATAAGATGGAACTTGTGTAAGATATCAATGATTTGAGTAGAATGGAGTTTAATAATTATGTGAATGATGAAGATACTTACTAATTGAAGAAAGAAATCCCTGGAGAGGGTCTTGAAGTTTTTGAAGTTGAGAGAAAAGATGAGAGAATTTTGGAGAGTGTTCTTGGTTGCTAAGTGTAGAATGAAAGAGTTTTATGGAGGATGAGGAGAGAGGATCAATCCTCCAGCTCTTAGAACGTGGGAAGAGCTGGAGATTGGCTGTAAAGGTCCACTAAGGAGACAAGGGGTAGTGGGAAGGAGTGGCTGGTCATAGAGTGAGGTGGTAGTGGGTTGCTTTTGCCATAAATTAAGGAAAAGCAAATATTCCCTCAATAATTAGTTCAATCACCAATTCTTTTAATATATTTTATAAAAACCCTGGAGATTTATATATTTTGGGGCCTTAGTTTATAAAATAAAGTTTTGGGTGAAAATCCCACGTTAAAATAATGAAAAACGGAGTTAAAACGAAGTCGTAGTCGAAAAACCGGTAAAAAGGGCCTGGCTTCGGACCTCGGACCTCGGACTTCGGACACTGGCTTCGGACCTCGGACTTCGGACACTGGCTTCGGACCTCGGACTTCGGACACGGACACTTCGGACTTCGGACACGGACACTTCGGACTTCGGACCCTGGCTTCGGACACTTCGGATCCTTAAAGCTATTTTACTCGTTTTTACCCCGTTTCAAGCGATTTTTGACCCGGTTAAGGGTCGAGATGACCCAAATGATTACAAAAAGTTAAAGTAACTTTTGAGAGAGATTTGGGAGAGATTTGGGAGAGATTTCAAATAGAAAGAGATAGAGTGAAAACGATTTAGAGAGGTTTCGTTTGTGATTAATTTGAGTGTCCGGCTTCACAACGCAAGGTTCGTAAACCCCATTAAACCGTGTTTTAGTGTCGTACACAATCCCGATGATTGTGCAATAGTGTTTTATCGCTTTGGTTCGTTGTTTAGCACTGTTAAGGCTAAGGAAAATCAAACACATGAACTTTCCAAATGAGGATTTCTCATTAAAATAGCGAATTGTATAGTGATTACATAACGTAAACCCTAGCATACAAGGGTTATTGGAGTTGACTGGTTTGACTTGTTGACTTTGAATTGACCGAAATTTGACGGTTGTCACACAACATGAGATGCTTTCCATTTGATCTTCGGAATAGAGTGGGATCAAGTATACCTCTTTGAAAACCTGAGCGTTTCAGAAAATCGGTGAGTCTCTCGTACCAAGCCCGAGGAGCTTGTTTGACTCCGTAGACAGCCTTTCGGAGTTTATAACAGTAGTTCGGAAAAGAAAGATTAATAAATCCGGGGGGCTGTTGAAGGTATACTTCAGTGTCAAGTTCACCATTAAGAAAGGCACTCTTAACATCCATTTGATAAACTTTGAAGCCTTTGTGGGCAGCATAAGCAAGAAAGATTCTGATAGCTTCAAGTCGTGCAACAGGAGCAAATGTCTCGTCGTAGTCAAGACCTTCAATTTGAGTAAAACCTTTATCTACCAATCTTGCCTTATTTCGGATGATAACTCCTGCATCGTCTAGCTTGTTGCAAAATACCCATCTTGTACCAACAATAGGGTGATGTTGAGGAGGAGGTACGAGAGTCCAGACTTCATTTCGGTTCAAATTCTGCCAGTTCTTCTTGCATGGCTGTAATTCAATCAGCATGCTATAATGCTTCCTTGATGGATTTAGGTTCAACCATGGATATGAATGCTGAAAAATGGCATTCATTCTGGATGTTGGTAGCTGAGCGAGTTTGTACACCAACATTCGGATTGCCTATCACTTGGTTCGGAGGATGATCCTTCGTCCAAACATGCAATCGAGGGAGTTCTTGTGCAGCCGAAGATCCTACATCAACAGTGGAATTGATTTGCTCCCCCTGAATGGTTTGAATATTGGGATGATGCTCCCCCTGGACTTCTAAACCGGAGAGGTTGACATCATCATCAGAAGGAAACTCAAAGAAATTTTTGTTTTCATCAATGTTGAGAGGATTTGAGTTATCGAAATCAGCAGCTGCATCTTGGAAGCCATCCACATTTGATTCAAGAGAGGGATTTGCGTTATGATTCTCCCCCTCAACCTGAGAAGGTTGAAACGGTTCAGAATCAAATGGAGGTAAGCTCGGAAGTGGACCAGAGAGGTTGTGAGAAACTAGGGCTTCCGAAGGAGGAATTGGAATCAGAGATGGTCTTGATCTAGATTGGGAATCAAGAGCGGTTTCGGAAGGACCAAAAAGGGTTTCAAAGTCAACCTCGAGAATGGTTTGTGGGTTCGGACATCCTGGCGGAGGAGCATCAGACTCCATGATGTGAGTAGTGATGTGAGTGGGGCTAGAATTCCGAACAAAGTTGTCATCAAAGGTAATATCAAAACTTTCTTCCAGAACACGAGTTCTTCGATTGAGAACTCTGTAAGCCTTTGATTTGGAAGAGTACCCAAGAAATATAGCTTCATCAGCTTTAGGTTGAAACTTCGTAAGCTGATCACGGTTGTTTTTGATGAAGCATCTGCATCCGAAGACATATAGGAAGGAGATCATTGGCTTTAGACCATTCATTGCTTCGTATGGTGTCATGTTGAGTCGTCGATTGATAATACTTCGATTTTGAGTGAAGCAAGCAGTGGATATAGCTTCAGCCCAAAGATAGAGTGGTAAGTTTGCATAGTTGAGCATGGATCGAGCAGCTTCAACAAGTGTTCTATTGCGTCTTTCAACTACACCGTTTTGTTGTGGAGTGTAGGGAGCTGAGAAGTTGTGATCGATTCCTTTATCTGTGAGAAACTTCTCAATGGTGGAATTAACAAATTCCGAACCATTATCACTTCGGATTCTTCTGACCGGGAGTTTGATAAGAACTTCTATTCCTTTGATAAAATTGATGAGCTCAGAGGCTGTTTCGGATTTCAGCCTTAGGAAGAAGACCCAGGTGAACCTTGTAAAGTCATTAACAATCACAAGAATGTATTTCTTATGATGAAGACTTTCTATAGTGGATGATCCACAAAGATCAATGTGTAGAAGTTCCAATGGATCCGAAATGGATTTTTCGATGATAACAGGATGACCCTTCTTTGATTGCTTACCACACTCACATGCAGCACATAAATGATTATTTTCGAACTTGAGGAGAGGTAAACCTCTTACCATTTCACCTGATACAAGATCATTCATGTACCGAAAGTTTAGATGTGCGAGCCTTCGGTGCCATAACCAACTGACGTCAGGAATAGCTTTGGAGAGAAGGCATAGTTGCGGTTTGCCAATAATCATGTTGATGTCGAGCGGGTACATGTTCTTGTTGCGAAGAGACTTTATCAAACATTCTTTTCGGTCTTCAGTCATCACATAGCTATACTTTTTGCAAAATTCCACACGTCGGCTTGAGTCAGTGAGCTGAGCAACACTTATCAAATTATGTTTCAAGTCAGCTACATAAGCAACATGTGAAATAGAGAAGTTTCCATTGGTGAGAGTTCCATAACCACAAATTTGAGAATTGGAGTTGTTGCCATATGTCACGTAACCAGCATTTGGAGAAAGCTTTAAATCTCGCAGAAAATCCTTCTGCCCTGTCATGTGCATGGAGCAAGCACTATCAATATACCATATTGTTTCTTGTTCCGAAGCACAAAGTGCCTGCAAAATTAGTGAGCAATGGAGCTTTTAGGCTCCGAGTTAGACTTTGGGACGTAGGCATGGACTTTGGACTCTGACTGTGACTTTGGAACAACTACGTGTTTCTTGGTGATATTACTTGAGTTCTTTGGAAACAGACAGAATGCTAATGTCTTTTCATCTATCCAGTAGTCATATTCAACTACTTGTGGGTTCGGAGCTGACTTCTTCGGAACTTTGGTATCCGAAGGATTGACATTTTTTGTTATCTCCGAGACAGTTTTTTTGTTAACAGATGTTTTGATTTTCCACACAAGATTTTTGTTTGAAGATTTTGAAACAGTGGTTTTTGAACTTGTGGATTTGTTTGATGACACATTGTTCTTTGAAATTTTCGGTTTAAAAATTGTGCCATCAAATTTTGTAATAAAGACAGATGAAACATTTCGAGGTGCCGGCGAAGTATTTCGGATGGTTTTGACATTGACATTAACATGAGATTGAGGTGATTTGGAGTTAAGGACTTCCTTCGGTTCCGAACGAACAGGAGGTTCGGAAGGTCTTTTTAGGATCCTTGTGGGAACAAAAGAATTTTGACTATGAGTAGAGACACTAGGATTCCGGGATGAATTTGGTTTAGAGTTAGCAAGGAACCTGAAATTTTGTCTAGTCTTAACTTCCTTTTTGAAAGAATTTCTAGCTTCTACCTTGGGATCTACAACATCTTTTCTATTTAACATTGATTTTCTCTTATGATGAGGAGAGGATCTAGATGTTTGTCCTTTGGATGGATTTGTAAACTTAGGAGTAATGGGAACCAATTTGGTCTTTGAAAGAACTACGAAGTCCGATTCGCATGAATCAGAGGACACATTGCTTGAGACTTCAACTTTATCATCTAAAGATGCCCATACAAATTCCGAGGCATTGACTTCAGTTGTTTCCGGAATAATTTCCTCAATCACACAGTTGTTGACGTGATTGCTTTTAGGAACATAGTCTACACAATTTGGAAGACTATAATGATATTCTGTGGTCTGATTCAGGTCCAGGTTTATTAGAGGCGGAAGAGGCGTGGAATCAGGACATTTGACAACTATTGGTTGGAACTCAGGATATAGGGACTCAAAAATTTTTTTAGTCTCCGGAAGGGGTGACAATGGAGAAAAAGAGGTGTCCGAATGTTTGATGTTCGGAACCTCTCCCATGAATGTCATATTTTGCAATTCCTTCAGGGGACTAACAATTGGTTTCGGAAACTCGCTTCCGAGACCAGGAGCTTTGGACCATGGATGACGAAAATTATGAGTCATCCGAATGTCAGCTTCAAGCATGTCTACAGAGTTATGCAAAGCATCTATTTTGGCATTGAGACGTTTGTTATCAGAAATCAAAATATTTCGTTTAGAATAAGTGATTTCATATTTATCTTTCAAAATGATACATTCATCTTTTGTCATTATAAGTTCATCCTCTAGAGACTCGATTTTTCAATTATCCTCAAAACGTAATCTAAGACGACTTAGTTCACAGTGTTTCTTCTCACTGGCTTCTATGGCAGAGTCATAGGCTTTATAGATGGTGTTCATATCTGTTTGGATCTGGGTCAGATAAGGTTCACATAAAGTCAAATCAAAATTATTATCAGAGATCATGGATTTTACCTGCTGAACAATGCTTCGACCTGGTGGATCGTTAATGGCCATGTAGCAGTAGTGAGGTTTAGCAACATCATCTTCATCTTCGGACCCAGAAGACCAATAAACTTCATCACATTCAACCGTTTGTCTTGCCATTAAATACATATTTCTTCAAGACACCAAATCTTCATCATCTCCGGATGACCAATATCCTTTGACATCTCTTGAAACCGTAGTGAAAAATGCCTTCTCACTTTCAACCATTTCTTGTGCTTTTCGGACATAATAAGCTGAGTCTTTGACTTTTGGTTTTTATGGAGCATCAGCTAGACAATCTTTGGCAAAATGGTTTGCATGACCACATTTATGACACAAGATCTTTGGTTTGTCTGAGTTGGAATTTTGAGAAGATTCCGGAGCTGAGTTTGGTTTAGTGAGGTTAGGCTTGTATGCAGGAGGATTTTCGGAGGTGTGTTTTGGTTCCGAAGCAGAGTATGGTTGAGGATTGTTTTGGTGAGGAGCGCTGAATCTGTTTTGGTATGGTTTGTAAGAGGGATTGAAAGGTCGTTTGTATTTCATTGAGAGTAAGGCAAATTCTTGTTGGAAACGGAGTTCGGAATCTAAGGTTTCGGAATCATCGTCAGGATAGATGTGTGTGGGTAAAGAAGTTAAGGATGACTGAGTCAATGGAACAGTGGGTTTATAAGGTTCAGGAGCAGGTGGGTTCGGAACGGTTGATTCAAAGGAACTGAGGAGAGCAAGTGGTCTGCCGGAAAGTTCCCTTATGGTTTGAGCAACATTTGATTCGTGTCCTTGAAGCTCATCAAAAAGTTGATAGAGTTTCAATTTTTTTAAGGAACCATTGCTTTGAAGACAGGACTTTACATTTCCCCATCCTTTACCTAGACTGTTAATGAACTTGAGATTGTACTCGAGAGGAGTTCGAACAATACCATGAGAAGTCATGTTGTTGACAACGATTCTATATCGGTTGGAGGCTGAGGCTACGGATTCACCTGGAGTAGTAGTGAAGGTGTCAAAATCATTGACAACTGAGGTGAGGCGTTTGTCCTTCATATTTTCGAAACCTTCAATCAGATCCTGAAGAGTGTCCTAAATTTCTTTGGCTGATTTGCATAGCTTGATGTGCTCAAAGAGTGATGGAGGGACACCAAACACCATTTATGAGAAGGCAACTTGATCAGCATGCAGCTTTTCAATATCATCTGCAGTTAGAGGGGCTGGACGAGCTTCATCCTCTCGCATGAGTTGAGTAGCTGCATCTCTTACAACTGTTCTTACTGGAACATGAGGGCCTTCTTTGACGGATCTCTAGATTTGTTCACCTTTCTATTTAGATAGTAAAAACCTTTCAGTTCTAACTTTCCAATGATCATATTCTTCCACAACTAGCAATGGGGCACATGTAGGGCCACCCACGCTATTTGCGATTTGCATTGAAATCATTTGTTGAGGATTTGAAGCAGCCATTGAAGTCAAGATATATTCAAGCTTAAGTGGTATATAGAAGAACTTTTATCCTTAACACAGAAATGGTTGAAATACCAAGGTAAATTCAAACCAACTATAATCTGATCTTATGGATTCAAAGGACAACCACTTAAGCTCTGATACCAATTGTAAGATCAAAATTTAAGCGCAGGGACAAGGTTTGAGAACTCAAACCTTAAGTGAATGCTTGAGATCAATGTCTGCTTGATAATGGTTGTTCAAGTCGAGACTGGAAAGACCAGTCAAGTCTTAGATAATCAGTTCAACAAATGATCAAGACATTAATTAAGAACAAGAAGATAATGATCAAGGTAACGTCAGTTAATGAAGAACAAGTAGAATGTATTTAATAAGAGTAGAATGCCAAAAGTAAGAGAAAGATCCGTTTTTGAGTTGTATTGAATGCTCCTATTTATAGGAGAGAATGTTACAGTGAATTAACCCAAGTGTTTTCATAGGACCGGACAAAAGATACAAGTCTGACATTCTGATTGTCCTAAATCAACTTTAAACTAAGTCCTATGAAACGTTACATCACAATACAAGACAAAAGTAATAAATGCACAAAAGACATAAAGACTTCATTCAGGACAAGTAATGTTCCGGAGATGAAGGGTTGGTCCAGATCAGCATACATTCCGGACTTCAGGTTCAGCTCCGGAATGTGTTCATCTTCAAAATACTTTACTCTCCTTTTCTCCAGCTCTGGACAGGTTCCGGATCACATCTTCTTCGGAACCAACAGCCTTCGGAATATGTACTTAGGATTGCTAGAGGTTCACTTTCAGGTTCCAACATCACTAAGGGGAACTTTCCTTGAAAAGTTAATTTTCCCTTTCTGTTTTGCTTTATTAATCCGACGGTGTGTGGCCCTAACAACTTCATGTCGAGGATTTCTCCATCTTTGTCCATTTCAGGAAATTGTTCATCAATGAAGACTTGAATGAACCTAGGGTACAACAAGAACCTGTCCCTAGTCTTCCCTTTGATGTTTGTAATTAATTCTTCGAGAATGAACTTGGAGAAGTTGTAGTCCAATCCCGCAGCCAGAGAGATTATGGCACCAGTGTTTCTTAGAGAGATCTCATCTGCGCCAGACTTTCTCCCAGAAATGCAGCTTACGAAGACATGAGCTAAAAATCTCCAAAATTGTGGCAGCAGCTTGTTCATGGTTGGAGGGAAAACACCTTCATATCCCATTTTGACAAGAAATTCTTCAATTTGGGAAATTTCGATCTCAGGGGAGAAGGTTGATTGGTCGTCAATTTTGAGAGTACTTCTGATAAACTGTTCATTGATAGTAATTTTGAAGTTTTGACTGTTGCTTCAATAGAAACAGCTCCATCACTTCCTCTCTTCACTGAAGCTGACTTCCAGAATTCCTTAATCAATCCTTGATAAATATCTGGATTGATAGTCAAAGCAGTAGACAAGCAACACTCTCGCAGTCCATGCATCATGGATTTGAATTCTCCGTGAGCAGCCGGAGGATCAGCCAAGATGATAGCCAGGTTGTGACTGTCAACAAACTTGAGCTCTGCCATTTTAATATGCACTCAAACAAGCCAAATGAGAAAATAATATATTTATACATTTAAAATTTATGTTTTCCTCATGTTTGCAATTTAAATTGGCTCTTAAGTGAAACACACGAAGAAAAATCAATTTTATTGACCAAAAAGGGAGTTCACGGCCGTAAACTGCCTAGCCGTAAACTGCCTGGCCGTAAACGGCTTGGCTGTAAACTCCGACAGTTGATTTTTCATCGATTAAGGCTTGAAAACATGTCGATTTTAGTGACCAAAAAGGGAGTTGACGACCGTAAACTGCCTGGCCGTAAACTCCGATAGTTGATTTTTCATCGATTAAGGCTTGAAAACATGTCGATTTGATGCGAGATTTGCATATTCCTGGTCGGATTTAGCATACCTTTGAAGCTATCAGATCAATTTCACCAAAACTCACGAAATTTTTTTAGAGAGAGAGAGAATTTAGAGGATTTGCGGCCAGAAGTTTGAAAATGAGAAGAGGTTGTTCACGGCTGTTGCCTTTTTATATACTTGGACCAAAAAAATTAATGGGCTGCAATCCACAAAGTTATAGTCCAATACCCGAAAACCTTTATAAAAATAAAACATTTTCAGGATAAAAATAGAATAAAAAAATGAAAAAAAAATAATAATAAAATTAGATTTTAAAAAAAATAAAAGTAAAATTTAAATTTAAATGAAATTAAAAATTTTAAAACTAATTTCACCTCTTTCTAACACTAAAAATAATTTTGTGATATTGGGATCAAAGTTGTTAGACAACCATAATCCACTTATCGACACTTCTGTCTTCATGTCCAGGTCTGGTCGATCACCGGTATTGTGGTCCACTTAAACACGAAAGATTTTGATAAACTTTTGTACATACTATAAGTGACAAGTCATTAGATCTTATGAGCTTAGATAATTTTCCTAAAGGACCATTCAGCTGACGACGACCAAAAGTATTGTTGTCCAACTAAATTGAGCAGTGAGATCTACAGAAAACCTATAAAATGTTCAATTTTAATTGTATTAGAACATGTTTCCCATTTCCTGATATACCCCAGTAATCAAGTTCTTCCAGAATACTCCTTACATCAGATGAGTAGACAATTATAAAGGAAGAAGTTAGATTTAGAATGCATATGATGTACACTCAGGTCGGATCTCTTCCAATCACGCAGAGAGTGAAACATATGACTAACTAGAGTTTAGAGGGATTAAGAAGTAGAAGGTTGCATATACTGTGTACCAGGTCGGATTGTTAATCACGCAAAGGAGACAGTATATGACTAACAGATAGAAAGAATTGCATAGATAGAGGATGCAGAGAGACAGAGCTGCATATGTTGCATTCCAGGTCGGATCTCTTCCAATTAGTAGAGGAAGCAACATATGACTAACAGATAGAAAGAAAGAAAATAATTTCCTACAGACCTAACTTATCGGAATTTCCCAGTTGCACTGTCAATACTAGAATTAAGGATAAAATCCGCACATCGAGGAAAAGTTAATCCCCAATTCTAAATACAAATCATTTAGTGTATCTGCAGATTCCCACGTATATCTCTCTGCTCAACCTACCCAAACGTCGCATTGTCAGGCTAAATGGAACTATCTAGGTCAAGATTTGTCAGGCCTCTAAATTCCTTAAGTTCATTTGATCCTAGTCAAGTCCATTTCAGAACCTTTCGTGCCTACCAGCGCATCGAACGCAGAGCTTAGACAATTTAACTTTTGGTACCTTACACAGATTTAGATAGCCTGTTATCACATGATTATATCACTTCCCAAAACATCACCTACAAACAGAAACTATCAGCAACATATTTTTGTTTTTCTGAATTTCTAATGTTTTTGGATTTTGGATTTTTTTTGTTTATTTCTCCCCCTAAATTTGTGCATGGGTGAGAATGAAATTAAAATGCGCAAATTTAAACTAACCTAAAACAAAAATTAGTCCTCAAAACGTAGCATTTTCAAAAAAATCACAAGCACATCGAATCGAGCTTTGTTGAACGACTTTATGAACAGATCCGCTACATTATTAGCAGTAGGAACCTGTTCCAGCCGAATGAGCGAACACTCATAACAATCTCTGATGAAATGAATTTTGATGTCAATGTGCTTGGTTTTCGAATGCTGGAGTGGATTTTTAGCACTTTGAATTGCAGCCTCATTATCACAGAATATAGGTGTTTCTAAGTAATTCAAACCGTAATTCAACAGCTGATGTTGGATCCATATAACTTGAGAGCAACAAGCAGAGGCAGCAACATATTTCGCTTCTGCTGTTGAGGTTGAGACGGTGTGCTGTTTCTTGCACTGCCAAGACACTAGCCGATCACCAAGGAATTGACACCTTGTTAGATGTCATTTTATGAATCTTTTAGGGTAGTTTTCATTATTATTTAGTATCATATTTTGTACATTTTCATTTCATTTATTTAAATAATGTTCAGCTCATGTAATTCGTAAAAATTCCCGTACTGTTCATGTTTTTATGTCGATTTCAGATAGTTCGAGCGGAGCAGTGATTTGGGAGCAGTTGGATGCGTGTTTGGAGCTTAAAATGGAGCTTGGGACTTATGAAGGATTATGATGAATGTTTGGAAGATGCTTTGGTCAAGAAACATTCGATTTAATTGATCACACGAAGATAGAATATGCAATCTAAAGTTAAAGGATGTTGCTGGCAGCTTTGACCCCCTGTCAGTATTTTGACCATATATCGAGAACCGTAACTCCGATTGACGCGACTCAAAATGATCTGAAAAGTAGACGAAATTTTGGACGTCTTAGGCACAACATGCAATCACAGATTGCCTTCATGCGATCGCATGGTGACCTTTTGCGATCGCTGGATAGGTCGCAACTTGTCTTCGAGGTTCTTTTGTGCCAAAAATTCATCCGGAAGTGAAAAATGAAAACCTGCGATCGCAGGTTGTGTACATGCGATCGCAGGTTGGCCAAAAAGTTCCAGAATAGCATCCTACTTCATTAAAAAGGCACGAGACGTGTTTACTTCAAAACCTGCGATCATAGGTTGTGTACATGCGATCGCATGTACGTCGTTTTTCCTGATGGACGTATAATAGACTTTATAACCTTCCAGTAACCTATGTTGGCGATTCCAGAGGTACCAGACGATGAAAATACGATTTTGGATGCGTTTCTTCTCCGATTTCATCAATTTCTGAAGATCTGAACACCGTGGATCATCTCCTTCAAGTAGATTAGTAAGATTAGGTGTTTGATGTCCCTTTTCATCTGTTTTCATCAGATTTTGGCCATGTCTGGCTAAACCCTAGTGTTCAGTTCTGCAAAGATAAGTACTTTTCATGTGATTGATCATTAGATCTGGTTTTTGATTTGTGTTTCTATATAGATTCTTCAGTTTTGTTCTTAATGAATGTTTGATTTGAATTCTTGTTAGTCTGATCACCTAGCTAGGGTCTTATCATTCCAGTTAATCAGTTAATAGAATCTGTAATTGTTCTAATTAATTGGTAATAAGTAACAAGTAATAAATCGGTTCCGTGTTTGGGATTTGACTTTATTATTAACTTGAAAAATCATATCTTTACGCTTCCGAGCTTGTGAGAAGTATTGGGTATTGCTGGGAATTTTACAATGAACTTAATGCAACTTTTCTGATCTTAATTAAGAGCTTGTTTGATTAGACAGTAAAAAGTTAGGGTTAATTGAAGAGCTTGTTTTGATTAACTAGTTTAGGTAAAAGAGAAATTACTAGAGCTTGTTAGTTTTTCTCAGTACCAGCTTAGATAGAACGCATCTCAAATAATCAGATTTGGATCAGTTGCAAGATTAGGAAAGTCGCAGCAGAACTGGAATTGTTTTTATTATTGAATTTCATTTAATTTAATATCACTGCATTTTAGTTTTTAGTTTACAATTAAAAACCCCTTTTATAATTTTTGTTTTGACTAGATGTGCCTGATGCAAAAAGGCATTGACTTTTAGGTCGTGTCCCTGAGGATTCGACCTTGCTTCCCTGTGTTATATTTTTAGTGCAACAAGAAGTGATAATTTACTTGTTTAATACGCGCGCGACATCGTGTCAACAAATTGGCGTCGTTGCCGGGGACACGGTGCTTTCTAATAGTTTTATGCAAAGAATTTTTCGTTCAGGTACACCTTTAGTTATTGATCTAGAAATTGAGCGAACTGCAAGGAGACTGAAAAAAGAGGCAACAAGAAAGAAACAATCAGCTGGTCTTTTTAGTTCATCATCCTCCCTACCTCCAGAAACCTCCACACCACAAGGCACTTCCTTGTCGAACGAATCAGATCCGTTTTTTTTTTCTAAAAGTACCCCCGTCTTCTCCTCAAAACAGCCCATATAAAACTTACTCCCCACCCTCTTCCGTAAAATCTGAAACCACAGATTCTTCTGAAACCGAATCTGAAGACTTAACCATGAGTCGAGACGAAGCAGAAAAGACCTTTAGAGAGTGGGCCACTCAAGAGGTCAATCAGCAGCGCCTCTGTATCACTTTTCCGGAAGCCCAGAATTTCGAACTTAAATATGGTCTGATTCATCTTCTTCCCACATTCCGTGGTCTAGAAAACGAAGACCCACATAAATTCCTCAAGGAATTTCATGTGGTTTGTTCTGGAATGAAGCCTCATGCAGTTACTGAAGACTAGATCAAACTAAGGGCATTCCCCTTTTCGCTTCAAGCATCTGCAAGAGAATGGTTGTATGAACTCCCATCTGGTTCCATCATCACTTGGACAGAACTCGCAAAGCTGTTTTTAGAGAAATACTTTCCAGAAACGCGAGTCACCAGTCTCAGAAGAGAAATCCTTGGGATCAAACAAGGAAAAAAGAGAAGCTTTACATACTTACTGGGAAAGATTCAAGAAGCTTCTGGTACGGTGCCCACAACATGGGATCAACGATTATCAACTCTACAACTGTTTCTGTGAAGGTCTGACACCCATGGAGAGGCGCCTGATAAATGCTTCGAGTGGAGGTTCTTTGGGAGATATGACGCCAACTGAAATCAGAGAGCTAAACGAAAATCTGGCGATCGAAACTAAACATTCCGGGAATAAAGACGAGTGGTATCCAGATCAGCCAAGAGGGGTCAAGGAAGTCAACAATGTTCATCTGGAAGCTCAGATATCTGAATTGACAAAAGTTGTTCTGCTCTTGACTAAAGAAAAAGCAGCTGTAAAGAAACAATGTGAGATTTGCTTGAAGACTGATCACCCTACATATATGTGCTCAATATTGCAAGAGGGTACAGTTGCAGTCAAAGCTGTCGGGGGATACCAACAAAATTTTCAGAATAATTATCAGCAGAAACAACAATTTCAGCCTCCACCCGGATTTCAGCAGCATCGAAATTTTTAGCAGCCGGGTTTTCATATTTTCAGAATCAGCAGAATTTCCAGCACCAGAATTTTCAGCAGCCTTCGCAGCAACATTCTCGCAGCTCTAGTATGGCTTTGGAAGATATTGTTAAAAGTCTGGCCACCAGCACTCATGCGTTCCAGAACGAAACCAGAGCCAGTATCAAAAATCTGGAGCAGCAGGTGTCTCAACTTGCCACTTCTGTGGGTCGTCTGGAGTCTCTAGGAAAGTTACCAGGACACATAGAAAACAATCTGAAGCACAATGTGAGTGCCATTTCCTTGAGAAGTGGGAAAACATATGAAGGCCCAAGCGCATCTGAACCAGAAAACGATTCTGAGGAAGAATTTGAAGAAGTTCTGGTCGAAGAAAAAGATTTAAAAGAGCCTGAAAAAGAAGATGAGGAATATGAGGAAGTGTTGGTTGAAGAAGGATCTGAAAATCTGGAAGGAAAAGAAACTCCAACACTACCCAAGCTTATTCTGAAAGAATACAAGCCATTACCTCCCTTCCCATCGTGACTGAGGAGCACGAAGCGCGAATGAGATGATGAAGATATTATGGAAATTCTTCGCAAGGTAGAGGTAAACATGCCGTTACTAGATATTATCCAACATATCCCTCGTTATGCTAAATTTCTGAAAAATTTATGTATTTCAAAGAAAAAACTGAAATTTAATGAGATTTTAAAAGCTGGCAAAAATATTTCTTTAATTTTGCAAAAAGGTTTGCCTCCAAAGTGCAAGGATCCAGGGATTTTCTCAGTTCCTTGTAAATTGGGGAACCTTGATTTTATAAAGGCCATGCTTGATCTAGGAGCTTCAGTTAATGTCCTCCCGTTTTCTATTTTTGAAAAATTAAAATTGGGATCTTTGAAAAAGACCAGGACCATCATCAAGTTGGCGGATCATTCAACAGTACACCCAAAAGGTGTGCTTGAGGATGTTCTTGTCCAAGTGGGTGAGCTTATTTTTCCCGCTGATTTTTATATATTGGACATGGGAAACCTGGACACTTCAGATGTGAACTCTATTATTTTGGGAAGGCCTTTTATGAAAACTGCAAAAACAAAAATTGATGTTTTTAATGGAATGATTTCAATGGAGTTTGATGAGGAAGTGATTAAATTTCAAATTAATAATGATGATTTTCCTTCTGAAAATGTTTCTGTCAATTATATGGTTACCAGCAGTCCTTTGTTTGAGGGCTGATGTGAGTTTTCTAATGTCTCTGTGCAAGAAAAAGTTTTAGACATGAATTCATCTGATAATATATCCAAGGAGCTGGCAGAAGATAAGCTTGGGAAGGTGGAAGAGGTTGAACTGAAATCTGCTACGGAAGAAGAATCAGATAAAAATATGAAAAGGAAAAAACTTTTGGAAAAAGAAAATGTGGAAGTGGTGATTTCAGATACAAATCTGAAAAGAAGAAAAATTGAAGAAAAGGAAGAGAAGACTTATGGAAAAAAGAAGAAGATCAGAAAGAGGAAGAAATTTGAAAATCTACAAAGCTTACCTGAAGACAATTTGAATTCTTTTCATTTTGCTGAACAAGTTCCAAATCCATCCATCTTGCCATATTTGAAGGGATCTGGAGTCATAAGGAAAAGAGTTGAGCTTCAGAGAAGTCCAAACCACACCATTTAATAATCTGGTTAGGCAAAGTCGAGCCAACGACTTTAAACAAGGGCGGCTTTCCGGGAGGCAACCCAATGAGTAGTTTTTACTTTTTATGCTTTTAATAAAGAAATGGTCGTAGTTCCAAGCAAGCTTGGGGAAATCAGAGGATCGACAGAGTTGCTGCAATTCAGATTTTTCGCTACATCTTCGTCAAAATCAGATTTCTGCACTTTTATCAGGTACATTCTTTCCTAGCTGCACATTTTTGTTTTTATTTGCTTTATTGAGCTGTTCATTCCTCTCTGAGCATTGAGGACAATGCATCATTTTAAGCTTGGGGAGGGGGTTAGTGTAAAAATTTGCATTTTTGTTTAAAATTTTAATTTTTCAGTTTTTTAGTTAAATTTTTCAAAATTTTCTTTTTGCATTTTATTTTCTGCATTGCATTTGCATATAAAAAATTCAAAAAAAAAGTCTAAAAAATATTTTATTTTTCTGCATTCATAAATAAGAGAACAAAAATAAACCAAAAATATTTTTATTTCTAGTTATTTTTTATTTTCTGCATATAAAAAAATCAAATTAAAAATCTTTAAAAAATAATTTACATGAGATGAGGATATCTTTTTACATTCGATAGCTCTGTTAAGATGAAGTGTGATAGTTACCGAAAATAACAGTCTCGTTACAATCAATTTTAAGAATTTTTTTTTCAAGTGCTTTAAATGTTTTCAATATGAACCAACATAAGAGTCAGATAATTTTTACAATGGAAGTGTGGGATGGAAAAACGAACAGTGTTTTGAAAATAATTTCCTTAGATGCCTTAAAAAGAACCTAGATTGGATAACCCTTATCATTCCTTGAAGTATTGAACCCTATAGTTTCTGCGCCTTTTGAGGTTAGGAGGGAACTCTCGTTATACCCACAAAATAGTTATCATTTTTGAAGTATTGAAGATATGGTGGGCCTCAAAGTAAAATCCGCGCCCGATCTATATATATGTTAGAAATGGTATATCAAGCAAATTGAAGAAATATGCAATTCAAAGTCAAATCTAAGTCATGTTCAAGTCGAAATCAAGAAGCAAGCAAGTTACATCTGAAGAGTTGATCGAGACAAAGAAGATGTGTGGTATAATGAGATTGATCCCTCGATAGTGGAATCATAGGGGTAAGCTTGGATTTTCTGTCCATAATGGAGCTTACCGCGTTTACTGGATGAGTTCAGAAAAAAAGGAGGGGTTGGTCAAGCTAAGTTTTTATAAACGAATTTTCGTGAAATTATTTTTAAAAAAACACTGTTTTCACAAATTTCATTCGGCGTAAATTTATTTGCTCAAGCTTGGTTTAACTTATTAAATATGAAATCTGAATCGTTAATATAAAATATCAAGACTGTTGTCTAGATAGTGATTTCATTGGAGCTTCCTCGTTGTGAAATCTGATATTGTGAACAAAAAAAGAGTGAAGTGTTTTGATAAAGTTTAAATTTTTAGTTTCCTTAATCTTGTTTTAGTTTTAACTCTAAGTTTCTTTTTTGGTTATCTACATCTTTCCATTTGTTTATAATGTTTTATTCTTTTTCTTACTTGAGGACAAGTAAGGTTTAAGCTTGGGGAGATTTGTTAGATGTAATTTTATGCATATTTTAGGGTAGTTTACATTATTATTTAGTATCATATTTTGTACATTTGCATTTCATTTATTTAAATAATGTTCAGCTCATGTAATTCGTAAGAATTCCCGTACTGCTCATGTTTTTATGTCGATTTCAGATAGTTCGAGCAGAGCAATGATTTGGGAGCAGTTGGATGCGCGTTTGGAGCTTAAAATGGAGCTTGGGACTTATGAAGGATTATGAGGAATGTTTGGAAGATGCTTTGGTCAAGAAACATTCGATTGATTTGATCACACGAAGATAGAATATGCAATCTAAAGTTAAAGGATGTTGTTGGCAGCTTTGACCCCCTGTCAGTATTTTGACCATATCTCGAGAACCGTAACTCCGATTGATGCGATTCATGCGATCGCATGGGGCCCTTTTGTGATCGCAGGTTAGGTCGTAACTTGTCTTCGAGGTTCTTTTATGCCAACAATTCATCCGAAAGTGAAAAATGAAAACCTGCGATCACAGGTTGTGTACATACGATCGCAGGTTGGCCAAAAAGTTCCAGAATAGCATCCTACTTCATTAAAAAGGCACGTGACGCGTTTACTTCAAAACCTGCGATCGCAGGTTGTGTACATGTGATCGCATGTACGTCGTTTTTGCTGCTGGACGTATAAATAGACCTTATAACCTTCCAGTAACCTAAGTTGGCGATTCCAGAGGTACCAGACGATGAAAATACGATTTTGGATGCGTTTCTTCTCTGATTTCATCAATTTTTGAAGATCTGAAGACTGTGGATCATCTCCTTCAAGTAGATTAGTAAGATTAGGTGTTTGATGTCCCTTTTCATCTGTTTTCATCAGATTTTGGCCATGTCTGGCTAAACCCTAGTTTTCAGTTCTGCAAAGATAAGTACTTTTCATGTGATTGATCATTAGATCTGGTTTTTTATTTGTGTTTCTATCTAGATTCTTCAGTTTTGTTCTTAATGAATGTTTGATTTGAATTCTTGTTAGTCTGATCACCTAGCTAGGGTCTTATCATTTCAGTTAATCAGTTAATAGAATATGTAATTGTTCTAATTAATTGGTAATAAGTAACAAGTAATAAATCGGTTCCGTGTTTGGGATTTGACTTTATTATTAACTTGAAAAATCATATCTTTACGCTTCCGAGCTTGTGAGAAGTATTGGGTATTGCTGGGAATTTTACAAAGAACTTAATGCAACTTTTCTGATCTTAATTAAGAGCTTGTTTGATTAGAGAGTCAAAAGTTAGGGTGAATTGAAGAGCTTGTTTTGATTAACTAGTTTAGGTAAAAGAGAAATTACTAGAGCTTGTTAGTTTTTCTCAGTACCAGCTTAGATAGAACGAATCTCAAATAATCAGATTTGGATCAGTTGCAAGATTAGGAAAGTCGCAGCAGAACTGGAATTGTTTTTATTATTGACTTTCATTTAATTTAATATCACTGCATTTTAGTTTTTAGTTTACAATTAAAACCCCCTTTTATAATTTTTGTTTTGAATAGATGTGCCTGATGCAAAAAGGCATTGACTTTTAGGCCGTGTCCCTGAGGATTCGACCTTGCTTACCTGTGCTATATTTTTAGTGCAACAAGTAGTGATAATTTACTTGTTTAATACGCGCGCGATAGCGTGTCAACACACCCTCCGGACGTAGATTTCCTGTCAAGCTCACAGCCTCCATAATTACTGTCAGCAAATGCATATAGATCAAATTCAGAATTTTTCGGATACCAAACACCCAATTTTGGGCTGCCTTTGATGTACCGAAAGATTCTTTTGACAGCAATAAGATGTGAAAGTTTAGGATTAGCCTGATAACGTGCGCATTGACAAACTGCAAACATGATGTCTAGACGGCTTGCAGTTAGATACATCAACGAATTGATCATCGATCTGTAGTGAGTTTGATCTACGGATTCGCCATCAGTATCTAGAGTCAGCAGGGGTCTCTCGGCCATTGGCGTCAAGGCAGGTTTTGCGCCTTTAACCCGAACTTCTCAAGTATATCCTCCACATACTTTGCTTGATGGAGCAGGATTCCGGTTGATCGTTGTTGGACCTGAAGCCCTAAAAACATGGTCATCTCGCCTAACGAGCTCAGCTCGAACCTCTTTTTCATCACTCATTCGAACTCTTTACATAGTTGCGGACTTGTAGACCCGAAGATAATGTCGTCAACATAGATCTGGACTAGAATCTAATCATTACCCACATGCTTGATGAATAAAGTTTGATCGATAGTGTCGCGATAATATCCATGTTCGAGCAAGTGCTTTGTGAGAGTTGCATACGAAGCTCAAGGAGCTTGATGTAACCCATACAATGCCTTGTCCAACTTGTAGACATGATTGGGAAACTTCGAGTTAACAAACCCATGGGGTTGATCAATGTAGATTTCTTCCTTTACTTTGCCATACAAGAAGGTTGTCTTGACATCCATCTGAAAAACAATAAAGTTCATGTAGGAAGCATATGCAAGGAAGATACGTATAGCCTCCAAGCGAGCCACCAGAGCATAAACCTCAGTGTAGTCAAGACCCTCGATCTGTCTAAACCCACAAACCACCAATCTCGCCTTATTTCGCACTATAACTCCAGAATCATCTTGCTTATTGCGGTATACCCAGCGAGTGTCAAGAGACTTTTTACCTTTAGGAAGTTCAACCAGCGTCCAAACCCCGAGCTTTTCAAATTGATTTAACTCTTCGTGCATAGCATCTACCCAGCTGGGCTCATTCAAAGCCATTTCAACATTCTTGGGCTCTATTTGAGAGATAAAACAAGAGTAGAGACATCTATTAACATCTCCACTCTGGCTTCTTGTTCGAACACCATCACCCAGCTGGCCAATAACATTATCGATCGGATGATCGCATTAAATGCGTGAAGGAATCTCCTGGCTGATGTCATTGAGTGAAACAGGAAGATTGTGAATGTTGATAATTCCATCATTTGCCGAATGATCCACTTCAGACAAACCTGTCTCATTAGTAGGATCTGCCACAAACTCATTTGCAATTTGCTTAGGAACGAGAAGTTCCATAAAAGTTTGAGTAACAGCGGAAGCATCTCTGGTCATGAACTCTCTTTCATCAGGAGTAAGAGGAGTGGCATCAGCATCTGGAACTTGTTGATGACTTGGAGATTCTAGATAAAGAGTAGGATCAGATGAATCCACTGTAGGAATTGCAGAAGACACTATCGGCGGTCTGTAAACAACTTCTTCGTCTTCATCTTCAGGAACAGTCTTCGAACCAGAAGTAGAACCAGATAAACTATCTGAGCACATATTGAACGATTTTAACAAAGATGTGTAATCAAACAGCCAATCAGGACCCACTCTAGCATCTGTTTCATTCTCCTCCAGCCAGCGCACATCGAAGGATTCTACAATTTGCTTTGTTCGTTTGTTGTAGACCATGTACGCACTGCGAGCAGCATACCCCACAAAATAGCAGTCATCAGCTTTGGCATTAAACTTCGGGTTGGATTCCAGGTGAAGAAGGGTACAAGGGCAGCCAAATACGCGGAAATGGCTGACAGATGGCTTGTGACCGTATAGAATTTCGTACGGAGTCTTCATCTGGGTTTTGTTGATCAAAACACGATTCTGAACATAGAAAGCAGTGTTGATCGCCTCAGCCCAAAAGAAAAATGGTAACTTTGAGTCACACATCATCGTCCTTGCAGCGTCTTGCAGTGTTCGATTCCTCCGTTCAGTAACACCGTTTTGCTGAGGTGTGCGAACTGAACTGTATTGACGCACAACTCCCTTTTCTGCGCAAAGGTGATCAAGAACCGCATTCTTGAATTCTGTTCCATTATCAGTACGAAGCGCCTTCACCCGGTTATTGGTTTGGTTCTCTATCATTACGATGAACTTCTTGATCAGATCAGATATCCCAGCTTTGTTGGATAAAAATAAGACCCACGTGAAACACGAGAAGTCATCAATCACAACTAGACAGTATGAATTCCTGTTGATACTTAGAACATTGACCGGACCAAATAAGTCCATGTGCAATAATTGGAGCACCTGACTGATTGAATTGACCTGTTTTGGCAGGTGTGCTTTTCTATGATGCTTTCCTTGGGCACATGACACACATTTTTCAAATGTTATGAAGTCTCTGACAGGCAGGCTACGCACCATTTCATTTTTAGCAAGACAATTCAGATTCTTAGCATTCACATGACCAAGTCGTCGGTGCCACAACATTGCATTTTGTTCTGAGACTTTTGAAAAGAGGCAGGTGACTTGCTCATGAATGTTGCTATTCATGTCTATAATGTAAGCATTTTCATCCCGCTTTAATTTAACAAGAATCCACTCATCCGGGATGACAATCCCTGGTTTTAAGATCAGACACTCTTTATCAGTAAAATGCGTTGAATAACCCTTGTCGCAAATCTGAGAGACACTCAACAAGCTGTGCTTTAACTCAGGAGCATAGTTGATGTTCTCGAAACTCAGCACTCCATTTGTCACAGTTCCTTTCTGAGTGATTTTTCCGCCTTCTCCACCCGCAAAGGAAACAAATCCCCCAGTAAAAGTTTGAATGTCGTTCAATTGAGAGATGTCTCCTGTCATGTGCTGGGAGCAGCCGCTGTCGACATACCAAGGTCTGACGACACTCCTCCGCAACTGTCCCTGCAAAATGAGCGGGATCATTTAGATTTGGGGACCCAGGTCATTTATTTCCTGGGTGGACCCTTTACAATCACAGATTTGTTCTTTGAACTTTTGGATTTTGAGTCATCATGTAAAACACTTTTAGAGGATGATGATGATTGGTTGGAAGATAATTTGGGCACCCACTGGTATTTAGGTTTTTGAAAACTCACAGAAGATTTTGAAACATTTTTCTTTTCAGTTTGCTTTGAGCATTTGGATTTTCTACCAGAATTGGTTAAAGATTCAGATCTACTCTTTGACGAAACCGACCTTGGCTTAGCCTTGTTCGATTTTGGCAAACTTTTTGTGACTTTGTTATTGAAAACCTGTTTGTTCTTTTGAAAAACTGCCATTTTCTTGTTTTGATTAGCCTTCCAATCATCATTTCAAGGACGAGATCTTGAGGATTTTCTAGTCAAAGACCTTCCTCGAGACTCGTTCTCTCTTCTTTGAGACAAAAAATGCACAAATGCCCTATTAGGACACTTCCTAGCGATGTGACCGGGAGTACCACAGTTAAAACACATTTGCTTATTATTATTGTAACTGGTACTGCCTTTGTCTGATTTACTTTCTTTACCGACACCCTTACTTTTTTCACAAGAACATGTGCAAGAATCAGATTGTGTGATAGGTGAGGGAGAATCCGGTTATATGATTGGTGAAGTGGATGTGCTTGAAACAGAAACATCAAATTCAGGAACATCAGGATTATCAAACAAATCATCAAAAATGTCAAAAAAAAATAAATCAACATGATCCGATGCAGAATTATCACAAGATGTATCATTGTTTTTAACATTAGAAACAAAAGATTCAATTTTTGAAACAGAAACAGCAAATTCAAAAACAGCAAATTCAGAAATTTCTTTATTTTCAGAAACAGATCCGTCAGCTTCTCGCTTTAATTGATTTAAGGATTGATCTGCATTGGAAGTAGAAACATTAGTATTTTCAACATTAATAATACCTCCTGACACAAATCCTTATTTCATAAATGGCTCTCTGTCTATTTCCTCTTTTGTCAAGGGGTTATTAGTATAGGTATGATTAAAAGGAGGAGGAACTTTATCATACCCTAAACCCTTTGACTGGTTTTCTTTGAATTTCAAATTAGTTTCTATCATGGATGCAACTACTTCACTTGACACTTCAAATTTTCTAAAAGTAAAATCTGCATTTTCAAATTTATTTTTCAATGTGTCAAGCTCAGCAGCTACCTCAGCAAGTTGGTCAGTCACATAACTATAATGTGCGAACTTAGTGTTATACTCTTCCTGAAGTTTTCTAAAGTCTTTGGTTTTTGCTTCTAATTCAGCCTTCAGGGGTTTCTGTCCTTTTCTAAGTTGATACCCTTCATATCTCAAGTCCTCGTTCTCTCTACATAATAATTCTATATGCTCAAGAAGATTGTTAACTTTATCAATGCATGTTTGAGAACAACAAGACTGATTTACCTCATTCTTTTCAGGTTCTGAAGTAGAAGATACCATGAAAGCAAACTGCAACTCCATCATCTCTTCTTCAGGATCCACTTCAGCTTCTTCCACAGGAGTATCATTGATTTGAGCCAAGTGAGCATTTTCAGGCCCTGAAATATTCAGTGCCTGAATCTGGTCCTCCCAGTCAAAGGACTGAGCAACCACTGCTAGATTAGCAGTCTCACTGTTGACAGTAGCATTTCCACGACCATTTCCCACTGGAACCATTGTTCGATCACCGCATACTCTTCTGTCTGGTTTGGGACACTCACGAGCAAAATGACCCGACTCGTGACAGTTGTAGCAACGCAACTTTCCCTTGTTAAACCCTACTTTCTTATCCGCATTCATTCCCCAATTATTCTTTCCTGTCTTCTTAGCATATTGCTTTGCCCTGCACACTGCCATAGCTATTTGCCAAGTAATATCCATTTCTTCCACATCTTCTGGATGAACCTGATCCAGATCAGCAAATGAGAGTTGAGGTGGAAGCTCTCCAGCTACAAAAGCATTGTAGCAATTGACAAGTCCAGTAGCAAGAGCTAAGTTCTCATCAGTTTCTTTGGAATGGGGAGCTGGAGCGATAACTTGTGCCCTTGAGGAGGAAACAGCTTGAGGAACAATGAAAGATTGACTTTGTGGATGAGAAACAGATGCTGAAGCAACATGTGGATGAGAGACAGATGCTGAAGCAACAAATGGTGCAACTGATGGAGTGATAAATGTTTGATTCTGAGGTTGTTGAATAGTAAAGGCTTGACTTGGTGAAGAGGTATAGGATGAAAAAGCATTATTTGAGGAAATTCCAAGATTCACAGTTGAGTAGGAATTCACATGATTCATCTCTCGTTGCTTGTCATCAAGATCACAGGCTTTGATCATTGCCATTGTTTCAGCAAGACTAAGACGATTAAGATCTTTTGTCTTCTTGATGACCGCCACATTCATATCCCACGACTTCGGAAGTGAATTCAGTAACTTTTTGTTTATCTCAGTCCTACTCAAGTAAATCCCAGCTGTACTCATCTCAATAGTAAGTGCAGTAAATCGCTGCAACTGAGCTTCCAGGGTTTTTCCAACGATATAATTGAACATGTTGAATTTTTGTCTCAACATATCCTGACGGTTCTATTTCATATCCTCATTTCCTTCGTAAACCTCAATTAAAGCTTCCCACAGTGCTTTGGCTGAAGTGTATTCTCTGAAGCCTTGAGCAATATCGGGAGATAAAGCCATAGTCAAGGTAGCCAGTGCCCTTTCCTGCTCTTCAACTTTTTCGAAATCTTCATCAGTGTAATTAGCGTACAATTTGTCAATTACTTGTCCATTCAGAAGATTAGTAGTGATTCTGACTGGTCCTTTGAGAATACTTCGCCAAACCTTAAAATCTCCCATTTTGATGTATTTCTCGATCCTGTATTTCCATTCCGGGAACCCTTCTGCAGATAACAATCGTGGAATGCGAGTGGTTGTTCCCATGATGGAATCCAATTCATGATGAAGTGCTTGACCTTGAGAATCCATTTTTTTTAATTGAAAAGGACTTGACTAGAAAAATAAACTAAAATGCCAAGAAGGTAGTTTGCGGTCACAAGTTTACGGTCAAGTTCCCGGTTGATTTGAGTTTACGGTTGATAGGAGTTTATGGTTAATTGAAGTTTACGGTTGAGGGAAGTTTACGGTTAATGGGAGTTTACGGTTGATGGAAGTTTACGGTTGAGGGAAGTTTACGGTTAAATGAGGGTTTACGGTCTAAAAGAGTTTACGGTTGAGTTGAGTTTACGGTCTAAGAGGGATTTACGGTTGAGGTGAGTTTACGGTCTAAGAGGGATTTACGGTCAATGAAGATTGACTATTTACAGTCAATGAAGATTGACTGTTTACGGCCAATGAATGGGAGTTTACGGCCGTAAGCTCTTGACTGTAAATGCCCAGAACTTGATGAAAACACAAATTTTAAGCAGATCTGATCCCCTTTTGCCACGAAAACACCAAATCCAGTCTCGACCAATGATGAAACTGAGCTCCTTTGACCGAAAACGAGATTGAAAGATGATTTGACACCGGACTTGCTCTGATACCAATTGTAAGGTCCTGGAAACAAGATCTTAACCAGTGATCAAACAATCTAACAATCAAACAAGATAAGAATTGAGTAGAAGAAGAATAATCAAAGCTTGCACACGTTTATATTCAGAAAACGTCTGGTACAACTCTGACAGATGACCGTAAACTGTATGGATTATCAACCACCACTAACAGACACAGACTGGACCTATATATAGGAAAAGAGACATGACCGTAAACTGACATGGCCGTAAACGGGTTTACAGCCGCAAACTTGTTTACGGCCGTAAACACACTCTTGGCTGTAAACATACACCAAAACACTTCTATTACATGACTCAAAGTACAAATGACCTATACATCCAAAAGCCTAGCCCAAACCATAACTTGGACCTTCAAATACATTCTGTACCAAAATAACCATTTTGTATATCTTGAAATAAATGAAAATACATTTTTTTGTTGTGAAAATCGGCCTAGGCGGCCGATTAATCGGGGTGGGCTTGACCCTTCTACAATTAGTGTTAGGCAGCCTTCTTAGGAGGTCTTGGTCAATATCGGTCATAGGCGGCCCTAGACGTTCCTTGGCACCCAAAATTTGAAAAAATTTCAAAATTCAAAATTTCAAAAATTCAAATATTATACAAAGTTTTTAAAATTTCAAATTTTCAAAAATTTAAATACTTATTTTATTAAGATATATTAAATTTTAAATAATTTTTTATTAATTAATGGTATCGGATTAATCACCCAATTAATTCCTTAATCTGATCTACAGACCCCTCAATTAATTCATTAATCTGATCTACCAACCAGCTAACGTGAAACGTTTTTTACAACTTTGGTTATAACTTGTAAGTAGAAGTTCAAAAGTTATTCAAATATTGTTATTGAACGATAAGAAGCTAGAATTTTTAAAAAATTAAAATATCCAAATTTTAAATTTTCAAAAATTCCACCAAAATTTTAAAATCTTCAAAATTTCAAAATATCAAAATTTCAACTATTATACCAAAGTACTTAAAATTTTAAAATTTTAAAATCTCAAATACTTACTTTATTAAGATATATTAATTTTTGAATAAGTTTTTGTTAGTTAATGGTATCTAATTAATTTCCGTCTAGCTGATTAATTTTTTAACTATGGTCTACCGATTAAATCCTCATCTTGGTTATACATTTTACAATATGTTAATTAGAGTCTACAGATATACTATGATTTCCTATGACACATTATATTATTACTATTAACAAGACTTATTATTGCAGAAATATAGTAAAGGAATTTTACTACACTAGAACCAAAACGCAAAAGAATGAAAAAAAACGATATATAATTTAATATTTAAATTTTAGCATGTTTATGTCATATATATACTCTCGTAAAAAAGACATCTTTTATTTTAAACGTAGTTCAATATTATTATATAATATAACATATTTACTTTTTCAATTCTAAACAAATAAAATGGAAATTTATCATCTTAACATTATTCGTTAAATAAAAGTAATCGCCGTCCACTGCCAGACAAAGAGTAAGAAGAGTAACAGATGCTAATTACTATTTACCGTCCGTCTAGAGACAACTGATTGCCGTAAGAAACAAATCGCCGGAATAAAACAATTCGAAAGGGAACAGCTTGACGACCGCCGAAATGAGACTAACTTTCGTTTGAAAATTACCTGCCGGAAGGAAACAAATCGCCGCCGCCGAATCGCGCGGGTACGCTACTAGTATATATATATATATATATATATATATATATATATATATATATATATATATATATATATATATATATATATAATAAAAACTAAAAATACATAATTTAAGAAGAACTCTAATATATGACAAAATCATAAATGTGTTAATAAATCAATAATTACTAATGTCTTAAAATACATCAAAAAGAAAAATTAATGAAACGAAAATGACAAAGCCATGAACCAACAATGGGCTCATGCTATTTATATTTTCCATGGTTCCGATTCGTATCATCGGGGAACATGTGTTGAATAAACGAGACTGCTATCGATATTAAAACCCGAAGAGAGTGCAACTGTAGTAGAATACGGATTAATCGACACACCATAAAGATCCTCTTGTTCTTTCTTGGTGTGTATCAAGCTCGTGTTTTCTTCATCCCCTTGATTCGCCCATGGATGTTGAGTAAACTTCCGCAAACCTTGAAGTTGAGTGGCCACTTCTTTCATCGTAGGTCGCTCATCACTCGTAAGCTTAACACATCTTTTCACAAGCTCACCATCCTGAAGTTGATCTAGGCTTCCTTCCCTTACAACTCTAGGATCAAGAATTTGAAACAAACGGTTTTCTTTTAGCGCCATTACAAAATACGTCGTCAAATTCCTTTCTTCCTCGGATCTTTCCATACACAACAGTTTTCTCCCTGTTAAAAGCTCAGCTAACACAACTACAAAGCTATAAACATCGCTCTTTTCAGTTAACTGACTTGTGTGGAAGTATTCAGAATCCAAGTACCCTAAAGTTCCTTGAGCTAGTGTTGTAACTTGTGTTTGATCTATGGGGACTAATCTTGATGCCCCAAAATCCGCGATTTTTGTTGTATAATTTTTGTCTAATAATATGTTTGCAGACTTCACGTCTCGATGAATCACGGGGGTTGATGTTGCTGAATGAAGATATGAAAGTGCACCAGCCGATTCTGCAGCTACTCTTAAACGATTCTCCAATGATAACCAACTTGTGCCTTTATCATGAATATGATTAAAGAGAGTTCCATTTGAAACATATTCATAAACTAGCAACGGGACCTCACTCTCCAAACAACATCCCAAGAGCTTGACAACATTCCGATGATTGACTTGTGTTAAGATAATGACTTCCATGATGAACTGTTCAATTTGGGAGTCATCCATTACACGAGACTTCTTATAGCAACGACTTGATCGTTGCTAAAAATACCTTTGTATACAGTTCCATAGCCACCACGACCCAAGATTCTGTCTTCAGCGTAGTTGTTGGTGGCTTTTTCTAACTCTACGGCAGTGAACACTTTTGTTGAGTCAACGCTGCCTTCGTTGCTTATGATTCTTTGTTTCAGAAGTAAACCACCGTTTTGCTGAAACAGTTTTTGTCGGCGTTTGATAAGACTCCTCTTCTTGAAGGCAAAATACAGCCATGTTATTCCGACTAAAAGGGCCATAAAACCAAATCCCATACCTGCATGCTTGCATGATACCACATTAATTAATGAAAGATGAATAAGAATCGAATATTTCAATTTTTCAACCAATCCATCGATAGATCGACGTCACTTGATCAGTCAACTGAAGTACCGAATGATCCATTTAAGAACACAAAAGCGATGAGATTTCAGCTGGTTTATTACCTAGGGAGAATTTAATAACTGGGAACTCCGAAGTTTCAGCAATGCAACCTCGACCGTTGCTAAATCCATCTACAACGTAGCCATCTTTGCAAGAACACGAATAACCTCCGGGAGTGTTGGTGCAGATCCCGTCGCACACATTACTGTTGGGATCTTCACATTCATTGATATCTGTGAAGATCAAACACAAAATTAGTATAATTCATGTTTATTTAATAGTAATAGAAGAAAGATTTAACCTTGACAGCCTGGATCAAGATATGGTTGACCCTGATAGCCTTGATTACAATTGCATCTGTATCCCAGAGCTCCGGTATCAGAATCGATACAATAAGCATTTGCTTGGCATGCCAAGACGCCGGCGTTTCTAGCCTCGCTGCAGCTCAAGTTCCCGACCACCCAGTCCACCAATATCGGAACATTAGCCCTGGTCCTGTTAATGAAATCCGGGTCCTTAAAATCCGACACCCCACGAAATGTAAACCGTTCTTCCTCACCCATAAACGCGTAAGTACAAGGATCAAAACACCAAACTGTGGTGTGATTAGACACCATACTAGCAACATCAGTGTAGTAGTATTTGAGTCCTTTTGGTATCGATGTTTTGCAGCATCCGACGCCGGTGCACGACCCGTTGACCACCTCCTCAGGTCATGAACACAATGTGATGCAACCGCTGGTGAAATCTGCTTGTTTTGGGCCTAAGAACAAGGCGAAATCATCGCATCCGATTACGGTGAACTGGTTTTTCTGGGAGAACGTGTAGGGTGAAGTCCAGCCTAGATTTGTCCAAACGGGATTGTTTTTGTGAGATTTCCGAATGGATCGTAACATGAACTTGCCACTTTGTTAGTGATTCGGAAAGTGGAATCGGAGATTTCAAGAACTTGGAGACGACCGAAGAAGGGTTTTGGAGGGTTGAAAGTGGTGTTGCATGTTACTTCGAACCATTCGCTCAGAAAGCAACCAGGACCGATGCCGAAGGGATATGGAATGGTTACGTTTCCACATTGGCTTTGGCATCCGGGTTTGGTTACGTTGGCGGCTTTTGTGATGGTGGTGGTGTCATCGGCGGTGGTGTTTGTGGTATTAGAAAATCATGGACCATTCTATAAATGAACATATATATTGTTATCATTTAAATCCAAAATATTATGGCAAGTGTATAAGATTGTTGATGGACTGATATTCACTTATTATTTGTGGTTTGAGTTTCCGGTTTGACTCAAGATCCTCAAGATCCTTTCCATCTCTCACATTAGGGTTTATCTCCATCTATAAATATATGTGATGAGGAGCAAATCCAAGAGGACGAAATTAATTCACAAATTCGTTTTTTTTCTGATTGCTAAGGTGTCTTGGAGTTGTCTTGAGATCAACTGGAAAACCAAGCTTGTTCTTCAGATCCAAAAGCTTCAATGGAAGCAGGTACACAATCTCCTTCTCTTATTATTCTTTTATTCAGATTCGAGTTTGAAGGTCCGGCCTTAAAAAGCTTCCGCATTCATAGATTAAGTTATTAAAATTATCAACAATTGGTATCAGAGCCTTCTCGAATTTGATAATAGAAATTTTCTGTTGGTTTAAGATCTCTAACATTATATTTGAAACATACCTGTTCTTCGTTACGTCGAGAACTATTTATTTCATCAGATGCTTGATTTTTCTTTGACTGTCGATGAATAACGAAGGATGTAATATATATTTGTATTTTTGCTACTGGAGATTGCTTCTTGCTCCAAAAGAAAAGTAAAACTTCAAATATTTTACGATTATCCGTATTAAAGGCACAGTATCTTTGTTTGAGTTGTTAAATTCATGTACTATTTGCTTTTACCTTTTGTTAGTGACATTGCTTTACAATTGTCCAAACAAATGTTTGACTAATAAGTTTGATAGTGACTATTAAAGTCTGTCATGCGAACGCTATGTATTATGTTATATATATATATATATATATATATATATATATATATATATATATATATATATATATATTGTCTTTTGTGAATGGCTATTGATATTTTTGCTTATGTACATATTAGATAAAATTAATAAGTATTATTTGTGCCAATACAACTTTAAATTAACATGCAAATATTTGTGGATTGTAATTTGTCTTGAAGTCGTAAGTTGTTTTGGAGACCACATATACATGCACTTTGTTAAAATAAATAAATGCCTTTAGCCCTTGTGTTTATATTATCTCTCGTTTTGAGCTGTACATATAATACACATATATTCTCTTAGCTTTTATTATTATTTGACTTTGCTGTGTATATGATTTAAGAAAGCAGTTTTTATGTGATAATGTTTATTGTTGTCAGCATGTCTACAATTTAATTACGTTAGTGTGCATGCAATTTAATTAAAGAGTTACATTTTTTATTCGATAAGCACTGTTAATGATATTTGAATTTATTATCAGTTTTTTATGAAATTATTTTGGTTGTCAATAAATTCAGTTATGACATTATTTATTTTCTTGGCAAATTTATTGACGCAAAGTGATGTTTTTTGTGAAAATTAATTTTCTAAGAATCTAAATATTACGGTTTATGTGTTTATTATTGCGGATACCAATCGACCCAATGGTAGATTGATATTTTGACGAATAAACACGAATATGATAATGAATATGCGACAATTATTTTTTGGTTACATGTCGTTAATAAGTCAATCCAAAGAGGGGCTTGTTAGATGGGATGATTTATTGTCATATATTATTATTAATTTTTTTTATGGTTTATGTGGTTGTCAATGCGAATATTAATCGACCCAAGGGTAGGTTAATATTTGGTCGGATAAACACATATATATAGTGTTAAATATATGATAATTTTTGGGTTTCATGTGATTAATCAGTCAATCCAAAGAGGGGCTTATTGATTAACATATTTTATTGTCAATATTTTTTTACTACTTAAACAAGATATCTCTTACAAGTTAATATGTTGTCCAAAGACTTGATATTAATGTTGTGTTGATATCTTGTGATGTCATAATTTGAATTTTATTGATTATAATTATGGTTTAATAAGCATGAAAACTAATTAATATTTTGTTCTGAAATACAGCAAATGCTAATTGTGGCATAATATCTTCCAACTTGAATCACATTCCAGTCCTTAATGGGACTAACTTTAAGGAATGGAAAGAGAACATTATGTTAGTTCTCAGCTGCATGGATCTTGACCTTGCACTTCGGATTGAGCAACCCATCCTTACCGCCACAAGTTCAGTGGAGAACAAAAGGGATGCTCAAAAATGGGATCGCTCAAATCGCATGAGTCTAATGATCATTAAGCGCGGCGTTCCAGAAGCTTTTAGAGGTGCAAATGAGCAGTCTATTAATGCTAAAGATTTTCTTGCTGAAATTGAACAACGTTTTACAAAAAATGATAAGGCTGAAACAAGTACTTTTTTGCAAAAGATGATTTCAATGAAGTATAAAGGCAAAGGAAACATAAGGGAGCACATCATGGAAATGTCTCATCTTGCTTCAAAACTTAAGGCATTGAAACTAGAAATTTCTGATGATTTTCTAGTCCATTTGGTGTTGCTTTCTCTTCCAGCACAATTTAACCAGTTCAAGGTCAGTTACAACTGCCAAAGGGACAAATGGACTCTTAATGAGCTCATTTCCTTTTGTGTGCAAGAAGAAGAAAGGATGAAGCAGGAAACAACTGAGAGTGCTCATTTTGCTAGTACCTCTAAAGGTAAGGGCAAAAGAAAGAGAAAAGAAGCTGCTACTAAGCGACCAGTGCAAAAGAAACAACATTTAGGTAATGATCAAAAGAAAAAGGAATCGGGACCTCCTAAATGCTTCTTTTGTCAAGAACCTGGTCATTTGAAGTCGGATTGTCCAAAATACCACAATTGGCGAGTTAAGAAAGGTATAATTCGTGCTTTGGTCTGTTCTGAAATTAATTTAGTTTCTGTACCTAGAAATACTTGGTGGATAGACTCTGGTGCTACTACTCACGTAAGTATTTCTATGCAGGGTTGCCTGAACTACCGAAAACCAAATGATGCTGAAAGATACATCTATGTGGGTGATGGCAAGCAGGTTGAAGTCAAAGCAGTTGGCACATTTCGTTTATTACTAGATACTGGTTTTTATTTGGATTTTCAAGACACTTGCATTGTACCGTCTTTTGGAAGCAATTTGGTTTCTGTTTCTAAATTGGATAAATCTGGTTATTATTGATCTTTTGGAAATGGTGAATTTAGTTTGTCTTTAAATTCAAATGTTATCGGTGTTGGATAAGGTGTCTAAGTCCATAACTATTTCTGGTATGTACTTGACCCGACCCGGCATGGTCCATTTGGGTTGCATGGCACCATGCAATTGGATAAACTAAAATGAGAGAAATAACACTTATGGTTTATTAATATATTATAAGTTCTAATATATTAATAATATTATTTAATTAGTTTGATCAAGAATTAATTTAGAATTAATTAAGTGATCAAAAGATAACTAATTAAATATATGGGTAGATTATGTAAATCTTCCATATCTTATATAGTGGGCTAAGAGGCTCCATGGATTATCAAGTTGGGTTCCACCCATAGGATGCTCCATGGGAGTTACAAACCCATGGGTCATGGAAATGAAGAGTCATGACACATTAGGGTTTACATGGTGTAACCCTAGATGTGTCAACACTATATAAGAAACCCATTCTCCACCAAAATTGGCTACACATAAGAAACAAGAGGGCTAGGCCGATTTTAGAAGTGTGTATTCTCTCTAAAGTCATTCCAAAAGCATTTGGTGTTGTGTGAAGCATTTGAGGCATCACACTTGGGGTGCTAGGCTCACAAGGTTTCAAGGATCATAAGCAACAACAAGGTAAGTTATTCTATCTTTCATGCAAGTTAAAATTTGTTCCCCATGTACACTAGATAGGAATATAACCTTGGAATTCAACTTTGCATGATAATTAGACAAACATAGATCCAAGGTTATTAGGGTTGCATGTACACCTAGGAAGTGTTAGAATGCTCAAAACCCATCAGTGGTATCAGAGCCAGGTTCGTTTGTTGTTTTTTTGTGTGCAAACAGCTTGAAAAAAAATCGTTTTTCTGTTTTCTGCTCGTATGAATGTTTGCACATTTGTTGCTGGAAATGGACTAGAAACATTACCCTAAACTGTTTTGATGTTTTAAAGCTTGTTTTAGATGGTGTAATGTTTATGCTAATCCATTTACAATGGCAATTATTAAAATTACAAGTTTTTTTAAGTGTGATTTTTGATTCTTGAAAGTTTTCATATTCATGTTCTTGAACTTATGAAGATTAGATGATCATAGGAATTGTTTGTAACCTTCATGGTAGTTTAATTCATGATCCTAATGTGTTTTAATGGAGTCCATAACTTGTCCTCAAGTTATGGAAAACCAAAAGTCTCACTTTTATTAAAGCCATTAAAAGAACACAAGAGTTATAAAAATGAAGAGTCTTCATTTTTATTACTCAATTAATTCATAAGTTATAAGAAATGAAAAGTTTTGGAAGTTTACAAAACTTGCCCTCAAGTTTTGGAACATGTAAAGTCTTGATTAAAACTTTAGTTCCAACCCTTAGAATTTTAAAAGTTAAAATTCAACCCTTATACTTTATAATATTATAAGTTACTAATATATATATATATGTATAACGTCAAGTCGTCTTACCGCTAGTACGCCTCATTCACGAAGCCGGTCTATAAGGGGGGTATAAGGTTGTTGCCTATAAAATGGCAACTTAATGGGTGTCCACTCTCACCCACCGCTTCCTTGATCGGTGGAGGGTCGTTAGCCGAACGGGTAAGACAAGGACTTATAAATTCTCATTAAAAGTATGATGAATATTATAAAGTAACTAAATTCTTTTATTAAATTCCCAATCTTAGTTACTTAAGGAAAATGTGAATAAGGTGCTAATCCATGAAATTACACTTTACACTTTGTTTAAGTTGTTGGTGGAGCGTGTGTGGTTAACCGACACACTAACTTGGACTTAACAAGGTAGGTAAAGGGTGACTTAAGGTTTACCATAGCATCGGTGGAGCGTGTGTGGTTTACCGACACATCGATTGAGTGATAAACCTTGAGGGTACCAAGTGATTTGCATGGTTACTTCACACCTCGTTTTGTGATCCTCGGTATCCCAGTCACAAAACTTGGAGGGCACACTCGAGATTGAAACATGCCTTTGAAAAATTCATTGAATCTCAAAAGAATCTAGGAATTTCTAAGAACCAATTAAAAACCTAATATTTATATTTCGTTTTTCATGGTGGAAATTGGTGAATCGTCATTCACCTACCTTTCAAATATGTTATAGCTTGGATTATGGCATACCTCTTCTAAGTTATAATATATTGTGATTGGATCCTAGCCTTAATATTACATTTGGGTGTTTTATTAAGGACTCTCTTAATATCTAAACTAATCTTGTTCTCTTTTTCCAGATGTCTTCAAACAATGCTGCTTCTGGCTCTAATCCTAATGGCTCCTTTACCCTTATGAACTTGTGTGGGAAAGTCACTTTTGATGGATCCAACTTCAATGAATGGATCCGAAACATCAGGATGATTACCCGCTACGAGGACAAAGAATATGTCCTTGACAAGGAGCTTAAGGAAATTGATGAGACCACTGCAACTCCCCAGGAGATCGCTGACTTCCGGGCACATGAAAGGGATGCTACAAAAGTGGCATGCATCATGTTGGCCACCATGACAGCGGAACTCCAAAAGTCCTATGCGGACTTCTACCCTTTTGAAATGCACCAAGATCTGATGGAAAGATAACATCAAAGTGCACGACAAGAGAGGTATGAAATCATATGCTCTATCATAACAACCATGATGAAGGACGGGGAATCCGTCACGAGCCACATGCAGAAAATGCAAAGGTATGTGGATCGGTTGCTGAAGCTTAATGTGAACTTCCCTGAGGAGCTTGCAATAGATATCATTTTGCACTCCTTACCATCGTGCTATGATCAATTCCGCATGACATATCACATGAATAAGGAAGATGTCACACTCAGCAAACTTCAGGGACTCCTCAAGACCGCAGAAACAGGTCTTAAGGGTAAGTCGGTTGTTAACACTCCTACTCCAAACTCCGCCCCGGTTTTGGCAATCGGGAAAGGTAGAGGGAAGAAGAGGAAGAGCTCTTCGAAGGGTACCAAGGCTAGGACCCTTGATGGCTCTTCTTCAAGTGGAACCAAGAAAGGTTTTGTCACTCCTTCTTCTGACCCTAAAGAGGCTGAATGCTTCTATTGCCATGAAAAGTCACATTGGAAGCGGAACTGCCCAAAGTACCAGCAAGATATGAAGGATGGGAAAGTTAAACCCAACCATGCAGGTATTTAAATTATCTTATCTAATAACTCACCCCATTCTAACTCTTGGGTCCTTGATACCGGTTGTGGTATTCATATCTGTTCTGATTTGCAGGGACTAAGAAGAAGTGAGAATGTGGAGCATGGAAGAATAAACTTAATCATGGGGAATAGGAAAGCTTTACCTGTCACCAAGATTGGAGTTTATACTTTATCGCTAAGTAGTGGGTTTAGTTTAGATTTGAATAAATGTTGTTATTCGCTAGAAATGGCAAGAAATATTATTTCCTTTCATGCATTGTATAAACAAGGTTTCACCTTTTCATTTGATAATGAAGTTGGTTCGATTAATGCTTTCTTTAATAATGTTCTTTATTTTAAAGCATTACCTTATGATGGTGTGTATGAAACTGTATCTGTGGTTGATAACTTAGGAAATAATGTATTGTGTATTGATTCTGTTAATGATAATAACTTGGATAAAGCATCATTATGGCATTGTCGTCTTGGACATATAAGCAAGAAACGCATAGGCCAACTCCAAAAGGATGGAGTATTGGAGTCATTTGACCTAAAGTCAGATGATAGTTGCGAATCATGCTTACTTGGAAAAATGACAAAGTCACCCTTCACAGGTTCTTGTGAGAGGGGTGAAGGTTTGTTGGATCTTATACACACGGATGTGTGTGGGCCCTTCAAACATGCCACAAGGGATGCTAATCGTTATTATTTGACTTTTACTGATGATTACAGTAGATATGGATATGTCTACTTAATCAAGCATAAGTCAGAGACTTTTGAGAGGTTTAAAGAGTTTAAACACGAAGTCGAGAATCAATTGGGCAGGAACATTAAGATGCTTCGATCCGATCGAGGTGGTGAGTATCTTAGTTCAGAGTTCCTCGACTATCTTAGGGAATGTGGGATTGTCTCACAATTGACACCTCCCAGGACACCGTAGTTGAATGGTGTAGCTGAGAGGCGTAATCGAACCTTGTTGGATATGGTTTGTTCCATGATGAGTCGAGCTTCGCTACCAATCTCATTTTGGGGGTATGCCTTAGAGACTGCCGCCCATATCCTTAATCTAGTTCCCACAAAGAAAGTTGCCAAAACTCCTCATGAGATGTGGACTGGTAAAGTACCCAAACTAGACCACATTAAGATTTGGGGTTGCGAGGCTTTCGGGAGACGCGAGACTCATGATAAGCTCGAACCTCGAAGTGAGAGGTGTATTTTCATAGGCTACCCACATAAATTCTTTGGTTACCTCTTCTACAGACCTAGTGAGAATGTGGTATTTGTAGCTAGGAGGGCTTTCTTTCGAGATAGAGAGAGTTCATAAGACAAGGAGACAATGGGAGGCAAGTTGACCTTCAAGAAATTCAAGAGTCAAGTGGTGAAGGAACTTCAAACCCTAGCACTCAACTTGAGGAGGAAACTCCTGTTGAGCCAATTGACAAGTCTGTACCTCTGAGGCGTTCCACAAGGGTTAGGAATGCACATGAGCATTACTATGGATTCCATATTACTGCGGAAGGTGATACACTTATCAGTGATGAGACACTGATAGGTCTAGATGAACCTAACAGTTACGCGGAAGCCATGGCAGGCCCTGAGTCAGCCAAGTGGAAAGAGGCAATGGACAGCGAGATACAGTCCATGTATGACAATCAAGTTTGGAACTTGGTTGAGAATGTACCAGGTCGTAAGACTATAGGGTGCAAATGGATCTTCAAGAAGAAGACCGACATGGATGGTAATGTACACACTTATAAGGCACGACTGGTTGCAAAGGGTTTCTCACAAACTCCGGGAGTTGATTATGATGAGACCTTTTCTCCAGTGGCCAAGATTAAGTCTATTAGGGTTCTGTTAGCCATAGCCGCATTTCATGACTATGAAATATGGCAAATGGATGTCAAAACCGCTTTCCTTAATGGAAAGTTGGCTGAGGATGTTTACATGAGTCAGCCAGAGGGTTTTGTCAACACAGAGTACCCTAGTTCATATTATTCGAACCTCCACAGTCGGTCATATGTCGGAAGTAGGTATGAATCAAGACTGTCATGATTGGTTGCAGAGGTCTAAGTTGTTGGACATGGCTACAACACTCATGAGTGCTCATAAGTTCTGAGCATTGGACTCAACCCACGCTCACTGGAATCACTTCATGGAATTTATCTCGAGTGATCGTGAGACGGTAATATCATATAAGTCTTCAAACCTAGATATATGATTTGTTACTTATGAGTTGGTTATGCATTGATTGTACGAAAACGCATTGGTAACTCGATGTTATAAAACGTGCTCTTGTGTATAATTCAATGAGTAGTAGAACAAACATATGAGTCGAAGTTTGTCTGTTCCTTCTTGGATTAGAAGCTGATATCTGGGCCCCTCGATGATTTTGTTTTGACCTATGTACCGGGCCCGGTCAGAACTAAGTTGATGTGTTCAATTGAGTTCTATGTCAAACAAATCGGAAATCGGGAAACAAACTGCTGGACACAAAGTAAGACATTGTTCCATGTATTTGTCCGGCTGATATCTAGAACAGAGGATTATATGATCACTTATCTTAAATGGCGTATCATCATCTTCTCAGTTCCGAGAGACCTTGAAAGAGCTACGATTGCCGATCGGTTCCTGAAGTATTGCAGTTATAGTTATAGGCTTATCCAAGTGGGAGAGTGTTGGATAAGGTGTCTAAGTCCATAACTATTTCTGGTATGTACTTGACCCGACCCGACATGGTCCATTTGGGTTGCATGGCACCATGCAATTGGATAAACTAAAATGAGAGAAATAACACTTATGGTTTATTAATATATTATAAGTTCTAATATATTAATAATATTATTTAATTAGTTTGATCAAGAATTAATTTAGAATTAATTAAGTGATCAAAAGATAACTAATTAAATATATAGGTAGATTATGTAAATCTTCCATATCTTATATAGTGAGCTAAGAGGCTCCATGGATTATCAAGTTGGGTTCCACCCATAGGATGCTCCATGGGAGTTACAAACCCATGGGTCATGGAAATGAAGAGTCATGACACATTAGGGTTTACATGGTGTAACCCTAGATGTGTCAACACTATATAAGAAACCCATTCTCCACCAAAATTGGCTACACATAAGAAACAAGAGGGCTAGGCCGATTTTAGAAGTGTGTATTCTCTCTAAAGTCATTCCAAAAGCATTTGGTGTTGTGTGAAGCATTTGAGGCATCACACTTGGGGTGCTAGGCTCACAAGGTTTCAAGGATCATAAGCAACAACAAGGTAAGTTATTCTATCTTTCATGCAAGTTAAAATTTGTTCCCCATGTACGCTAGATAGGAATATAACCTTGGAATTCAACTTTGCATGATAATTAGACAAACATAGATCCAAGGTTATTAGGGTTGCATGTACACTTAGGAAGTGTTAGAATGCTCAAAACCCATCAATCGGTACTGGTTCTCTAACGTATTGTGATAAGTTATATATGCTTGATATTGTTACTTCATATAATGAAACCTTGCACGTGGATTCACGTGGTACTAAGCGAAAATTAAATAATGAAATTTCAGCAACACTATGGCACAAACGCTTAGGCCATATCTCAAAAATGAGAATTGATAGGCTTGTGTCAGATGGAGTGTTAAGTAACCTCAACTTCACAGATTTGAAAATTTGTGTTGAATGCATCAAAGGAAAACAGACAAAAACCAAAAGATTAGATGCCACCAGGTCTTCAGATGTCTTAGAATTGATACATACAGATATTTGTGGACCATTCCCTTCGGCTTCTTGGAATGGTCAACAATATTTTATATCATTCATAGACGATTACTCACGTTATGGGTATCTATATCTTATTCATGAAAAATCTCAGTCACTGGAAGTGTTCAAATCTTTTAAACTTGAAGTTGAGAACCAACTTAATAAAATGATTAAATGTGTTAGATCTGACCGTGGTGGTGAGTACTATGGTAGATATGACGGATCGGGTGAACAACGTCTAGGACCTTTTGCTAAATTCCTAGAGGAATGTGGAATCGTCCCACAATACACAATGCCAGGTTCGCCTAGCATGAATGGTGTATCTGAAAGATGCAACAGAACTCTTAAGGATATGGTAAGGAGTATGATAAGTCATTCTACTTTACCAGAGTCACTCTGGGGTGAAGTACTTAAGACTGCAGCTTACATTCTTAATAGAGTACCAACTAAAGCAGCTGTTAAAACACCTTATGAGCTTTGGACAGGGAAAAAGCCTTGTTTAACTCATCTTCGTATTTGGGGATGTCCAGCTGAGCAAGGCCTTATAGGCCGAATGAAAAGAAATTAGATTCCAAAACCGTTAGCAGCTACTTCATTGGCTATTCTGAACGATCCAGGGGTTATAAGTTTTATGCTCCTGCAACAAAATCAATTTTTGAAACAGGAACTGCAACGCTTTTTTGAGGATGTTGAGTTTGGGGGGAGAAATAAGGTTAGAGACATTGACTTTGAGGAGGAATCAATCTCGATTCCTACTGTTACTTTTGACGATACACAAATTAATGTGCCTGTCGGAGAAGAAGTAATTCAGGAACCTCAACAAGACAATGTTATTCACTCTCTTGTTCATAATGAACAACCTCGACAACCTCAACTTAGGAGATCCACTAGAGAAAGGAGAAGTGCAATCCCTTCGGATTTCCATGTATATCTCCAAGAAAATGAAGAACCAGATGGAATTATTGAAAATGATCCAATCAACTTCTCTCAGGCCATGCAAAGTTCAAATTCTCAAAAGTGGATTGATGCCATGAACGAGGAGTATAAGTCCATGCAAGACAATAAAGTTTGGGAACTTGTTCCATTACCTGAAGGTACAAAGCCTATTGGTTGCAAATGGATTTTTAAGACCAAAAGGGATTCAAAAGGTAATGTGGAAAGACATAAGGCACGTCTTGTAGCTAAGGGCTATACTCAAAAGGAAGGAATTGATTTTAAAGAGACATTCTCTCCGGTTTCATCAAAAGATTCTTTTAGGTTGATCATGGCACTAGTCGCACATTATAATCTTGAGTTACATCAGATGGATGTTAAGACAACATTTCTGTCACACCCCCAAACCAAGGATGGCGGAAATGTCCGGGGGTGGAGGACTTCATGTATAGTATCATAACACCAATTGTAATAGTAATTCAAGCAAACACAACCAACATATATATAATTGAAAAAGTTACATCATTGTATGAATTACATGTTTACGAATCAATTACAATATGTTGACAAAATATGAAATAGTAGACGCCTTAGCGTCCCATCCTCAAAAGCACTTGGTTACCTGTTTAATGATTTCCTGAGAATACAAGTTGTTTGAAAAGTGTCAACACAAAGGTTGGTGAGTTCATAAGCTTTTATTTGGTATTATTAAAAGCCTTTCGTTTGTAAAAGTAGTATTTGTTTTAGAAAAATCCAATATTTTCCTTAAAATGTATATGTAGTCTTAAATCCAAAGACCGAAATGTATAAGTAACTTTTCTTACTTATAATAAATAATGTAAATTTAAATCGACATAAACTCGTTTAATTTTAAGGTGTGGGTTTGTCAGACCCAATATAGATCTATACACAAGTATCACGCTCTCCCTCGAGGAGACTCTGGTTATAATACAGGACTTATTTGTAAATTGAATCGAATGTCTCACAGAAGTCATTAACGAATTTACGTGTAGTGTAATGAAAACTTGGTACCGTATGGTCGTACCTTGCTTAATGAAAATATCCTTTGTATAAATGTACCCTTTTTAAATGTATGTGTTATGTAATGTTTCATAAAGTCATTAACGGAATTACGTGTTATGAAAACTTGGTACCGTATGGCCGTACCTTGCTTAATGAAAATATCCTTTGTATAAATGTACCCTTTTTAAATGTATGTATTATGTAATGTATCATAAACTATACCTATTATAGTTTATCAACCAAGGGTAGTACGTAGTAATGTATGCAAACTATATTCAAAATAGTTTATTAAATGTTTGAATGTATCGGTTGTACTTTGATTATAATCACTTGTTATTCTTTATATTTTATATGTACAAATCCATTTGTAAACTGATGTGTGTCTAAATATTAAGATAAAATGTCATATATTGCAATAACATATAATCACATAAAGATATACACCTTTCTCAACATGTTACAAGGTGAAATGAAATTGACAGCAACTTTTTGTTGTATACAGTTTCTGTTACTGTTCTTAGAAAATTTATAGAAAAATAATCAAAGCTCTAAATCCAAATCCGCAAATTCTGAGAGTTTGGAATATGAGTCTAGTTTGTTCGTAAAGTTTATCATGATTTTTAGTGATCTCTAACAGAGGTGAAAATGTTCATAATCACAGACTGGTCCGGGTTTGCCTCTGAAATGATAGGCAGTTTTGTAAAAATCACCATAAATTGTAGAAAAATCATATGGAGATGTGTAAGTAGCCATTTTAAAGCTAAGAGTTTGAACTACTTGCACCTGGAACAGTTTTGAAAACTAAAATATTTAAGTTGACCAAAACAGTCCGTGATCGAAGTTCATCTTTTCTGATGTAATCTGATAGAAAAAGTTTAATTGTCTTCTTGATGATTTTACTTGTATTCCCCCCCTTAAAACTTAAGAAAAACATGTAAATGTAGGGGTATGAACTCACCTTATGTGATTTCAGTAGATGAAAGTGAGATAGAGGAAGTGTTCAACCCAAGAACACTAAGAAGATGTCTTGATGATTCGAGAATCTAACACCGAATAAGATGGAATTTGTGTAAGATATCAATGATTTGAGTAGAATGGAGTTTAATAATTATGTGAATGATGAAGATACTTACTAATTGAAGAAATAAATCCCTGGAGAAAGCCTTGAAGTTCTTGAAGTTGAGAGAAAAGATGAGAGAATTTTGGAGAGTGTTCTTGGTTGCTAAGTGTAGAATGAAAGGGCTTTTAAGGAGAATGAGGAGAGAGGACCAATCCTCCAGCTCTTAGAACATGGGAAGAGCTGGAGATAGGGTGTAAAGGTCCACTAAGGTGACAAGGAGTAGTGGGAAAGAGTGGCTGATCATAGAGTGAGGTGGTGGTGGCTTGCTTTTGTCATAAAATAAGGAAAAACAAATATTCCCTCAATAATTAGTCCAACCACCAATTCTTTTAATACATTTTTATAAAAACCCTGGAGATTTATATATTTTGGGGCCTTAGTTTATAAAATAGAGTTTTGGGTGAAAATCCACGTTAAAATAATGAAAAACGGAGTTAAAACGAAGTCGTAGTCGAAAAATCGGTAAAAAGGGGCCGTCTGCGAGACCTCTCGGATGGGGGCCGAGACTTCGGACCCTCGCATGCGAGGCTGCTGTCTGAGGGCTTCGGATTCGGTCTCCTGAGAGGCTTCAGCTTCGGTCCTGATGAGAGGCTTCGGATCCGAGGCCTCGGATGTGAGGCTTCGGTCCTGAAGCTTCAGTTCCAGGTCCTTAAGGCTATTTTACCCGTTTTTACCCCGTTTCAAGCGATTTTTGACCCGGTTAAGGGTCGATATGACCCAAATGATTACAAAAGGTTAAAGTAACTTTTTGAGAGAGATTTGGGAGAGATTTCAAATAGAAAGAGATAGAGTGAAAATGATTTAGAGAGGTTTCGTTTGTGATTAATTTGAGTGTCCGGCTTCACAACGCAAGGTTCGTAAACCCCGTTAAACCGTGTTTTAGTGTCGTACACACTCCCGATGAGTGTGCGATAATGTTTTATCGTTTTGGTTCAATGTTTACTTAGGAAATTCAACATACGAACTTTCCAAATGATGTTTCTCTCATTAAGATATTGCATTGTACAGTAATTACATAGTGTAAACCCTAATATACAAGGGTTAATTGAGTCGATTGGTTTTGACTTGTTGACTTTGTTTGACTTTGACTTGACTCAATTTTGACGGTTGTCACATCATCCCCCCGTTAGAAGGAATTTCGTCCCGAAATTTGCATTTGACTGGGACATCAAGAGTTTGGGAAAAGATGTGGGTATTTTTGTTTCATTTGATCTTCGCGTTCCCAGGTGAACTCAGGCCCTCGTTTAGCGTTCCAACGGACCTTCACGATGGGAATACGACTTTGTTTCGTTCGTTTGATTTCCCGATCCATGATTTTGACTGGTTCCTCCACGAAGTGGAGATTTTTGTTAACTTCGATTTCATCGAGTGGTATTACGAGGGTCTCGTCGGATAGATTTTGTCAATCATATTTTCGGGGTTAAAAAAAATAAAGTTTTATTAGTTACCTATAGCGACGACTTGTCGTCACCACAGGTTTAATCTATTACGATGACTTGTTGTCGCTATAGGTTTTTAACAAGAGCCAACGACATACCTATAGCGACACACAAGTCATAATTTGCATGTGTGAAGACTTGGAGTACTTTCTAACTGGTTCATGTGTGAAGACTTGGAGTACTTTCTAACTGGTTCATGTGTGAAGACTTGGAGTACTTTCTAATGAAAACTGTGCTACTGGGGAAATTGGAAACTAGTACGTAGCTTCAAAGTCAAGAATATGCAGTAGGCATGTGATGCATTAAATGCATGAGGCACACAAGTCATAATTTGCAGCAACATATACGTATATGTGTGTGAATTGAAGAAGAAGGTTACGGCTCAAAGAATATATATATATATATTCATTTTCTCTTCATTTGTTAGATACACAATAACCATAACATCATAGACTATATATATTCAATTTCATTTGTAATTTTAACTAGTTTATATTCCGCGAGTGTTACCGAAATCATTTATCAATTTTTCAGAAGTGCTTAACTTGTTTTGTTGCATTCCCAACAATTTGCTATTAATTACTTCTCCCACTTTACTTATATAAATCATCACATTCTTACCGCGACTTTTAACTTCTCCCTCACAGATGGATCCACCTGCAGATCATCAAAACCCCATAGATGACCTCGATTGGTTTCAGTACTTTGATCATCAAGATCTTTTCAGGTATATATAAACGTCACTCATTACACCATCTTACGCACAGAAAAGTGATTTTGTCGACATTGATCAAAACATGGTTTGGATTTGTAGTGATCAAAAAGAGTCTTTCATCGTGTTGGATTTGATTATCTTGAGTTTTTGGATTTTTGCAGTGGTGACATGCTCAACCATCATGATTACGAGTTGTCGGAAAAATTGCATGAAGTGCTCGATCAGAACGTTTCCACAGTACTTAACAAAGATCAAAACATCATTTCTAGAAATGAGTTTCACGATTTTGATCCCCTTGAAGATATAAGCTTATGGGATTGTTGGGAGGATGGTAATTTACCATTGGTTAGTTTCAGTGAAGACTGTAAATCCGGTGGTGAGGCTACATGTAGTTCTAGTGCTGCCACCACTGATCACGGTGGCCGGAAGGTGGCAAAGAGATTGAGACCATTGGAGTTTGAAGAGATAGAGAAGTACTTTGAGATGCCGATAATCATGGCAGCAAAGGAACTAGGGATAAGTTTAACAGTGTTGAAGAAAAGATGCAGAGAGCTAAACATAAACAGATGGCCTCATAGAAAACTTAAGAGCCTTCAATCCCTCATTGAAAATGCCAAGGTAAATTATGATAATAACCTTCTATACATTACTCATGCACTTGGTAACCAAAGTAGTTTTGGTATTTTCTAAAATTTTAATTGTTAGTTTCTTTATAACTAAACATAGGTCCTAGGCATATGCCACATCAAATCAATTGATTTACTACGATCTCCTGATTTATATTTATATAAACTTAACTCATTGTAAATTTTGTGAACTCACATGAAAAATATATTGCATCTACCTTTAAAAAAAAATTAGGAGTTGGGATTAAAGGAGGAGATAGAGACGTTAGAAGGGCACAAGAAGATGATGGAGAAATTGCCAGGTATGGAATTGACAGAAAGAACAAAGAAGCTTAGGCAAGCTTGCTTCAAAGCTATTTATAAGAAGAGAGGACTTAACAATCCTTAGCCATTTTGTTATAATTAGTGGATGTTAATCTACATTGTATGTGTTTTTCTCTTGATAGTTTGATACCCTTTTTAGTTTCATTTTATGTATTTGTCTATTGATTTTTAATGCAGAAAATTTTGTATAATTTGGGTATTATAATTTGTATTATGTATTTAGCCATATTCTAGATTGCCGACACGACTACGCCGACGACTCTATACCAGAGGTCTATATAAATAGACTTATGAATTTAGTAGGAATAACTTGATTATAATCTTGTGATTTGTTCCATGTCTGATCCACTCCTAAGATTCACTTGACATGCCCCCAGTTATGTGTAATTAAAATTTTATTAGACTGTTGATCCTAATGAGTCTACCCTAAGTCCACAACCAAACAAGGAACAGGTCCTAAGGCGGACTCACCATTTCTAGGTCAATCATTTCTTAATTACACATAACTTCGAGGTACACCTAAAGAATCTTAGAGTTACCAGTTGTAAATTGTTTGTAATACCAAGTAGTGATATTCAATGAAATAAAATACATGCCTATTTCATTGATAAACCTTTTAGTAAATATCCTTACCATTTATATACACATGTATAATTTCGCACTTTAGTGAACTATTCTTGGTGTTTCTGTTAACGTCTTGGAGACGGAGTTATGGTAGTGGGTAGAAGTAGGTTTTGTACGGGCGTTAAAATTTACACATCATGTTGCTCATGCGAGAATAGGGGTAGAAAAGATAATTAATAGACGCCTAATCCTATAATTACTTATAGGGGTGATCCTTATTAATTACGTCTATAATCACGTAGTGCATATCAGTTATACATAATTTGAGATAGAATAGACTTTCGAATAAATGACTCTACTCTAAGTCCACAACCAAACAAGGAACAGGAAGTAGAGCAATAGTCATAGATTCTGAGTCTATAATATCTTTAATTATGTATAACCTTGGCGTATGCACTCAGTTATCATAGGCCTACTAATAGAGGTCTTTAGTTTTCACATAAGTTGGTTATAGTATCACCAAATACTCCTATAGTATTTTTAGGTGTTTAGATTCGATTCTTAAAGTATTCCCTGTAGGGTGTAGTTAGGTTGTTAGATTTGTTGCCCATTATGACTATCCCCCAGTATATGCAAGTCACTCCTCGGACATATATAGTTGATCAGGCTATATCCTTCCCAGACTTGATTTACATATACCAAGGCATACCCATAATGTACAACTCCTCTTCTTTTACTTTATGTTCTTCTAGTTATGACACTATGTGAGCATGTATGCATGTATTTATACTTTTAATAAGAAACCATTCATTTTCTAAAAGTATATTTATTTGAAAAATGCACAAATCAGAGACTATTAGTCCCAATTGTGTTTATAGTTTGTATATCTTATGTGGTTTGATATACTTAATTCACTATAAACTGTGCTCTGATACCAATCTGTCACACCCCCAAACCAAGGATGGCGGAAATGTCCGGGGGTGGAGGACTTCATGTATAGTATCATAACAACAATTGTAATAGTAATTCAAGCAAACACAACCAACATATATATAATTGAAAAAGTTACATCATTGTATGAATTACATGTTTACGAATCAATTACAATATGTTGACAAAATATGAAATAGTAGACGCCTTAGCGTCCCATCCTCAAAAGCACTTGTTTACCTGTTTAATGATTTCCTGAGAATACAAGTTGTTTGAAAAAGTGTCAACACAAAGGTTGGTGAGTTCATAAGCTTTTATTTGGTATTATTAAGTAACTTTTCTTACTTATAATAAATAATGTAAGTTTAAATCAACATAAACTCGTTTAATTTTAATGAAGTTCCCGTAAATTCCAATATTCATTAATACTTTATGTGAGTTTATTAAAGCCTTTTCTTGTAAAAGTAGTGTTCGTTCCAGGAAATCCAATATTTTCCTTAATGTGTAAATGTAGTCTTAAAACCCAAAGACCGAAATGTACAAGTAGTGTTCGTTCCTTATAGTAAAACAATGCAAGTTTAAATCGACATAAACTCGTTTGATTTTAGTGAAATCCCCGTAAATTCTATGTTTGTTAATACCACATGTGAGTTATTATAACCATGCTATGACCTAGTTGGCATGAAACGACGTTCTTCAGGCGTCGGAAATGTTATGACATTTGTCACCCCAGACCTGTCGGTCTAGCTGTTTCATGCAGCTAAGGTGTGGGTTTGTCAGACCCAATATAGATCTATACACAAGTATCACGCTCTCCCTCGAGGAGACTCTGGTTATAATACAAGACTTATTTGTAAATTGAATCGAATGTCTCACAGAAGTCATTAACGAATTTACGTGTAGTGTAATGAAAACTTGGTACCGTATGGCCGTACCTTGCTTAATGAAAATATCCTTTGTATAAATGTACCCTTTTTAAATGTATGTGTTATGTAATGTTTCATAAAGTCATTAACGGAATTACGTGTTATGAAAACTTGGTACCGTATGGCCGTACCTTGCTTAATGAAAATATCCTTTGTATAAATGTACCCTTTTTAAATGTATGTATTATGTAATGTATCATAAACTATACCTATTATAGTTTATCAACCAAGGGTAGTACGTAGTAATGTATGCAAACTATATTCAAAATAGTTTATTAAATATTTGAATGTATCGGTTGTACTTTGATTATAATCACTTGTTATTCTTTATATTTTATATGTCCAAATCCATTTGTAAACTGATGTGTGTCTAAATATTAAGATAAAATGTCATATATTGCAATAACATATAATTACATAAAGATATACACCTTGCTCAACATGTTACAAGGTGAAATGAAATTGACAGCAACTTTTTGTTGTATACAGTTTCTGTTACTGTTCTTAGAAAATTTATAGAAAAATCATCAAAGCTCTAAATCCAAATCCGCAAATTCTGAGAGTTTGGAATATGAGTCTAGTTTGTTCGTAAAGTTTATCATGATTTTTAGTGATCTCTAACAGAGGTGAAAATGTTCATAATCATAGACTGGTCCGGGTTTGCCTCTGAAATGATAGGCAGTTTTGTAAAAATCACCATAAATTGTAGAAACATCATATGGAGATGTGCAAGTAGCCATTTTAAAGCTAAGAGTTTGAACTACTTGCACCTGGAACAGTTTTGAAAACTAAAATATTTAAGTTGACCAAAACAGTCCGTGATCGAAGTTTATCTTTTCTGATGTAATCTGATAGAAAAAGTTTAATTGTCTTCTTGATGATTTTACTTGTATCCCCCCCTTAAAACTTAAGAAAAACATGTAAATGTAGGGGTATGAACTCACCTTATGTGATTTCAGTAGATGAAAGTGAGATAGAGGAAGTGTTCAACCCAAGAACACTAAGAAGATGTCTTGATGATTCGAGAATCTAACACCGAATAAGATGGAATTTGTGTAAGATATCAATGATTTGAGTAGAATGGAGTTTAATAATTATGTGAATGATGAAGATACTTACTAATTGAAGAAAGAAATCCCTGGAGAAAGCCTTGAAGTTCTTGAAGTTGAGAGAAAAGATGAGAGAATTTTGGAGAGTGTTCTTGGTTGCTAAGTGTAGAATGAAAGGGCTTTTAAGGAGAATGAGGAGAGAGGACCAATCCTCCAGCTCTTAGAACGTGGGAAGAGCTGGAGATAGGGTGTAAAGGTCCACTAAGGTGACAAGGAGTAGTGGGAAAGAGTGGCTGATCATAGAGTGAGGTGGTGGCGGCTTGCTTTTGTCATAAAATAAGGAAAAACAAATATTCCCTCAATAATTAGTCCAACCACCAATTCTTTTAATACATTTTTATAAAAACCCTGGAGATTTATATATTTTGGGGCCTTAGTTTATAAAATAAAGTTTTGGGTGAAAATCCACGTTAAAATAATGAAAAACGGAGTTAAAACGAAGTCATAGTCGAAAAATCGGTAAAAAGGGGCCGTCTGCGAGACCTCTCGGATGGGGGCCGAGACTTCGGACCCTCGCATGCGAGGCTGCTGTCTGAGGGCTTCGGATTCGGTCTCCTGAGAGGCTTCAGCTTCGGTCCTGATGAGAGGCTTCGGATCCGAGGCCTCGGATGTGAGGCTTCGGTCCTGAAGCTTCAGTTCCAGGTCCTTAAGGCTATTTTACCCGTTTTTACCCCGTTTCAAGCGATTTTTGACCCGGTTAAGGGTCGATATGACCCAAATGATTACAAAAAGTTAAAGTAATTTTTTGAGAGAGATTTGGGAGAGATTTCAAATAGAAAGAGATAGAGTGAAAACGATTTAGAGAGGTTTCGTTTGTGATTAATTTGAGTGTCCGGCTTCACAACGCAAGGTTCGTAAACCCCGTTAAACCGTGTTTTAGTGTCGTACACACTCCCGATGAGTGTGCAATAATGTTTTATCGTTTTGGTTCAATGTTTACTTAGGAAATTCAACACACGAACTTTCCAAATGATGTTTCTCTCATTAAGATATTGCATTGTACAGTAATTACATAGTGTAAACCCTAATATACAAGGGTTAATTGAGTCGATTGGTTTTGACTTATTGACTTTGTTTGACTTTGACTTGACTCAATTTTGACGGTTGTCACAATTTCTCAATGGTGACATTGATGAAACTATATATATGGTGCAACCAGAAAACTTCGTATCGAAAGACTCAAATGAAATGGTTTGTAAACTAAATAAATCTATTTATGGACTCAAGCAAGCCTCCCGTCAGTGGTACCACAAGTTTCATCAAATCGTTGTCTCATTTGGTTTTGAGGCAAATATAGTAGATGATTGTGTATATCACAAGTTCAGTGGGAGTAAATACATCTTTCTGGTCTTGTATGTTGATGATATATTACTTGCCACCAATGATTTAGGGGTCTTATATGAGACCAAGAAATTTCTTTCAAAGCATTTTGAGATGAAAGATCTTGGGGACGCCTCATTTGTATTAGGAATCCAAATTCAACGATACAGATCTCGTGGAATTCTAGGATTATCACAAAAGAGCTATATTGAAAAGATCCTTGAAAGATTTGGCATGCAAAACTGCAAACCAGGAGACACCCCTATTTCGAAAGGAGACAAATTCAGTCTCGATCAATGCCCTAAAAATGACCTTGAATTTAAAGAGATGCAGAAGATTCCTTATGCATCGGTTGTTGGGAGTCTTATGTATGCTCAAGTGTGTACAAGTCCCGACATATCTTTCATTGTAGGGATGTTGGGAAGATATCTAAGCAACCCAGGTATGGACCACTGGAAAGCAGCCAAACGGGTTTTGAGATATCTACAGAGAACAAAAGACTACATGCTCACATATAGGAAATCAAATGTTTTGGAGATCATTGGATATTCTGATTCTGATTTTGCTGGATGCCAAGACAGTTATCGATCCACATCAGGCTACATTTACCTATTAGCAGGAGGAGCTATTTCATGGAAGAGTGCTAAACAAACTTTAGTAACTTCTTCCACCATGGCGGCAGAATTTGTAGCATGTTTCAAGGCATCAGATCATGCAATATGGCTGCGGAACTTAGTCACGGGGGTGCGTATTATTGGTGTTGAAAGACCACTAAAGTTGTATTGTGACAATAAGTCGGCAGTGTTGTATTCCAACAACAACAGAAGTTCTACAAAGTCAAGGCACATTGACATTAAGTTTCTGATTGTTAAAGAAAGAGTGCAAAATGGAAAAATCGCAATAGAGCACATCGGGACAAACTCCATGACAGCGGATCCGCTCACGAAGGGATTACCTCCCAAGGTCTTTCATGAGCATACTACACACATGGGTGTGATAAATATTGATGATATTTTGTTTATTGGGAGTTTTACAATTTATTTTTGGGTGCTTTATTTTGGTTTAAGAACAATTATGTTTTTCTGTACAGACTTAAGAATTCGGTTAATTCCATTATTAGTTGCACTTATTTGAAGTTTGATCTCATTTCAAGTTAAAGAGGAACTCGTCAGAAATCAATTTTGATTTTGTGACCACGCATTATGTTTAATCTATGTCGTTAGTTATACTTATATATGTGACCATTGATGGTTTAGTTACGTAAATTGTAACAAAGACCGCATTGATCCTATACAATTATGATTAATGGACAAGACTGTTTAAGGGTACCAATATCATGATAACATACATTAAAGCGCTAATATGGTTATATGTACATTTATAAATTCATGGTCCAGTGGGAGATTGTTAGAAAATCATGGACCATTCTATAAATGAACATATATATTGTTATCATTTAAATCCAAAATATTATGGCAAGTGTATTAGATTGTTGATGGACCGATATTCACTTACCATTTGTAGCTTGAGTTCCCGGTTTGACTCAAGATCCTCAAGATCCCTTCCATCTCTCACATTAGGGTTTATCTTCATCTATAAATATATGTGATGAGGAGCAAATCCAAGAGGACGAAATTAATTCACAAATTCGTTTTTTTCTGATTGCTAAGGGGTCTTGGAGTTGTCTTGAGATCAACTGGAAAACCAAGCTTGTTCTTCAGATCCAAAAGCTTCAATGGAAGCAGGTACACAATCTCCTTCTCTTATTATTTTTTTATTCAGATTCGAGTTTGAAGGTCTGGCCTTAAAAAGCTTCCGCATTCATAGATTAAGTTATTAAAATTATCAACATGTGGTGGTTGATTGGGATGTAGACTGTGTGATTGCTAGACCAAACAAGAACAGAAATAAATGAACATTTCTGGAGAACTGCATTGTTCTTGACGAAGAGGGGGATTTTTTTTCATTGGTGATCGTTTTAAACTTTTAAAGGCAAATGGAATTTTCTTTGTTTTTGCGTTTGTGTTTTAATTTGAGTTTTTCGGTGGCATTTTGTCAAGTTGATGTTATATATACATATTTCGAATCAACTTCATCAAACAATATCATTCACGACTTTACACGTCTGTTGCCGTTTACTTTTTCTCAAGGACAAAACGAGTTTAGAGTTTCATAAAATCTTTTATCTATCACCATCCGATATTCCTATTTAAATCATCCAAATTTTCTTTTATATGTACGTAGTAACCAAATTAATATTTCCCTCTCGTGTTACTTGTATTTAATCAATAAATTTTATTTCATGGCATCTACGTTACATTATTTGGACATATCTATTAAAATATTTTAGAACAAATTACTGAAGTCGTCCCTGTGGTTTGGTGAAAATTGCGTGTTCAGTCCTAACTTTTTTTTTGTACTCGGACCGTCCTTATAGTTTGATTTTGTTGCGTTTTTCGTCCCTCCCAAACATGAAAAGACTTTTTTGCCCTTTGTATTTTCTTTTTCAGTTATTGTTATTATTTATTGATAATAAAAAAATACATGGGTCCCACCTTCAACCCCTCTCTCACTTTATGCTTCACTTTTATCTTAGTTAAAAAAAAATAAAGCTCTAAATGGTTCTCAGCTAACCACCGCCGGAGCCACCAATGGAACCACCAGAAACACCAATGGAGCCACCAGAAACACCTTCATAACCTACTGAAAACCCATGGATCGCCTTCTACTCCTCCTATGTTGCTTCTCTCTTCCTATCACTTTTCTCTACTCCATCTCTCTCGCTGGAAATCCCCACCTCCGCCATCGTCGGTTATGTAAAGGGTTTCCCATCGATTTTTCTGTGCTCCGTCTTCTACCCCTCGATTTCCATCTACTCTATCGATTTCTCTCTACGCTGCTGCTTGTCTCTACCCTTCATCAGATTTATCTTCACCATAGGTGAATCTGCCTGAAGTAGACGGATCTGAAGATGATACGGAAGGCGACATCTTCAGAAACGGATCTGAAGCCAACGAAGCTGCTTCACATCGTCAGGTGGTTCACGCAAGAGTGACCTTCTGCTCAGCTTCAACCGCAACATCTCCTTCACTAAAATCCCGACCACCATTTCATCATCGATTTTAGGTTTTTTTGCGTTTTGAGCTTTGCTTACAGATCTGGTTTTGATTTCAGCTTAGGTTCTGATTTTGGGATTTGACTTTGGTTAGGTTTTTTATTTTGGAATTTGACCTTGGTATGGTTATGATTTCTGAATGTGGTATGTATTAGAGCTAGAATAGATGGATGGTGGTGATGTTGCAATCGGTCGGTGGTGGTTATCGGTGGTCGGTGGTGGTTATCGGTGGTCGGTGGTGATCAAAGGTGGTCGGTGGTGCAAGTGAGAGTATGAGTGAGTCCTATATGTCTATAAATTATGTAATTGATTTTCTTTTATTAATAAATAATAAACAAATACTATAAAAAACTGAAAAAGAAAATACAAAGGGCAAAAAAGTCTTTTCATGTTAGGAAGGGACGAAAAACGCAACAAAATCAAACTATAAGGACGGTCCGAGTGCAAAAAAAGAGTTAGGGACTGAACATGCAATTTTCACCAAACCATAGGGACGATTTCAGTAATTTGTTCAAAATTTTATTATTTCCTTCTTTCTACTAATTAACATTTAAGATCTATCATCAATCCTAATAAACAAAACTCATTCATGCAATATGTCATTTTCTGCTTCGCTATGTCACATGTAATTTTATAGTAATTTTGATTAAAATAAAACCACATGTCATTTTTGCTAATATACTGTAAGTTTATTTGAATTATTTGTATTTAATTTAATTTAATTAATAGTTAATGTCTTCATTCCATTAATAAATCCGTAAATTAAATAACATATATGATATCTTTGGCGTTTCTTTTGCTAATATACTCTAAGTCATCAAAACTTCATTATATCATCCCAAAATCACAATAAGTTGTAAATCCTTTCCTAATTTATGTAACTTTTCTTATATGGTATTTCAATTAACCATATATTTACTCACATCAATTTTTGAATCATACAAATCACTGAACTCCAATCGATAAACATCATTCACTCATCACAGTTAGCCAATTCTTTCTTTTGAAGCTGAATTCCTGATGTCCTATTCGGACGACACAACAACTACATGGGGTATGTAATTCAACTTATTTTTTGTTTCAGAAGATGTGGTGTAATTTATGTGGTGTATTGCGATTCTACTTCAAGTCATTCTCAATCCAGTTTTGTTTTTTAAGTCCTTCTTATACATAGCGTCATATAATCATATTGATGGAGTAATTGTTCAATATGTTGTACAATAGAACTACCGATACATGTTTACTACTACTTTGCTAATATGTCATATGTTCCACTGTATGTGTTTGATATATTGCTTCAGAGAAAAAAAATTCTTATAATATCTATTTTCTCACAATTTCGCTGATGTATGTATGTATCTATGATTAAGGTTATTGATGTTGACTGTTTAATTCAACTGAAAATATACAAAACTGATGTACTGCATGTTTTAATGTATTGGAAGTGTAAGTAGATGTTGATGAAATGGCTAAACACCACATCCAAAGAATTTGCAATAAAGAAATTGGTTTGTTCATACTCTGTTTGCGCCAAACATTTTCTGATATTGTATCATGTTTTCATATATGTTTAATTCTTTTTTAGTCAATATGAACATTATGCCCTTTTATTGGTTGCCGCCGCTAAAGTTATTTGGTAGAGACCCGTGTAAGTTCTGATCTCGTAACACTAACCATTGATTGGTCCTTACATCCAACGGCTCGAAACGTGTGTCATTAATTAATAGTACCATAGATATTAATTACGATGAAACATATCGTCGCTAATGCTCGAAAATAAAAACCACGAATAAGTTCCCTCCAAGTCGTCGCCGCTAATAATTAGAAGTTGTCGTTATTGCTTTGGTGTCACCAGTAATAGGTGTCGCCGCTAAAAGTCATCGCAAATAAACAACTTTTGTAACATCACGTTGATGAGGTATTTTCAATTTTAACCCTAACTTTGAAGAATTATTGCATTTTCGCCCTTGTGCATGAGAAAGATTGCAAAATGGCCCATAATGGCATTTTTGTAATTTTTGTGGCGGAATCACGTACGCGAGGCATACCTGGAGTACACGTGAGATCCAAAAACCCTAATTTTTAGGGTTTGGACCCTATTTAATCAACTTATGGCCTCCAAACCTCATCCATCATCAGCCTCCAACACCTCCATACAACCATAGCAAACCCTAGCCACTAGTTTGAGCATTCTTGACCCTTGTGTGTGTTTTTGGTGGCATTGAAGGAAGAAGAAAGAAGTAGAACCACCTTGGAAGCTTGAAGAAGCTTTGGATTTGGGATCTTCACCTATCTAGCAACCTCCAAGAGGTATAAAGCTTTAAACTTGGCATGTAATTTCTTAGACCTTGTTAAGTTCTTGATTCATGAACATTTTGGTCCCAAGACTTTACCTTTTTTAGTATTGCACGCCCCAACCCATTTAATATGTCCTTTCAGACGTTTTGAGTAGTTTATAAGCATAAAAATAGGGTCTTGGCTCTTAACTCTTCTACATGCATGTGCTTGGTGGTCTTAATGGGTTAACAAGTTGGGGTTTCTAGCATTTAGCACTTATTTGCCATGCAAGACAATAAAGTTAGAAACTTTATGGTCAAGAATGATATTTGGGACTTGGATCTGCAATTTGGACGTACAATATGAAGTATTAAGCACTTATTGGGTTAAGATGAGGTCTAGCAGCGTATGTTAGGCGTACCAATTGGTACGTTGTGCATACGCGACCAAACCCCTGTTTCCTGGTTAGCCATCGAGTACGCCCCACGTACAGATGAGTACGCCTCGCGTACTCGACTGGGTCGACTCGGTTGGGTTGACTTGGCAGAGTTGACACGGGTGGTTTGTTCACTTTAACCTTTAACCAAGTTTGACCTGAGGGTATTTTAGGAAAATTGAGTGGTACTTGATATCTATCATTATTTGGTGTTTAGGTGAACCGTTGAGTTGTTATTCGAAGCTGTGTTTTGTCAGATATCCTTGTAGACTGAGAGGTGAGTTTTCCTCACTGTACTTGTGGGTCGTAGGCACTAATGTCGGCCTACTAGATTGTGTATACTGGCTCGGAGGATGTTGATATATTATAGTGGTCTGTAGATCGGTATCCTGGTATATAAGATGTAGTATGCGGTAGTGGTATGTGAATATGCATGTTGTCTGATAACTGGTTATATGCTTATATGTTGCTGGATATATGTTATATCTTATGTATATGTCGACATATTGTGGTTGGGTTGAGGTAGCACTACTTTGTGCGGTAGCCAAAAAAACCGGGAGCAACCCAGACATAAGTTGTGGGCCCCGAGGGCAAGCCAGACTTATGCTGTGGGCTCGGGAGCAAGCCAACTATGAGTTGTGGGCCCGATAGGCAAGCCAGACTCATACTGTGGGCTCAAGGGTAATCTAGTCTGTTAGTTGTGGACCCAATATATGTTGTTATATGTTGTGTGATGGTACTTTCGGGAAATTCACTAAGCTTTGACTTACAATTTCAGTTTATTGTTTCAGGTACTTCAGATGATCGCGGGAAAGCAAAGGCGTGATCGTGCACATATTTCTGTTTTGTGTTATGGGATCTTGGGAAAACTCTAATTTTAAATAATACTTTTGAAACAATGACTCTTTTTTAATCAATATGTAACGCCCGGAATCGTCAGGTAAAACACCTTACTTTAAACCCCTTTTACCCTTGGACTAGACCGGAGTACGATGGGCGTACACAAGGTACCCACAACGTACTCCCATGCATGCACGGAATGGGGGTTCCCCCTGCGTACGTTGGGCGTACCCATGTGTACGCAGGGCGTATGCAATCTAGTGCCACACCCTAATTTTTAGGGTTTGCACCTTATTTAAACACATTAAGCCCTTCACCCTCTTTACCTTATCAGCCCCCATTGCTTTTTGTGCTAATATTGAAACCCTAGCCACCTTGAAGATCATTCTGTTGGATAAGGTGTCTAAGTCCATAACTATATTTGGTATGAACTTGACCCGACCCGGCATGGTCCATTTGGGTTACACTTCATCTAACAATTTGTATGGATATACTTTTGAGAATAAGATGTTTATGATCTATTAATATATTATAAGTTATAATATATTAATATGAAAACATATTATTTAATTAGTGATGATCAAGAATTGTTTTTGGAATTAATTTAATGATCAAAAGAGACTAACTAAATATGGACTCTTACATATATATTGTGACACCAGTGAAATTTAGGTCAAAAATAAATTGATCAATAATCATGATTGGGATAAACCAACTGGTAGAGATTGTAACAAGGTTTCCAAAAATATAAAGAACACTGAAATCCGAGTTATAACGAAGAAGTTTTTGACCAATCGAAGATCCGCGACAAAACCGGCAAAACACTGTTCAGTGTAAAAAGTGAATTTTCGATAAAAGGCTTTTTAGCCTTAACAATCTAAATAAAATTTGTAGAATATGTTAAACCGAGAACTTTCATAATAAGAACGTAAAAATCTGACTTCGTATGAAGAAGTTATGATTTTTCTAAGTTTCGGTTTAGCAGTAGACAGCTAAAAATTCGAAATATAAATCGATCGATATTTAGCCGACACAACCTAAACGAGAAACGAAGGTCTCGTCAAAAGTAGTACAATGGTAAAAAGACAAACGAAAACGGACGTCGGATAAAGAAGTTATGATTTTTAACAGATTTCCTGTCCCTTTTTGTTAAAAATAATATTAAAAATAATAATATTAAAAATAATAATATTAAAAATAAAATCCAAATTAGCCGACGAAGTCAAAAAAAAAGTCGTAGAGTATAATTTTACCTACGCATACATATAAAGAAAGTCGAACACGGAGCTCGTATGCGAAAGTTATGAATTTCGCAAGTTTTTGGCACGAAAATCGAAAAATGTTGAAAACCATGAAAAATCGCATGGACACCCTTCGGCCACGTCACCTCGCAGGCGAGGCCTCCCCGTGTCGGACACGTGTTCGCTGCTGATTGGACCGAAGTACTCGTGGCACCTCCTGATTGGACCGAAGTTCGGTCCTCTCCTGGTCCGACGCGCATCCGAGAACCACCTCCAGCTTCGCTTCTCCTTCTGACGCGTGGCTGCTGACTCCCCTTGCCCTCGCCACCTGTCCGAACCGAAGCCACCTGTCCGATGACTCATCCCCTCGGCTGAACCCTCGCACCCCTATATAAAGGGTGCGAGACTTCTCAGAATTTTGATGTTTTTCACCCCAAATTTCACCATTTTTCACCTTTTCACCCCCTAAACTTCCTAACAACCCCAAAGGCCCTGGGATCGTATCTAAAACCCGAAGCAAGCCCCGAAGCCCCAGAATTCTCGTGAAGCTAACCTCTTTCCAGTCGAAGTGCTGCCCACATAAAGCCCGGTTTTTACTCAAAAACTCGTAGTTTCTTCGAGAAAGATCATCTATAGAAACGAAACGCTGCCCAAATCACCACTTATCAAGTGAGTTCATACCCTTATAATATACCTTTTTAAATGGTTTTATATGCTTTTTAGGGAGGGAATACAAGTTGAACACAATTTAAATTGTGTTAATAACTGTATGTGATAATAATCACACAAAGGAATTCCTTATGCTTTTAAGGATTACCAAATACTTCCAAAATGACTTAAAGCCATGTTAAATCTTTAAAGTCATGTAAACTCTGTTAAATTCTTTGAAAAAGGTTTTATAAACTATTTCAAATTATAATTGCCAAAATCATGTTTATATATGTATAAATATATAAATAAGATTTGAAGGGCTTAGGACTAATGAATTATCTTATTTCATTTTCCTTGTTTGGATGTGGAATTAAGGTGGTGTTATTTGTCCGAAGGTCGTTTCCTTCTTAATTATATATATATTATACATATATGAATATAAAAGGTTACTTCATTCGGTATCATTACCATTGTATCATGTTGAGCAAAGGTATTCATCCATGAGAAATCATGCTAATCAGATAGAACATATAAATTATAATAGGTATAATTTTTGATTCAAAACTAAATATACAAGTATGATTCACGATTGTATAATTTCCAAGGAAATTACCAACAATTCATTTATCTTTACCAGGATATGTATAATACTTTTAGTGTATGGATAATATATTAAAGAAGTAATAATACATCATACCGGGTTTGCATTAACAAATGTACAAATACAATGTACCAGGGTTAGCAATCACGGGGTGATAATACATCATACCGGGTTGGCATTAACAAATGTACAAATACAACGTACCAGGGTTAGCAATCACGGGGTAATAATACATCATACCGGGTTTGCATTAACAAGGGTACAATACAACGTACCAGGGTTATTAATCACGGGGTAATAATACATCGTAATCTCGTTGAAACAATAAATTTGTGAGACTCTTCATGGTGTACTTATCTAAGTACGACCTTAAGTCCTGACTTATTAACCAGAATCTCTTGTAGGGAGAGCGTGAATTTGTGTATAGATCTATATGGGAATGACAATCCCGCACCTTCACTGTTCGCTACAGTTTGGCCGGCAGGCGTAGGGTGTCAAATGTCATATCGTTTCCGACCCCTGAAGAACGTCGCATCAGACACATCAGTCATATTAGTACGGTTAATAGAACTCACATGGATAAAACAACGAGTAAATTACTTAGTAATATACTTCTCTTAAAACAGTAAGAAAAGATAATTACATCCTGACCAAATATACCTTATGTTAGTTTTTACTTACAGTAAAAACTACGTATCATGAAATCAAGTATGACAAATATACTTGTACTTACGGTTTTGGAACATTTAAAACCACAACGCAGTATTATGGATAATATAATATTTTCCAGAATTAATACCAATGTTTTACTGTAGAATAGATATAACTAATAATACTTTTACAAATGAAACGGTTTATGGGATTAAACTGCTTTTACAAATGGAACGGTTTTATGGGGATATAAAACTACTAATCAGAAACGGTTTTATGGGGATTTAAAACTACTATTCAGAAACAGTTTTATGGGGATTTAAAACTACTTATCAGATGGAACTTAGTCATTCATTATCTTTAAACTAGTGTAACATAAAGGACCTTTAGTGGTTAATTCTATAATTCCTTAGTTTTTACATCAGAGTTATACATAAGTAATATCCGATTGACAGTGAAATGTGTGACTTCCACCTTACTTCCTGTTCCTTGTTTGGTTGTGGGCTTAGGGCAGATACACCCATTTAACTGTCCATTCGATATTAGGTTATATATAATTTGTATAAACTAAGTAATTGTAGAGGGAACTATTGAGGTTATCAGTTTATCACCTCAGGAAATATAGGATTTTCTGGAGGAACCAGCGAACTTTTCCAAGAACATAGAGTATACTTTATAAAACTAAAATACTTATGAACTCACCAGCTTATATGCTGATCTCCTCTTTCAAAATAACTTGTATTCTCAGGAATCCAGTAGAAAGGTACACTCCCGAAGCTTTTGAGAAGATTGCCTAGTACCGTACTGCGACTCTTGTCTTTTAATGTACCTACTTTGGTGTTTGAATATGTAATGTTTAAACACTTATGTGAAACTTATACTTATTAATACAATGGTTGTTTGTACTTTGATTATATTGCATGTGTTGTGATACTTAAATGAAGTCCTCCGCCCCCGAACGTTTCCGCCGTTCTGGTTTGGGGGTGTGACAGATTGGTATCAGAGCAGTGTTTATAGTGAACTCAATATATCAGTCATAAAAGATATACAACTATAAACCCATTTGGATAAAAACACTATGACCAAGAGTTATACTTTAAAAATATAACAATATTTTATAAAAGTATAAGTACATGTAGAATATATATACTAGAATGAGTATCACAAGAAGAACAAAACAAAAGTATTTGGATGTTGGACATTACAGTTAAACCTAGACAGTGACGTAATCATATCTGGGATCAATATAGCCTAATCAACTATATTCATTTGAGATATGACCAACATGTGTTTGGGAGTGATTGTAGTGTTGCAACAAGTCTAATACTTACCCAGGTACCAGAAGAATTCTAGAACCAAACATAAAGGTTAAAATATTATAGGAGTATTTTAGGATGCTATAACGAAAAAACAGAAAACTTATCGACTTCTTATATCTAGAAGTCCGAGAATCAAACTTATAATTAAAATACCCTGGAAGTATTTTAGATACCATAAATAAATTTTGGGAAATGTTAAAAAGATCTTCTTTGGTACGTCTATAATTACTAAGTGGATACGTTAAGGTTATATATAGTTGAGATTTTATACATTTAGAATATGTGATTTTCACTCTACTTCCTTTTCCTTGTTTGGATGTGGTTTTAGAGTAGGATTACTTATTCGAAGGTCTATTTGACCTGGATTATATATAATCGGTACACACCATGTGATTATAGAAGGACCAGAAAGGATCACCTTTGTAAAAATTTAAATTTTCTCATAGATTCTTTAGACATTCCCATTCTCGTATAAACCCCTTAGATAAATGTAGTCACTCCAACAACCAATAGAAGAGTCAAGGAGGATCCAATAGAATTTCATTAGGAGAATTCCGAGGAAGAAACAGATAAGAAGTAAAGAAACCATAGAAATCATTTAGTGCCCCTACCCTATTAAGGACACTAATGAGAGATTCGCAGGAACTTCTAAGATTTAAAATCTTCATTACAAAGTAATTGAGATCAGTGTCTGAATCAGAAGTAAGACAGCTCAGGAACTCAATATACCTACGAAAGAGAAGGACACCCTATAGATACCAGGAGAGAACAAATCATTATCGCCCATAATAGAACAGAGAAAAGAGGAAAACCACGCGTGATTCATGTGAAGTGTTTGAGCACCTTTTCATCTAAGTAATAACTAGTAAATCGATTCAACCTAGTGAGTTAGTATTTATACCACTCACGTTAGGTTTTAAGCTTATCTTCGTTACCTGTCCCGGCTAATAACAATAAATCGGATCACGAAATCTCAATTGATAGTGATCACTTTTCAAATTCATAAGTCTATTTTATGTAGACCCTGTTATGAATTGTTATCCGAATCTTTTCGAAAGTTGGAAAACAATATCCACCAATCGAAGGTAACTTAGTTCGGATGATACTCGGTTCATAACCATTCTAGAAACTTATTTATGTTCCTTACCAGGACTGCATCATAGGGATGCAAGTCGAATCATTGAGAACAATATAACAAAACGAAAGATTTATATGTAGATACAAATGATTAGAATACATCTAGAGCCAACGATAGTCGCTCACGAACTCATTTTCTTATCATGTAACAGAATCATGCCTCCAAAGAAACGTAACCAACCTACCAACAGAACACCAATCCTTTAAATAGATGCAGCTATGTTTCAAGCTGCAGTCACAGTAGCTGTAGCAGCTGTCATGGCACACCTTAATGCTAACAACGTAAATGTTAGTAGTAATGATATCGGAAATCCTGATCATGGTGATGACCAAGTACATCAACGAGTACCTATTTGTAAGGACACTTCGAACCTTAAGCCTAATATCCTGAAACGAAAGTTCGATAACAAGAAAGGGACTTGTTCAAATCAAGAACCTAACAGAGGGCAACAAACTGGGGCAGTCAATACCCCCATCAGCCCTGTTATTCCAGTACCGACCACGCCGTACTTAGGAAACCTCCCACACTGCAGCAAGTGCAACTACCATCATCATGGAGTTTTCCGAGAGCTCCATTGCAATAGATGTAACATGAAGGGGCATACCGCCCGCATCTGTAGAACTCCGGTTGAGTTCATCACTTCAACTACCAATGTTGGAACCATTCCCATATGTCACCTTTGTGGTGAAATAGGACATTACAAGAGGGACTGTCCAACAGAGAAGAACGACGAGGGAGCAGGAGGAGTTTGACCCCAATACATGGGAAAGCATCAAAGAACCATGCTATATTTTGGTACGCTTCCAAACCCCAATAATTATCTATAATTATGAGTACTCTCCCGTCCAAATTAAATCACAACATTCATATAAAATTTGATACCCTAACAGGTAAGCTATGATGACTTAATGTATACATAAGGGTCATTTATAATTAAGATTTGTAGACTTAGAGTGAGTAATCCCGCCTCATTTTCAGTTCCTTGTTTGGTTGTGAATTTAAGGCAGGGTTGCTCAGTCAAAGGTCTTACCAATCTTAATTATACATGACTTGTATACACCAAGCGATTATAGAGAGACCTAGTAAGGATCGTTTCATGAAAGTTCATAATTTCAAATTATCAAAACCCTCGTATTGGTAGTACCCGCCAATTTCGATTCAAAAAGGGGTTCGTAGCAATAATAACAGAATAAAACTAGGAGCGCTGAAAACTTATGTACATAGGATAGTCATCATCCTAGTAATCATTCCTCCCAGAACGACTTAATATCTATTTCGTTGAGAAAATTCCGACATCTTCATCTGACATGGTTTGGCTTGGTCCTTACCATGCAAAATTCTTATGCTGTGTAAAAGAACTTTTCCTTAATCAGCCGTAAGATGAAATGCTTCCAATCCATAACACAAACCCTTAGGTTGTCTCTCATTTCAAAACTTCAAAAGTACCCATGCGAAGGTACCAAGCCCTTCTAGCCTGCTCAGTAGATAGAAAACTTGAAACAAAAACCACCGAAGTACCCCAATAGATCTCATAGGAAAAATCATTGTACCGCAGGTCAAGTTCAAGAATAGAGACTAAGAACTCATTAGGTTAATCTATCGTTGCTAAGTGTATACACGAGAGTGGTATATAATTTAAACTTAACAAGATTTAGGATATGTAATTCCGCTCTATCTCCTGTTCCTTGTTTCGTTGTGGACCTGGGGCAGAGTTACCCATCCGAACGTTTTGTGAAATCTAAATTATATACGACTTGTATACACGAGGTGATGGTGGATGAGCCAAGTATGAGTCTTATCATGAACTTCGGAGCAAAAGCCTTCATCATATATTCTACCAGGAGGAATTCAACGTGAGACCACGGCAGTGGGTCGAGCTACTAAATGACTATGAATTCGAAATTCGTTATCATCCCGACAAAGCCAATATAGTAGCTGACACCCTAAGTCGGAAAGAGTACTCAGGTCATAGAGCCAATCATGGACTATGATAACCCCTTACAAATCTATCCACACAAGGTAAGGAGGTTCGCCAGGAAGCCTTGGAACCTGAAAATATAGCAGGTGAAACCTTAGGAAGAATGGGTAAGAACCTGGACAAATAAGTCAAAAACCGTATGATTCATGCCATTAAACGAAGCACGGAAGATAAAGAAACTAAGTATTAAGTGTGTCCGAGAGATTAGCTAGACTGCACGGTGTTCCAATATTTGTTATCTCCGTTGAGATAATAGAATCATCTCCCAGCTCAGGCAGTCATTTCAGAAATCTCTGGGAACTAGAGTAGTCTTGAGCATATGTGATCGACTATGGTAAAGTATGGGATACCCATTTACCAATTAGTTGAGTCTTTTATCATGCTAGCATTTAAGTTGCTCCATTCGAAACCTTTTATGGTCGCAAGTGCAGATCCTATCTGCACGGGACTAAAGTTGGTGACACGCAACTAGCTAGAGGTCAAATTTCCACACAACATCCTCGTTGGTCCAGAATTCATCCGAGAAACTACCAAAAAGAGAATACGAATAAGGAAGCGACATAAAGCTTCCAGAGTTAATCAGAGAAGCTACGACTTCGATAAAAGAAAACCCTTGGACTTCCAGGATTGATGACCTTGTCATATGAAAGTCTCACCCTGGAAGGGCAAGATACGCTTGAGAAAGAGTGGAATACTAAATCCAAGGTACATAGGACCATTCGATATCCTTACCGGAATCGGTCTTGTAGCTTATAAACATAAACTACCACAAAAACTTAATAACATTCATCCCACCTTTCACATATCTAATCTAAATAGGTGTCTATCCGATGAAACACTTTTATTTCACTTGATGAAATCAAGTTAAATAAAAGTCTACACTTTGACAGGGAAATCAAAAGAACCAAACATAGCCTTATCCCAATAGTGAAGGTTCGCTGGATTGCAAACCGAGGACCTGAATTCACTTGGGAAAAGGAAGAGTAGATGAAACGAAAATATTCACATCTTTTCCCTAGTCCATGAGTATCACTTTTAGACTTAATTTCGGGACGAAATTCCCTCTGACGGGGGGATAATGTGACACCAGTCAAATTTAGGTCAAAAATAAATTGATCAATATTCATGATTGGGATGAACCAAGTGGTAGAGATTGTAACAAGGTTTCCAAAAATATAAAGAACACTGAAATCCGAGTTATAACAAAGAAGTTTTTGACCAATCGAAGATCCGCGACAAAACCGGCAAAACACTATTCAGTGTAAAAAGTGAATTTTCGATAAAAGGCTTTTTAGCCTTAACAATCTAAATAAAATTTGTAGAATATGTTAAACCGAGAACTTTCATAAAAAGAACGTAAAAATCTGACTTCGTATGAAGAAGTTATGATTTTTCTAAGTTTCAGTTTAGCAGTAGACAGCTAAAAATTCGAAATATAAATCGATCGATATTTAGCCGACACAACCTAAACGAGAATCGAAGGTCTCGTCAAAAGTAGTACAATGGTAAAAAGACAAACGAAAACGGACGTCGGATAAAGAAGTTATGATTTTTAACAGATTTCCTGTCCCTTTTTGTTAAAAATAATATTAAAAATAATAATATTAAAAATAAAATCCAAATTAGCCGACGAAGTCTAAACAAAAGTCGTAGAGTATAATTTTACCTACGCGTGGATATAAAGAACGTCGAAAACGGAGCTCGTATGCGAAAGTTATGAATTTCGCAAGTTTTTGACACGAAAATCGAAAAATGTTGAAAACCGGGAAAAATCGCATGGACACCCTTCGGCCACGTCACTTCGCATGGGAGACCTCCCCGTGTCAGACAAGTGTTCTCTGCTGATTGGACTGAAGTACTCGTGGCACCTCCTGATTGGACCGAAGTTCGGTCCTCTCCTGGTCCGACGCGTATCCGAGAACCGCCTCCAGCTTCGCTTCTCCTTCTGACGCGTGGCTGCTGACTCCCCTCGCCCTCGCCACCTGTCCGAACCGAAGCCACCTGTCCGATGACTCATCCCCTCGGCCGAACCCTCGCACCCTTATATAAAGGGTGCAAGACTTCTCTGATTTTTGATGTTTTTCACCCCAAATTTCACCAATTTTCAACTTTTCACCCCCAAAACTTCGTAACAACCCCCAAGGCCCTGGTATCGTATCTAAAACCCGAAGCAAGCCCCGAAGCCCCGGAATTCTCGTGAAGCTAACCTCTTTCCAGTCGAAGTGTTGCCCGCATAAAGCCCGGGTTTTACTCAAAAACGCGCGGTTTCTTCGAGAAAGATCATCTATAGAAACGAAACGTTGCCCAAATCACCACTTATCAAGTGAGTTCATACCCCTATAATATACCTTTTTAAATGGTTTTATATGCTTTTTAGGGATGGAATACAAGTTGAACACAATTTAAATTGTGTTAATAATTGTATGTGATAATAATCACACAAAGGAATTCCTTATGCTTTTAAGGATTACCAAATACTTCCAAAATGACTTAAAGCCATGTTAAATCTTTAAAGTCATGTAAACTCTGTTAAATTCTTTGAAAAAGGTTTTATAAACTATTTCAAATTATAATTGCCAAAATCATGTTTATATATGTATAAATATATAAATAAGATTTGAAGGGCTTAGGACTAATGAATTATCTTATTTCATTTTCCTTGTTTGGATGTGGAATTAAGGTGGTGTTATTTGTCCGAAGGTCGTTTCCTTCTTAATTATATATATATATATTATACATATATGAATATAAAAGGTTACTTCATTTGATATCATTACCTTTGTATCATGCTGAGCAAAGGTATTCATCCATGAGAAATCATGCTAATCAGATAGAACATATAAATTATAATAGGTATAATTTTTGATTCAAAACTAAATATACAAGTATGATTCACGATTGTATACTTTCCAAGGAAATTACCAACAATTCATTTATCTTTACCAGGATATGTATAATACTTTTTGTATATGGCTAATATATTAAATAAGTAATAATACATCATACCGGGTTTGCATTAACAAAGGTACAAATACAACATACCAGGGTTAGCAATCACGGGGTGATAATACATCATACCGGGTTAGCATTAACAAATGTACAAATACAACGTAGCAGGGTTAGCAATCACGAGGTAATAATACATCATACTGGGTTTGCGTTAACAAGGGTACAATACAACGTACCAGGGTTAGCAATCACGGGGTAATAATACATCATGTCGGGTTTGCATTAACAAGGGTACAATACAACGTACCAGGGTTAGCAATCACGGGGTAATAATACATCGTAATGTCGTTGAAACAATAAATTTGTGAGACTCTTCATGGTGTACTTATCTAAGTACGACCTTAAGTCCTGACTTATTAACCATAATCTCTTGTAGGGAGAGCGTGAATTTGTGTATAGATCTATATGGGACTGACAATCCCGCACCTTCACAGTTCGCTACAGTTTGGCCGGCAGGCCTAGGGTGTCAAATGTCATATCGTTTCCGACGCCTGAAGAACGTCGCATCAGACACATCAATCATATTAGTATGGTTAATAGAACTCACATGGATAAAACAACGGGTAAATTACTTAGTAATATACTTCTCTTAAAACAGTAAGAAAAGATAATTACATCCTGACCAAATATACCTTATGTTAGTTTTTACTTACAGTAAAAAATACGTATCATGAAATCAAGTATGGCAAATATACTTGTACTTCCGGTTTTGGAACATTTAAAACCACAACTCGGTATTATGGATAATATAATATTTTCCAGAATTAATACCAATGTTTTACTGTAGAACAGATATAACTAAGAATACTTTTACAAATGAAACGGTTTATGGGATTAAACTGCTTTTACAAATGGAATGGTTTTATGGGGATATAAAACTACTAATCAGAAACGGTTTTATGGGGATTTAAAACTACTATTCAGAAACGGTTTTATGGGGTTTTAAAGCTACTTATCAGATGGAACTTGGTCATTCATTCTCTTTAAACTAGTATAACATAAAGGACCTTTAGTGGTTAATTCTATAATTCCTTAGTTTTTACATTAGAGTTATACATAAGTAATATCCGATTGACAGTGAAATGTGTGACTTCCGCCTTACTTCCTGTTCCTTGTTTGGTTATGGGCTTAGGGAAAATACACCCATTTAACTTTCCATTCGATATTAGGTTATATATAATTAGTATAAACTAAGTAATTGTAGAGGGAACTATTGAGGTTATCAGTTTATCACCTTAGGAAATATAGGATTTTCTGGAGGAACTAGTGAACTTTTCCAAGAACTTAGAGTATACTTTATAAAACTAAAATACTTATGAACTCACCAGCTTAAATGATGATCTCCTCTTTCAAAATAACTTGTATTCTCTGGAATCCAGTAGACAGGTACACTCCCGAAGCTTTTGAGAAGAATGCCTAGTACCGTACTGCGACTCTTGTCTTTTACTGTACCTACTTTGGTGTTTAAGTATGTAATGTTTAAACACTTATGTGAAACTTATACTTATTAATACAGTGGTTGTTTGTACTTTGATTACTATATTGCACGTGTTGTGATACTTACATGAAGTCCTCCGCCCCCGAACGTTTCCGCCGTTCTCGGTTGGGGGTGTGACATATATTGATTGGGCTAAGATTTATTTAGGATGGGCTAAGAGTATATGGAAGTCCATGGATAGTCCATGGAGCTCTTAACCCATGGATCCTAGGTAAATGAAGAGTCATGGGTATTAGGGTGTAACCCTAATCCTCCATACTATATAAAGAGGTCCTTTGTTCTAGAATTGGCACTAGTGTGTGTGTGAAACAAGAGTGGGCCGATTTTAGCGAACATCATATTCTCTGAAGTATTTCCAAGTTATTTTGGGTGATTTCTGACACCACTTGAGGCATCCACACTATTGGTGCTACGCTCTAAAACTCCAAGCAATCAACCACAAAAGGAAGGTATGTTATTCTACTTAAAGTTTTGTATTACAAGTACCCCCATAACATGCTAGTTAGGTTGTAAACCTTGGAAATCAAATTTGCATGTATTTTAGAGAAAACATAGATCCAAGGTTTCTAGGGTTGCATGTATACCATAGGAGTGTTAGAATGCTCTAAACCCAACAGTGGTATCAGAGCCTAGGCTTGTTTTCTTGATACTTGATGCAAACTTGTTGAGAAAGCTCAAAAATCTGCTATCTGCTGCATGAACTCGCCGAGTCCATGGGAGGACTCGCCGAGTCCTTGTGATAATTCATCCTACTCGTCGAGTAGGTTCTTGCACTCGACGAGTAGGAGCCCCTGAATGCAGATTTTTGAGTTTTGCTACTGGAAATGGACTAGAAACATTAACCTAAACTATTTTGGTGTTTTAAAACTTGTTTTAGATGTTGTAATGCTTATGCTAATCCATTTACAATGGCTAATATCAAAATTCCATGTTTATATGTGTTAATATGATTCTTTAAATTTTGATATGAATGTTCATGTTCTTATGAGTTATGGTTAGATCATAGGAATTATTTGCTGAATTGTTTGATGATTGATTCTTGATCATAATGCCTAATGATGGAGTCCATAACTTGTCCTCAAGTTATGGATAACCAAAAGTCACTTGCTTAAAAGTGTCATTAAAGAATAAGAGGTTACATAAAGTGAAGAGTCTTCACTTTAATGGACCATTAAACACATAAGTTATGAAATGAAAAGTCTTGAATAGTTTCAATACTTGTCCTCAAGTTTGGAATTTGCAAAAGTCTCACACATTAATACTTTAAATTCCAAATTGAACCTTAGATTTTTAAAAGTTTAAAATTCAACCATTATACTTCTATAATATTAAAAGTTTAATTATTATATATATGTATAAAAATAAGTCGGTCTTACCGTTAGTAGGCCTCATTCACGAAGCCAGTCTATAAGGGGGGGGGGGGTATAAGGTTGTTGCCTATAAAATGGCAGCTTAATGGGTGTCCACTCTCACCCACCGCTCCCTTGACTGGTGGAGGTTCGTTAGCCGAACGGGTAGGATAGGACCTTAATCCTCATTAAAAGTATAATGAAATTGAAAAGTAACTAAACCTTTATGAATTCCCAATCTTAGTTACTTTAGGAAAATGTGAAATAGGTGCTAACCCATGAAATTACACTTTGTACCTTACCAAGTCATTAGTGGAGCGTGTGTGGTTAACCGGCACACTAACAAGGACCAGTAAGAGTGGCAAAGGGTGACTTAAGTTTTATCATAGATCGGTGGAGCGCGTGTGGGTAACCGACACATCGATTAGGTAATAAAATTAAGGGTACCAAGTCAATTTGCATGGTTTTTCACACCTTGTTTGTGATCCTCGGCATCCCAGTCACAAACTTGAGAGGGCACAATCGAGATTTAAACATGCCATTGAAAGTTCAATGTATCTCAAAAGATCTAGGAGTTTCAAATCCAATTAAAACTTAATAATTTATTTTGTTTATAATGGTGGAAATTGGTAAATCGCCATTTACCTACCTTCAAATATTTTATAGCTTGGATTACGGAATCCCTCTTCCAAGTTATGAAATAGTTTGTAGCATCCTAGCCTTAATATTTCATTTGGGTGACTTATTAAGGACTCTTTATCTAATTAAAAACTTGTCTTTCTTTTCTTTTAGACGTCTTCCAATACTGCTGCTGGCTCAAACCCTACAGGCTCTTTTTCCCTCATGAACTTGTGTGGGAAAGTCACTTTTGATGGTTCTAATTTCAATGAATGGATTAGGAACATCAGAATGATTACCCGCTATGAGGACAAGGAATATGTCCTTGACAAGGAGCTTAAGGTTATCAATGAGTCCACTGCTACTCCTGAGGAGATTGTGGAGTATGTTGCACATGAGAGGGATGCTACTAAAGTGTCATGCATTATGTTGGCTACTATGACTCCCGAACTCCAGAAATCCTATGAAGATTTCTACCCCTATGAGATGCACCTGGATCTGATGGAAATGTACCATCATAGCACGCGTCAAGAGAGGTATGAAATCATATCCTCCATGATAACAGCCAGGATGAAGGATGGTGAACCCATCACCGGTCACTTTCAGAAAATGCAAAGGTTCGTGGACCGGTTGCTGAAGCTTAATGTGGACTTCCCTAAGGAAATGGCGATTGATATCATTCTCCATTCCTTACCTCCAAGTTATGATCAGTTTCATATGACTTATCATATGAACAAGGAGGAAGTCACACTTAGCAAACTTCAAGGACTTTTAAGGACCGCTGAAAGTGGCCTTAAAGGTAAATCGATTGTTACTTCTACTCCTACTCCTACAACAACCCCTGTTCTGGAAATTGGGCAGGGAAAGGGGAAGAAGAGGAAGACCCCTTCGAGGGGTACCAAGGGAAAGTCTCTTGATGGCTCCTCTTCAAGTGGGACCAAGAAAGGTCCCATTCCTACTTCTTCAAACCCAAAGGAAGCACAATGCTTCTACTGCCACGAAAAGGGGCACTGGAAGCGAAGTTGCCCTAAGTACTTGCAGGATGTAAAGGATGGGAAAGTTAAACCCACCCATGCAGGTATTTATACCATATTGTCTAATAACTCATTGCATACTAACTCTTGGGGTGCTTGATACAGGTTGTGGTGTTCACATTTGTACTGATTTGCAGGGCCTAAGAAGTAGTGAAGAAGTGGAGCACGGGAAGATAAACTTAATCATGGGCAATAGGAAAGCATCACCTGTGACCAAGATTGGAGTTTATTCTTTATTGCTTAATAATGGGTTAACTTTAGATTTGAATAAATGTTGTTACTCGTCAGAAATGGCGAGAAATATTATTTCCTTTCATAGTTTGTACAAGCAAGGATTCACATTTTCATATGATAATAAAATTGGTGCTATTGATGCTTTTTATAATGATGTGTTTTATTTTAAAGCATTACCTTGTGATGGTGTATATGAAACTGTGTCGATTGTAGACAAGTTAGGAAATAATGTATTTCATATTGATTCTTCTATTACTTTGGATAAAGCATCCTTGTGGCATTGTTATCTTAAACATGTCAACAAGAAGCGCATAGGTTAACTCCAAAAGACTGGAGTTTTGGAATCATTTGACCTAAAATCAGATGATAGTTGCGATTCTTGTTTACTTGGAAAAATAACAAAGTCACCCTTCACCGGTTCTTGTGAGAGGGGTGAAGGTTTGTTGGACCTCATACACACAGATGTGCGTGGACCCTTCAAAACTGCCACTAGGGATGCTAATCGCTACTATGTGACTTTTACTGATGATTATAGTAGATATGGATATATATACTTAATCAAACATAAGTCAGAAACCTTTGAAAAGTTCAAAGAGTTCAAGCAGGAAGTGGAGAATCAACTAGGCAGGAACATCAAGATGCTCTGATCCGATCGGGGAGGAGAGTATCTTAGTATTGAGTTCCTCGACTATCTTAAGGAATGTGGGATTGTCTCACAATTAACACCTCCTAGGACACCACAACTGAATGGTGTGGCTGAGAGGCACAATCGAACCTTGTTGGACATAGTTCGTTCCATGATGAGTCGAGCTTCGTTACCAATCTCATTCTGGGGGTATGCCTTAGAGACTGCCGCCCATATTACTGCGGAAGGTGATACCCTTATCAATGATAGTACACAGGTAAGTTTGTATGAACCTAATAGCTACACGGAAGCCATGGCAGGCCCTGAGGCTACTAAATGGAAAGAGGCTATGGACAGCGAGATACAGTCCATGTATAATAATCAAGTTTGGAACTTGGTTGACAATGTACCAGGTCGTAAGACAGTCGAGTGCAAATGGATCTTCAAGAAGAAGACCGACATGGACGGTAATGTACACACGTATAAGGTGCGACTGGTTGCAAAGGGCTTTTCTCAAACTCCGGGAGTTGATTATGATGAGACCTTTTCACCAGTAGCAAATATTAAGTCTATTAGGGTTATGCTAGTTATTGCTGCATTTCATGATTATGAAATATGGCAAATGGATGTCAAAACCGTTATCATTAATGGAAAGTTGGCTGAGGATGTTTACATGAGTCAGCCAGAGGTTTTTGTCAGTACAGAGTACCCTAATAAGGTGTGTAAGCTTGATAAATCCATCTATGGATTGAAACAAGCACCTCGCAGATGGAATCTTTGTTTCGATGAGAAAGTCAAAGAATTTGGCTTTTCAAGGAGCGAAGATGAGTCCTATGTATATGTTAGGGCTAGTGGGAGATAGTTAGCTTTTTGGTATTGTATGTGGATGACATACTACTCATAGGGAATGACAACCCAACTTTATAGGAGGTAATGTCCTGGCTTGGGAAGTGTTTCGCTATGAAGGACCTTGGAGAAGCTGCCTATATCCTAGGGATAAGGATATTGAGAGACAGGAGTAAAAGACTAATTGGACTTAGTCAGACTATCTACTTGGATAAAGTGTTGAAGATGTTTAACATGGAGAATTCCAAGAAAGGGGAGTTACCGATCCAGCACAATGCCAGACTGAGTAAAACTCAGAGTCCGAGTACAGAGGCTGAGATAGCTGAGATGAGTCGATTACCATATGCTTTCGCTGTTGGCTCGATCATGTATGCTATGACTTGTACTCGTCCTGATGTAGCCTTTGCTTTGAGCATGGTCAGCAGATATCAGGGAAACCCTGGCAAGGCTCACTGGACTGCGATAAAGAATATTCTCAAGTACCTACGGAGGACTAAGGACTGGGTTCTTACCCTCGATGGGAGTGATGACTTGAGAGTAGTAGGGTATAGCGATGCTAGTTTTCAGACTGATAGGGATAATTTTCGCTCTCAGTCAGGCTGGGTCTTTACCTTAAATGGAGGAGCAATTAGTTGGAAAAGTTCCAAGTAGGAGACAGTAGCTGATTTTACTTGTGAATCAGAGTACATAGCAGCAAGTGAAGCGTCAAAGGAGGCGATATGGCTGAAGAACTTCATTGGAGACCTTGGAGTTGTACCAGCTATACAGGAGCCTATGGAGATTTTTTGTGACAGCAATAGTGCGGTTGCCTTAGCCAAGGAACCAAGAGATCATGACAGATCCAGACACATTGATAGAAAATATCATAAGACACAAGATAGAAGAAGGACTCATTGTGGCAAACAGGGTATCGTCAGAAGAGAATATTGCAGAACCCCTCACGAAGGGACTGACTAGGGTTAGGCATTTGCAGCATGCAAGAAGCATCGGGCTGAGGGGCGATATTAGTTTTAATAATTAGATAGTTTTGAAACTTGTAAAATGTAATTGACATTTAATGATTAAATAAAAGTTGTTATTTATTTATAAGGAAAGTGTTTCTAGCTTATGTTAATCGTTTACTATTGTTTCAATTTGCATGTTTTGACTTCCAGAATAATTATTTTATTCAAAACGCTCCACAGTCGGTCATACGTTGGGAGTAGGTATTGAATTAAGACTGTCATGAATTTGGCTTGTATGATTTGTCTAAGGTGCATTAGACATTGCAATGGTTGCTACAATATTCATGAGTACTCATAAGGTCTGAGTATTGGATTAAACCCATGCTCACTTGTATCACTTCATGGAATTTATCTCGAGTGATCGTGAGACGGTAATATCATATATATCTTCAAACCTAGAGATGTGAGTTGTTGACTATGAGTTGGTTATCCATTGATTGTACGAAAACGCATCAGTAACTTGATGTCATAAAACGTGCTTTTGTGCATAATTCAACTAGTAGTTAGTACAAGCATATGAGTCGAAGTTTATCTGTTACTTCTAGCAATAGAAGCGATATCTGGGCCCCTCGATGATTTGGTTTTGACTTATGTGTCGGGCCAGGTCAGAACCTGATTGATGTGTTCAATTTAGTTCTATGTCAAACAAATTAGAGATCGAGAAACAACTGCTGGACAATAACTACGACATTGTTCCATGTATTTGTCCGGCTGATATCTTGAGAACAGAGGATTATATGATCACTTATCTAAAATGGCGCTTCTTAGTTCAACAGACTTTTAAAGAGCTACGATTGCTGGTTGGTTCCTGAAGTTATACTTGCAACTATAGTTATCAGACTTATCCAAGTGGGAGACTGTTGGATAAGGTGTCTAAGTCCATAACTATATTTGGTATGAACTTGACCCGACCCGACATGGTCCATTTGGGTTGCACTTCATCTAACAATTTGTATGGATATACTTTTGAGAATAAGATGTTTATGATCTATTAATATATTATAAGTTATAATATATTAATATGAAAACATATTATTTAATTGGTGATGATCAATAAATGTTTTTGGAATTAATTTAATGATCAAAAGAGACTAATTAAATATGGACTCTTACATATATATGGATTGGTCTAAGATTTATTTAGGATGGGCTAAGAGTATATGGAAGTCCATGGATAGTCCACGGAGCTCTTAACCCATGGATCCTAGGTAAATGAAGAGTCATGGGTATTAGGGTGTAACCCTAATCCTCCATACTATATAAAGAGGTCATTGGTTCTAGAATTGGCACTAGTATGTGTGCGAAACAAGAGTGGGCCGATTTTAGTGAGCATCATATTCTCTCAAGTATTTCCAAGTTGTTTTGGGTGATTTGTGATACCACTTGAGGCATCCACACTATTGGTGCTAGGCTCTAAAACTCCAAGCAATCAACCACAAAAGGAAGGTATGTTATTCTACTTAAAGTTTTGTATTACAAGTACCCCATAACTGTTGGGTTTTAGTATACTACAACATCCTATGGTGCACATACAACCCTAAATACCTTGGATCTATGTTTTCTCTATTATACATGCAAATGGTTTCCAAGGCATTAAACTTATAACTAGCATGCATTTGACATAAACCATATAATATACTAGTTAGGGAAACATACCTTTTATGTGGCTTGAAGTCTTGATGTATTTGGCCTTAAGAGCTTAGCACCAATAGTATGAAATGCCTCAAATGGAATCACACCACACCTAGGACAAAGGTGGCTCTTGAGAGAGAATTCCATGCACCAAAACACCTCCATATTTCTCTAAGAAAAGAAGTGGTGATTTTTGCTATGGAGTAACCTATTTATATGTAGGATTCCAAGGGTCATGGGTATAACCCATAATCCATACCCATGGGTTTTATGATCCATGGTTCATGTGGCCTAACTCTTTATGTATCCATACATAAACTTGGTCCAACATGGATCATAAGCCCAACACATATAAATATAACTAATTATCATAATTAGTCCCCATAGATTTAATTAGTCTCTTTTGATCACTAAATTAATTCCAAATTAATTCTTGATCAATACTAATTAAAACATATGATTTCATATTAATATATTATAACTTATAATATATTAATAAACCATAAATAACCTTCTCTCAAAAGTCCATCCTAACAAATTGTCCTGATGATATGCAATCCAAATGGACCATGCTACTCTCGGGTCAAGTACATACCAATAATAGTTATGGGCTTAGACATCTAATTCAACAGTCTCCCACTTGGATAAGTCTAAAACTATTATTGCAAGTACGACTTCATAACCCGACTAGCAATCGTAGCTCTTAAAGCCGCTGTCGAACTCTGAATAAATCAATGACGCGTCCATTAGATAAGGGATCATATATTCCTCCATTCTAGATATCATATGGACTGAGGAATGGATTATAATCATTCTCTCTGTCCATTTGTTGTTTCCCGATTTTCGATTTATGATGACTGACTGATTGAACAAATCAAATCAGTCCTGGCTTGGCCAAGCACTCACATGTGTCATCGCTAAATCATCGAGGGGCCCACATATATCGCTTTTATCCCGAAGGTAAAAGGAATGGATAAACTTCGACTCATATGGCTTGGTCTACTACTTGTTGAATCATACACAAAGGCACGTTTTATAACATCGATTTACCAAATGCGTTTTCGTGCAATCAATGTATAACCAACTCATAGTAACAACTCATATCTCTAGGTTTGAAGAATATAAGATATTATCGTCTCATGATCACTCGTGATAAAATCCATGAAGTGATTCAAATGAGCGCGGGTTGAATCCAATACTCAGAACTTATGAGCACTCATGAGTGTTGTAGCACCACTTTGTCCACCAACTTGGACCTCTACAAACCAACCCATGACAGTCTTGATTCATATCTACTTCCAACATATGACCGACTGTGGATGGTTTGAATAACTTAATCATTCAGGAAGAGCGACTTAGTTATTCTGGAAGTCAAAACATGCAAAGCGAAACACAAGAATAAATGAATCAAATATGCTATCAAACCCTATGAATATAAATAAACACTTTTATTTATCACCATACTGATTACTCATTATTCATTGTTTCGGTTTTATCAACTTTATACTTGAATTAAAAACACTAGTTGTCCCATGCTCCAAGCATGTACACTATGTTTTTCTTAAACAATAGCTTTGCCATACACCAAGTAAGCACTCTATGTTTGTCTATGATCCTTACTTTGTGAAATAAACCAATTGAACATAATTTCAATGATTCTAATTTCACACTCCCAAATCCTTATCGAAAAATGTGAGAATTTCAAATTCCTATCATTTATCGGAATCTGTTTAGATTTTAAACTTATATGCACTGACCCTCCTGTAATGAATATGTACAAAGTCACAAAGACTTGTCAACAGTCATTATAAGGTATTCCGATGGAGATCAACTCCATGGAAACTAAGTCTCATATTGAAAGTACATTGCTTTGGACATGCTTCTTGCATTAAGTTTTCTAATCTTACACAGATAACTTCCACCTATGGAGACAACTCCATATTCTCATTTTGACTATCACTTCTGAATAAGAGATGCCTCTTTTCAGAATATGTCAATATGGTCCTTCCAAACTTAGCACTATACTTCCAACTGTCCCTGAGCAACCAATCTTTGGTAAACCTCAGATTGTCCTCGACAATTGCTTAATCATTTTAGTCATATCCAATTCTAGACCTTTTCCCTTCTTAATGCCTCTGGGCATTTGGAAAAATTTAGAAATGACAAATATTATAGCACATGCAATCGATCCTGTACCCAAAGCAAATGGTACACGATTCATGATGTCTCACATAAAGACATGATTCTAGACCAGTCTTTTGCTACAATATTTTTATTTGCCATGTTTTCAAATTTTGACTATGAAGAGGGATGCCGTAATCATAATCGAATTTTGAGAACGCAATATATAGAATTTCCTTAAGTTGAACCAATCCAACATCAAATTCATATATATATTCTTGACTAAAGATGATTAAGGTCTCAATCTAAGCCTTTAGAACTGAAATGAAGTATATCCTCTCCCTTAATTATAGCAAAACAACTTTTTCAATCCCTGCAGCCTCACGAATTAAAACTTTTGTTTTCTATAATTAACATTGCTAACTTGCAACACTAACAATAATTATCATGCTCCCACTAACATGATGATTATTAGCATAACACTTATGCTCCCACTAGCTTTGACATGTACTCAGAAATCAGCTGGACTTCTAGAAATCAATACTTTATTGACTTTCTTACCAAACTTCAGATTTCTGATACGAGATGCTTTGATAAAACTTTATCAAAATCATACACCTTTCCTTAGATAGCATGCATGTGAGTCTAAACAATTTTAGAACTATGAAAAAGGGATGCCGTAATCATAGTCTCAATTGTTTAGACCTTTTGCCATCTGCTTCAAATCTACTTGGTGGAAGTGTTTCCTCACCATCATTTTCATGAATCGAAGAGAACCCTTATGACCCTTGGATTTTATGGTGTATGTGTTCTTATCCATGTGAATCGTCAAAACCATAGTCACAAGACAAGGATAATGACAAATCCAAACTCATATGGACTGAACTTATGCAATCTTAACTTCTTGCCACCTGGCTGTAGAGGGCATGCCATTGCTTCCAAGTTGTTATGCAACCAATTGAGAACTTTCAGAACTCCTATGCAAAGCCAACTTTAACTGGAATGGACACAGAATATGTCAACACGATAGGTTATAAACCTCAAGTCGTGTGCTAGTGAAGAACCTCAAGTTTTATTCTTGATTAGTTCTTGAAATTCTTTTTAGGATCTTTAAGACTCCCACTATCCTCTTGACATATAAGACTATCTTGCCAAATATTCAATAGATAGTGTGGATTCTTTATCAAGACAAAAACTTCACACAATTGGCCTTAGTTGGTCTTTGTTTTATCCAAAACATCACAACTTACCAATTTCAAATGTACAAGAGTAGGACACTTTTACTGTTACATTTGACAAGTGTTTTAAACCTTTCTTTAAGATATGTCACTCAAGTTACAATCTTGGAGTATGACTCTAAGAATTATTTTGGAACGAAGTATGACTCATCTTCCTGATCTAACCATTTCAACAATTCATGACTCCTCTTCTTAGTCATAAGAATGCACTAAGATGACCTTTAGAGGACTAATTGTGATATGATTTCTAAATCATTAAGATGATCACAAACATGATACTAAAGTACTCTCCCATCTTTTCAGATTTGAGAAACTTTTATCTTTCTGCCTAATTTGATTATTCCCATTCGTTCTGCCATATATTGAGACTTTTCCAATGTTTCAGAATTATACTTAAACTTGTAAGTATAACCATATTTACTAAACTTTAGTAAATCAAATAGTCTTAACGAGCTTTGTGGTGGACATGACCAGTGCACAAGAATGTGTACTCGATCCCTTTAGTCCTTCACTTAACTCACACATCCATGTGAACAAGTAATTAGTCTTGATTTTCCAATGCTTGAAAGTTCTCATTCATCATACTATTCAACTTGCATGATTCTAAGTTTCGGTCCAATTAAAACTTGGGTGATAAGGAACTTTCCTGATTTGGTAAATTTAGACACTACCACAAATGAAGGAATCAAATCCATTTTCCAATATTGCTATCAGTGGAATCATATAAGCAACAATTTTCCACAAATGCCATTGTAAGGATACTTCAAATAAATAAAATTAAACAATTTTCTTTTATTTTAAAACTTTGCGGAAAAACTTATCCTTACAATCCACATGGAAAATTGTTGTTATCTATTCCTTAGCAATATATCACAACTTCTTAAGCAACTGCTCAAAATTCTGATGCGATCGAAATCCACCTTCGCGATCAGAATCAGCATATACTTCCTTTAAGATTTCTCTCTATTCTTTGATTCTTAAAACATCAACATGTGACCCAGTCACATCATGTAATGAGGATCTCATAATAGAACTTAACAGAGTTAGATAATGGGCTCTACCTGATGTAGAGTCAAACTTATTGACTTTAACATCCTTAGGTAAATTTGGCAGCTTTGCAATCAACGCCCCTTCCTTTGGCAAAATAAACATATGGACCCTTTGGTAATGGGACTATCTCAGACTTAGCCTTTCTCTTTACCATTTGGTCAACCGGTTTGACTATGGCCAATCCATTTCCATTGGGAAGAGAATGCTTTTTCTGGATTTCCAGTGTCACCATTGTCACTGTCCATAAATTTTTTTGGAAGTTGATCTTCTAATCAAATTTGCTTTACTATCGTTCCAAATCATTGCTGATTCAGCAGCACCAAGTAAATAGATATGATCATTAAGGTTCATGTCATAGTCTGTTTCATAGTAGTACCAAAGGAACTCACTATGTGACTTAGAAAGTGATTGAACATCCAACTTTCTCAAGACTTTGACACCCAACTCTCCCGGCTTGTCAATATGTGACTTCATCTCTAAGATGTGATCACACATAGACCTTGCTTGCCATTAGGGCTTGAGTGACCTTGAACTTGTGGGTTAGGGAGAATAATTGGAGGAGGTGGAGGAAGAGAAGTATGACTTCCATGAGCCAAACTCGGGAAGTCATATTCATTAGGAAATCTTGGTTTGGGAAGATCATTGTTGTCTAAACCAGACATCAACAATGGGAGAAATTCACGTAAAGTTGATTTAATTCCTTAACATAACACCCAATATGATATATTAAGGCTAGGACCCAACAAACTATTTTATAACTTGGAAGAGGGATGCTGTAATCCAAGCTATAAAATATTTGAAGGTAGATGAATGACGATTCACCAATTTCCACCAAGATAAACGAAATGTATTATTAGGTTTTAATTGGTTTTGAAACTCCTAGATTCTTTTGAGATTCATTGAACTTTTCAATGGCATGTTTCAATCTCGAGTGTGCCCTTCAGGTTTTGTGACTGGGATGCCGAGGATCACAAAACAAGGTGTGAAGTAACCATGCAAATATACTTGGTACCCTATGAGTTCTCTCTCACGAAAGACTCCTCTCCGTGCAATGAAGACAACATTGTTACTCGGCCTGTGAAAGAGATATCCAAAGGAATTTTGTGGGTAGCCGATGAAAATACATCGTTCACTCCGAGGTTCGAGCTTGTCGTGAGTTTCTTTTCTCACAAAAGCCTCACAACCCCAAACTTTGATGTTGTATAAAGTGGGAACTTTCCCTGTCCACATCTCATGAGGTGTTTTGGAAACCTTTTTGGTAGGGACTATATTAAGGATATGGGCGACAGTCTCAAAGGCATACCACCAGAATGAGATAGGTAATGAAGCTCGACTCATCATGGAACGAACCATGTCTAGCAAGGTACCATTGCGCCTCTCAGCCACACCATTAAGCTGTGGTGTCCTAGGTGGCATCAACTGTGAAACAATTTCACATTAGGAACTCGATACTAAGATACTCTCCTCCTCGATCGGATCGCATCATCTTTATCTTCCTGCCCAATTGATTCTCCACTTCTTGCTTAAACTCTTTGAACTTTTCAAAAGTTTCTGACTTATGCTTGATTAATTAAATATACCCATATCTACTATAATCATCATAAAAAGTCACATAGAAGCGGATCACGGGAGATCCAGACACATCGACAGAAAATACCATTTCATCAGACATCGAATAGAAGAAGGACTCCTCGTGGCAAAGAGGGTATCATCGGATGAGAATCCAGCAGATCCCCTCACGAAAGGACTGACTCGGGTTAAGCATCTCCAGCATGCTCGGAGCATAGGGCTGAAGGATGATATTAGATTTAGTAGTTAGATAACCTTGAAATTTGTAAAGTGTAATTGACATTAGATGACGAATAAAAGGTGTTTTATTTATGAGTAAAGTGTTGCTATCTCTTGTCGATCGTTTACTATATTTCTTTTGCATGTTTTGACTTCCAGAATAATAATGTTTGGTATATCATATTATTCGAACCTCCACAGTCGGTCATATGTCGGAAGTAGGTATGAATCAAGACTGTCATGATTGGTTGCAGAGGTCTAAGTTGTTGGACATGGCTACAACACTCATGAGTGCTCATAAGTTCTGAGCATTGGACTCAACCCACGCTCACTGGAATCACTTCATGGAATTTATCTCGAGTAATCGTGAGACGGTAATATCATATAAGTCTTCAAACCTAGATATATGATTTGTTACTTATGAGTTGGTTATGCATTGATTGTACGAAAACGCATTGGTAACTCGATGTTATAAAACGTGCTCTTATGTATAATTCAATGAGTAGTAGAACAAACATATGAGTCGAAGTTTGTCTGTTCCTTCTTGGATTAGAAGCTGATATCTGGGCCCCTCGATGATTTTGTTTTGACCTATGTACCGGGCCCGGTCAGAACTAAGTTGATGTGTTCAATTGAGTTCTATGTCAAACAAATCGGAAATCGGGAAACAAACTGCTGGACACAAAGTAAGACACTGTTCCATGTATTTGTCCGGCTGATATCTAGAACAGAGGATTATATGATCACTTATCTTAAATGGCGTATCATCATCTTCTCAGTTCCGAGAGACCTTGAAAGAGCTACGATTGCCGATCGGTTCCTGAAGTATTGCAGTTATAGTTATTAGACTTATCCAAGTGGGAGACTGTTGGATAAGGTGTCTAAGTCCATAACTATTTCTGGTATGTACTTGACCCGACCCGACATGGTCCATTTGGGTTGCATGGCACCATGCAATTGGATAAACTAAAATCAGAGAAATAACACTTATGGTTTATTAATATATTATAAGTTCTAATATATTAATAATATTATTTAATTAGTTTGATCAAGAATTAATTTAGAATTAATTAAGTGATCAAAAGATAACTAATTAAATATATGGGTAGATTATGTAAATCTTCCATATCTTATATAGTGGGCTAAGAGGCCCCATGGATTATCAAGTTGGGTTCCACCCATAGGATGCTCCATGGGAGTTACAAACCCATGGGTCATGGAAATGAAGAGTCATGCCACATTAGGGTTTACATGGTGTAACCCTAGATGTGACACACTATATAAGCAACATGTTCTCCACCAAAATCGGCGACAATAAGAAACAAGAGGGCTAGGCCGATTTTAGAAGTGTGTATTCTCTCTAAAGTCATTCCAAAAGCATTTGGTGTTATGTGAAGCATTTGAGGCATCACACTTGGGGTGCTAGGCTCACAAGGTTTCAAGGATCATAAGCAACAACAAGGTAAGTTATTCTATCTTTCATGCAAGTTAAAATTTGTTCCCCATGTAAGCTAGATAGGAATATAACCTTGGAATTCAACTTTGCATGATAATTAGACAAACATAGATCCAAGGTTATTAGGGTTGCATGTACACTTAGGAAGTGTTAGAATGCTCAAAACCCATCAGTGGTATCAGAGCCTAGGTTTGTTTTTTTTTTTTGTGCAAACAGCTTGAAAAAAACGTTTTTCTGTTTTCTGCTCGTATGAAAGTTTGCACATTTGTTGCTGGAAATGGACTAGAAACATTACCCTAAACTGTTTTGATGTTTTAAAGCTTGTTTTAGATGGTGTAATGTTTATGCTAATCCATTTACAATGGCAATTATTAAAATTACAAGTTTTTTTTAAGTGTAATTTTTGATTCTTGAAAGTGTTCATATTCATGTTCTTGAACTTAAGAAGATTAGATGATCATAGGAATTGTTTGTAACCTTCATGGTAGTTTAATTCATGATCATAATGTGTTTTAATGGAGTCCATAACTTGTCCTCAAGTTATGGAAAACCAAAAGTCTCACTTTTATTAAAGCCATTAAAAGAACACAAGAGTTATAAAAATGAAGAGTCTTCATTTTTATTACTCAATTAATTCATAAGTTATAAGAAATGAAAAGTTTTGGAAGTTTACAAAACTTGCCCTCAAGTTTTGGAACATGTAAAGTCTTGATTAAAACTTTAGTTCCAACCCTTAGAATTTTAAAAGTTAAAATTCAACCCTTATACTTTATAATATTATAAGTTATTAATATATATATGTATAACAACAAGTCGTCTTACCGCTAGTACGCCTCATTCATGAAGCCGGTCTATAAGGGGGGTATAAGGTTGTTGCCTATAAAATGGCAACTTAATGGGTGTCCACTCTCACCCACCGCTTCCTTGATCGGTGGAGGGTCGTTAGCCGAACGGGTAGGACAAGGACTTATAAATTCTCATTAAAAGTATGATGAATATTATAAAGTAACTAAATGCTTTTATTAAATTCCCAATCTTAGTTACTTTAGGAAAATGTGAATAAGGTGCTAATCCATGAAATTACACTTTACACTTTGTTTAAGTCGTTAGTGGAGCTCGTGTGGTTAACCGGCACACTAACTTGGACTTAACAAGGAAGGTAAAGGGTGACTTAAAGTTTATTATAGGTCGGTGGAGCTCGTGTGGTTAACCGGCACATCGATTGAGTAATAAACATTAAATGTACCAAGTGATTTGCATGGTTACTTCACACCTCGTTTTGTGATCCTCGGTATCCCAGTCACAAAACTTGGAGGGCACACTCGAGATTGAAACATGCCTTTGAAAAGTTCATTGAATCTCAAAAGAATCTAGGAATTTCTAAGAACCAATTAAAAACCTAATATCTATATTTCGTTTTTCATGGTGGAAATTGGTGAATCGTCATTCACCTACCTTTCAAATATGTTATAGCTTGGATTACGGCATACCTCTTATAAGTTATAATATATTGTGATTGGATCCTAGCCTTAATATTACATTTGGGTGTTTTATTAAGGACTCTCTTAATATCTAAACTAATCTTGTTCTCTTCTTTCAGATGTCTTCAAACAATGCTGCTTCTTGCTCTAATCCTAATGGCTCCTTTACCCTTATGAACTTGTGTGGGAAAGTCACTTTTGATGGATCCAACTTCAATGAATGGATCAGAAACATCAGGATGATTACCCGCTACGAGGACAAAGAATATGTCCTTGACAAGGAGCTTAAGGAGATTGATGAGACCACTGCAACTCCCCAGGAAATCGCTGACTTCCGGGCACATGAAAGGGATGGTACAAAAGTGGCATGCATCATGTTGGCCACCATGACAGCGGAACTCCAAAAGTCCTATGAGGACTTCTACCCTTTTGAAATGCACCAAGATCTGATGGAAAGATACCATCAAAGTGCACGACAAGAGAGGTACGAAATCATATGCTCTATCATAACAACCATGATGAAGGACGGGGAATCCGTCACGAGCCACATGCAGAAAATGCAAAGGTATGTGGATCGGTTGCTAAAGCTTAATGTGAACTTCCCTGAGGAGCTTGCAATAGATATCATTTTGCACTCCTTACCATCGTGCTATGATCAATTCCGCATGACATATCACATGAATAAGGAAGAAGTCACACTCAGCAAACTTCAGGGACTCCTCAAGACCGCAGAAACAGGTCTTAAGGGTAAGTCGGTTGTTAACACTCCTACTCCAAACTCCGCCCCGGTTTTGGCAATCGGGAAAGGTAGAGGGAAGAAGAGGAAGAGCTCTTCGAAGGGTACCAAGGCTAGGACCCTTGATGGCTCTTCTTCAAGTGGAACCAAGAAAGGTTTTGTCACTCCTTCTTCTGACCCTAAAGAGGCTGAATGCTTCTATTGCCATGAAAAGTCACATTGGAAGCGGAACTGCCCAAAGTACCAGCAAGATGTGAAGGATGGGAAAGTTAAACCCAACCATGCAGGTATTTACACTATCTTATCTAATAACTCACCCCATTCTAACTCTTGGGTCCTTGATACCGGTTGTGGTATTCATATATGTTCTAATTTGCAGGGACTAAGAAGAAGTGAGAATGTGGAGCATGGAAGAATAAACTTAATCATGGGGAATAGGAAAGCTTTACCTGTCACCAAGATTGGAGTTTATACTTTATCGCTAAGTAGTGGGTTTAGTTTAGATTTGAATAAATGTTGTTATTCGCCAGAAATGGCAAGAAATATTATTTCCTTTCATGCATTGTATAAACAAGGTTTCACCTTTTCATTTGATAATGAAGTTGGTTCGATTAATGCTTTCTTTAATAATGTTCTTTATTTTAAAGCATTACCTTGTGATGGTGTGTATGAAACTGTATCTGTGGTTGATAACTTAGGAAATAATGTATTGTGTATTGATTCTGTTAATGATAATAACTTGGATAAAGCATCATTATGGCATTGTCGTCTTGGACATATAAGCAAGAAACGCATAGGCCAACTCCAAAAGGATGGAGTATTGGAGTCATTTGACCTAAAGTCAGATGATAGTTGCGAATCATGCTTACTTGGTAAAATGACAAAGTCACCCTTCACAGGTTCTTGTGAGAGGGGTGAAGGTTTGTTGGATCTTATACACACGGATGTGTGTGGGCCCTTCAAACATGCCACAAGGGATGCTAATCGTTATTATTTGACTTTTACTGATGATTACAGTAGATATGGATATGTCTACTTAATCAAGCATAAGTCAGAGACTTTTGAGAGGTTTAAAGAGTTTAAACACGAAGTCGAGAATCAATTGGGCAGGAACATTAAGATGCTTCGATCCGATCGAGGTGGTGAGTATCTTAGTTCAGAGTTCCTCGACTATCTTAGGGAATGTGGGATTGTCTCACAATTGACACCTCCCAGGACACCGCAGTTGAATGGTGTAGCTGAGAGGTGTAATCGAACCTTGTTGGATATGGTTCGTTCCATGATGAGTCGAGCTTCGCTACCAATCTCATTTTGGGGGTATGCCTTAGAGACTGCCGCCCATATCCTTAATCTAGTTCCCACAAAGAAAGTTGCCAAAACTCCTCATGAGATGTGGACTGGTAAAGTACCCAAACTAGACCACATTAAGATTTGGGGTTGCGAGGCTTTCGGGAGACGCGAGACTCATGATAAGCTCGAACCTCGAAGTGAGAGGTGTATTTTCATCGGCTACCCACATAAATTCTTTGGTTACCTCTTCTACAGACCTAGTGAGAATGTGGTATTTGTAGCTAGGAGGGCTTTCTTTCGAGAGAGAGAGAGTTCATAAGCCAAGGAGACAGTGGGAGGCAAGTTGACCTTCAAGAAATTCAAGAGTCAAGTGGTGAAGGAACTTCAAACCCTAGCACTCAACTTGAGGAGGAAACTCCTGTTGAGCCAATTGACAAGTCTGTACCTCTGAGGCGTTCCACAAGGGTTAGGAATGCACATGAGCATTACTATGGATTCCATATTACTGCGGAAGGTGATACACTTATCAGTGATGAGACACTGATAGGTCTAGATGAACCTAACAGTTACTCGGAAGCCATGGCAGGCCCTGAGTCAGCCAAGTGGAAAGAGGCAATGGACAGCGAGATACAGTCCATGTATGACAATCAAGTTTGGAACTTGGTTGAGAATGTACCAGGTCGTAAGACTATAGGGTGCAAATGGATCTTCAAGAAGAAGACCGACATGGATGGTAATGTACACACTTATAAGGCACGACTGGTTGCAAAGGGTTTCTCACAAACTCCGGGAGTTGATTATGATGAGACCTTTTCTCCAGTGGCCAAGATTAAGTCTATTAGGGTTCTGTTAGCCATAGCCGCATTTCATGACTATGAAATATGGCAAATGGATGTCAAAATCTCTTTCCTTAATGGAAAGTTGGCTGAGGATGTTTACATGAGTCAGCCAGAGGGTTTTGTCAACACAGAGTACCCTAATAGAGTGTGTAAGCTTGAGAAATCCATTTATGGGTTAAAGCAAGCACCTCGCAGATGGAATCTTTGCTTTGATGAGAAAGTCAAGGAATTTGGCTTTTCTAGGACTGAAGATGAATCTTGTGTATATGTCAAGGCTAGTGGGAGTATAGTTAGCTTTTTGGTATTGTATGTGGATGACATACTACTCATAGGAAATGACATCCCAACTCTGCAGGAAGTTAAGTCCTGGCTTGGGAAGTGTTTCTCTATGAAGGACCTAGGAGAAGCTGCCTATATTCTAGGGATAAGGATCTTGAGAGACCGGAGTAAAAGACTAATTGGACTTAGTCAGAGTACCTACTTGGATAAGGTGTTGAAGAGATTTGGCATGCAAGACTCCAAGAAAGGAGAGTTACCCATCCAAAGTAACGCCAGATTGAGTAAGACACAAAGCCCTAGTACTGAGGCTGAGATAGCAGAAATGAGTCGAATACCTTATGCTTCGGCTGTAGGAATGATCATGTATGCTATGACGTGTACTCGACCTGATGTAGCCTTTTCTTTGAGCATGGTTAGCAGGTATCAGGGGAACCCTGGCAAGGCACACTGGACTGCGGTAAAGAATATCCTCAAGTACCTACGGAGGACTAAGGACTGGGTCCTTATCCTCGGTGGGAGTGAAGACTTGAGAGTTGTAGGGTATAGTGATGCTAGCTTTCAGACTGATAGGGATAATTTCCGCTCTCAGTCAGGCTGGGTCTTTACCTTAAATGGAGGAGCAATTTCTTGGAAGAGTTCCAAGCAAGAGACAGTGGCTGATTCAACTTGCGAATCAGAGTATATAGCAGCTAGCGAGGCAGCAAAGGAGGCGATATGGCTGAAGAACTTCATTGGAGACATTGGAGTTGTACCATCTATTAAAGAGCCAATGGAAATTTTCTGTGATAGTGAAAGTGCAGTTGCCTTAGACAAGGAACCAAGGGATCACGGGAGATCCAAACACATCGACAGAAAATACCATTTCATCAGACATCGAATAGAAGAAGGACTCCTCGTGGCAAAGAGGGTATCATCGGATGAGAATCCAGCAGATCCCCTCACGAAAGCACTGACTCGGGTTAAGCATCTCCAGCATGCTCGGAGCATAGGGCTGAAGGATGATATTAGATTTAGTAGTTAGATAACCTTGAAATTTGTAAAGTGTAATTGACAGTAGATGATGAATAAAAGGTGTTTTATTTATGAGTAAAGTGTTGCTATCTCTTGTCGATCGTTTACTATATTTCTTTTGCATGTTTTGACTTCCAGAATAATAATGTTTGGTATATCATATTATTCGAACCTCCACAGTCGGTCATATGTCGGAAGTAGGTATGAATCAAGACTGTCATGATTGGTTGCAGAGGTCTAAGTTGTTGGACATGGCTACAACACTCATGAGTGCTCATAAGTTCTGAGCATTGGACTCAACCCATGCTCACTGGAATCACTTCATGGAATTTATCTCGAGTGATCGTGAGACGGTAATATCATATAAGTCTTCAAACCTAGATATATGATTTGTTACTTATGAGTTGGTTATGCATTGATTGTACGAAAACGCATTGGTAACTCGATGTTATAAAACGTGCTATTGTGTATAATTCAATGAGTAGTAGAACAAACATATGAGTCGAAGTTTGTCTGTTCCTTCTTGGATTAGAAGCTGATATCTGGGCCCCTCGATGATTTTGTTTTGACCTATGTACCGGGCCCGGTCAGAACTAAGTTGATGTGTTCAATTGAGTTCTATGTCAAACAAATCGGAAATCGGGAAACAAACTGCTGGACACAAAGTAAGACACTGTTCCATGTATTTGTCCGGCTGATATCTAGAACAGAGGATTATATGATCACTTATCTTAAATGGCGTATCATCATCTTCTCAGTTCCGAGAGACCTTGAAAGAGCTACGATTGCCGATCGGTTCCTGAAGTATTGCAGTTATAGTTATTAGACTTATCCAAGTGGGAGACTGTTGGATAAGGTGTCTAAGTCCATAACTATTTCTGGTATGTACTTGACCCGACCCGGCATGGTCCATTTGGGTTGCATGGCACCATGCAATTGGATAAACTAAAATGAGAGAAATAACACTTGTGGTTTATTAATATATTATAAGTTCTAATATATTAATAATATTATTTAATTAGTTTGATCAAGAATTAATTTAGAATTAATTAAGTGATCAAAAGATAACTAATTAAATATATGGGTAGATTATGTAAATCTTCCATATCTTATATAGTGGGCTAAGAGGCCCCATGGATTATCAAGTTGGGTTCCACCCATAGGATGCTCCATGGGAGTTACAAACCCATGGGTCATGGAAATGAAGAGTCATGCCACATTAGGGTTTACATGGTGTAACCCTAGATGTGACACACTATATAAGCAACATGTTCTCCACCAAAATCGGCGACAATAAGAAACAAGAGGGCTAGGCCGATTTTAGAAGTGTGTATTCTCTCTAAAGTCATTCCAAAAGCATTTGGTGTTGTGTGAAGCATTTGAGGCATCACACTTGGGGTGCTAGGCTCACAAGGTTTCAAGGATCATAAGCAACAACAAGGTAAGTTATTCTATCTTTCATGCAAGTTAAAATTTGTTCCCCATGTATGCTAGATAGGAATATAACCTTGGAATTCAACTTTGCATGATAATTAGACAAACATAGATCCAAGGTTATTAGGGTTGCATGTACACTTAGGAAGTGTTAGAGTGCTCAAAACCCATCAGACATGTCCAATACAACAATGCCACAAGCATGCTTTATCCAAATCATTGGAATAATCAATATGCAACACATTATTTCCTAAGTTATCTACAACCATCACAGTTTCATATATACCATTGCAAGGTAATGCTTCAAAATAAAATGCACCATTACAATAATCATAAATACCACCATTTTCATGATTAAAAGAAAAGGTAAAACCTTGTTTATACAAATGTGAAAGGAAATAATATTTCTCACCATATCGGCTGAGTAACAACAATTATTCAAATCTAAATTAAAACCATTACTAAGCAATAAAGAATAAACTCCAATCTTGGTCACGGGCGACACTTACCTATTTCCCATGATTAAGTTTATCTTTTCGTGTGTCACACCCCTAACCAGAACGGCGGAAACGTTCGGGGGCGGAGTACGTCATGTTCAGTATCGTAACAATGCACAATAGTAAAACAAGAAACAACATCATCCATTGCATTAATAATATATTTAATACAAGTGTGTTCTGAATGTATTTGTAAGACACCAAAAATATATATATCAAAATAAATGACGAGTCTTGAACACGCTCCGTCTCCTCAAAAACCTGGTCCAGTGTACCTGTCTACTGGTGACCTGAGAATACAAGTTATTTTGAAATAGTAGATCAGCATTGAAGTTGGTGAGTACATAAGTATTTTAGTGTCAAATGTTTGTATAAGTTTGAAGAAAATGTTTGTAAGTGTTTGATGTAAAGTTTGTAAATGTTTGATGTAAAGTTTGTAAATGTTTGATGTAAAGTTTGTATACTTCCTATAAAATCCTATATTTTCTACTAAAATGGAGAGTAGTCTTCTACCAAGACCCGACTGTTCTGTATGTTTGTTCTTTTGTAAAAGTGAGTTTTTTTCTTAAATATATGACTATTATTAACAGAAAATAGTTTATATTAACTTTTATGTGAGAAGATCACTATTTGAATGTAATGGGAAAGTGATAGTGTATAGTAATGTTGTAATAAGTAACTAATGAAACACTAACTACCTTAAAACCAATTTGTTTAATTAAGGTTAAAATGTGATGTGGTTATAACCATACTGATTGACAAGTGTTTAACACGACGGCCTGCTGGCATCGAAACTAATGTGACATTTGTCACCCCTTGGCCTTGCCGGCCAAACTGTAGCGAACAGTCGGGATGCGGGTTTGTCAGTCCCGTATAGATCTATACACACAATGTCTGCTCTACCTCCAGGAGACTCTGGTTACAAAACGCGACCTAACAAATATATTGCTAAGCCGTGAAGTAGTTTCATATAAATGTTATCTTGTTCTTGTAAAAGGATGTATGTTCCTTTCTGTTTCTTGTTATTGTATGTTCCTTTCTGTTCTTGTTATTGTATGTTCCTTTCTGTTCTAGTTATTGTATGTTTCTTTCTGTTCTTGTTATTGTATGTTTGAACTGACTCATGTATGAACTGACTCTTGTAAGTTTCATTGTTCTAGAATTAGTAAGTATTATTCTCCTAAACTATACTTATTATAGTTTACTAGTAAGCTCTGTAATTGAATGATTGTTCATGTTGTTACACCTTTGCTACCCAAAGGTATTGAACTGATTGTAAGTATTTTTATATCTACATACATATACATAATATATAACTAAGATTTAAACGACACTCGGACAAACAACCGATACCCTAAGTCCACAACCAAACAAGGAACATGAAATAAAGCGAGTTATCAGTCCTAAGCCCTTTCAACCTTATTTTTATAACTATATCTATATACACATGATTTTGACAATATATAAGTTTAAAAGAGTTTTGTAAAACGATAAAGAGTTTATTTTATAAAAGAGTAATAACCATTTTAATGGTTATTAATGACTTGATGTCGATTTATAAAATGATTTGAAATAGTTTGTTTGATAACACAGTTTTGAAGTATAAGAAATCTTTTGTTTGATAGTTATAAATCACATGTGATTGATTATACAACTATATCGTTTTCTACTTGTATTCCCCCCATAAAAGCATTTAAAATCATTTAAAAGATAAGTTAGGGGTATGAACTCACCTGTAGTGAGCGACTCGAATGGAAGATAGATATAGGATGCTTGAGATCACAAACGGAGTCCCGAAGCACAAATTGATCCTACTAGACATATAATCACATATATAGGCATACAATTGGTGTATAACAACTAATCCTGTATTGGAAACACCCCTAGGGACTAGGAATCACTCTTCATGGAGTGTATCAATCGCACATGATTGATTTAAGGGAGTTCACGGTCACACCAAGTGTGTTTACGGACAAAGGAAGAGGTTACGGCCAAAGATGCTTAAGTGTTTACGGACAATGCATGAACTAAGAAGGGTTTACGGCCCTAACAAGATCACTTGAAGGGTTCACGGCCACATGAAGGGTTTACGGCCACATAAGGGTTGAATTTTAAACTTTTAAAATTCTAAGGTCTAGTTTGGAATTAAAGTATACATGGGGGGTAACTTTACAAATTCCAAAACTTGAGGACAAGTTTTGAAACCTTTCAAAACTCTTGGATTTTTCATAACTTATGAGTTTAATTAAGGTTTAATGAAAAAAAAATTCAAGTTCCATAACTTGAGGACAAGTTATGGAAGACATTAAATCATTTAATGATGACATTAAAAATAGTGACTCTTCTATTTTCATAACCTATGAGATTTAATGACACTTTAAAAAGAAAAACTCTTCACTTTCCATAACTTGAGGACAAGTTATGGAGTTCATAAAAACCATTAAGATCAAATATTCCAATTAACACAATAATCAAATAATTTTTCTATGATCTAGATTAAACTCATAAGTAAAGATAATTCACATCAACAATTTTCAAGAAATTAGATAATCATATAAACTAATACAAATCTTGAAACTTTGACAATTATCCTTTGAAGACTCTTGGAATTCATAACCTAAAGAGTTAATAAATGAGACATTTCACATCCATAACTTATGGAAGCTTCAAAACTCTTACGATCATAACTTTAAAAAAAACTTTTGAGTTCCAAAATTTTATGACAAAATTTGTAACTCCTTAAAACCATTTAGATCAAACTTTTAAAACAAATAAAATAATCATATCATTCTATCCTTTAATAAATTGACCTAATTCAACTCTTGTAGTAAAGTGACTCAAATTTTATAAATAATTAGTTTTTCATAAAATCAAGTAATTATCATAAAATTTGACAAACTTCATGTTTTTTTTTCTTTTTTTTTTCCTTCAACTTGAAAAAAAAAATACATTTGCATCAAATATAATAGAAAACAACCCATGGCTCTGATACCACTGTTGGGTTTTAGTATACTACAACATCCTATGGTGCACATACAACCCTAAATACATTGGATCTATGTTTTCTCTATTATACATGCAAATGGTTTCCAAGGCATTAAACCTATAACTAGCATGCGTTTGACATAAACCATATAATATACTAGTTAGGGAAACATACATTTTATGTGGCTTGAAGACTTGATGTATTTGGCCTTAAGAGCTTAGCACCAATAGTATGAAATGCCTCAAATGGAATCACAACACACCTAGGACAAAGGTGGCTCTTGAGAGAAATTCCATGCACCAAAACACCTCCATATTTCTCTAAGAAAAGAAGTGGTGATTTTGGCTATGGAGTAACCTATTTATATGTAGGATTCCAAGGGTCATGGGTATAACCCATAATCCATACCCATGGGTTTTATGATCCATGGTTCATGTGGCCCAACTCTTTATGTATCCATACATAAACTTGGTCCAACATGGATCATAAGCCCAACACATATAAATATAACTAATTATCATAATTAGTCCCCATAGATTTAATTAGTCTCTTTTGATCACTAAATTAATTCCAAATTAATTCTTGATCGATACTAATTAAAACATATGATTTCATATTAATATATTATAACTTATAATATATTAATAAACCATAAATAACCTTCTCTCAAAAGTCCATCCTAACAAATTGTCCTGATGATATGCAACCCAAATGGACCATGCTACTCTCGGGTCAAGTACATACCAATAATAGTTATGGGCTTAGACATCTAATCCAACAATAACATGCTAGTTAGGTTGTAAACCTTGGAAATCAAATTTGCATGTATTTTAGAGAAAACATAGATCCAAGGTTTCTAGGGTTGCATGTACACCATAGGAGTGTTAGAATGCTCAAAACCCAACACATTCTTGAGCTGAATAAGACTTTTGGGTGTTACTTTTGTGATCTTGAAGAAAAAGGAGGTTTGAGGAGAAGCAAAGGACAAGAAGAAGCTTGTAGATCCAGAGGTTGTGCATCATTTCTATCCCATTAGAGGTATAAAGTCTAAAACTTGCTCATTCTAAGATTAGATCTAGGTTTAGGAAAGAATTTAGCATCTTTTGGTCCCATAGCTTGGTCTTTTGGCGTGTGGGCTACTCCAGACCATTGGAGCTATCCTTTTGGACTCTTAGGGTTGCATGAAGTCATAAAAAAACAAATCTTGGAGGTTAAGACTAAACCATGCATGAGTTTGTGACCACATAACATAGATAGAATGCTTAATCCATGGTTTGAGTCCTATTAAATCATGTAAAAGCATAAAGTTTGCAACTCTATGGCTTAAGACACTTTTATGAGCTTGTATCTAAATTTTGGATTTTAAAGCTTAATGGGTTAAGATATTGGAACAGTTTTGGCTGATTGACCAGTACGACGGGCGTACTCCTGAGTACGTTGCGCGTACAAAGCCAGTACCCTGATTCCGGATCAACATCGTACGTCGGGCGTACGAGCCATGTATATCGTGCGTACGTAGTCTGTGAGCTTAAGGAATTTTAGGCTCAAGTCATGATTGGCTTTTTGCCTTGTTTAGGTTTGGGCCTCAGGCTTTTCTGTAGTAACAGGTCATTTTTGGGCTTTAGGCCATTTTGGGGCTATTGGGCCCATATTGGGCCTTAGGATATTTTAGTTGAGCTTGGAATGCATTTTTTGGGTACCTTGGATTTTGGCCTTGGTGGGATAGGCCCAATAAGGCGAGGGTTAGGCAACCCTTTTCCATACAAGTCGAGATTTAGGGTTTGGACCCTCGAGTTGGATTATTTACCTAATTTCTAATTAGGGTTTTATACTGGTGCTATAGAGAGTGGATTTTACGAGCTAGTCGCTCGAGTATGATTCGATACCTTCAGTCTGATGTGAGTTTCCTTCACTGTATTTGTGGGTCGAAGGCACCAATTCCGACCCACTCGATTATGTTTGTTGTATGATGCTTGTCTTCGTGACAATTATCTATGATGCCTTTGTTTGCTTGATGTCCTGGTCACTCTTTTGTTTTGATATTATGTGGTAGTGGTAGGGGTGAAATAGATCTGATACCGGTTGAAAGAGACCGAAGGGGTTGAGATACACTCAGTATCGGTTGCAAGAGATTGAAGGGATTAAAATATACCCAGTACCGGCTAAAAGAGACCGAAGGGGTTGAAATATACTCGGTACCGGTTGAAAGAGACTGACGGGGTTGCGAGCACCTAGATATGCTTGACTGTTATGTATATATGGTATGGGGTATTTTGGGAGAACTCACTAAGCTTTGTGCTTACGATTTTCAGTTTATGTTTAAGGTACTTCCAGCTCGAAATGGAAGGGCCCGACTTGATCGCACCGCATCCACCTATGATTTTTCGCATCACGTGATTTTGGGATTTTGTACTCTGATAATATGTTATTATGATATACTCTTGACTATTCTTATGATTTATGTATGGTTGAAATGAATTTAATAGTGAAAAATTTTATTTGAATTTTTTAGATGCTACAAGTTGGTATCAGAGCCTTGGTTTGAGGGATTCAGACATACTCTCGGGTGTATCTGAACTCAAATCGAGGATTTGGTAAGTGTTTAATAAAAAGAAATATTTTAAAATAAATTTCCAATAAAAGAAGGTGGCGTGATGTGTGAAATCAGCCGAGCTCAAGTAAGTTTTCCCCAAATACCCATATATGTTTATGTTATGAATCTGTGAATCGCATGCTAAACTGAGGCTAACGATCTGCTCAGGATTGCATGATAGTATGCTAGGAGAGATGCCTTTATGTGCCTATTATATGATCTTATAGATCTGCATGCTAGTATGAGATCAGTTATCTAATAGGATAGCTTTTTTAAGTTATGTGCTAACTTGAATTTCTTGATGCTCGAATGTTGCATGCTTTGTGATTTTAGGAGATTTTATTAGTACCAGCTGAGTAGTGGACGAATGCGTTTGATTACATATAATTGGAATTACATAATTTTAGAAGGATTGGTTTAACTCTATTGCATAGCTCTTGTTTGAGTCCAACCATTGTACTATGGGACCTTTCATTTAAAGAATTATCTAGTACCAATAGTATGTAGTTGTATTCGTGCGGTAGTTGGATGGTATTAGTAAGAGCTCATTTTGCAGCTGATAGCAGAGAGTGGTGAGGAAAGGAACCCTAGGGAGTTCCTGGGTTATGTCTTGGTGCTTAGGACGCTTGGTAATAGGGAAGGATTATTAAATGAGAAGAAAGTGCATTGGAAGAGTCGGGGTAGTCCTTGAGGAGGGTATAAATAGGTGTGGAAGGTAGTATTGGGCCCGTACTATTGGATGCACATGATTTATTCCCGAGATCAAGAAGACCACGATGAATCTGGGAAGCTCGAGAGTATGAACCTCTTTGTATGTTTACTGATTGTTTATGTGGTTATGTTTCAGTATGGTGGTGACATGTCATGGAGCAGGAGGTTCAGGATCTGGATCCAGTTCAGGCATGGGCATCGAACCAATTGATGAGAGTTTACGGGAGTTCATTGCTTCTGAGATTACTAGAGGTATCCTTGATGCGACCCCAGTGATGTTTGGGTCGATCAATGAGGGGTATCATTAAGCTGATAGAGTATCGCCTTCGGATTTTCAGGGTCGACCTGGATGCTAGCTAGTCTAGGGCCCGCACTCTCTCCTTCAAGGATTTCAGGGGATGTGGGGTGCCAGATTTCTTTTGGGGTGAAGAACCCAGATGCCTCCAGGCGTTGGCTAGAAGATATTTCGACGGTAGTTGGGATACGTATCCTCCGTTAGCGGAATTTTCATATAACAACAGTTATCACGTCAGCATCGATCGACCTCCTTTTGCGATACTCTATGGGAGAAAGTGTAGGACCCCGTTATGTTGGGGTGAGGTCGGTCAGTGGGTTATGGGGAGTACCGAGGTGGTACTCATAACGACTGATATAATTCAGCAGGTCCGGGGTAGACTTCAGACATCGCAGAGTCGGCAGAAGAGTTACACAGACCGACGCCGGTTGGACTTGGAATTCCAGGTCGGGGATATGCTTTCTCTGAAGGTGTCACATTGGAAAGTTGTCATCCGACTCAGAAAGAAGGGCAAGCTGGGCCCCATGTATATCGGTCCTTTCAAGGTTTTAGCCTGGGTGGGCCGGGTGGCTTATCTCTTGGATCTTCCCGAGTAGCTTAGTCAGATCCATAGCACGCTTCATGTCTCTCAGCTGCGAAAATGTTTAGTTGATGATTTCGCAGAGGTTCCTTTGGAGGATATTCATGTAGATGATTGCCTGAATTATATCGAGAGACCGGTAGCGGTCCTTGATTAGAAGATGAAAACCTTGAGGAACAAGGTTGTTGAGTTTGTGAAAGTGCAGTGGAAGCAACACAAGGATTTTGAGTAGACGTGGGAGCCTGAGGAAGAAATGAGGGAGCATTACCCCGACTTATTTGCAACAATAGACATTGAGGATGAAGTTTGATTCAAGTGGGTGAGAGTTATAACGCCCGGAATCGTCAGGTAAAACCCCTTTTGCCGTTGGACTAGACCGGAGTATGCTGGGCGTACACATGGCGTACTCCCATGCATGCACAGATCAGGGTTGTCCCCGGCGCATGCTGGGCGTACCCATGCGTACGCGGGGCGTACGCGAAACAGGAGAAAACCCTAATTTTTAGGGTTCGCACCTTATTTAAACACATTAAGCCCTTCACCCTCTTTACCTTATCAGCCCCCATTTCCTTTTGTGCTAATCTCAAAACGCTAGCCACCTTGAAGAGCATTCTTGAGCTTACTAAGAGTTTGGGTGTTCCTTTTGTGATCTTGAATAAGAAGGATGCTTAAGGAGAAGCAAAGGACAAGAAGAAGATTGTAGATCCAAAGGTTGTGCATCATTTCTGGCCTATTAGAGGTATAAATTCTGAAGCTTGCTCATTCTAAGCTTAGATCTAGATTTAGGGAAGAATTTAGCATCTTTTGGTCCCATATCTTGGTCTTTTGGAGTATGGGCTACTCCAAACCATTTGTGTTGTCCTTTTGGACTCTTGGGGGTGCACGAAGTCATAAAAATCGTATCTTAGAGGTTAAGACTCAACCATGCATGAGTTGGTGACCACATAAGGGAGATAGAGGCTTAATCCATGGTTTGAGTCCCATTAAGTCATGCAAAAGCATAAAGTTTGCAAATTTATGGCTTAAGACACTTTTATAAGCTTGGATCTGAATTTTGGATGTTAAAACTTAATGGGTTAAGACATTGGGCCATGTTTGGTCTGATTGACCAGTACGTCAGGTGTACCCCTGAGTACGTTGCATGTACTGGGCCAGAGCCCTGATTTCGGATCAACAGCGTACACCGGGTGTACGAGCCATGTATGTCGTGCGTACATAGTCAGTGGGCTTAAGGAATTTTGGGCTCGCGTCTTGATGGGCTTTTTGCCTTGTTGAGGTTTGGGCCTCGAGCATTTCTGTAGTAACAGGTCATTTTTGGGCCGTAGGCCGTTTTAGGGCTATTAGGCCCATACTGGGCCTTAGGGTCATGTAGTTGGGCTTAGAATGCCTTTTGGGCTAGTTTAGATTTGGGCCTTGGTGGGATAGGCACAATAAGGCACAACCCGTTGCCTTACAAGTCAAGATTTGGGGTTTGGACCCTCGGGTTGGATTATTGACCTAATTTCGAATTAGGGTTTTATACTTGGGCTATAGAAAGAGGATTTTGCGAATAAGTCGCTTGAGTTTGATTTGATACCTTCAGTATGATGTGAGTTTCCTTCATTGTATTCGTGGTTCAAAGGCACCAATGTCAGCCCATTCGATTATGTTTGTAGTATGATGGTTGTCTTCCTGACAATTGTCTGTGATGCATGTATTTGCTTGATGTGCTGATGTCTCTTTTGTTTTGATACTATGTGGTAGTAGTACGGGTGAAATAGACCCGATATCGATTGAAAGAGACCGATGGGGTTGAGATACACCCAGTACCGGTTGCAAGGGACCGAAGGGGTTGAAATATACCTAGTACCGGTTGAAAAAGACCAAAGGGGTTGAAATATACCCGGTGTCGGTTGAAAGAGACGGAAGGGGTTGCGAGGATCCAAATATACTTGACTATTATGTATATATGGTATGGGGTATTTTGGGGGAACTCATTAAGCTTTGTGCTTACGGTTTTCAGTTTATGTTTCAGGTACTTCCAGCTCGAAAGGGAAGGGCTCGGTTTGATCGCACCTCATCCACCTATGATTTTCGCATCACGTGATTTTGGGATTTTGTAATTTGATAATATGTTATTATGATATACTCTTGACTATATTTATGATTTCCCTATGGTTGAAATGAATTTAAAAGTGAAAAATTTTATTAGAATTTTTTGAGCTACTACACAATGGCTGGTTAATGGTAGATTTTAAAAAAAATTAAAATTTCTATGAATTTGTGGAGTGTTACAAGTTGGTATCAGAGCCTTGGTTTGAGAGAATTGGATGAACATTCATGTGAATCTAGACTCAAACTAATGATCTGCAAAAATTTTAAATGGTTTTCAAAAGTAACCAAGGAAGGATGCGATGTATATGATTAGCCGGAGAAGAAAGTATACCCCAAGTTACCCATATTACTATTTGATATGATGTTTATGGTAGAACAACATGCTAATTGTAAAGTAGGGATCTTCAAGTATTGCATAATAGAATTGCATGATGTATGATGCCTTATTCATATAGAGTTTTCTTGCTTATTTGTTTGTAGGACTCTTTCGGGTGTGAATTAACTATTAACTGAATACGTTAAGTCACATGTTGCATGAGTTATATAATTTTAGTGTAAAGGATTTTGTCCTATTGTGCAACTCTTGTCTGAGTCCAACCGTTGTAGGGTGGAATCTTTTAATCTAAGGTTATTTAAGCTATGTTGCATGTGATTGTATTCATGAAGTTGTTAAGTGGCACCAATGGGGATCATTCGACAATTGATGCCAGGGTGAGGTGTGGACCCTAGGATAGCCTAAGGACTATGTAGGGCACATGATGCACTTTTAACAATTGTTGGGAGTATCATTATGAGTGAGTATGGATGTAGTAGGCCATTTTTGGAATGATTAGTCACTCTATAGAGAGTGAGGATAGGATGTATGCATATCCGAGTTGTTGTATTTGTTTTGCTTGGTTGTGATGATCCTTGAGACAAATACGGTTAGGTGTGTAAGGTAGTATGGGCCCGTATTACTAAAATCACAAGACCCGTACGTGTAGCAAGGAAGTCACAAACCCGAGGGGTAGTCCCATCATGTGGTTGTAGCAATGTGTATTGTGGCATTCCTGATGCACTTTTTGGTTCGTTTTCAGTATGGAGTTCACGAGGGGATCTGGTTCAGGATATGGAGCTGATATCCAGGATAGGCCGGGGTTGACTGTTGGTCAGATACTGGAGATGATTACCGTTGAGTTTTCGCAGATATTGCCGGAAGAATTGTCTGGTACGTGGATCGGATCACTGGCAGGCTAGTTGCCAAGTTTGAGGAGCGAACTGCAGCTTTGCAGACTTTAAGAAGGACTGTTGAGATGAATAATGGGGGAGATCTTGATGTGGGAATGCCACTAGGAAAGAGAGGGAGGGCTCATTCAACAATGGACGAAGAGTTCAAGCCAGCTAACTTGGGTATTGGAAGTCAAGGAAGATATGATATTTGCGGGAAATGTGGGGGAGGCCATGGGTTTGCTTGCCACAAGTTCAAATGCTATAAGTATGGAGAGAGAGGGCATGTCTTTCGCAACTGCAAGAAGGATCAGATGTGTCTCCACTATAACCAGTCGGGTCATCTCAAACCCGACTGTCCTATATGGGTAGCGGAAGGAGTGCAAACACAGATGTCCACAGTCCGGCAGGAGGTCAAGGGTGAAACGCAAGAAATCATAGGTATGAAATTTTGATCCTCGGTTTAGTTTTGAATGGATAGTCATTCGTGTAGTAGCTTGTTAGAATTATTATGCTAGCATGTATAGGTCGTAATGGGTCAGGGATTAGGCTTACGGGATGCTCCAGGCATCATAAAGTAGGAGGACCATTCGTGAAGGGTTGGAAGTTCTAATCTTGGGAAGGCTTCTGACATACCCAATTAGGGTTCGGGATTTCCTCGCGGTTGCTAGTTACTATTCAGGAATTGTTATATGTCGTTTTGTATACCGAGAGCTGTGTTTAGAGAGCATATGGATGAACCGTTTCTTTTGGCTATAATGTGGAGAATGTAGGCTATTGAGGGAGCAAGCCCTGAGTGAGGAAGGAGTGAGCATTCTGCTTGGAGGATCAGATGCCACATGGTCGAAGTATCAACAGCCAGATTGATTTTTGATGGGTTCCGCACAATGAGTCGAAGGAAGTTACGGTGTAAGTTCGTTGGATTTTGGTATTTGAGACTATTTAGATCTTTTATGATAAGAATTATTGTTAGATTGATCTGAATCGAGTGCAGGGTGAGTTGTCGTAAAATCCTGATCTCGGGGTGTGCACGCAATTTTTGTGTCGGAGGCTTCTAGACAAGATCTCGTTGTAGCTGGATGTCTCTTCTAGGACAACGAAATAGAGTTAAGAGTGGTACGTATTGCCCGGGATGAATATCAATTGGGGTGGTAGGGTGAGAAGGAATGAGTATGGCCGTGGTATTGGATGACATTCGAAAATCTGGGTTCAGTTAGTTGAGAAATTGTAGGATCGGTTCGTTTATTAAAGCTGGAAAGTTTCTTTGAGAAGGTTGCATGGATGGTGATCCATCTAAAAAGCTTAGGATCCAGATGCTATGGATTGTGAGCGAGTACTAAGAGTCTTGAAATCATTGGAGAAGGACTAATTCCAAGTGGGGGAGAACCGCTTGGAAATATCGGTAATAATTTCAAATGTGCATTATCTTGGAATTTGTATCTAAAGACTAAGTAGTAGTTGGTTTTGATCATAATCAGGAAAATCAGAGGCTAAGGAATTCAATTATCTCGGTCGGAGGATACGACTCGTATTGATCTTCGATTAAGTATTCTTGTGGATGGATGACAAAACCATGGGCTGGTCCCATGGAAATTATAGAAATGTTGTGAGACTATAGGGTAATCGTAACGTTCCCTAGTTGGTAGTCGGGCATAGAAGTATGGTAAGTCTATGATTTAGCCGTAGCATTCTTTGGGATGTGTTAGGTCATAACAGGAATGGTTGTAGGAATGTGGCAAGAACGGTGAGGAACCTTGAGCTTCCCATTCCAATGATTGGATGGTGTCCAGACGTGTCACGGACCCTCGTGGGTTTCATCTATGTGATGACGAGTGAAGTTTTTGGTTATCAAATCGTGGTAAGCTCGAGTGTAGTTATTGGTTATCAGATCAGGGGTAAGCCCGAGTGACGTTACCGGTTAGGTGGACCGAGGGTAGGCTCGAGTATGGTCAGCGGATGACATTGTTGAGTTGAATGAGTGCTTGGGTTAATTTGGTAGGCGACCGAATAACATCCGTTCAGGTCTCGTCAGCACATTTATATGTTGGGTATTCTTTCTGCATGTTTTGATGGTGTTCCAGTCAGGGACTAAGAGTAGGTACAACGAACGGATGATCTCCAGTCTTAGAGTATGGTTTCTAAAGTTTAAAAATGATGGTTTCCCGGTCCCGGGAAGTGTATTCATGGAATTGATTGTGAGTGTAGTTCGAGAATTTCCGGTTTTTGTTTTCTCACAGGAAGATGGGTTTTCAGTTGGAGGGAGAAAGATAGTCGTGCAATTGAGTAACTTCGAGTTATTTTTTGTTGGCAGTTGTGGGTTTCCGTGTAGTCTCTCGCGTTTTTTTGGAGAAAGATGCTTTAACTTGAAGTGGTTAAAGGGAGTGTGGGATATATTGACATTATGGTATTTCACAACAACAATTATCACTCCAGTATCGGTGCGCCATCATTCGACTTCCTCTATGGGAGGAAGTGTCGTATCCCAAATTTTTAGGGAGAGATTGGTGATAGAGTCCTGGGAAGCACTGAGGTAGTCCTTCAGACGGTAGAAATTATTCGGTAGATCAGACTGGGATTTAAGACAACTCATAGTCGGCAGAAGAGTTATGCCGACAAGCGTCAATCTAAGTTGGAGTTTCAGGTCAGTGACATGGTTTTACTGCAGGTATAACCTGGGAGGGTGTAATACGGTTAAGGACGAAGGCAATTTGGGGTCCCGATATACTGGGCCATTTCGAGTGATCACCTGGATTGGAAAGTTAGCTTACAGATTGGATTTTCCTGAGGATCTCAGCCAGATCCACAACACTTTCCATGTTTCGTAGCTTCGGAAGTGTATGGCAGATGATATGGTAGTTGTTCCCTTAGGGGATATTCAGGTTGATGATCGCCTGAATTATATGGAGATAACAATGGCAATCCTGGCCCGGAAAACAAAGACCCTGCACAACAAAGTGGTATCGTTAGTCAAGGTTCAGTGGCAGCATCGGAAGGGTTCTAAACGGATATAGGAACTCGAGACAGAGATGTGTGAGCATTTTACAGAGTTATTCACAGCAGCGGACTTCAAGGACGAAGTCTAGTTCAAGTGGGGGAGAATTGTAACATCCCTTTGATGAGGGATTTTCAGTTTTAACCCTAAGTATGAAGAATTATTGCATTTTGGCCCTTGTACATGAGAAAGATTTCAAAATGGCCCAGAGTAGCATTTTTGTAATTTTGTGGCGGACTCACGTACGCGGGGCGTACGTGTGAGATCCACAAACACTAATTTTTACGGTTTAGACCATATTTAATCAACTTATGGCCTCCAAACCTCATCCCTCATTAGCCTCCAACACCTCCATACGACCATAGCAAACCCTAGCTACTTGTTTGAGCATTCTTGACCACTGTGTGTATTTTTTGTGGCCTTGAAGGAAGAAGAAGGAAGTAGAACCACCTTGGAAGCTTGAAGGAGCTTTGCATCTGGGATCTTCACCTATCTAGCAACCTCCAAGAGGTATAAATCTTTAAACTTGGTATGTAATTTCTTAGATCTTGCTAAGTTCTTGATTCATAAACATTTTCGTCCCAAGACTTGACCTTTTTGAGTAGGGATGGAAATGGGGCGGGTTTGGGGCGGGGTTGACTATCCCTATCCCCATCCCCGAGTGTCTAACCTCGCCCCCATCCCCATCCCCACCCCCACCCCGACGGATGCGAGGAATCAAATCCCCTCCCCTTTGTATTTTAGGCTTTTCCCCAACCCATCCCCGGCCCATCCCTAACATATCCCCAGTCTATCAACATAATAAACTCTAACTTACAAAAAAAAACCAAGTTCAATAAGCGATGAAAACCAGATGCCATAATTAGATTCTATTTACATCAATCATAAAGTTTAACAAGCATCAAAATGAAAAGTGACGATTTGGTATACAGATCGTCGAACGAAGTGATGATTGACAAACTCTTGCAATTGGGAACATAATTTGATATACGGTCTTTCTCTGACGGTCTAATATAGATCAAGTCATTTTAGTGGACTTAATTCACATTCAATAAATTATATATATATATATATATATATATATATATATATATATATATATATATATATATATATATATATATATATATATATATATAGTCATCAAAGCGAGGGCGGGGCGGCTTGGGGATTGTTATACCCGGCCCCGGCCCCATCCCCATATTTAGCATAATGGGGATCCCTGACCCCGTACCAGAACCCGTTTTAGCGGGGAATACCCGTCCCCGATTGGGGCGGGTCAACCAGGTTCCCCCACCGGGTCGGGTGAAATTTTCATCCCTCTTTTTTAGTATGGCAAGCTCCAGCCCATTTAATCTGTCCTTTCAGACGTTTTGAGTAGTTTAGAATCATAAAAATAGGGTCTTGGTTCTTATCTCTTCCCCATGGGTTAAGAGGTTGGGGTTTCTAGAATTTAGCACTTATTGGCCATGCAAGACCATAAAGTTGGAAACTTTATGGTCAAGAACGATATTTGGGATTTGGATATGCAATTTGGACATAAAAGATGAAGTAATTAAGCGCTTATTGGGTTAAGATGAGGTCTAGCTGCGTATGCTGGTCGTACCAATTGATATGTTACACATATGCGGCTAAACCCCCGTTTCCTGGTCATTCATCGAGTACGCCCCGCATACAGATGAGTACGCACCACATACTCGGCTGGTTCGAATCGGATGGGTTGACTCGGTTGGTTTGTTGACTTTGACCTTTGACCAAGTTTGACCAGAGGGTATTTTAGGTCAACTGAGTGCTACTTGATATCTGTCATTATTTAGTGTTTAGGTGACCAATTGAGTTATCATTCAGAGTTGTGTTCTATCAGATATTCTTCCAGACTGAGATGTGAGTTTCTCTCTATGTACTTGTTGGTCAAAGGTACCAATGCCAGCCCACTAGATTGTGTATCCTGGTTCAGAGGATGTTGATATATTATCGTGGTCTCTAGATTGGTATCCTGGTAAATAGGATGTCATATGCAGTAGTGGTATGTGAATTTGCCTGTTGTCTGATAACTGGTTATATGCTTATCTGTTGCTGGATATATGTCATATCTTATGTATATGTCGACATAGTATGGTTGGGTTGAGGTAGCACAACTTTGTGTGGTAGCCAAAAAAACTAGGAGCAAGCCAGACATAAGCTATGGGCCCCGAGGGCAAGCCAGACTTATGTTGTAGGCGCGGGAGCAAGCCAGATGTGAGTTGTGGGCCCGATAGGCAAGCCAGACTCATACTGTGGGCTCAAGGGTAATCCAGTCTGTTAGTTGTGGACCCAATATATGTTGTGATATGTTGTGTGATGGTACTTTGGGAAACTCACTAAGCTTTGGCTTACAGTTTCAGTTTATTATTTCAGGTACTTCAGATGATTGTAGGAAAGCGAAGGCGTGGTCGTGCACATCTTTTTGTTTTGTGTTATGGGATCTTGGGAAAACTCTAATTTTAAATAATACTTTTGAAACAATGGCTCTTTTGTAAACAATGGTTGGTTAATGGTTGATTTTTTTTTAATTTCTATGAATTTTTGGAGTGTTACACCTTTCCATCTTTCTTTCTTCCGTCTTCTGTTTCCATTTTTTCTCGATTCTTTCTTTCTTCTTCTTCTTTCAGCAATCTACGATGACTTCAACTTAGGATTTCGACCATCGGTTCCATCCTTACTACCGGCGACGCCTTTCCATCACTGGATACGTATCTTCTCCGGTGACTAAGGTTCAATTACATTGACTAAGGTACAATTCCTTCCTAATTTTTCTTTCTCTTTTTCTTGTAATGTCGTTTTCCAACTTATAGTTGAGTTAATTGCAAAAAAAAAAATCATGGATTTTAGTTTTTTTCAGTTGTTGTTATCACTAGACCGATTACCACCACCACCGCACCACCTTGTTGATTTCCGGCCACCATAGGTTCCTTCATCTATTAATTTCGAGATTATTTGAAAACTTTGTGTATTTGTGTCCATTATGTGAATTTTGCCATATCTATGTATATTTGGTATATATTTTTGTATTTTCATGATATATATATGTGAATGTATGTATAATGTGTATTTGTATGTATGAAAACATGAATGCGGAATATTGTATGTGTGTATAGTATATGTGTCTATATGTGTATTTCTATGTATGAAATGTGGATTGTATGTATGTATGAAATGCAGATTGTATGTATGTATCAAAATATGGATTGTATGTGTGTATAAATTATGTATGTATATTTGAATTTGTATGGAATATGTATATTGCAATGCTATAATGGAAAAAGAACAAATAAAGTAGGATGATATTATTGATAATGGTATTTAAGGTATATGTGTATTAATTTGTATGTAATGTGGATTGTATGTGTGTAAAATGTGTATTTGTATGTATGAATAGATAAAATTATGTATGCAATGTGTATCTTTTGTAGAATGCTATTATTGAGAATGTTAATATCGAGAATGCTATTACTGTAGGAAGTTATTATTGAAAAAAATACAAATAAAGTGGGATGCAATTATTAAGAATGATATTTTTTATTAAAAAACAATATGGATTGTAAAAAACAAATAAAGTAGGATGATATTATTGTATGATGCTATTATTGAAATTGTATATGTATATCTTATAATTTTTCAGGTAATGACGTCGATATGGATCTTGTTTCTTTACACCATGGCTGTTGTTATGGGTCGTGGACATGGGGTCGTGGATATGGATCTTATCATGAATTTTTATTTACTATTTTTATTCAGTTATTATAAAATATTGTTTCTAATAATTTTTAATTATATTTATAGTTGTGCCACCGAGGAGAGTCATAGGAAAAGCCAAAAATATTAAGCTCGAAAAGTCGCTCTTAAATAATAAGGGCAAACCAAGTGACTTGGACTTTAATAGGGATATGACATTTGATCTTGTAGGATAACCAAAAGACATGTTTGAACGTGAAATTGGGAAAATAATGTGGCGGATAGTTCCTTTTGATACAAGAAGTTGGAAAAAAGTTTCTCCCGCGATAAAGGATACAGTAAAACAACATATAAGGGTAAATTATTTATATAAGAATAATTCATATGTTTAATTATGACTGGTTTTTACTTAGCTAACTTTTTTTGTTTTTGTACACAAAGTTTGATTTTGATCGGGTTTTTGTGGATCCAAAGGTTGCTAAGTTGTTAGAGGGTTTTGAATTGGCTTAATTAAAAAGTTTTAGAGAGCGTAAAGTTGAAGCAAAACAATATTTTTTTGATTCGGAGGGTATGAGGATATCCCGATAGCATTAGCCACCCCCGGATGATATGGATGTTGATAATTGGAGGAAAAGAGTTGAGTATTTCCAAACGGATGAACACATAACTTCTTCGGCAAGAAACAAAAAAGTATGTGAACTGTAAACGTTCGTGGACCGTGGGGGGTCGAGCTCATACATCAGTACATTCTATAAAAAGGTAATGTACGATATATGTAATTATTTACGTAAAATATATTCTAATTTTTAGTATTAAACATAACCTAAAGAGATTTGAAACGTTCCAATCTGCTAATACCGATAAGAATGGTGTATTTGTTAGTGATATAGAGGAGCATCAATACGTAAGTATTTAATTATATTTTTATAATATAATTAAGTATTTATTTATAATTAATTGTTAATCATTTTTGGAAGACACATAATCGGTTAGTTCCAGAGCTCTTGAACAAACGCAAGGGTTAAATGAAGAAAGAGATTTAACACATGCTGAAGAAAGAGCATGTTTCGAGAAAGTATTAGGTTCTCAGCGTGGCCATATCAGAGGCATCAGCCAAAAACCTTCTACCATCCCGCCGATTGCACAACCATCACAACCACCACCAGAGTCACAACCATCACAGGTCAAACAAGACTATTTAATTTCAAAGTCTCATATATCGATATAATGATCAATAAATACATGTTGATTTGGTAATTGTTTTTATGTTTCAAGTGCAAGAAATAGCAATTTACTTTGGCTTTTTTGTCCCAAGTGTAAGAAATATCAATGTACTTTGGTATCAATAAATGCATGTTTATTTGGTAATTGTGTTTTTGTCCCATGTGCAAGAAATAGAAATGTACTTTGGTATTTCTTGTTTTTAAGGTTCTTTAGCACAAAAATAAGTAGAAAGTAAGCTACCGTTTCTAGTAAAACAAGACTATTTAATTTCAAAGTCTCATATATCTATATAATAATAAATAAATACATGTTGATTTTGTAATTGTGTTTATGTTCCAAGTGCAAGAAATAACAATGTACTTTGGTTTTTTTGTATCAAGTGCAAGAAATAGCAATGTAATTTGGTATCAATAAATGCATGTTGATTTGTTAATTGTGTTTTTGTCCCAAGTGCAAGAAATAGCAATGTACTTTGGTATTTCTTGTATTTAAGGTTCTTTAACACAAAATAAGTAAAAAGTAAGCTACCATTTCTTGTAAAACAAGACTATTTAATTTCAAAGTCGCATATATCTATATAAAATCAGTAAATGCATGTTGATTTGGTAATTGTGTTTGTAGTTGTGTTTACGTTCCAAGTTCAAGAAATAGCAATGTACTTTGATTTTTTGTCCATAGTTTAAAAATAGCATTGTACTTTAGCATCAATAAATGCATGTTGATTTCATAAGTGTGTTTATATTCCAAGTGCAAGAAGTAGCAATGTACTTTTGGTATTTCTTGTATTTAAGTGCAAGAAATAGTAATATACTTTGGTAGTTTTTGATTATCTTGATAGTTTAAATTATAAGTTTATGTGTGTTGTTATTTATTATGTAGTTAATAAATCTTCATGAAATGCTCAAAGACCCGGCATGTAGGGAAGATCTTTATGCATTTTTTCAATCGGGAAAACCACAAAGTGATGATCAAGGAGGAAACGAGGGGAGCGAAGATGATGGTTCGTCGGATAATTAGTTTGTGTTTTGTAAGTTAGATTTTTTATGACATAAATACTTTTGTTGTTTAATTATTTTGGTATTTGTATGGACATATAACACTTTGGTACCAATTAGATTTCCTTATATAATTTTTTTTCTGCATTTAATGTCGTTATATATCAGTTTTTTTGCACCCGAAAAGTGTTGATTTAAAAAAATTATATATTACCGACGGCACTATTATCAGATACGTATACTATTACCGGTGACAGGTTACTAGCAAAGACAAATATCTTTAGCGGTGACACTTTGAGAAATTGCGACAGGGGGTGACTTTTTAGCAGCGACGTGTCGCCACTATTAGTTTTACCGATGAAAAATCCAACCTTTAGCGACGACTTTTGTTGCTACTAATGCCTATTTTTCTTGTAGTGTATGTTTAATTTCCTAAGAGAGTCCCAAAATAAACAAAATATCAATACATATACTCATCTTTTCGAAAAAAGGATAAGGTTGACGAGTGATGTTGAATATGTAGATGAAAAAATGCTTCAATTATATATATATATATATATATATATATATATATATATATATATATATATATATATATATATATATATATATATATATATATATAGACACACACACACACATACTCAGATAACTTGAGTTGTCTGACTGGACCTACCACAGGCATGCAACTTGGGCTATTGGGAATCCTGGCGTCAAATAACTTGAGCTGCCTTCGAGCATACCTAATTTATGTATGTTTCTTCAAATTCCCCACATTATGATAACGGTTTCCATTGCATTCCAACTCCAAAATTATGGAGAGTGTGACCTTTGCCTAGGGCATTCTCCCTTAGACCCCGCAAGGGGTGTGACCCCTTACCCCCATCTTTCTTCGTGTTTGGGATCAAAGCAGGAAAGTCTACTCTTTTGTTACAGTGATCCATCAGGTTAGATCTTAAGGGTAATGTTATAGGATTAGAACGTGAGAATCAACGGGATGGGGTAGATTGTCTTATGGAAATCTATGATAAATGATATATTGTTGGTAATAGTTTGTTTTGCAAGTTTATTAATTATGGATTCTTATCATAATAAGATTATGGGATTGAAAAACCTATGTTTCTCACCAGGATTTCCCAAACCTGACCTACTCAAACTATATGCATCACAGGTAGCCGGATTAAAGCTGTTGGAACTTGATTATGATTCCGAGTGATTAAGATACAACATGCAATAGTATTCAAACCATTAGGTCTTTACGCTGTAACATATGTTAGGTATTGATTATGACATCCTTAGGGTTTTGAAGTTTAAAACAACATCTATTTTGATTATGATACAGTTTCTGCAAAATATTTTATTGTACTGGGATTTTCCGCAAACAAATATATTTTGATTTCTAAAGAGTAAAGAAAAGTTTTTTTGGTTATGAAAAATAAGTGATATCACAACAACTATTTCAGAAGCATACTGCTACAAGGAACTATGATACACCTCTACGATCATGTATATGGTGGCTCTTCCTTAAATGTGTGACCCATACACAAAGTAATACAATAGTCGTGTCTCACTGCAATGAAGGTGTCTATAGAATTGTCACTAAGTTTTAGATAAATGGAAATGGATGGAATACACATATTGTCCATTATTCTCAACATCAATACATATGTGGTAAGTGGAAGATGGAAAGATTTCTACGTTCACATGCTCTTCGGTTTGTCGATCTAGAGGAGATAACTCTCTTTCCATTGTCAATATAGTTTACACTAATGCAAGATATAAACAACAATATAATGTTTTTTTTCACCACTTTCTCATGTTGATTATTGGTCGGCATTCGATTGTATGATTGAAGCATATTACTAAAAACTTTCTATTAGTCGAGGTTAAAGGCCTTCAAACCATTTTCACTACGAGATGGACATTCATCATCTTGATGAAACTCGTAGATAAGGGCTAAGCCATCAACCTGGTCCCCGAAGAAATTATTTAAATTCTCAATGAAGATTTAATGTAATGTGAACTATATGTTGTTTACTTAGTCTTGTGATCTCCTTCTCAATTTTTCTAGTATTTCTTTTGTAATTTTATGTTTGTTTTTTCTTTTAATTTGTAACACCTAGTTCCCAGGTACAATATTAAATTAATAATAATTGTAATTAAATTTTGAGTATGGACCATCTACGTGGGGCGTAGAAGGCCTCTCTATGCGGGACGTAGATCAATAAACGCATGTGTGGACTTATTGCCCTACGCAGGGCATAACTTTGGTTACGCAGGGCATAGGTTCGATGATTTCAAACCCTAATTGAAGGGTTGTGAGCCCTATTTAAAGGCTCTAATCTATTAAGAGCCTCCCCATGCTCACCGTCCACCTTTTCCTTTTCTAACTTCGAAACCCTGGCCCTTATTGTGATTCTTGATGCCTTGAAGTGATATTTTTGTTTATTTTTGGTGAAGAAGGAGAACTTGGAAGGTGTGATTAGAGTCCATAGCTTGTAGATCCAGAATTTACTCTTCTTCAACATCCTGCAGAAGGTATAAAGTCTAAACCTTGCTGATCCTTTTGTTAGATCTAGCTTGTTTTGAGTTTGTATGAGTTTTTGTCCCTTAATATTGGATCTAGGGAGTTTGAGCAACTCTAGACCTCATGAGGAGTGTCTCTCATCATTTTTGAGCTTTCTGATCAATAAAAATAGGATCTTCGTCACTCCCATTCAGCCATGCTTGATCTATTGAGCTTTTGGGTCATATTTAAGACTTAAGGTTTGGTTTTGTACTCCTTATAGCCATGCAAAGGCATAAAGGTTGTGACTTTATCATTTAAGACGTCCATGAGGTTTAGGTCTGAGAGTTGGACATTTGGTCTTAAGGTATTAAGGTCTTAATATGAAATATGGCAAGAAGCATGATTACGCAGGGCGTAATCTTAGGGACGCAACGCATAACTTGGTTTAACCCAGATTTTTCATAAGAAGACTCTATGCAGTTCCCCCAGAAGGCCAACTTTTGGTCTAATTGGATGTTAGCTCTTGAGGAGTGATTCCTATCCATGGATGGGTAAAATGGTCTTTTACCTAAGTAGGTCAATCAGAACCAAGACTTGTGATTGGGGATTGTTACCTAATTCTAATTAGGGTTTATGATGTGTTATTTAGTATGGGGAGTTTCGTTCTTGGCATCTTAGGTGTGTGATTTGTTTTTCTGACATCAGATTAAGGTGAGTCTTCTCAATGTACTCATGGGTTGAAGGCACCAATGCAGGCCATTATATTGTGCTAGTTGTCTTTGTGACTCTTGCATCTTTATGTTGGGTTGGGACCATTTGTATGCAGGGCTAGGCCCATTATTATTTATGTTGGTTTAGGCCTATTTATATGATGGGTTAGGCCAATTATTATTTATATTGGGATGAGCCCAACTATATGTTGGGTTGGGCCCATTATTATACATGTTGGGATGGGCCCATTCTCATATATGTTGGGTTGGGCCCATTATTATGTTGGGTTGGGCCCATTTAGTTATGTGATGGGATGGGCCCATTTATTTGGTATGTGGTATTTGGGGAACTCACTAAGCTTCGGGCTTACATATTTGTGGTTTAACATTTTTAGGTACTTCTACTTCGAAAGGGAAGGGCCTGACATGATTGCATCACATCCACTAGAAACTTCACACTTATGATTTGATGATACACTAATGTTCTTTTTGAAACACTGATTGTCATTGATGATCCTTTATGATACATGTGACGCCAAGTTTCAAGTATGTTTATATTAAGTAAGTTTATATGTTGGGTGTTAGATTTCTGGTGGCCACAGCGTGATAATGGAATCCCACGGTGGGGCAAGGCCAAAGTTTCATGGGCTTTAAGCTAGTGTCACGGTGTGACATCTATTCGCCATGGCATGGCTGCTGTTTAGTGGTAAACCCTAATCCAGGATTTGAGCCCTTATTTAAGGGAATATGATAGCTAGGGTTGCCCATCCTCAACCTCAATCACTCTCCCTCAACCTCCAAGTGAAAACCTAGCCTCTATTGCTAACCTTTAAGCTTTTGTTTGTTTTGGTGTTGTTTTGAAGAAGAAGAAGAAGAAGAAGAAGAAGAAGAAGAAGGCACCCTTGATATTTGTGTTAGCAAGAAACTCTGCCCATCTACCTTAAGCATGTTTTTGGACACTTGTAAGTCCACCAATCCCCACGGCATGACATTTGGTTGCCACCGCATGTCGACTGGGAAGGAACCCGTCTGCTTTGTCGTTTAGCGGCCATGGCGTGCCTAAGGATGGCCACGACGTGGCTACTAGGTGGAGGTTGATATTTGACTTTTGACCATTGACTGTTGACTTTTACCAAGTTTTACTTTAGCTAATTTGGAATATTTTGAGTAGTAGGTTGAGGTTTGGTCTTTGTGTGATGTATAGGTGACCCGTAGAGCCAGTGTTTGGAGCAGTGATCAGTTCAACTATCGTTCAGATTGTGATGTGAGTCTTTCCTCACTCTACTTGTGGATCGAAGGCACTAATGTCGGCCCACTAGGTTTTATATCCTGGTATATAGGATGATGTTATGCTGGTTATATGATAGACTAGTAGATCAGTATGATTACATGTATTCGGTGGTTATATGTAAGAGTGGTAGACTTGTATGACTACCTATACTTGCTGGTATTTGATTATTGTTTCACATGTCAACATGTTATTGTTGGTTGGGTTGAGGTGGTCCTGTTGTGCTGAAGGGTAAGATACTCAGCCAGTCAAATTGATATTGTAGGCTGAAGGGAGCGGTCTAACTTGTAGCTGAAGGCTCAGTGGCGGTACAGCCTAGTGTTGCAGGCATGGTTGCATGCATTATATTATGTTATTGTGTGTGGTGTAAGGGGAACTCACTAAGCTTTGGCTTACAGTTTGATTTTGTGGCTCCAGGTACATCAGAGGATAGGGTCAAGGAGAAGGCGCGATTCTGCACATCATCCTAGATATTTATTTGACTTATGATTTTGGGATACTCTGATTTATACTTATGGTTTTGGAACTATGTTTTGTGTAAATTTTGGATTTTGCGATGATTTTGAAAAATGAAAATTTTTTCATGGATGTTACAAGTTGGTACCAGAGCCCTGGTTTGAGAGAATTGGATGAACATTTGTGTGATTCCAGACTCAAACTAAGGATGTGCAACAATGTTTTCAAAATCTAATGTAAAAGAACTAACAAAAATATATGATGTGTACAATCAGCCGGAGCCAAGGAAAGTGATTCCCCAAAATACCCACATTTGTTTTGCGTATTGCTGATAGAATTGCATGCTAGTATGTAGGCTAAGGATCTTCAGGAATTGCATGATAAAATTGTCTGACGTATGATGCCTGATAGCCTAGGAAAATTTATCGTTATGATATATGGAACTGACATTATTACTATGGTTGCTTAGTGTATGCATCATAGTTATACATAACTAAGATTTTATAGCTTGAGAATGTTTTATTTAGCCTTATTTAATGTTCCTTGTTTTGTTGAAGGTTTAGGGTAGAATCAGGTATTTGAATTTCTATCGAATCTAGTGTTATGTATGATTAGCATGCACGAGCGTCAAATACAGGTAGGTGTGTACATATCCCAATTATTGGACTTTGTAGTCGTGTGGTCTGTAATGGTTCTCTGAGACAAAGACAGGTAGTTGTGGAAGGTATTATAGGTCCATACCACTGGAAGCACAGGACCCGTACGCGTATCAAGGAAGTCCTGAATCCCCTAAAGTTCGACGGGGTCAAGGACCCGATTGTGGCCATGAGATGGATATCTGATGTGGAGGGTTGTTTTTTCACATATTCTTGCTCGGATGACCAGAAGGTCAAGTTCTCCTTGAAACTTCTTCTCTTGGGGCCGAAGGATTGGTGGCAGTCGGTGACTATTGCTTATACTCTTGCAGAGAAGGCTACAGTGACTTGGAAGCAGTTCGTTGATATGTTCCGCACTGAGTATGTTCCTCTAGTTGTGAGAGAGAGAGAGAGAGAGAGAGAGAGAGAGAGAGAGAGAAAGGTTAGATTAGGAGTATCTATTGTTGAAGAAAACGACAGAATCGATGATGGACATCACCAAGATGTTCACGGAGAGAACCTTTTTCTGCCCCGAGTATGCTGCTTCGGAGCATGTTCAGATGACCTGTTTCTTGAGCATGCTCAAGATAAAGATCCGTGATTTTGTCTCGATCTAGCGGTATAGTTCTTTTTCCAAGTTTTAGTCTTTTTCTCAGAGGAGATATATTGAGATTAAGATCAAGACGAGAGAGAAGAGGCAGACCCCAACTCAGTTACAACCGTCAGCGAAGCGGTTCAAGCCCGCCGATTCTCGATCTGGAGGCCAGAAATACCGTACTTGTGGCAAGTGTGGGAAGGCGCATGAGAGCACATGTCGATCAGCTGTTAGGTTCCATAAATGTGGCAAGGAGGGGCATTTTACGAGGGATTGTTTCCAGCAGACCCCAGCATCAAGTACCAGGATCTGTTATCATTGTGATCAGGTGGGCCATGTGAAGGCCCAATGTCCTTTGCTTATTGTTAGGACAGTGCAGGCTCCAACACCGACTACTTTGAGGATTACGGATGGACACCAGGGGAGAGCTGAGGCCTCGAAGGCCAGGGGTCGTGCTTTCCAGCTCATAGCAGAGGAGGCCAGGGCGGCGCTTGACGTCATTACTGGTATGTTTCCATTTATTATAATGTCAATTTATTTTCTTATATGCTTATGATTTTATTTATGCTACGTACCTTCTTACTAAATTCTTTGTATGCTCTTATGCTTTTTGACTCGGGTGCGAGTCAGTCTTTTGTGTCTTGGTCCTTCAGCAGGGATTTCGATATGACTCTTGGGGAGTTGGAGTGTCCGTTTCGTGTTTCCATCACCAACAAACATGGGGTTTCTGTACGGAGCTTTTTTCGGGATTCTACATTGGAGATATTCAGGGTGTCTTATCTGATCAATTTGATTCCCATCCTTATGGGGGATGTATGTGTGATTGTAGGGATGGACTAGTTGAGCATATTTGGAGCTATGATCAGTTGCGAGAGATAGCATGTGGTAGTTCGAACCCCAAGTGGGGGAGAACTGGTTATTTATGGCGAGGCTACCAGGGTTGGTTCAACCATTTTTTCAGTTGTCAGGGCCCGATAGTATCTTCAACATGAATGTTTTTGGTTATCTCACTTATGTGGTTGACACCCGGGATGAGGGGAGAGTTTCGGTTTCTGATGTGCCCGTGGTTAGGGAGTTTCTAGATGTATTCCCGGAGGATTTACCTAGTGTGCCTCCTAAGAGGCAGGTTGAGTTTAGGATTGATCTAATCCCTGGTGCGGCGCCGATTGCTAAGGCGTCGTATCGCCTCGCACCACCTGAGGTGCATGAGTTGTCCTCTCAGCTTTAAGAGCTATTTGGCAAGCAATTTATTAAACCGAGCAGTTCACCGTGTGGAGCATCGATTCTGGTCGTGAAGAAGAAGGATGGGTCTGATCGTATGTGCATAGATTATCGAGAGTTTAAAAAGTTGATATTAAAGAATCGCTACCCACTCCCTAGGATGGATGATCTCTTCGATCAGTTGCAGGGTGCATTTTGGTTCTCCAAGATTGATCTGAGATCAGGTTACCACCATATGAGAGTCCGGGAGGAGAACGTGGAGAAGACAATATTTCAGACTCGTAATGGTCATTACGAGTTCGTGGTGACGCCGTTTGGGATCACCAATGCACCAGCAACGTTCATGGATTTGATGAACCAAGTTTGGAGACCGATGGTCGATCGATCAATTATTGTATTCATTGATGATATTCCGATCTACTCCAAGACCAGGGAGCAGCATGATGAGCATCTTAGAGAGCTACTTGAAGTACTGATGCAGAAGAGGTTTTATGCCAAGTTCTCCAAGTGTGAGTTCTGGTTACGAGAAGTCCATTTTTAGGACATCTCGTTAATCAGAACGAGATTCTAGTCGATCCGGACAAGATCGAGGAAGTAATGAAGTAGGAGGTCCCGAAGTCCCCGTCTGATATTACAAGTTTCCTAGGATTGGCTGGTTATTATCGAAGATTCATTCTGGATTTCTCCAAGATTGTTGTTCCTTTGACCCGCCTAACGAAGAAGGGTGTGGATTTCCATTGGGAGCCTGAGCTGCAGGTTGCATTTGAGACTATAAGGAGGAAGTTATGTGAGGCCCCGGTATTGTAAAATCCCGAGATTTTGCAGGTATTTCCAAATCCTATCTTCTATTATTATTTTGTCATGTGTAGTCCGTGGAGTTAGAAGAGTCGACCCATGAGAAGCCTAAGGGCTAAAGTTGCAACTTTGAGAACAAGGCTAGTACGCTAAGCGTACATAAGGTATGCTAAGCGTACTAGGCGCACCTTAGTACGTTGGGCGTACACTTGTGTATGCTAAGCGTACTCGTGTCAAATGCAAAGCCTAATATTTAGGGTTTGAGTGCTATATAAACATCCTTATGAGCTCATAACCCTCCCTTACCCCAGCCTCCACAGTTTTGAGCCGTTTTCCCCAAACCCTAATCCTTTCCTTGAGTGTGTGAACTTATAGAGTGTGTTTTAGTAGTTGGAGAAGAAGGTGTTACATCAAGAAGTTGGAGAAGGAGAACAAGCTTGTAGATCTGAAGTTGTTTTATGCCCTAGAAGCTCCAAAAGGTAAAAATCTTCAAACTGTATGCTTGTATGATATAGATATTGCCATGCTAGCTTTATGGAACCATTTCTTGTCCCAAAGTCCCCAAGTTGGTGCATGATATGATTTGGACGAAATAAGTTGTCCTTTCAGACCATAGAAAGGGTCCTAAGTGATAAAAATGATGTCCCAACGGCTTAAGATGTCCCATGCATGTAGTAGAAAGGTCTTAATGGATTAAGACCATGTATTAAGAGCTTTCTGGACGTCCAAAGTCTTAAAGTTCGAGACTTTATGGTTCTAAGACACTTTTGGTGAATGGATCTGGAATTTGGGCTTAAGTGCTAAATCCATTAAGCACTTATTAGCGTTTTGGTGAAACCTGGCGTACGCCCCGCGTAATTTCTGTACGCCCAGCGTACAGAGTCAACCACCCCGATGGGGGTCAACGCAAGGTAGAGTACGCCCAGCGTACGACCCCTATTGGGCTTTTGCGATTTGGGCTTCGAGATTGGGCCACCTTTGGACTAGTTGGACTTGGGCCTTGATGGGATCTCTAGATAAGAGTATTTTGGGCCAGTTTTGGTAGTGAGTCTTTGAACGAGGCCCAATTAGGGAGTTGGGGAAAATTTGGAAAATTGGGCAAATGATGGGCCTTGTATATGTGGACTTGTATATCATGGATTTGGTATTGGGCCTTGGCCCAAATTAGAGGAAAGACAAAATGGTCTATTATCAGAGGTGGGACTCTTGGTCAACATTAGTATTCCCATTTATTGACTTAATATTCAGTATTTTGGATAGTTCGGGATTTTTGGTGAGACAGCGATTCGGGAGTTCGATTCATCAGTTAAGATCTACATTGTGAGGTGAGTTATCCTCACTATACTAAGGGGTCTTAGGCACCAAGGCCGGCCCATTAGATTTGATATCCCAGTAGTTGATGTCATGTTGAGTATGAGATAGTTATACATGCTAGTTTGCTATGCCAGTTTGGTAGATCTGTAGGACTACATGTGTTACTGTTTGATTATATGTATGTGCAATTAGCTATATATGTAGACATGTTGTGTTGGTAGTGTTGAGGTTGCACTGTTTCGTGCGGTGACCAACAAACCGTGGAGTATGCCAAATATGAGTTGAGGGCCGGCAAGGCATACCAGACTCATACTGAGGACTCATTAGCATACCAGATACGAGTTGAGGACCGAGTGGTATGCCAGACTCGTACTGAGGGCTTGTGGGTATTGGTGAGCTAAGGACCGAGTGGTAAGCCAGACTCGTACTAAGGGCGGATTAGTTATGTTTCAGTCTTAGGACTGAAGGGGGAAAGCCAATCATAAGCTGTGGGCTCGAAAGCAAACCAGACTTATGTTGTGGGCTCGGAGGCAAGCCAGATGTGAGTTGTGGGCCCAGAAGGCAAGCCAGATTCACACTGTGGGCCCAGGGGTAATGCAGTCTGTAGAGCTGTGGACCCATTACATGCTGTTATTATGTGTATTATTTGTTTTGTATCGGTATATTGGGGGAACTCACTAAGCTTCGGGCTTACAGTTTCAGTTTTGGTTTCAGGTACCTCAGATGATCGCGGGAAGGCAAAGGCATGATCGTACAGCTCCTCACATTTTATGACTATGTTTTTGGGATACTCTGACATTATACTATTTTGAAAACAAGTTTTGTAATAATCATGGGTTTTGAAATGTTTTAAAAAGTTTAAATTTGGCATGATTTCTATAGATGTTACAAGTTGGTATCATAGCCTTGGTTTGAGTGAATTGGAGCAACACTCGTGTGAATCCAGTCTCAAACTATGGAAAATATTTTCAAAATGATTTTTAAATGGTTTTCAAAATAAGAAAATGAGGATGCAGAGTGTTCGATTAGCCGGAGCCAGTAAATAGACCCTAAAATACCATGCAGTTATTTGATTATGTGATATGTTAGAACAGCATGCTAGTACTACGCTAGGGATCTTCAGGAATTGCATGATAGAATTGCCTGATTGTATGATGCAAGATAGCCTAGGGTTTTCCTTATATGAAATTGACATCATTACTGTAGTTTCTTAGTGTATGCATCACAGCCGTACATAATTAAGATCTTATAGCCTAAGAATGTTTGGTTTTGCCTTATTTCATGTTCTTGTTTGGTGAAGGGCTTAGGGTAGGATCAGGTGTTCGAAAGTCTATAGGGTCCAGCGTTATGTATGACTAGCATACACTAGTGCTGCAGGGTTGGTGAAAGTTTCATGGATGGTTGAGTTGTGCGAGGTCAGTAGACCAGTTATGAGATAGTTAGCTTTCCTCTATGAGTGAGGATTGAGCGATCACCATGCATATGTATGTTAGGGCGTTGTGATAATAATTGAGACAAATATGGGTAGGTGTGGAAGCTAGTATGGGCCCGTACTACTGAAAGCACAGGACCAATACGCATAGCAAGGAAGTCACAATCCCTACGATTTAGTTGGGAGTTGATTCCCTGTTATTTATGCGGATTATCTAATATCTTCCGGGTGTATTTTCAGTATGGTGGTTACGAGGCGTTTTGTAACTGGATCCGGATCGGGATCAGGGCAGGGTGATCAGGGTGCTCCGACAGAGCCCAAGATTATCGGCCAGGGTGGGCCAGCGTTAACAGAGGATCGTGTCAAGGAGATCATCTGCGAGGAGGTGGTCGGGATTGTCCGGGGGCATATTCCGGAGATGTTCGGGTCTATTAAGACCGCCATGAGGGAGTATTTTGACGACGAATATGAAGCCCTAGCTGAGACGGCTGCCGCAGCAGCTACATCAACTGTAACAGCGGCATGGGGAGGAGCTGGCCTAACTTTTCAGTACCGGGACTTCGATAACACGAAGCCCCCGACATTTGATGGTACTCATGATCCGATCAGAGCCATGTGGTGGCTGTCTGATATGGAGGGATGTTTCTTCACGTGCTCATGTCCTACTGACCAGAAGGTCAGATGTGCCCTGAACCTGCTGAGGTCCGGGGCAAAGGACTGGTGGAGACTGATGACTGGGTGTTATTCGGATGACCATAGGGTTGCGGTTACTTTGGAGCAGTTCAGGGATATGTTCCGCACTCGCTATATTCCATGGGTCGAGCGGGAGCAGCTAGCTCAGGACTTTTTGGAGTTGAGACAGGATAGTGAGACCGTGAATGAGATCACCCGTATGTTCACGGAGAGGGCGATGTTTTGCCCAGAGTTTGCTTCCGAGTAGGCTCAGATGACACGTTATCTGAGCATGCTCAAGACTGACATCCGTCAGTTTGTTGCTACCCAACAATGTGACACTTTGCTGGACTTACAGGAGGCCGCCAGGCGGCGTGAGCTGGAGATCAAGTTACAGTTGCGGGAGCAGAGGCGGGCCCCGGCGCAGTCACATCCGGCACCGAAGCGGTCCAAGACCGCTGATACTACGACCGGAGGTTAGCATGGCAGCACTTGTGGAAAGGGTCATTCGGGAGTTTGTCGATCAGGTAGCTGGTGCCATAAGTGTGGCAAGGAGGGGAATTATGCGAAGGATTTTCGCCAGCCCGCCCCAGTTCCGAGTGTAAGGTTATGTTACCACTGTGAGCAGATTGGCCATGTGAAGGCTCCCGCACCAGCTACACTAAGGATCACTGACGGGGGTTAGGGTCGAGAAGCGCCCCCGATGGCCTAGGGACACGCCTTCCAGCTTACAGCCGAGAGGCCAGAGTAGCACCGGATGTGGTTGCTGGTATGTTTCTATCCCTTATCTTACTGATTATATCTGTTTTATGCTTATATGTTTGTACTTGTGGTTAGGTACGTTTGTAGTGAACTCCTTACATGCTTTGGTATTATTTGACTCGGGGGCGAGTCGGTCGTTTGTTTCTCAGTCTTTTAGTAGGGAGTTTGGGTTGCCAGTGGGAGAGTTAGAGTGTCCGTTGTGAGTCTCCATCGCTAACGAACACGGGGTTCCGCTTCGTCGGTCTATCGGGGTTGCGTTTTGGAGATTTTCGGAGTATCTTTTCCGATAGATCTGATTCCGATTCCCATGGGGGATGTATGTGTGATTGTGGGTATGGACTGGCTTAGTCTCTTTGGAGCTATGATCGATTACGAGGGTCAGCGAGTGGTGGTTCAAACCCCAAATGGGGGAGAACTGATTGTCTATGGCGAGGGCACCAGATTGGGATCAGGGTTTTGTTCGGCTGTCAGGGCTCGGCAGTACATTCAGCATGGGTGTGCAGGTTATCTAGCGTATGTGGTGGATACGCGGGTCAGGGATCAGGTTTCAGTATCAAAGGTTCCAGTGGTCAGAGAGTTTGCTGACGTGTTTCCGGATGAGTTACCCGGAGTGCCTCCGGAAAGGCAGGTTGAGTTTAGGATCGACCTAGTGCCTGGTGCGGCCCCTATCGCCAAGGCGCCGTACCGGTTGGCACCACTAGAGATGCAGGATCTGTCATCACAGCTACAGGAACTGTTGGGCAAGCAGTTCATTCTTCCGAGCAGTTCCACGTGCGGAGCGCCGATACTCTTCGTCAAGAAGAAGGATGGTTCACACCGGATGTGCATTGATTACCGGGAGTTGAACAAGTTAACGGTGAAAAACCGTTATCCACTCCCGAGGATAGATGATATTTTCGATCAGTTGTAGGGAGCATCTTGGTTCTACAAGATAGACCTAAGGTCCGGGTACCATCAGGTCAGGGTCAGGGAGGAGGACGTGGAGAAGAACTCGTTATGGACATTACGAGTTTGTGGTGATGCCGTTTGGGCTCACCAACATGTCTGCGGTATATATGGACCTGATGAATCGGGTCTGCAGACCGATGCTCGATCGCTCGGTCATCGTATTCATAGACGATATCTTGGTATACTCCAAGACCCGAGAGCAGCATGAGGAGCATCTACGGAAGTTATTGGGAGTTTTGAGGCGAGAAGGGCTATATGCCAAGTTCTCGAAGTGTGAGTTTTGGTTATGAGAGGTTAAATTCCTAGGACACCTCGTTAACCAGGAGGGGATTTTGGTCGATACGGCCAAAATCGAGGAAGTTATGCAGTGGGAGGTTCCAAAATCTCCCTCAGACATCAGGAGCTTTTTAGGATTGGCAGGGTACTACCGGAGATTCATACAGGATTTCTCCAAGATTGCAGTACCCCTCACTCGTCTGACGAGGAAGGGGTGGATTTCCGGTGGGGCCCCGAGCAGCAGAGGTCGTTTGAGACCCTCCTACAGCGTCTATACGAGGCTCTAGTATTGACTCTTCCGGAGGGAGTCGAGGACTTTGTGGTGTTCTGTGATGCATCCATCATGGGATTGGGAGCGGTCCTCATGCAGAGAGGACGGGTGATAGCCTACGCATCTCGGCAGCTGAAGTTGCACGAGACGAGATACCATACTCATGATCTGGAGTTGGGAGCGGTGGGATTCGCTCTCAAGATATGGAGGCATTACCTCTATGGGGTCTGCTGTACCATCTACACGGACCACAAGAGTTTGAGACACATCATGGATCAGCCGAACCTAAACATGAGGCATCGCAGGTGGCTGGATGTAGTCAAGGACTACGACTGTGAGATCCTTTACCACCCAGGTAAAGCGAACGTGGTTGCAGACGCTATGAGCCGCGAGTCAGCTGGATCTTCCACTCTGGCAATATGTATGAGGATATCAGTGGATTCTCCACTTGTGGGCTTGATCAGGGAAGCCCAGACAGAGGGTATGCGTTAGGAGAATTGGAAGCTGGAGAGGATTAGGGGTGAGAACACCCGATATGTTCAGGATAGTCGGGGATTATTGACCCGATGCGGTCGGGTATGGGTTCTGATGTCTGGTGGGGTCAGAAAAATGGTTATGGAGGAGGCTCATAAGTCTCACTTCTCTATTCACCCGGGAGCCACTAAGATGTACCGGGATTTGAGTTTTAGCTACTGGTGGTCGTGCATGAAGCGAGAAATCGCTTGGTACGTCGAGAGGTGCTTGACTTGCAGAATGGTCAAGGCCAAGCATCAGAGGCCGCATGGCAAGCTACAGCCTCTAGAGATTCCCATGTGGAAAGATGAACATATCACGATGGACTTTATTACCAAGTTGTCGAGGACGGCGAATGGATTTGATGCTATATGGGTCATCGTGGATCGATTGACCAAGAGTGCCCATTTCCTGGCCATACGGGAGAGCTCATCGGCCGAGAAGCTGGCTGACGTGTATGTCTGCGAGATCGTTGTTCGCCATGGAGTTTCGGTCTCTATTGTTTCCGACCGTGATGTTAGGTTCACCTCCCGCTTCTGGAAGAAGTTCCACGAGGAGCCGGGCATGCAGCTGCACTTTAGTACAGCTTATCATCCGCAGACCAACGGCCAGAGTGAGCGGACCATACAGACCCTCAAGGACATGATGAGGGCTTGTGTCATCGATTTCGGTGGGAGTTAGGATTCCCACCTACCCCTTACAGAGTTCGCCTACAACAACAGCTATCATTCCAACATTGGCGTCCCACCTTTTGAGCTGTTCTACGGGCGGAGATGTCGCACCGCGGTCTGTTGGGGTGAGGTTGGTCACAGAGTGATGGGACGGACAGAGGTAGTCTTGAAAACTACCGAGAAGAATCAACAGATTAGACAGCGATTGCAGACCGCTCAGAGTCGGCAGAAGAGTTACGCCGACAGACGTCGATCTGAGTTGGAGTTCCAGGTAGGTGACAGGGTATTACTGAGGGTTTCACCCTGGAAGGGTGTGATTCGCTTTAGAAAGTGGGGAAAGTTGGGTCCCTGATACATTGGACCATTTCGGGTTATTGCCAGGGTTGGCAAGGTTCCATAAAGACAGGACCTTCCGAAGGAGCTCCGTCAGATACATAGAATTTTCCACGTTTCCCAGTTGTAGGAGTGCATATTGGACGAGGATACGGTAGTGTCGTTGGATGATGTTCAGGATGACGAGCGCCTGAACTATGTGGATCAGCCGGTGGCTATTTTGGAAAGGAAGGTAAAGGTTCTGCGCAACAAGGAGATACCTCTGGTAAAGGTACAATGGCGACATCGAAAGGGATCTGAATGGATATGGGAGCCAGAGTATGAAGTTTGGGAGGATTACCCGGATCTGTTTACCACCGCAGACTTCGAGGACGAAGTCTAGGTTAAGTGGGGGAGAATTGTAACATCCTGAGATTTTGCAGGTATTTCCGAATCCCCTCTTCTATTATTATTTTGTCATTTGTAGTCCCTAGAGTTAGAAGATTCGACCCATAAGAAGCCTAAGGGCTAAAGTTGCAACTTTGATAACAAGCCTAGTACACTAAGCGTACATAAGGTACGCTAAGCGTACCAGGCACGCCTTAGTACGCTGGGCGTACACTTATGTACGATAAGCGTACTCGCGTCAGATGCAAACCCTAATATTTAGGGTTTGAGTTCTATATAAACATCCTTATGAGCTCCTAACCCTCCCTTACCTCAGCCTCCACAGTTTTGAGCTGTTTTCCCCAAACCCCAATCATTTCCTTGAGTGTGTGAGCTTATAGAGTGTGTTTTGAGTAGTTGGAGAAGAAGGTGTTGCATCAAGAAGTTGGAGAAGGAGAACAAGCTTGTAGATCTGAAGTTGTTTTGTGCCCTAGAAGCTCCAGAAGGTAAAAAGCTTCAAACTTTATGCTTGTATGATATAGATCTTGCCATGCTAGCTTTATGGAACCATTTCTTGTCCCAAAGTCCCTAAGTTGGTGCATGATATGATTTGGACGAAATAAGTTGTCCTTTCAGACCTTAGAAAGCGTCCTAAGTGATAAAAATGATGTCCTAATGGCTTAAGATGTCGCATGCATGTAGTACAAAGGTCTTAACGGATTAAGACCATGTATTAAGAGCTTTCTGGACGTCCAAAGTCTTAAAGTTCGAGACTTTATGGTTCTAAGACACTTCTGGTCGATGGATCTGGAATTTGGGCTTAAGTGCTTAAGTCATTAAGCACTTATTAGCATTTTGGTGAAACCTTGCGTACGCCCCGCGTAATTTCTGTACGCCCATCGTATAGATTCAACCACCCCGATGGTGGTCAACGCAAGGCAGAGTACGCCCAGCATACCAGAGGAGTACGCCCAGCGTACGATCCCTGTTGGGCTTTTGCGATTTGGGCTTCGGGATTGGGCTGCCTTTGGACTAGTTGAACTTGGGCCTTGATGGGATCTGTGGATTAGAGTATTTTGGGCCAGTTTTGGTAGTGAGTCTTTGAATGAGGCCCAATTAGGGAGTTGGGCCCAATTTTGAAAATTGGGCCAATGATGGGCCTTGTATATGTGGACTTCTGGATCATGGATTTGGTATTGGGCCTTGACCCAAATTAGAGGAAAGGCAAAATGGACTATTATCATAGGTGGGACTCTTGGTCATTTAGAATTCCCTTTTATTGACTTAATATTCGTTATTTTGGATAGTTCGGGATTTTTGGTGAGACATCGATTCGGGAGTTCGATTCATCAGTTGAGATCGTCATTGCGAGGTGAGTTATCCTCAATATACTAAGGGGTCTAATGCACCAAGGCCGGCCTATTGGATTTGATATCCGAATAGTTGATCACGTGTTTAGTATGAGGTAGTTATACATGCTAGTTTGCTATGCCAGTTTGGTAGATCTGTAGGATTACCTGTGTTACTGTTTGATTATCTGTATGTGCAATTAGCTGTATATGTAGACATGTTGTGTGGGTAGTGTTGAGGTTGCACTGTTTCGTGCGGTGACCAACAAACCCTAGAGTATGCTAGATATGAGCTGAGCACCGGGAAGGCATAGCAGACTCATACTGAGGACTTATTAGCATACCAGATACGAGCTGAGGACCGAGTGGTATGCCAAACTCGTATTGAGGGCTTGAGGGTATTGGAGCATTCCAGTTGTGAGCTGAGGACCGAGTGGTATGCCAGACTCGTACTGAGGGTTGATCAATTATGGTTCAGTCTTAGGACTGAGGGGGGCAAGCCAGTTACAAGCTGTGGGCTCGAAAGCAAACCAAACTTATGTTGTGGGCTCGGAGGCAAGCCATATGTGAGCTGTGGGCCCGGAAGGCAAGCCAGACTCACACTGTAGGCCCAGGGGGTATTCCAGTCTGTAGAGCTATGTACCCATTACATGCTGTTATTATGTGTATTATTTGTTCTGTATCGGTATATTGGGGGAACTCACTAAGCTTCGGGCTTACAATTTCAGTTTTGGTTTCAGGTACTTCAGATGATCGCGGGAAGGCAAAGGCGTGATCGTATAGCTCCTCACATTTTATGACTATGTTTCTGGGATACTCTGACATTATACTATTTTGAAAACAAGTTTTGTAATAATCATTGGTTTTGAAATGTTTTACAAAGTTTAAATTAGGCATGATTTCTATTGATGTTACAGTTATTATCCCTCCCTGAGGGCCAGTTCTCATGTAGAGGGGTAGAGTCATTGCTTATGCATTTAGGCGGTTGAAGCCTCATGAGGTTAGGTATCTGACTCATGATTTCGAGTTGGGGGCAGTGGTTTTTTCCATCAAGATTTGGCAGCATTATCTTTATGGGGTCCATTATACCATCTGCATGGATCACAAGAGTTTGAGATATCTTATGGATCAGCCGAATTTAAACATGAGGCATCGCAGATGGCTTGACGTGGTCAAGGATTATGATTGTAAGGTTCTCTACCATCCATGGAAGGCCAATGTGGTCACCGACGCTTTGAGTTGCAAGGAGGTTAGTACCCCTGTCCGAGAGCACTGTCTGAGGATGACCATCGAATCCTCACTTTTGGATTTGATCAGGGAGGCTCAAGCCGAAGGGGTTAAGAGGGATAAGTGAAAGCAGGAGAGGATCATAGGAGAGATTTACAGATTTTTTTACCAATGGTCGTAGGCTTTTGACCCTGTGCGGTCGGGTATGTGTGCCATTTTGTAGAGGAGTTCAGCAGATAGTGTTGGAGGATGCTCACAAGTATAGGTTCTCGATTAACCCTACAGCCACAAAGATGTATCGGGACTTTAGACTTAGTTATTGGTGGCCATGAATAAAGAGGGAGGTTGCCTGGTAAGTGGAGTTATATTTGACATATCGGATGTGTTGGGTTTTGAGCATTCTAACACTTCCTAAGTGTACATGCAACCCTATTAAACCTTGGATCTATGTTTGTCTAAGATACATGCAAAATATTATTTTCCAAGGTTTATAACCTATCTAGCATGGCATGGGGTACTTTTAACCATAAAAGAACTAGATGAATTACATACCTTTTGTTGATTGTTGATTCCTTGGAGTTTGAGAGCCAAGCACCAATAATGTGAATGCCTCAAATGGAAATCACAAATCACCACAAACTTGGAAAACATATGAGAGAGTATGTTAACTCTTGATTTTGGCCACCACACTTACACACACATTAGTGTCTTTTTCATGCAACATAAGCTTGTTTATATAGTGTACATGGTTAGGGTGAAACCCTAATAACCCATGTCTTTTCCTCTTCCAAGGATCCATGGGTAAAAGCTCCATGGATCATCCATGGACTTCCATATAGGCTTAGCCCATTCCCAAATGAGTGTTAGCCCACACCATATAAATATAATAGCCCATGATTTAATTAGTCTTCCTTTTAATCACTAAATTAATTCATAATTAATTCAAGATTAAAACTAATTAAGTAACATGACTTTATATTAATATATTATAACTTATAATATATTAATAAATCGTAAGTATACAACTCTCATAAAATTATCCATAACTAGTTCGGGTGAAGTGCAACCCAAATGGACCATGCCGGGTCGGGTCAAGTATATACCAAATAAGTTATGGACTTAGACACCTTATCCAACAGACTCCCACTTGGATAAGTCTAATAACTGTATTTGCCTATATTACTTCAGGAACCAACTGGCAATCGTAGCTCTCGAAAACTCTTGTGAACTATGAAGCGCCATTTTAGATAAGTGATCATATAATCCTCTGCTCTCATGATATCAGCCGGACAAACACATGGAACAATGTCTTACTTATTGTCTAGCAGTTGTTTCTCGATTTCCGATTTGTTTGACAAAGAACTTAACGGAACACATCAATTTAGTTCTGACCGGGCCCGGTACATGGGTCAACACAAAATCATCGAGGGGCCCAGATATCGCTTCTATTTCTAGAAGGAACAGATAAACTTCGACTCATATGCTTGTTCTACTACTTATTGAATTGCACACAAAGGCGCGTTTTATAACATCAAGTAACTGATGCGTTTACGTGCAATCAATGCACAACCAACTCATAGGTAACAACTCATATCTCTAGGTTTGAAGACTTATATGATATTACCGTCTCACGATCACTCGAGATAAATTCCATGAAGTGATACAAGTGAGCGTGGGTTTATTCCAATACTCATAACTTATGAGAACTCATGAACGTTGTAGCAACCATTGCTATGTCTAAACACCTTTAGCCATCTACAAACCCAATTCATGACAATCTTGATTCATACCTACTTCCGACGTATGACTGATTGTGGAAGTTTGAATAAATTAATTATTCTGGAAGTCAAAACATGCAAAACTGAAACAATAGTAAATAATTGACAATGATAGTAACACTTTACTCATAAATAAATCACACATTTTATTCATCATCAAACGTCGATTACATTTTACAAGTTTCAGAAAAATTATCTAATCTGTAAAACTAATATCGTCCCTCAGCCCGATGCGCCTCGCATGCTGCAAATGCTTAACCCTCGTCAGTCCCTTCGTAAGGGGATCCGCAGGGTTCTCATCTGATGATACCCTCTTTGCCACGAGGAGTCCCTCTTCTATCTTGTGTCTTATGAAGTGATATTTTCTGTCAATGTGTCGGGATCTGCCATGATCTCTTGGTTCCTTGGCTAAGGCAACCGCACTATTGCTGTCACAGAAAATCTCCATAGGCTCCTTAATAGCTGGTACAACTCCAAGGTCTCCGATGAAGTTCCTCAGCCATATCGCCTCCTTTGCCGCTTCACTCGCTGCTATGTACTTTGATTCACAAGTCGAATCAGCTACAGTCTCATGTTTGGAACTCTTCCAAGTGATTGCCCCTCCATTTAAGGTAAAGACCCAGCCCGACTGAGAGCGGAAGTTATCCCTATCATTCTAAAAGCTAGCATCACTATACCCTACTACTCTCAAGTCATCACTCCCACCAAGGGTAAGGATCCAATCCTTAGTCCTCCGCAGGTACTTGAGAATATTCTTTACCGCAGTCCAATGAGCCTTGCCAGGGTTCCCCTGATATCTGCTGACCATGCTCAAAGCGAAGGCCACATCAGGACGGGTACAAGTCATAGCATACATGATCGAACCAACAGCGGAAGCATAAGGTAATCGACTCATCTCAGCTATCTCATCTTCTGTACTCGGGCTCTGAGCCTTGCTCAGTTTGGCATTGCTTTGGATCGGTAATTCTCCTTTCTTGGAATTCTGCATGTTGAACCTTTTCAACACCTTATCCAAGTAGATAATCTGACTAAGTCCAATTGGTCTTTTACTCCTTTCTCTTAATATCCTTATCCCTAGGATATAGGTAGCTTCTCCAAGGTCCTTCATAGCAAAGCACTTCCCAAGCCAGGACTTAACCTCCTGCAAGGTTGGGATGTCATTTCCTATGAGTAGTATGTCATCCACATACAGTACCAAAAAACTAACTATACTCCCACTAGCTCTGACATACACGCAAGACTCATCTTCACTTCTTGAGAAACCAAACTCTTTGACCTTCTCATCGAAACAAAGATTCCAACTTCGAGATGCTTGTTTCAATCCATAAATGGATTTTTCAAGCTTGCACACTCTATTGGGGTACTCTGCACTGACAAAACCTTGTGGCTAATTCATGTAAACATCCTCAGCCAACTTTCCGTTAAGGAAAGCGGTTTTGACATCCATTTGCCATATTTCATAATCATGAAATGCAGCAATGGCTATCATAACCCTAATAGACTTAATCTTTGCTACTGGTGAAAAGGTTTCATCATAATCAATACCCTGAGTCTGAGTAAACCCCTTCGCAACCAGTCGAGCCTTATAAGTGTGCACCTTCCCATCCATGTCGGTCTTCTTCTTGAAGATCCATTTGCACCCGACTGTCTTACGGCCTGGTACATTGTCAACCAAGTTCCAAACTTGATTGTCATACATGGACTGTATCTCGCTGTCCATAGCCTCCTTCCATTTAGCAGACTCTGGGCCTGCCATGGCTTCCTTGACACTGTTAGGTTCATCCAGATTTACCAGTGTACTGTCACTGATAAATGTATCACCTTTCGTAGTAATATGAAATCCATAATAAAACTCAGGTGTGTTCCTAACCCTTGTGGAACGCCTCGGAAGTACAGACTCGTCAGCTGGATCAACAGGAATTTCCTCCTCAAGTTGATTGCTAGTGTTTGAGGTTCCTTCACCAATTGAGTCTTGAATTTCTTCAAGGTCAATTTGCCTCCCACTGTCTCCTTGGCTTATAAATTCTCTCTCTCGAAAGACTCCTCTCCTAGCCACAAAGACCACATTCTCGTTAAGTCTGTAGAAGAGGTAACCAAAGGATTTTTGTGGATAGCCGATGAAAATACACCTTTCACTTCGAGGTTCGAGTTTGTCATGAGTTTCGCGCCTCACGAAAGCCTCGCAACCCCAAATCTTGATATGGTCTAGATTGGGAACCTTCCCAGTCCACATTTCATGAGGTGTTTTGGCAACCTTCTTTGTAGGGACTAGATTAAGGATGTGGGCGGCAGTCTCTAAGGCATACCCCCGAAAAGAGATTGGTAGCGAAGCTCGACTCATCATAGAGCGAACCATGTCCAACAAAGTTCGATTGCGCCTCTCAGCTACACCATTCAGCTGTGGTGTCCTGGGAGGTGTCAATTGTGAGACAATCCCACACTCCTTAAGATAGTCGAGGAACTCAGTACTAAGATACTCACCACCTCGATCGGATCGAAGCATCTTAATGTTCCTGCCCAATTGATTTTCTACTTCCTGTTTAAACTCTTTAAACCTTTCAAAAGTTTCTGACTTATGTTTGATTAAGTAGACATAACCATATCTACTAAAATCATCAATAAAAGTCACATAATAACGATTAGCATCCCTTGTGGCGGTTTTGAATGGTCCATACACATCAGTATGTATAAGGTCCAACAAACCCTCACCACTTGCACAAGTACCAGTGAAGGGTGATTTTGTCATTTTTCCAAGTAGACAAGACTCACAACTATCATCCGACTTGAGGTCGAACGACTCCAAGACGCCATCCTTTTGGAGCTGGCCTATGCGTTTCTTGCTTACATGTCCAAGACGACAATGCCACAAAGATGCTTTATCCAAGCTAGTAGAAGAATCAATACATAATACATTATTTCCTAAATTATCTACAACCGATACAGCTTCATACACATCATCACAAGGTAATGCTTTAAAATAAAGAATATTATTAAAGAAAGCATTAATACTACCAACCTTGTTTGTACAAAGCATGAAAGGAAATAATATTCCTCGCCATTTCAGACGAGTACACACATTTATTCAAATCTAACTTTAACCCACTATCTAGCAACAAAGTATAAACTCCAATCTTGGTAACAGGTGCAACCTTCTTGTTCCCCATGATTAAGTTTATCTTTCCGTGCTCCACATCCTCACTTCTTCTTAGGCCCTGCAAGTCACAACAGATGTGAATACCACAACCTGTATCAAGAACCCAAGAATTAGAATATGGTGAGTTATTAGACAATATAGTGTAAATACCTGCATGGGATGGTTTCACTTTCCCATCCTTGACATCCTGCAAGTACTTTGGGCAGTTTCGCTTCCAGTGCCCCTTATTTTGACAGTAGAAGCATTCAGCATCCTTAGGGATGGCAGAAGGAGTGATAGAACCACCTTTGGTTCCAGATGAGGAGCCTTCAAGGGACTTTCCCTTGGTACCCTTCGAAGGGTGCTTCCTCTTCTTCCCTTTGCCTTGCCTGATAGCCAAAACAAGGGTAGTAGTAGGAGTAGGAGTAGCAACCGACTTACTCTTAAGACCACTTTCGGCAGTCTTCAGAAGTCCTTGAAGCTTACTGAGTGTGACTTCCTCCTTGTTCATGTGGTATGTCATACGAAATTGATCATAACACGAGGGCAAGGAGTGCAAAATGATATCAATTGCCAACTCCTCAGGGAAGTTCACATTCAGTTTCATTAGACGGTCCACATACCTTTGCATTTTCTGCATGTGGCTCGTGATTGGTTCGCTATCCTTCATATGGGTAGTGATCATGGAGGAGATTATTTCATACCGCTCTTGACGAACACTCTGATGGTACCTTTCCATCAGATCCTGATGCATCTCAAAAGGGTAATAGTCCTCATAGGACTTTTGGAGTTCAGCTGTCATGGTGGCCATCATGATGCATGCCACCTTGGTGGCATCTCTTTCATGTGCCTGATACTCAACGACCTCCTCAGGAGTAGCAGTGGACTCATCAAGCTCCTTTAGCTCCTTATCGAGGACATATTCCTTGTCCTCGTAACGAGTAACCATCCTGATGTTCTGGATCCAATCCATGAAGTTGGAACCATCAAAGATGACCCTCCCACAAAGGTTCATGAGGGAAAAGGAGCCAGTAGGGTTAGAGCCCGAAGCTTTGTTGTTGGAAGACATCTGAAAAGAAGAAAACAAGTTTAGATTAGATATATCGAATCCTTAATAATACACCCAAATGTAATATTAAGGCTAGGATCCAACACAATATATTATAACTTAGAAGAGGGATACCGTAATCTAAGCTATAATATATTTGAAGGTAGGTGAATGACGATTCACCAATTTCCACCATGAAAACGAAATGAATTATTAGGTTTAATTGGTTTTTGAAATTCCTAGATTCTTTTGAGATTCATTGAACTTTTCAATGGCATGTTTCAATCTCGATTGTGCCCTTCAAGTTTTGTGACTGGGATGCCGAGGATCACAAAACAAGGTGTGAATAACCATGCAAATTCACTTGGTACCCTTAATATTATCACCTAATCAATGTGTCGGTTAACCACACACGCTCCACCGATCTATGATAAACATTAAGTCACCCTTCGTGATCCTTACTAGTCCAAGTTAGTGTGCCGGTTAACCACACACGCTCCACCAACGACTTGGTAAGGTACAAAGTGTGAATTTCATGGGTTAGCACCATATTCACATTTTCCTAAAGTAACTAAGATTGGGAATTTATAAAAGGTTTAGTTACTTTATAATATTCATCATACTTTTAATGAGAATTTATAAGTCCTTGTCTTACCCGTTCGGCTAACGACCCTCCACCAGTCAAGCAAGCGGTGGGTGAGAGTGGACACCCATTAAGTTGCCATTTTATAGGCAACAACCTTATACCCACCTTATAGACTGGCTTCGTGAATGAGGCGTACTAGCGGTAAGACGACTTTAATCTTATACATATATATAATAATTAACCATTAATGTTATAAATAGTATAAGGGTTGAATTTTAACTTTTAAAACTCTAAGGGTTTGGAATTAAAGTATATTAAAGTGTGTGTAACTTTACAAATTCCAAAACTTGAGGACAAGTTTTGAAACTATTCAAAACTTTTCATTTCATAACTTATGAATTAAAGGTTCATAAAAATGAAGACTCTTCATTTCCATGTAACTTATGTGTTTTAAGTGTGTGTTTAAAAGAAGTGACCTTTGGATATCCATAACTTGAGGTCAAATTATGGACTCCATTAAAACACATAAATGATCAAGAATTAATCCTAAACAATTCAGCAAATAATTCCTATCATCTTCTAAATTCATAAGAACATGAACATGATCATCAAAGTTTCAAGAATTATATGAACACATACAAAGCATGAAATTTTGATATAAGCTATTGTAAATGGATTAGAACAACCATTACACCAACTAAAACAAGTTTTAAAACACCAAAACAGTTTAGGGTAATGTTTCTAGTCCATTTCCAGCAGCAAAAGTCGAAAATCTGCATTCTGAGGCTCCTACTCGCCGAGTGCACGAACCTACTCGCCGAGTAGGATGAGTTTACACATGAACTCGGCGAGTCCCCCCATGGACTCGGCGAGTTCATCAGTCAGACAGCAAAAAATCCACATTTTATCACTATTTTGCATCAAGTATCAAACAAACAAGCCTAGGCTCTGATACCACTGTTGGGTTTTGAGCATTCTAACACTTCCTAAGTGTACATGCAACCCTATTAAACCTTGGATCTATGTTTGTCTAAGATACATGCAAAATATTATTTTCCAAGGTTTATAACCTATCTAGCATGGCATGGGGTACTTTTAACCATAAAAGAACTAGATGAATTACATACATTTTGTTGATTGTTGATTCCTTGGAGTTTGAGAGCCAATCACCAATAATGTGAATGCCTCAAATGGAAATCACAAATCACCACAAACTTGGAAAATATATGAGAGAGTATGCTAACTCTTGATTTTGGCCACCACACTTACACACACATTAGTGTCTTTTTCATGCAACATAAGCTTGTTTATATAGTGTACATGGTTCGGGTGAAACCCTAATAACCCATGTCTTTTCCTCTTCCAAGGATCCATGGGTAAAAGCTCCATGGATCATCCATGGACTTCCATATAGGCTTAGCCCATTCCCAAATGAGTGTTAGCCCACACCATATAAATATAATAGCCCATGATTTAATTAGTCTTCCTTTTAATCACTAAATTAATTCATAATTAATTCAAGATTAAAACTAATTAAGTAACATGACTTTATATTAATATATTATAACTTATAATATATTAATAAATCGTAAGTATACAACTCTCATAAAATTATCCATAACTAGTTCGGGTGAAGTGCAACCCAAATGGACCATGCCGGGATGGGTCAAGTATATACCAAATAAGTTATGGACTTAGACACCTTATCCAACAGGATGGTCAAGGCTGAGCACCAAAGGCCGTGTGGAAAGTTGCAGCCCTTAGATGTTCCCATATGGAAATAGGAACAGGTCACTATGGATTTCATCACCAATATGTCAAGGACGGAAAAGGGATTTGATGCGATTTGGATTATCGTGGAACGGTTGACCAAGAGTGCCCATTTTCATGCTATTCGGGAGTGTTCTTCGGCCGAGAAGTTGGCCGATGTGAATGTGCACTAGATTGTCGCTCGCCACGGTATTCCAGTCTTTATTGTATCCGGCCGTGATATACGGTTTACTTCTCGATTTTGGGAAAAAATTTCATGAAGAGTTGGGTACGAGACTGCATTTCAGCACTGCTTATCACCCTCAGTCTGATTGACAGAGTGAGCAGACGATTCAGACGCTCGAGGATATGCTAAGGGCTTGTGTCATCGATTTTGGTGGGAGTTGCGATTCCTACCTTCCCCTAGAAGATTTTTGCAACAATAACAGTTATCATTCCAGTACTGGTGCACTGCCTTTCGAGCTTATCTAGGGAAGGAAGGTTTGTACACCAGTTTGTTGGGGAGAGGTTGGTTATAGGGTCATGGGTAGGACCTAGGTGGTTCTCCATACGACATAGCTCATCCAGCAGATCAGGCAAAGGATGCAGACAACTCAGAGCCGACATAAGAGTTATGTCGATAAATGATGATCAGAGTTGCAGTTCCAGGTGGGGGATATGGTATTGCTGAAGGTATCACCCTGGAAGGGTGTTATTCGCTTCTAGAAGAGGGTCAAGTTGAAACCCCAAATTATTGGAACATTCTGAGTGGTAGGTAAGGTAGGCAATGTGGCATATCGATTGGATCTACCTGAGGAGCTTCACCAGATTCATATCACCTTTCATGTTTCCGAACTCCAGAAGTGTGTAGTTGATGATTCAACAGTGATCCATTTGGATGACATTCAGGTTGATCAGCGTCTGAATTATGTGGAGAGACCGATAATGATTCTAGACAGGAAGACGAAGGCCTTACGCAACAAGTTGGTACCTTTAGTCAAGGTCTAGTGGTAGCATCGAAAGCATTCCGAGTGGACTTGGGAGCCCGAGGCAGAGATGCGGGAGCACTACCCAAAGTTATTTGCAGCTGAGGACTTCGAGGATGAAGTCTGGTTCAAGTGGAGGAGAATTGTAATGCCAAGTGTCAGGTATATTTCTTTTAAGTAAGTTTATATGTTGGATGTTGGATATGGTGGCCACGACGTGGTGATGGAGTCCCACGGCGTGGCCAAGGCCAAAGTTTCGGGCATTAATCTAGCGTCGCGACGTGGCATCTATTCGCCACGGTGTGGCCGCTGTTTAGTGACAAACCTTAATCCGGGGTTTGAGCCCCTATTTAAGGGAATGTGATGGCTAGGGTTGCCACCCTCAGCGTCAATCACTCTCCCTCATCCTCCAAGTGAAAACCCTAGCCTCCACTGCTAATCTTTGAGCTTTTGTGTGTTTTGTTGTTGTTTTGAAGAAGAAGAAGAAGAATAAGAAGAAGAAGAATAAGAAGAAGAAGAAGGCACCCTTGAGCTTTGTTTCAACAAGCAACTCTCCTCACCTACCTTGAGCATGTTTCTGGACTCTTGTAAGTCCCCAATATCCAATCTTTATGTTATTTATCTCTAGGTCTAGCCCTTTTGTCCCTAAATATTCATGGTGTGAGGAATTGGAAGGTTAGATCTCATAAAGTTGGCAACTTTATGGATCTATGTGGTCATTTGAGTGTCATATGTTCTAGATGACTAGATCTGAGAATCTATGGAGTTTTTGGTACCATGCTCAAGCTTTAGTTCCTTATTGCCATGATTTTTGACCTAAAATAGAAGGGACATGCATTGGACATGCATGTCCATAATGATGCGACCTTTATAGCTTATTAGGTGTAAGAAACCATTTTGGAAACCTTGGGTGAACAACTCTAGAGATTGGGTGCTTAATGGTGACTTTGTGTATTTAGTCACCTTTAAGGAATTAGGGTTTGGGATCTTGACTTGTTAAGGTGTCTTAATGGATAAAGTTGGAAACTTTATCCATCAAGACCATGGGAAAGACCAGATCTGAGCTTTTGAGCTCTTGAAGTTGTAGGAAAATGCCTTAATGGATTAAGTTATTCGGACTAGTTCCCACGGCGTGACCTTAGGTTGTCACGAAGTGGCGACTGGAAAGGAACCTGTCTGCTTTGTCATTTAGCCGCCACGGCGTGGTGACCAGTTGGAGGTTGACCTTTCACTTTTGACCATTGATTGTTGACTTTGACCAGTTTGACTTTAGGTCATTTGGGATATTTTGAGTAGCAGGTTGAGGCTTGGTCCCTATGTGATTTACAGGTAACCCTTAGAGCCAATGTTTGGAGCAGTGATCAGTTCAAGTATCGTTCAAATTGTGAGGTGAATCTTTCCTCACTTAACTTGTAGGTCGAAGACACTAATGCCGACCCACTAGGTTATGTATCCTGGTATATATATATATATATATATATATATATATATATATATATATATATATATATATATATATATATATATATATATATATATATATATGATGTTATGTTGGTTAAATGTAAGAATGGTAGATATGTATGATTACCTATATTCGTTGGTTATATGTTAGACTGGTAGACCTGTATGAGTACCTGTACTTGCTGGTATTTGATTATTGTTGCATATGTCGACATGTTATTATTGGTTGGGTTGAGGTGGTACTGCTCTGTGCTGAAGGCCAAGATACCCGGGCGGTCCAGTTGATATTATAGGCTCAAGGGAGTAGTCGAGCTTGTAGCTGAAGGCTCGGTGGCGGTCCAGCCTAGTGCTGCAGGCCTGGTTGCGTGCATTGTATTATGTTGTTGTATGTAGTGTAGGGGGAACTCACTAAGCTTTGGCTTACAGTTTGATTTTGTGGTTTTAGATACTTCAGAGGATTAGGGCAATGTGAAGATGTGATTGTGCACATCATCCTGGATATTTATTTGAGTTATTATTTTGGGATACTTTGATTTATAGTTATGATTTTGGAACTATGTTTTGTCTAAATTCTAGATTTTGTGATGATTTTAAAAATGAAAATTTTGTCATGATTTTTGGGATGTTACAATATATGTATGGAATGTTTTCCTAATTAAAAATAAAAAAATTTCTATGAGTTTTGGGACGTTACATAATTTTATTTTTAGTTGAACTTGACTTTTTGTAGCATTGTTATATATTTTATATTAGTATCAATTTGATGGTATTGATGAAATCATTGTAATGGTATAATTTACTAAAAACAATATATTAGATTTTAATTATATTTTTTCAATGATAAAAATTATATAGTTGATATAATAAAAGTAAAAAGTAAAATATTTAAAAGTAAAAGTTATACACTAAAAAAATACAATTTAAATACATAGACCAGAAATATTTTTTAAAAGGTAAAAAAATGTATATTTAACAAAAGAACATGTTGTTTAAATAAAATATTAAATATATAAAAATAAAAAATATTAAAAAAAATATGATACTATAAGTTTAAGAACTAATAATTTAGAGGATTAAAATAGAAAAATCTTAAAAGAAAACGTTTTTTTATGGTGGGACCAAAATAATTTATCCAAAGATACATAAGAAGAACTTTAATATACGACAAAATCATAAACGTGTGAATGAATCAATAATTTCTAATGTCTTAAAATACATCAAGAAGAAAAATTAATGATACTAAAATAACAAAGCCATCAACCAACTAACGGGTCCATGCTATTTATATTTTCCATGGCTTTGATTCGTATCATCGGGGCACATGTGTGGAATAAACGAGACTGCTATCGATACTAAAACCCGAAGAGAGTTCTATTGTAGTAGAATACGGATTAATCGACACACCATAAAGATCCTCTTGTTCATTCTCGGTGTGTATCAAGCTTGTGTTTTCTTCATTCCCTTGATTCGCCCATGGATGTTGAGTAAACTTCCGCAAACCTTCAAGTTGAGTGGCCACTTCTTTCATCGTAGGTCGCTCATCACTAGTAAGCTTAACACATCTTTTCACAAGCTCACTAATTTCCTGAAGTTGATCTAAGCTTCCTTCCCTTACAACTCTAGGATCAAGAATTTGAAACAAACGGTTTTCTTTTAGCGCCATTACAAAATACGTCGTCAAATTCCTTTCTTCCTCGGTTCTTTCCATACACAACGGTTTTCTCCCTGTTAAAAGCTCAGCTAACACAACTCCAAAGCTATAAACATCGCTCTTTTCAGTTAACTGACTTGTGTGGAAGTAATCAGAATCCAAGTACCCTAAAGTTCCTTGAACTAGTGTTGTAACTTGTGTTTGATCTATGGGGACTAATCTTGATGCCCCAAAATCCGCGATTTTTGTTGTATAATTTTCGTCTAATAATATGTTTGCAGACTTCACGTCTCTATGAATCACGGGGGTTGATGTTGCTGAATGAAGATATGAAAGTGCACCAGCGGATTCTGCAGCTACTCTTAAACGATTCTCCAATGATAACCAATTTGTGCCTTTATCATGAATATGATTAAAGAGACTTCCATTTGAAACATATTCATAAACTAGCAACGGGACCTCACTCTCCAAACAACATCCCAAGAGCTTGACAACATTCCGATGATTGACTTGTGTTAAGATAATGACTTCCATGATGAACTGTTCAATTTGGGAGTCATCCATTACACGAGACTTCTTATAGCAACGACTTGACCGTTGCTAAAAATACCTTTGTATACAGTTCCATAGCCACCACGACCCAAGATTCTGTCTTCAGCGTAGTTGTTGGTGGCTTTTTCTAACTCTACGGCAGTGAACACTTTTTGTTGAGTCAACGCTGCCTTCGTTGCTTATGATTCTTTGTTTCAGAAGTAAACCACCGTTTTGCTGAAACAGTTTTTGTCGGAGTTTGATAAGACTCCTCTTCTTGAAGGCAAAATACAGCCATGTTATTCCGACTAAAAGGGCCATAAAACCAAATCCCATACCTGCATGCTTGCATGATACCACATTAATTAATGAAAGATGAATAAGAATCGAATATTTCAATTTTTCAACCAATCCATCGACAGATCGACGTCACTTGATCAGTCAACTGAAGTACCGAATGATCCATTTAAGAACACAAAAGCGATGAGATTTCAGCTGGTTTATTACCTAGGGAGAATTTAATAACTGGGAACTCCAAAGTTTCAGCAATGCAACCTCGACCGTTGCTAAATCCATCTACAACGTAGCCATCTTTGCAAGAACACGAATAACCTCCAGGAGTGTTGGTGCAGATCCCGTCGCACACATTACTGTTGGGATCTTCACATTCATTGATATCTGTGAAGATCAAACACAAAATTAGTATAATTCATGTTTATTTAATAGTAATAGAAGAAAGATTTAACCTTGACAGCCTGGATCAAGATATGGTTGACCCTGATAGCCTTGATTACAAATGCATCTGTATCCCAGAGCTCCGGTATCAGAATCGATACAATAAGTATTTGCTTGGCATGCCAAGACGCCGGCGTTTTTAGCCTCGCTGCAGCTCAAGTTCCCGACCACCCAGTCCACCAATATCGGAACATTAGCCCTGGTCCTGTTAATGAAATCCGGGTCCTTAAAATCCGACACCCCACGAAATGTAAACCGTTCTTCCTCACCCATAAACGCGTAAGTACAAGGATCAAAAGACCAAACTGTGGTGTGATTAGACACCATACTAGCAACATCAGTGTAGTAGTATTTGAGTCCTTTTGGTATCGATGTTTTGCAGCATCCGACGCCGGTGCACGACCCGTTGACCACCTCCTCAGGTTGTGAACACAATGTGATGCAACCACTGGTGAAATCTGCTTGTTTTGGGCCTAAGAACAAGGCGAAATCATCGCATCCGATTACGGTGAACTGGTTTTTCTGGGAGAACGTGTAGGGTGAAGTCCAGCCTAGATTTGTCCAAACGGGATTGTTTTCTGTGAGATTTCCGAATGGATCGTAACATGATCTTGCCACTTTGTTAGTGATTCGGAAAGTGGAATCGGAGATTTCAAGAACTTGGAGACTACGGAAGAAGGGTTTTGGAGGGTTGAATGTGGTGTTGCATGTTATTTCGAACCATTCGCTCAGAAAGCAACCGGGACCGATGCCGAAGGGATATGGAATGGTTACGTTTCCACATTGGCTTTGGCATCCGGGTTTGGTTACGTTAGCGGCTTTTGTGATGGTGGTGGTGTCATCGGCGGTGGTGTTTGTGGTGGTTGATTGGGATGTAGACTGTGTGATTGCTAGACCAAACAAGAACAGAAATAAATGAACATTTCTGGAGAACTGCATTGTTCTTGACGAAGAGGGGGATATTTTTTTCCATTGGTGATCGTTTTAAACTTTAAAGGCAAATGGAATTTTCTTTGTTTTTGCGTTTGTGTTTTAATTTGAGTTTTTCGGTGGCATTTTGTCAAGTTGATGTTGATATATTTGAAATCAACTTCATCAAACAATATCATTCATGACTTTACACGTCTGTTCGCGTTTACTTTTTCTCGAGGACAAAACGAGTTGAGTTTCATAAAATCTTTTATCTATCACCATCCGATATTCCTATTTAAATCATCCAAATTTTCTTTTGTATGTACGTAGTTACCAAATTAATATTTCCCTCTGGCGTTACTTGTAAACTTATTAATCGATTTAATCAATAAATTTTTTTTCATGGCATCTACGTTACATTATTTGGACATATCTATTAAAACAAATTATTATTTCCTTCTTTCTGCTAATTAACATTTAAGATCTGGTTTCAAATCATATTAAGAAAGTCATTATTTTTTTTTCCCTATCATCAATCCTAATAAACAAACTCATTCATGTCATATGTCATTTTCTCCTTCCATATGCCACATGTAGTTTTATGGTAATTTTGATTAAAATAAAACCACATGTCATTTTTGTAGTTTATTTGAGTTATTTGTATTTAATTTAATTTAATTAATAGTTAATGTCTTCATTCCATTAATAAATCTGTAAATTAAATAACATATATGATATCTTTGCGGTTTCTTTTTCTAATTAATATATTGTAAGTCATCAAAACTTCATTCTATCGTCCCAAAATCACAATAAATTGTAAATCCTTTCCTAATTTATGTAATTTTTCTTATATGGTATTTCAATTGACCAAATATTTACTCACACCAATTTTTTAATCATACAAAACACTGAACTCCAATTGATAAACATCATTCACTCATCACAGTTAGCCGATTCTTTCTTTTGAAGCTGAATTCCTGATGTCCTATTCGGACGACACAACAACTACACGAGGTATGTAATTCAACTTATTTTTTGTTTCAGAAGATGTGGTATAATTTATGTGGCGTATTGTGATTCTACTTCAAGTCATTCTCCATCCAGTTTTGTTTTTTAAGTCCTTATATGTAGCATCATATAATCATATTGATCGAGTAATTGTTCAATATGTTGTACAATAGAACTACGAATACATGTTTGCTACTACTTTGCTAATATGCCATATATTCCACTGTATGTGTTTGATATATTGCTTCATAGAAAAAATTCTTATAATATCTATTTTCTCACAATTTCGCTGATGTATGTATGTATCTATGATTAAGGTTATTGATGTTGACTGTTTAATTCAACTAAAAATGTACAAAACTGATGTAATGCATGTTTTACTGTATTTGAAGTGTAATTAGATGTTGATGAAATGGCTAAACACTACATACGAAGAATTTACAATAAAGAAATTGGTTTGTTCATATTCTGTTTGCGTCAAACATTTTATGATATTGTATCATGTTTTTATATATTCTTAATTCTTTTTTAGTCAATATGAACATTATGCCCTTTTTGTCATATTTGGTCTTTTTATTGTTTTTGTATATGTAGTAATAGCAACGAAAGTATGCAACTATTAAAGGGAAAACAATGCAAATATTATTATTTTTTTAATAAACTCGTATAGTGCACGGGTCTTACACCTCAATCTTAATAAATAAAACTCGATCATGCCTTATGTCATTTTCTCGTTCGATATGCCACATGTAATTTTATGTTAATTTTGATTAAAATAAAAACGACATGTCATTTTTGTAATTTATTTGAATTATTTGTATTTAATTTAATTTAATTAGTAGTTAATGTCTTCCTTCCATTAAAAAATCCGTAAATTAAATAACATATATGGTATCTTTTCTGTTTCTTTTGCTAATATACGGTAAGTCGTCAAAACTTCATTCTATCGTCCCAAAATCACAATAAATTGTAAATCCTTTCCTAATTTATATAATTTTCAATTGACCATATATTTAGTCACACCAATTTTTGAATTGTACAAAACACTGAACTCCAATCGATAAACATCATTCACTCGTCACAGTTTGCTGATTCATTCTTTTGAAGATGAATTCCTGATGTCATATTCGGACGACACAACAACTACACTAGGTATGTAATTCAACTTATTTTTTGTTTCAGAAGATGTGGTGTAATTTATGTAGTGTATTGTAATTCTACTTCAAGTCATTCTCCATCCAGTTTTGTTTTTAAGTCCTTCTTATACATAGCATCATATAATCATATTGACCGTTTAATTGTTCAATATGTTGTACAATAGAACTACCAATACATGTTTACTACTACTTTGCTAATATGCCACTTGTTCGACTATATGTGTTTGATAAATTGCTTCAGAGAAAAAAATTTCTTATAATATCTATTTTCTCACAATTTTGCTGATTTATGTATATATCTATGATTAAGGTTATTGATCTTGACTGTTTAATTCAACTGAAAATATACAAAACAGTTGTAATGCACGGTTTATTGTATTGGAAGTGTAATCAGATGTTGATGAAATGGCTAAACACCACATACGAAGAATTTGCAATAAAGAAATTGGTTTTTTCATACTCTGTTTGCGCTAAACATTTTCTGATATTGTATCATGCTTTTATATATGTTTAATTCTTTTTTAGTCAATATGACCATTATGCCCTTTTTCTCCTATTTGGTCTTTTTATTGTTTTTGTATATATAGTAATACCAACGAAAGTATGATGCTATTAAAGGGAAACGAATACAAATATTAATTTTTTTAATAAATTCATATAGTACACAGGTCTTACACCTCAATCCTAATAAATAAAACTCATTCATGCCATATGTCATTTTCTCCTTCGCTATACCACATGTAATTTTATGGTAATTTTGATTAAAATAGTAACAATATGTCATTTTTGTAGTTTATTTGATTTATTTGTATTTAATTTAATTTAATTAATAGTTAATGTCTTCATTCCATTATCAAATCTGTAAATTAAATAACATATATGGTATCTTTGCCGTTTCTTTTGCTAATATACTGTAAGTCATCAAAACTTCATTCTATCGTCCCAAAATCACAAGAAGATGTATATCCTTTCCTAATTTATGTAATTTTTCTTATATGGTATTTCAATTGACCATATATTTACTCACACCAATTTTTGAATCATACAAAACTCTGAACTCTAATCGATAAACATCATTCACTCATCACAGTTAGCCGATTCTTTCTTTTGAAGCTGAATTCTTGATGTCATATTCGGACGACACAACAACTATACGAGTTATTTAATTCAACTTATTTTTTGATTCAGAAGATGTGGTGTAATTTATATGGTGTATTGCGATTGTACTTCAATTCATTCTCCATCCAGTTTTCTTTTTAAGTCCTTTTTATACATAGCATCATATAATCATATTGATCGAGTAATTGTTCAATATGTTGTACAATTGAACTACCAATACATGTTTACTACCACTTTGCTAATATGTCATACGTTCCACTGTATGTGTTTGAAAAAATTGCTTCAGATAAAAAATTCTTATAATATCTATTTTCTCATAATTTCGCTAATGTACGTATGTATCTATGATTAAGGTTATTGATGTTGACTGTTTAATTCAACTGAAAATGTACAAAACTGATGTAATGCACGTTTTACTGTATTGGAAGTGTAATTAGATGTTGATGAAATGGCTAAACACCACATATGAAGAATTTGCAATAAAGAAATTGGTTTGTTCATACTCTGTTTGCGCCAAACATTTTCTGATATTCTATCATGTTTTTAAATATGTTTAACTATTTTTTAGTCAATATGACAATTATGCCCTTTTTGTCCTATTAGGACTTTTTAGTGTTTTTGTATATGTAGTAATGCTAACGAAAGTATGCTGCTATTAAAGGGAAAAGAATGCAAATATTAATTTTTTTTAATTAACTTGTATAGTAGACGGGTTTTACACCTCAATCCTAATAAATAAAACTCATTCATGCCATATGTCATTTTCTCCTTCGCTATAACACATGTAATTTTATGGTAATTTTGATTAAAATGAAAACCACATGTCATTTGTGTGGTTTATATGATTAATTTATTTTTATTTAATTTGATTGAATTAATAGTTAATGTCTTCATTCCATTAATAAATCCGTAAATTAAATAACATAAAGGGTATCTTTGCCTTTTCTTTTGCTAATATACTGCAAGTCATCTAAACTTCATTCTATCGTCACAAAATCACAATAAATTGCAAATCCTTTCCTAAATTATCTAAATTTTCATATATGGTATTTCAATTAAATTATCTAATTTTTCATATATGGTATTTCAATTGACCACATATTTACTCACACCAATTTTTCAATCATACAAAACACTGAATTCCAATCGATAAACATCATTCACGCATCACAATTAGTCGATTCTTTCGTTTGAAGCTGAATTCCTGATGTCATATTCGGACGACACAACAACTACACGTGGTATGTAATTTAACTTATTTTTTGTTTTAGAAGATGTGGTGTAATTTATGTGGTGTATTGTGATTCTACTTCAATTCATTCTCCATCCAGTTTTGGTCTTTAAGTCCTTATACATAGCATCATGTAATCATATTGACCGAGTAATTGTTCAATATGTTGTACAATAGAACTACCAATACATGTTTATAACCGGTAATACACCATATGTTCCAATGTATATGTTTGACAAATTGCTTCAGAGAATAAAAATTCTTATAATATCAATTTTCTCACAATTTCGATGATGTATTTTATGTATATATGATTAAGGTTATTGATGTTGACTGTTTAATTCAACTGAAAATGTACAAAACTGATGTAATGCACGTTTTACTGTATTGGAAGTGTAATTAGATGTTGATGAAATGGCTAAACACCACATACGAAGAATTTGCAATAAAGAAATTGGTTTGTTCATACTCTATTTGCGCCAAACATTTTCTGATATTGTATCATGTTTTTATATATGCTTAATTCTTTTTTAGTCAATATGAACATTATGCCCTTTTTGTCCTATTTGGTCTTTTTATTGTTTTTGTATATGTAGTAATACCAACGAAAGTATGCTGCTATTAAAGGGAAAAGAATGCATATATATATATATATATATATATATATATATATATATATATATATATATATATATATATATATATATAATAAACTCGTGTAGTACACGGGTCTTACAACTCAATCCTAATAAATAAAACTCATTCCTGCCATATGTCATTTTCTCCTTCGCTATACCACATGTAATTTTATGGTAATTTTGATTAAAATAGAAACCATATGTCATTTTTGTACTTTATTTGAATTATTTGTATTTAATTTAATTTAATTAATAGTTAATGTCTTCATTCCATTAATAAATTCGTAAATTATATAAGATAGATGGTATCTTTTCCGTTTCTTTTGCTAATATACTGTAAGTCATCAAAACTTCATTCTATCGTCCGAAAATCACAATAAATTGTAAATCCTTTCCTGATTTATGTAATTTTTCTTATATGGTATTTCAATTGATCATATATGTACTTACACTAATTTTTGAATCATACAAAACACTAAAATCCAATCGATAAACATCATTCACTCATCATAGTTAGCCGATTCTTTCTTTTGAAGTTGAATTCCTGATGTCGTATTCGGACGACACAACAACTACACGAGGTATGTAATTCAACTTATTTTTTGTTTCAGAAGATGTGGTGTAATTTATGTGGTGTATTGCGATTCTACTTCAAGTCATTCTCCATCCAGTTTTGTTTTTTAAGTCCTTCTTATACATAGCATTATATAATCATATTGACCGAGTAATTATTCAATATGGTGTACAATAGAACTACCAACACATGTTTACTACCAGTTTGCTAATATGCCACATGTTCCACTGTATGTGTTTGATAAATTGCTTCAGAGAAAACAATACTTATACTATCTATTTTCTCACAATTTCGCTGATGTATGTATGTATATAAATGATTAAGGTTATTGATGTTGGCTGTTTAATTCAACTGAAAATGTACAAAACTAATGTAATGCACGTTTTATTGTATTGGAATTGTAATTAGATGTTGATGAAATGGCTAAACACCACATACGAGGAATTTGCAATAAAGAAATTGGTTTGTTCATACTCTATTTGCCCCAAATATTTTCTGATATTTTATCATGTTTTTATATATGTTTAATTCTTTTTTAGTCAATATGACAATTATGCCCTTTTTGTTCTATTTGGTCTGTTTATTGTTTTTGTATATGTAGTAATACCGACCAAAGTAGGCTGCTAATAAAGGGAAAAGAATGCAAATATTAATTTTTTTTAATAAACTCGTATAGTAAAATATATACTAATGGCGAATGCATGAATTTTGTGTATGTTTATATCGGCTTCATCGAGCAAAAATAACTATTTGAAATTGTTCAAAATGTTGTTGAAACCATCATAAAATAGGTTACCACCAAAAACACAAAATACATTTACTATTTATATTGATATATAATTCTTTTTTATATGTTTAGGTTACTGAAAAATTTAACTTGAGATAATTTATGAGAAACACTCAAAACTCTAGACATAAAATAGTAAGTTCGTTTTTGGAGAGTATATGGTATCACTATAAGACATATGGTTATTAGCGGTGACGCTATTAGCGTCGACAACTACTATTACTGACGACATGAGTTTAAGTTGCCGATAATAGTGGTTGTCGTCGCTAAAGTTATTTGGTAGGGATCCGTGTGAGTTCTGATCTCGTAACCCTAACCGTTGATTGGTCCTTACATCCAACAGCTGGAAACGTGTGTCGTTAAATAACAGTACCATCGATATTAATTGCGATGACACATATCGTCGCTAATGCTCGAAAATAAGAACTGCGAATAAGTTCCCTCCAAGTCGTCGCTGCTAATAATTAGAAGTTGCCGTTATTGTGGTATTTTCAATTTTAACCCTAAGTACGAAGAGTTATTGCATTTTCTCCCTTGAGCATGAGAAAGATTGCAAAATTACCCATAGTGGCATTTTTGTAATTTTGTGGCGGAATCACGTACGCGAGGCGTACCTAGCGTACATGGGGCGTACGCGTAAGATCCACAAACCCTAATTTTTAGGGTTTGGACCCTATTTAATCAACTTATGGCCTCCAAACCTCATCCCTCATCAGCCACTAACACCTCCATACAACCATAGCAAACTCTAGCCACTTGTTTGAGCATTCTTGACCCTTGTGTGTGTTTTTGGTGGCCTTGAAGGAAGAAGAAGGAAGTAGAGCCACCTTGGAAGCTTGAAGAAGCTTTGGATCAGGGATCTTCACCTATCTAGCAACCTCCAATAGGTATAAAGCTTTAAAATTGGCATGTAATTTCTTTGACCTTGCTAAGTTCTTGATTCATGAACATTTTGATCCCAAGACTTGACCTCTTTTAGTATGGCACGTTCCAGCCCATTTAATCTGTCCTTTCAGATGTTTTGAGTAGTTTAGAAGCATAAAAATAGGGTCTTGGCTCTTAACTCTTCTACATGCATGTGCTTGGTGGTCTTAATGGGTTAAGAGGTTGGGGTTTCTAGCATTTAGCACTTATTGGCCATGCAAGACAATAAAGTTAGAAACCTTATGGTCAAGAATGATATTTAGGACTTGGATCTGCAATTTGGACGTAAAAAATGAAGTATTAAGCACTTATTGGGTTAAGATGAGGTCTAGCTGCGTATGTTGGGCGTACCAATTGGTAAGTTGCGCATACGCGACCAAACCCTTGTTTCCTGGTCAGCCATCGAGTACGCCTCACCTACAGATGAGTACGCCCTGTGTACTCGGTTGGGTCGACTCGGCTGGGTTGACTCGGCATGGTTGACTCGGGTGGTTTGTTCACTTTGACCTTTAACCAAGTTTGACCTGAGGGTATTTTAGGAAAACTGAGTGGTACTTGAGATCTGTCATTATTTGGTGTTTAGGTGAACAGTTGAGTTGTCATTCGGAGTTGTGTTCTGTCAGATATCCTTGTAGACTAAGAGGTGAGTTTTCCTCACTGTACTTGTGGTTCGTAGGCACCAATGTCGGCCCACTAGATTGTGTATCCTGGTTCAGAGGATGTTGATATATTATAGTGGTCTGTAGATTGGTATCCTAGTATATAGGATGTAGTATGCGGTAGTGGTATGTGAATCTGCATGTTGTCTAATAACTGGTTATATGATTATCTGTTGCACGATATATGTTATATCTTATGTATATGTCGACATATTATGGTTTGGTTGAGGTATCACTGCTTTGTGATGTAGCCAAAAAAAGCGGAAGCAAGCCAGACATAAGTTGTGGGCCTCGAGGGGAAGCCAAACTTATGTTGTGGGCTCGGGAGCAAGCCAAATATGAGTTTTGGGCCCAATAGGCAAGCTAGACTCATACTATGGGATCAAGGGTAATCCAGTCTATTAGTTGTGGACCCAATATATGCTGTTATATGTTGTGTGATGGTACTTTGGGGAAACTCACTAAGCTTTGACTTACAATTTCAGTTTATTGTTTCAGGTACTTCAGATGATCGCGGGAGAGCGAAGGCGTGATCGTGCACATATTCTTGTTTTGTGTTATGGGATGTTGGGAAAACTTTGATTTTAAATAAAACTTTTGAAACAATAACTCTTTTGTAAACAATATGTAACACCCGGAATCGTCAGGTAAAACCTCTTACTTTAAACCCCTTTTACCTTTGGACTAGACCGGAGTACGCTGGGCGTACAGAAGGTACCCACGACATACTCCCATGCATGCGCAGATCGGGGGTGTCCCCTGCGTACGTTGGTCGTACCCATGCATACGCAGGGCGTATGCGATTTAAGTCCAAAGCCTAATTTTTAGGGTTTGCACCTTATTTAAACACATTAAGCCCTTCACCCTCTTTACCTTATCAACCCCCATTGCCTTTTGTGCTAATATTGAAACCCTAGCCACCTTGAAGATCATTCTTGAGCTTACTAAGAGTTTTGGGTGTTCCTTTTGTGATCTTGAAGAAGAAGGAGGTTTGAGGAGAAGCAAATGACAAGAACAAGTTTGTAGATGCACGGGTTGTGCATCATTTCTAGCCCATTAGAGGTACAAAGTCTGAAACTTGCTCATTCTAAGCTTAGATCTAGGTTTAGGGAAGAATTTAGCATCTTTTGGTCCCATAGCATGGTCTTTTGGCGTATGGGCTACTCCAGACCATTGGAGCTGTCCTTGTGGACTCTTAGGGGTGCATGAAGTCATAAAAACAAATCTTGGAGGTTAAGACTAAACCACGCATGATATGGTGACCACATAACAAAGATAGAATGCTTAATCCATGGTTTGAGTCCCATTAAGTCATGCAAAAGCATAAAGTGTGCAACTCTATGGCTTAAGACACTTTTGGCTGATTGACCAGTATGTCGGGCGTACTCCTGAGTACGTTGCACATACTAATCCAGTGCCCCGATTCCGAATCAACATCGTACGTCGGGGGTACGAGCCATGTATGTCGTGCGTACGTAGTCTGTAGGCTTAAGGAATTTTGGGCTCGAGTCACGATGGGCTTTTTGCCTTGTTTAGGTTTGGGCCTCAGGACTTTCTATAGTAACATGTCATTTTTGGGCTTTAGGCCATTTTGGGGCTATTAGGCCCATAATGGGCCTTAACGTCTTTTAGTTAAGCTTGGAATGCCTTTCGGGCTAGTTTGGATTTTAGCCTTGGTGGGATAGGCCTAATAAGGCGAGGGTTAGGCAACCCTTTGCCTTACAAGTCGAGATTTAGGGTTTGGACGCTCGGGTTAGATTACTGACCTAATTTCTAATTAGGGTTTTATACTGGTGCTATAGAGGAGGATTTTACGAGCAGTCGCTTGAGTATGATTCGATACCTTCAGTTTGAGGTGAGTTTCCTTCACTGTATTTGTGGGTCGAAGGCACCAATGCCGACCCACTTGATTATGTTTGTAGTATGATGGTTGTCTTCGTGACAGTTGTCCGTGATGCCTTTATTTGCTTGATGTCCCGGTGACTCTTTTGTTTTGATATTATGTGGTAGTGGTAGGGTTGAAATAGATATGATACCGGTAGAAAGAGACCGAACGGGTTGAGATACACCCAGTATCGGTTGTAAGAGACTGAAGGGATTGAAATATACCCAGTACCAGTTAAAAGAGATCGAATGGGTTGAAATATACCCGGTACCGGTTGAAAGAGACCGAAGGGGTTGCGAGTACCTAAATATGCTTGACTGTTATGTATGTATGGTATGGGGTATTTTGGGGGAACTCACTAAGCTTTGTGCTTATGGTTTTCAATTTATAAAGGGAAGGGCCCGGCTTGATCGCACCGCATCCACCTATGATTTTCCGCATCACGTGATTTTAGGATTTTGTACTCTGATAATATGTTATTATGATATACTCTTAACTAATCTTATGATTTCTATATGGTTGAAATGAATTTAAAAGTGAAAAATTTTATTTGAATTTTTTAGATGCCACAAGTTGGTATCAGAGCCTTGGTTTGAGGGATTCGGACATACTCTCGGGTGTGTCTGAACTCAAATCGAGGATTTGGTAAGTCTTTCATAAAAATAAATATTTTAACAAGAAATTTCCAAGAATAGAAGGTGGTGTGATGCGTGCAATCAGTCAAGCTCAAGTAAGTTTTCCCAAAATACCCATATATGTTTATGTTATGAATCTGTGAATCGCATGCTAGACTAAGGTTAAGGATCTGCTCAGGATTGCATGATAGTATGCTAGGAGAGATGCCTTTATGTGCCTATTGTATGATCTTATAGATCTTCATGCTAGTGTCAGATCAGTTACCATATAGGATGACCCCGTTCAGGTTATGTGCTAACTTGAATTGCTTGATGCACGAATGTTGCGCGCTTTGTGCTTTTAGGATACTTTATTAGTACCAACTGACTAGTGGACGAATGCGTTTGATTACATATTATTGGAATTAGATAATTTTAGAAGGATAGGTTTAACTCTATTGCACAGCTCTTGTTTGAGTCCAACGGTTGTAGTGTGGGACCTTTCATTCAAAGAATTATCGAGTACCGACAGTATGTAGTTGTATTCGTGCGGTAGTTGGATGGTATTAGTGACAGCTCCTTTTGCAGCTGATAGAAGAGAGTGGTGAGGAAAGGAACCCTAGGGAGCTCCTGGGTTATGTCTTGGTGCTTATGACGCTTGGTAATTGGGAAGAATTATTAAATGAGAAGAGAGTGACTTGGAAGAGTCGGGGTAGTCCTTGAGGAGGGTATAAATAGGTGTGGAAGGTAGTATTGGGCCCGTACTACTGGAAGCACATGATGTATAACTGAGATCAAGAATACCACGATGAATCTAGGAAGCTCGAGAGTATGAACCTCTTCGTATGTTTACTGATTGTTTATGTGGTTATGTTTCAGTATAGTGGTGACATGTCATGGAACAGGAGGTTCAGGATATGGATCTAGTTCGGGCACGGGCACCGAACCAATTGATGAGGGTTTAAGGGAGTTCATTGCTTCTGATATTACTATAGGTATCCTTGATGCGACCCTGGTGATGTTTGGGTCGATCCAGGACGGTATCATCGAGCTAATGGAGGATCGCCTTCAGATTTTCAGGGCCGACCTGGCCGCTAGCCAGTCTGAGGCCCGCACTTTGTCCTTAAAGGATTACAGGGGATGTGGGGCGCCAGATTTCTTTGGGGTGAAGGACCCTATTGCCGCCAGGCGTTGGCTCGCAGATATTTCGACGGTAGTTGGAATATGTATCTTCTGTTAGCGTAATTTTCGTATAACAATAGTTTTCATGTCTGCATCGACAGACCTCCTATTGAGATGCTCTTTGGGAGGAAGTGTAGGACCCCGATATGTTAGGGTGAGGTCAGTCAACGGGTCATGGGGAGTACTTAGGTGGTACTAATAACGACTGAGAAGATTCAGCAGGTTCGGTGTAGACTTCAGACATCGCAAATTCGGCAGAAGAGTTACGCAGACAGACGCCGGTCGGACTTGGAATTCCAGGTCGGGGATATGGTTCTTCTGAAGGTGTCACATTGAAAAGATGTCATCTGATTCATAAAAAAGGCAAGGTGGGCCCCACGTATATCGGTCCTTTCAAGGTTGTGGCCCGGGTAGGCCGGGTTGCTTATCGCTTCGATCTTCCCGAGGAGCTTAGTCTGATCCATAGCACGTTTCATGTCTCTCAGCTACTTAAATGTTTAGTTGATGATTCCGTAGTGGTTCCTTTGTAGGATATTCAGCTAGATGATCGCCTGAATTATATCGAGAGACCAGTAGCGATCCTTGATCAGAAGATGAAAACCTTGAGGAACAAGATTGTTGAGTTTTTGAAAGTGTAGTGGCAACAACACAAGGGTTTTGAGTGGACGTGGGAGCCTGAGGAAGAAATGAGGGAGCATTACCCCGAGTTATTTGCAACAGTAGACTTCGAGGATGAAATTTTATTCAAGTGGGTGAGAGTCATAACGCCCAGAATCGTCAGGTAAAACCCTTACTTTAAACCCTTTCACCCTTGGACTAGACCAGAGTACGTTGGGCGTACACACGGTACGCACGACGTGTTGGGTTTTGAGCATTCTAACACTCCTAAGTGTACATGCAACCCTAAATACCTTGGATCTAGGTTTTCTCTATTATACATGCAAATATGAATATTCCAAGGTATTACCCTAACTAGCATACAATCTTTGATACTTGGGTAATAAACTAGATAGAAATACATACCTTGTTGATGTAGCTTGTCTTCATGAAGCTCGAGAGCCTAGTGCCCCAAGTGTAACACCTCAAACGGTTCACACAACATCACCAACACATGGAATAACGATGAGAAGAAGACACTCATGCTCAAATCGGCTAGCCCTCATATATGTATCACTAATGCAAATTTCTTGAGCTAAAGGGGTCCTTATATAGTGTGCACATTAGGGTTACACCATGTAACCCACGATTTTACCCATTCCTTATGCTCCATGGGTTTTAACCTCCATGGAGTATCCATGGATCACCACATGGGTTAAACCCAACATAAGGAATCATGGATCATAAGCCCACATATATAAGAATGCATGATTTACACAATCAATCCCCATATATTTAATTAGTCTCTTTTTTATCACTAAATTAAGTCCAAATTAATTCTTGATCAATACTAATTAAATAACATGATTTCATATTAATATATTAGAACTTATAATATATTAATATGTCACAAATGTCTTCTCCTCACAAACAGACTATCCAAATGTTCCGATGCCATGCAACCCAAATGGACCATGCCGAGTCGGGTTAAGTACATACCAATTATAGTTATGGACTTAGACACTAATCCAACACAACGTACTCCCATGCATGCACAAATCGGGGGTGTCCCTTACGTACGCTGGGCGTAGCCATGCGTATGCAAGAGAGGGGAAAACCCTAATTTTTAGGGTTTTCACCCTAGTTAAACACATTAACCCTTCACCCTCTTTACTTTATCATCCCCCATTGCCTTTTGTGCTAATCTCGAAACCCTACCACCTTGAAGAGCATTCTTGAGCTTACTAAGAGTTTTGGGTGTTCCTTTTGTGATCTTGAAGAAGAAGGAGCCTTGAGGAGAAGCAAATGACAAGAAGAATCTTTTATATCCAGAGGTTGTGCATCATTTCTAGCCCATTAGAGGTACAAAGTCTGAAACTTGCTCATTCTAAGCTTAGATCTAGGTTTAGGAAAGAATTTAGCATCTTTTGGTCCCATAGCATGGTCTTTTGGCGTATGGGCTACTCCAGACCATTGGAGCTGTCCTTGTGGACTCTTAGGGGTGCATGAAGTCATAAAAACAAATCTTGGAGGTTAAGACTAAACCACGCATGAGTTGGTGACCACATAACAAAGATAGAATGCTTAATCCATGGTTTGAGTCCCATTAAGTCATGCAAAAGCATAAAGTGTGCAACTCTATGGCTTAAGACACTTTTGGCTGATTGACCAGTATGTCGGGCGTACTCCTGAGTACGTTGCACATACTAAGCCAGTGCCCTGATTCCGAATCAACATCGTACGTCGGGGGTACGAGCCATGTACGCCGTGCGTACGTAGTCTGTGGGCTTAAGGAATTTTGGGCTCGAGTCACGATGGGCTTTTTGCCTTGTTTAGGTTTGGGCCTCAGGCCTTTCTATAGTAACATGTCATTTTTGGGCTTTAGGCCCTTTTGGGGCTATTAGCCGCATAATGGGCCTTAGCGTCTTTTAGTTGAGCTTGGAATGCCTTTCGGGCTAGTTTGGATTTTAGCCTTGGTGGGATAGGCCTAATAAGGCGAGGGTTAGGCAACCCTTTGCCTTACAAGTCGAGATTTAGGGTTTGGACGCTCAGGTTGGATTACTGACCTAATTTCTAATTAGGGTTTTATACTGGTGCTATAGAGAGAGGATTTTACGAGCAGTCGCTTGAGTATGATTCGATACCTTCAGTTTGAGGTGAGTTTCCTTCACTGTATTTGTGGGTCGAAGGCACCAATGCCGACCCACTCGATTATGTTTGTAGTATGATGGTTGTCTTCGTGACAGCTGTCCGTGATGCCTTTATTTGCTTGATGTCCCGGTGACTCTTTTGTTTTGATATTATGTGGTAGTGGTAGGGTTGAAATAGATCTGATACCGGTAGAAAGAGACCGAATGGGTTGAGATACACCCAGTATCAGTTGTAAGAGACTGAAGGGATTAAAATATACCCAGTACCAGTTAAAAGAGATCGAAGGGGTTGAAATATACCCGGTACCGGTTGAAAGAGACCGAAGGGGTTGCGAGTACCCAAATATGCTTGACTGTTATGTATGTATGGTATGGGGTATTTTGAGGGAACTCACTAAGCTTTGTGCTTATGGTTTTCAGTTTATGTTTCAGGTACTTCCAGCTCGAAAGGGAAGGGCCCGGCTTGATCGCACCGCATCCACCTATGATTTTCCGCATCACGTGATTTTGGGATTTTGTACTATGATAATATGTTATTATGATATACTCTTGACTAATCTTATGATTTCTATATGGTTGAAATGAATTAAAAAGTGAAAAACTTTATTTGAATTTTTTAGATGCCACAAGTTGGTATCAGAGCCTTGGTTTGAGGGATTCGGACATACTCTCGGGTGTGTCTGAACTCAAATCGAGGATTTGGTAAGTCTTTCATAAAAATAAATATTTTAACAAGAAATTTCCAACAATAGAAGGTGGTGTGATGCGTGCAATCAGTCGAACTCAAGTAAGTTTTCCCAAAATACCCATATATGTTTATGTTATGAATCTGTGAATCGCATGCTAGACTAAGGTTAAGGATCTGCTCAGGATTGCATGATAGTATGCTAGGAGAGATGCCTTTATGTGCCTATTGTATGATCTTATAGATCTTCATGCTAGTGTCAGATCAGTTATCATATAGGATGACCCCGTTCAGGTTATGTGCTAACTTGAATTGCTTGATGCACGAATGTTGCGCGCTTTGTGCTTTTAGGATACTTTATTAGTACCAACTGACTAGTGGACGAATGCGTTTGATTACATATTATTGGAATTATATAATTTTAGAAGGATAGGTTTAACTCTATTGCACAGCTCTTGTTTGAGTCCAACGGTTGTAGTGTGGGACCTTTCATTCAAAGAATTATCGAGTACCGACAGTATGTAGTTGTATTCGTGCGGTAGTTGGATGGTATTAGTGACATCTCCTTTTGCAGCTGATAGAAGAGAGTGGTGAGGAAAGGAACCCTAGGGAGCTCCTGGGTTATGTCTTGGTGCTTAGGACGCTTGGTAATAGGGAAGAATTATTAAAATGAGAAGAGAGTGACTTGGAAGAGTCGGGGTAGTCCTTGAGGAGGGTATAAATAGGTGTGGAAGGTAGTATTGGGCCCGTACTACTGGAAGCACATGCTGTATAACTGAGATCAAGAATACCACGATGAATCTAGGAAGCTCGAGAGTATGAACCTCTTCGTATGTTTACTGATTGTTTATGTGGTTATGTTTCAGTATAGTGGTGACATGTCATGGAACAGGAGGTTCAGGATATGGATCTAGTTCGGGCACGGGCACTGAACCAATTGATGAGGGTTTAAGGGAGTTCATTGCTTCTGATATTACTAGAGGTATCCTTGATACGACCCTGGTGATGTTTGGGTCGATCCAGGACGGTATCATCGAGCTAATGGAGGATCGCCTTAAGATTTTCAGGGCCGACCTGGCCGCTAGCCAGTCTGAGGCCCGCACTTTGTCCTTAAAGGATTACAGGGGATGTGGGGCGCCAGATTTCTTTGGGGTGAAGGACCTTATTGCCGCCAGGCGTTGGCTCGCAGATATTTCGACGGTAATTGGAATACATATCTTCTGTTAGCGTAATTTTCGTATAACAACAGTTTTCATGTCTGCATCGACAGACCTCCTATTGAGATGCTCTTCGGGAGGAAGTGTAGGACCCCGATATGTTAGGGTGAGGTCAGTCAACGGGTCATGGGGAGTACTGAGGTGGTACTCATAACGACTGAGAAGATTCAGCAGGTTCGGTGTAGACTTCATACATCGCAAATTCGGCAGAAGAGTTACGCAGACAGACGCCGGTCAGACTTGGAATTCCAGGTCGGGGATATGGTTCTTCTGAAGGTGTCACATTGAAAAGCTGTCATCTGATTCATAAAGAAGGGCAAGCTGGTCCCCACGTATATCGGTCCTTTCAAGGTTGTGGCCCGGGTAGGCCGGGTTGCTTATCGCTTCGATCTTCCCGAGGAGCTTAGTCTGATCCATAGCATGTTTCATGTCTCTCAGCTGCAGAAATGTTTAGTTGATGATTCCGTAGGTGTTCCTTTGTAGGATATTCAGCTAGATGATCGCCTGAACTATATCGAGAGACCAGTAGCTATCCTTGATCAGAAGATGAAAACCTTGAGGAACAAGGTTGTTGAGTTTTTGAAAGTGTAGTGGCAGCAACACAAGGGTTTTGAGTGGACGTGGGATCCTGAGGAAGAAATGAGGGAGCATTACCCCGAGTTATTTGCAACAGTAGACTTCGAGGATGAAATTTTATTCAAGTGGGTGAGAGTCATAACGCCCAGAATCGTCAGGTAAAACCCTTACTTTAAACCCTTTTACCCTTGGACTAGACCAGAGTACGTTGGGCGTACACACGGTACGCACGACGTGTTGGGTTTTGAGCATTCTAACACTCCTAAGTGTACATGCAACCCTAAATACCTTGGATCTAGGTTTTCTCTATTATACATGCAAATATGAATATTCCAAGGTATTACCCTAACTAGCATACAATCTTTGATACTTGGGTAATAAACTAGATAGAAATACATACCTTGTTGATGTAGCTTGTCTCCATGAAGCTCGAGAGCCTAGTGCCCCAAGTGTGACACCTCAAATGGTTCACACAACATCACCAACACATGGAATAACCATGAGAAGAAGACACTCATGCTCAAATCGGCTAGCCCTCATATATGTATCACTAATGCAAATTTCTTGAGCTAAAGGGGTCCTTATATAGTGTGCACATTAGGGTTACACCATGTAACCCACGATTTTACCCATTCCTTATGCTCCACGGGTTTTAGCCTCCATGAAGTATCCATGGATCACCACATGGGTTAAACCCAACATAAGGAATCATGGATCATAAGACCACATATATAAGAATGCATGATTTACACAATCAATCCCCATATATTTAATTAGTCTCTTTTTGATCACTAAATTAAGTCCAAATTAATTCTTGATCAATACTAATTAAATAACATGATTTCATATTAATATATTAGAACTTATAATATATTAATATGTCACAAATGTCTTCTCCTCACAAACGGACTATCCAAATGTTCCGATGCCATGCAACCCAAATTGACCATGCCGAGTCGGGTCAAGTACATACCAATTATAGTTATGGACTTAGACACTAATCCAACACGACGTACTCCCATGCATGCACAAATCAGGGGTGTCCCTTACGTACGCCGGGCGTAGCCATGCGTATGCAAGAGAGGGGAAAACCCTAATTTTTAGGGTTTTCACCCTAGTTAAACACATTAAGCCCTTCACCCTCTTTACTTTATCATCCCCCATTTCCTTTTGTGCTAATCTCGAAACTCTACCACCTTGAAGAGCATTCTTGAGCTTACTAAGAGTTTTGGGTGTTCCTTTTGTGATCTTGAAGAAGAAGGAGCCTTGAGGAGAAGCAAATGACAAGAAGAATCTTTTATATCCAGAGGTTGTGCATCATTTCTAGCCTATTAGAGGTATAAAGTCTGAAGCTTGCTAATTCTAAGCTTAGATCTAGGTTTAGGGAATAATTTAGCATCTTTTGGTCCCATAGTTTGGTCTTTTGGAGTATGGGCTACTCCAGACCATTTGTGTTATCCTTTTGGACTCTTGGGGTGCATGAAGTCATAAAAACCGTATCTTGGACGTTAAGACTCAACCATGCATGAGTTGGTGACCACATAAGGGAGATAGAAGGCTTAATCCATGGTTTAAGTCCCATTAAGTCATGCAAAAGCATAAAGTTTGAAAATTTATGGCTTAAGACACTTTTATGAGCTTGGATCTGAATTTTGGACGTTAAAACTTAATGGGTTAAGACATTGGGACATGTTTGGACTGACTGACCATTATGTCGGGCGTACTGGCCAGTGCCCCGATTCCAGATCAACAGCGTACACCGGGTGTACGAGCCATGTATGTCGTGCGTACATAGTCTGTGGGCTTAAGGAATTTTGGGCTCAAGTCTTGATGGGCTTTTTGCTTTGTTTAGGTTTGGGTCTCATGCATTTCTTTAGTAACAGATCATTTTTGGGCCTTAGTCCATTTTGGGGCTATTGGGCCCATATTGGGACTTAGGGTCTTGTAGTTGGCTTAAAATGCCTTTTGGGCTAGTTTAGATTTGAGCCTTGGTGGGATAGGCACAATATGGCAAGGGTTAGGCAACCCTTTGCCTTACAAGTCGAGATTTGGGGTTTGGACCCTCGGGTTGGATTATTGACCTAATTTCTAATTAGGGTTTTATACTTGTGCTATAGAAAGAGGATTTTGCGAGTAAGCCGCTCAAGTGTGATTCGATACCTTCTGTCTGAGGTGAGCTTCCTTCATTGTATTCGTGGGTCGAATTCACCAATGTCGGCCCAATCGATTATGTTTGTAGTATGATGGTTGTCTTCGTGACAATTGTCCGTGATGCCTGTATTTGCTTGATGTCCTGGTGTCTCTTTTGTTTTGATAATATGTGGTAGTGGTGGGGTGAAATAGAACCGGCATCGATTGAAAGAGACCAATGGGGTTGAGATACACCCAGTACCGATTGCAAGAGACCGAATGGGTTGAAATATACCTAGTACCGGTTGAAAGAGACCGAAGGGGTTCAAATATACCCGACGTCGGTTGAAAGAGACCGAAGGGGTTGCGAGCATCCAAATATACTTGACTGTTATGTATGTATGGTATGGGGTATTTTGGGGGAAGTCACTAAGCTTTGTGCTTACGGTTTTCAATTTATGTTTCAGGTACTTCCAACTCGAAAGGGAAGGGCTCGGCTTGATCGCACCGCATCCACCTATGATTTTCATATCACGTGATTTTGGGATTTTGGGATCTGATATTATGTTATTTTGATATACTCTTGACTATTTTTATGATTTCTGTATGGTTGAAATGAATTTAAAAGTGAAAAATTTTATTTGAATATTTTGAGACGCTACATAATGGTTGGTTAATGGTAGATTTAATAAAAAACTAAAAATTTCTATGAATTTGTGGAGTGCTACAAGTTAGTATCAGAGCCTTGGTTTGAGAAAATTGGATGAACATTCATGTGAATCTAGACCCAAACTAAGGAACTGCAAAAATTTGAAAATGGTTTTCAAAAGTAACCAAGGAAGGATGCAATGTGTACGATTAGCCGGAGCAAGAAAGTATACCCTAAGTTACCCATACTGTTATTTGATATGATGTTTATGGTAGAACAACATGCTAGTTGTAGAGGAGGGATCTTCAAGAATTGCATGATAGAATTGCCTGATGTATGATGCCTTATTCATATAGAGTTTTCTTGCTTATTTGTTTGTAGGACTCTTTCGAGTGTGAATTAACTACTAACTGAATACGTTAAGTCACATGTTGCATGGATTATATAATTTTAGAGTAAAGGATCTGGTCCTATTGTGCAGCTCTTGTCTGAGTCCAACCGTTGTAGGGTGGAATCTTTTAATCTAAGGTTATTTAAGCTATGTTGCATGTGATTGTATTCATGAAGTAGTTAACTGGAACTAATGGGGGTCATTCTATAATTGATTCCAGTGTGAGGTGTGGACCCTAGGATAGCTTCGAGACTATGTAGGGCACATGATGCACTTTTAGCAAGTGTTGGGAGTATCATTATGAATGAGTATGGATGTAGTAGGCCAGTTTTGGAATGATTAGTCACTCTAGAGAGAGTGAGGATATGATGTATGCATATCCTAGTTGTTGTATTTGTTTTGGGTGGTTGTGATGATCCTTAAGACAAATACGGGTAGGTGTGGAAGGTAGTATGGGCCCGTATTACTGAAAGCACAGGACCCGTACGTGTAGCAAGGAAGTCACAAAACCGAGAGGTAGTCCCATCATGTGGTTGTAGCAATGTGTATTGTGGCATTCCTGATGCACTTTTTGGTTCATTTTCAGTATGGAGTTCATGAGGGGATTTGGTTCAGGATATTGAGCTGATGTCTAGGATAGGCCGGGGTTGACTGTTGATCAGATAAGGGAGATGATTACCGTCGAGGTTTCGTAGATACTGTCGGAAGAATTGTCTGGTATCGTGGATCGGATTACTGGAAGGCTAGTTGCCAAGTTCGAGGAGCGAACTGCAGCTTTGCAGACTGTGAGAGGGACTGCTTAGATGACTACTGGGGGAGATCTTGATGTGGGAATGCGACTAGGGAAGAGAGGGAGGGCTCATTCAATGATGGAAGAAGAGTTCAAGGCAGCTAACTTGTGTATTGGAAGTCAAGGGAGATACAATATTTGCGGGAAATGTGGGGGAACCCACGTGTTTGCTTGCCACAAGTTCAAATGCTACAAGTGTGGAGAGAGAGGGCATGTCTTTCGCAATTGCAAGAAGGATCGGATTTGTTTCCACTGTCACCAGTCGTGTCATCTCAAACCCGACTGCCCTACATGGGTAGCAGAGGGAGTGCAAACGCAGATGTCCACCGTCCGGCAGGAGGTCAAGGTTGAAACGCAAGAAATCATAGGTATGAAATTTTGATCCTCGATTTAGTTTTGAATGGATAGTCATTCGTGTAGTAGCTTGTTAGAATTATTATGCTAGCATTTATAGGCCGTAATGGGCCAGGGATTAGGCTTACGGGATGCTTCATGCATCATAAAGTAGAAGGATCATTCGTGAAGGGTTGGAAGCTGTAATGTTGGGAAGGCTTCTGACATACCCATTTAGGGTTCGGGATTTCCTCGCGGTTGCTGGTTACTATTCAGGAATTGTCATATGTCATTTTGTATACCGAGAGATGTGTTTAGAGAGAATATGAACGTACTGTTTCTTTTGGCTACGATGTGGAGAATGTAGGCCATTGAGGGAGTAAGCCCAAAGTGAGGAGGACTAAGCATTCTGCTTGGATGATCAGATGCCACATGGTCGAAGGATCAATAGCCAGATTCATTTTTGATGGGTTCCGCATGATGGACCGAAGGAAGTTACGGTGTAAGTTTGTTGGATTTTGGTATTCGAGACTATTGAGATATTTTATGATAAGAATGATTGAGATATTGATCTGAAGTGAGTGCAGGGCGAGTTGTCGTAAAGTCCTGCTCTCGAGTTGTCGTAGCTGGCTGTCCCTTCTAGGACAACGAAATAGAGTTAAGAGTAGTACGTATTGCTCAGGTTGAATATCAATCGGGAGTGGTAGGGTGAGAAGGAGTCGGTATGGCCGTGGTATTGGATGGCATTCGAAAGTCTAGGTTTAGTTAGTTGAGAAATTGTAGGATCGGTTCGGTTATTAAAGCTGGAAATTTGCTTTGAGAAGGTTGTATGGATGGTGATCCATCTGAAAAGCTTAGGATCCGAATGCTATGGATTGTGAGCAAGTACTAAGAGTCTTGAAATCATTGGAGAAGGACTAATTCCAAGTGGGGGAGAACCGCTTGGAAAATCGGTAATAATTTCAAATGCGCATTATCTTGGAATTTGTATCTAAAGACTAACTAGTAGTTGGTTTTGATCATAATCAGGAAAATAAGAGGCTAAGGATTTCAATTATCTCGGTCGGAGGATTCTGCTCGTATTGATCTTCGATGAAGTATTCTTGTAGATGGATGACAAAACCATGGGTTGGGCCCATGGCAATTATGGAAATGTTGTGAGACTATAGGGTAATCGTAACGTTCCCTAGGTGGTAGTCGGGCGTAGAAGTATGGTAAGTCTATGATTTGGCTGTAGCATTCTTTGGGATGAGTTAGGTCATAACAGGAATGGTTGTGGGAATGTGGCAAGAACGATGAGGAACCGTGAGCTTCCCATTCCAATGATTGGATGGTGTCACGACGTGTCACGGACCCTCGTGGGTTTCATCTATGTGATGACAAGTGAAGTTTTTGGCTATCAAATTGGGGTAAGCCTGATTGTAGTTATTGGTTATCAGATCAAGGGTAAGCCCGAGTGAAGTTACTGGTTAGGCGGACCGAAGTATGGTCAGCGGATAACATTGTTGAGTTGAATGAGTGCTTGGGTTAATCTGGTATGCGACCGATTAATATCCGTTCAGTTCTCGTCAACGCATTTATATGTTGGGTATGCTTTCTGTATGTTTTGAGGATGTTCCAGTTAGGGACTAAGAGTAGGTACGACGAACAGATGATCGTCAGTCTTAGAGTATGGTTTCTGAATTTTAGAACTGATGGGTTCCCGGTCCCGGGAAGTGTATTAATGGAATTGATTGTGAGTGTAGTTCGAGAATTTCCGGTTGTTGGTTTGTCACTGGAAGTTGGGTTTTCAGTTGGAGGGAGAAAGATAGTCGTGCAATTGAGTAACTTCGAGTTATTTTTTGTTGACAGTTGTGGGTTTCCGTGTAGTCTCTCGAGTTTTTCGAAGAAAGATGCTTTAACTTGAAGTGGTTAAAGGGAGTGTGGGATATGTTGACATTATGGTATTTCACAACAACAATTATCACTCCAATATCCGTGTGCCATCGTTCGACTTCTTCTATGGGAGGAAGTGTCGTACCCCAGTTTATTAGGGAGAGATTGGTCATAGAGTCATGGGAAGGACTAAGGTAGTCCTTTAGACGGTAGAACTTATTCAGTAGATCAGACAGAGATTACATACAACTTATAGTCGGCAGAAGAGTTATCCCGACAAGCGTCGATCTGAGTTGGAGTTTCAGGTCAGTGACATGGTTTTACTGAAGGTATCACCCTGGGAGGGTGTAATACGGTTAAAGAAGAAGGGAAATATGGGGACCTGATATATTGGGCCATTTCGAGTGATTGTTAGGATTGGAAAGTTAGCTTATAGATTGGATTTTCCAGAGGATCTCAGCCAGATCCATAAAACTTTCGATGTTTCGTAGCTTCGGAAGTGTGTGGCGGATGATTCGGCAGTTGTTCCCGTAGGAGATATTCAGGTTGATGATCGCCTGAATTATATGTAGAGACCAGTGGCAATCCTAGGCCGGAAGACAAAGACCCTGCACAACAAAGTGGTATCGTTAGTCAAGGTTTAGTGGCAGCATCGGACGGGTTCCGAATGGACATGGAACCCAAGACAGAGATGTGTGAGCATTTTTCCGAGTTATTCGCAGCAGCAGACTTCGAGGACGAAGTCTAGTTCAAGTGGGGGATAATTGTAACATCCTTTTCATGAGGTATTTTAAATTTTAACTCTAAGTATGAAGAATTAATGCATTTTGTCCATTGTACATGAGAAAGATTTTAAAATGGCTCAGAGTGGTTGGCCATGCAAGACCATAAAATTTGGAAACTTTATGTTCAAGAATGATATTTGGGACTTAGATCTGCAATTTGGACGTAAAATATGAACTATTAAGTGCTTATTGGGTTAAGATGAGATCTATCAGCGTACGCTGGTCATACCAATTGATATGTTACACATACACAACTAAACCCCCGTTTCCTGGCCAGCCATCGAGTACGCCCCGCGTACAGAAGAGTACGCACCACGTACTCGGCTAGTTCAACTCGACTGCTTTGTTGACTTTTACCTTTGACCAAGTTTGACCAGAGGGTATTTTAGGAAAATTTGAGTGGTACTTGAGATCTGTCATTATTTAGTGTTTAGGTGACCAATTGAGTTGCCATTCAGAGTTGTGTTCTGTCAGATATCCTTGCAGACTGAGAGGTGAGTTTTCCTCAATGTACTTGTTGGTCAAAGGCACCAATGCCAGCCCACTAGATTGTGTATCCTGGTTCAGAGGATGTTGACATATTATAGTGGTCTGTAGATTGGTATCCTAGTAAATAGGATGTAGTATGCAGTAGTGGTATGTAAATTTGTCAGTTGTCTGATAACTAGTTATATGCTTATTTGTTGTTGGATATATGTTATATCTTATGTATATGTCGACATAGTATGGTTGGGTTGAGGTAGCACAACTTTGTAAGGTAGCCAAAAAAACCAGGAGCAAGCCAGACATAAGATGTAGGCCCCAAGGGCAAGCCAGACTTTGTTGTGGGAGCGGGAGCAAGACAGATGTGAGTTGTGGGCCTGATAGGCAAGCGAGACTCATACTGTGGGCTCAGGGGTAATCCAGTATGTTAGCTGTGGACCCAATATATGTTGTTATATGTTGTGTGATGGTAGTTTGGGGAAACTCACTAAGCTTTGGCTTACAGTTTCAGTTTATTGTTTCAGGTACTTCAGATGATCGCGGGAAAGCGAAGGCGTGATCGTGCATATCTTCCTGTTTTGTGTTATAGGATCTTGGGAAAACTCTGACTTTTAAATAATACTTTTGGAACAATGGCTCTTTTGTAAACAATGGTTGGTTAATGGTTGATTTTAATTTTTTTTTAATTTCTATGAATTTTTGGAGTGTTACACCTTTCCATCTTTCTTTCTTCCCTCTTTTGTTTCCATTTTCTCTCAATTCTTTCTTGTTCTGCTGCTTTCGGCAATCTACGACGATTTCAACTTAGGATTTCGACCATCGGTTCCATCCCTACTACCGGCGACACCTTTCCATCACCGGCGACGTATCTTCTCCGGTGACTAAGGTTTAGTTACGCCGACTAAGGTACAATTCCTTCCTAATTTTAATTTCACTTTTGCTTGTAATGTCGATTTCCAACTTATAGTTGAGTTAATTGCAAAAAAAAAATCATTGATTTTAGTTTTTTTCATTTGTTGTTATCACTAGATCGATTACCACCACCACTGCACCACCTTGTTGAATGACGGCCACCATAGGTTCCTTCATCTATTAATTTCGAGATTATTTGCAAAATTTGTGTATTTGTGTCCATTATGTGAAATTTGCCACATGTATGTATATTTGGTATATATATTTGTATTTTCATGATATATGTATGTGAATTTATGTATAATGTGTATTTGTATGTATGAAAACATGAATGTGGAATATTGTATGTGTGTATAGTATATGCGTCTATATGTGTATTTGTATGTATATGTGTGTATAATGTGTATTTCTATGTATGAAATGTGGATTGTATGTATGTATGTATAAATTATGTATGTATATTTGAATTTGTATGAAATATGTATATTGCAATGCTATAGTGGAAAAAGAACAAATAAAGTAGGATGATATTATCGATAATGGTATTTAAGGTATATGTGTATTAATTTGTATGTAATGTGGATTATATGTGTGTAAAATGTGTATGTGTATGTATGAATAGATGAAATTATGTATGCAATGTGTATTTTTTGTAGAATGCTATTACTGAGAATGTTAATATCGAGAATGCTATTATTGTAGGATGTTATTATTGAAAAAAAAATACAAATAAAGTGGGATGCAATTATTAAGAATGATATTTAAAAAAAACAATATGGATTGTAAAAAAACAAATAAAGTAGGATGATATTATTGTAGGATGCTATTATTGAAAATTTATATGTATATCTTATAATTTTTCAGGTAATGGTGTCGATATGGATCTTGTTTCTTTACACCATGGCTGCTGTTATGGGCCATGGACATGGGGGCGATGGAATCGGGGACCCACCTCCCCCTTGTGATAGAGGTCCTGGTCAGCATAAGTAGGATGGTAAGTCTTATTATGAAATTTTTATTTAGTATTTTTATTCAGTTATTATAAAATATCGTTCTAATAATTGATAATTATATTTATAATTGTGCCACCGAGGAGAGTCATAGGAAAAGCCAAAAATATTAAGCTCGAAAAGTCGCTCTTAAGTAATAAGGGAAAACCAATTGACTTGGACTTTGATAGGGATATGACATTTGATCTTGTAGGATAACCAAAAGACATGTTTGAACATGAAATTGGGAAAATAATGTGGCGGATAGTTCCTTTTGATACAAGAAGTTGGAAAAAAGTTTCTTCCGCGATAAAGGATACAGTAAAACAGCATATAAGGGTAAATTATTTATATAAGAATAGTTCATATGTTTAATTATGATTGGTTTTTACTTAACTAACTTTTTTTGTTTTTGTAGACAAAGTTTGATTTTGATCGGGTTTTTGTGGATCCAAAGGTTGCTAAGTTGTTAGAGGGTTTTGAAGCGGCTTAATTTAAAGGTTTTAGAGAGCGTAAAGTTGAAGCAAAACAATATTTTTTTTAGTCGGAGGGTATGAGGATATCCCGATAGCATTAGCCACCCCTTGAAGATATGGATGTTGATAATTGGAGGAAAACAATTGAGTATTTCCAAATGGATGAACACATGATTGTTTCGGCAAGAAACAAAAAAGTCTGTGAACTTTAAATGTCCGTGGACCGTGGGGGTCGAGCTCGTACAGCAGTACATTCTATAAAAAGGTAACGTACGATATATCTAATTTTTTACGTAAAATATAATCTAATTTTTAATGTTAAACATAACCTAAAGAGGTTTGGAATGTTCCAAGCTGCTAATACCGATAAGAATGGTGTATTTGTTACTGATATAGAGGAGCATCAATACGTAAGTATTTAATTATATTTTTATAATATAATTAAATTTTTATTTATAATTAATTGTTAATCATTTTTGGAAAACACATAATCGGTTAGTGCAAGAGCTCTTGAACAAACGCAAGGGTTAAATGAAGAAAGAGATTTAACACACGGTGAAGAAAGAGCATGTTTCGAGAAAGTATTAGGTTCTAAGCATGGCCACATCAGAGGCATCAGCCAAAAACCTTCTGCCATCCTGCTGATTGCACAACCATCACAGCCACCACCAGAGTCACAACCATCACAGGTAAAACAAGACTATTTAATTTCAAAGTCTCATATATCTATATAATGATCAATAAATACATGTTGATTTGGTAATTGTTTCTATGTTTCAAGTGCAAGAAATAGCAATGTACTTTGGCTTTTTTTTGTCTCAAGTGTAAGAAATATCAATATACTTTGGTATCAATAAATGCATGTTGATTTGGTAATTGTGTTTTTGTCCCATGTGCAAGAAATAGAAATGTACTTTGGTATTTCTTGTATTTAAAGTTCTTTACCACAAAATAAGTAGAAAGTAAGCTACAGTTTCTTGTACAACAAGACTATTTAATTTCAAAGTCTCATATATCTATATAATAATAAATAAATGCATGTTGATTTGGTAATTGTATTTGTAATTGTGTTTATGTTCCAAGTGCAAGAAATAGCAATGTAATTTGGTATCAATAAATGCATGTTGATTTGGTAATTGTGTTTTTGTCCCAAGTGCAAGAAATAGCAATGTACTTTGGTATTTCTTGTATTTAAGGTTCTTTAGCACAAAATAAGTAAAAAGTAAGCTACCATTTCTTGTAAAACAAAATTATTTAATTTCAAAGTCTCATATATCTATATTAAATTAGTAAATGCATGTTGATTTGGAAAAAAGGATAAGGTTAACGAATGATGTTGAATATGTAGATGAAAAAATGCTTAAATTATATATATATATATATATATATATATATATATATATATATATATACACACACACATACATACTCGGATTACTTGAGTTGTCTGACTGGACCTGCCACAGGCATGCAACTTGGGCTATCGGGCAGCCTGACGTCAGATAACTTGAGTTTCCTTCGAGCATACCTAATTTATATATGTTTCTTCAAATTCCCTTGATTATGATAATGGTTTCCATTGCATTCCAACTCCAAAATTCTGGAGAGTGTGACCTTCGCCAAGGGCATTCTCCCTTAGACCCCGTAAGGGGTGCGACCCCTTACACCGTCTTTCTTCGTGTTTGGAATCAAAGCAGGAAAGTCTACTCATTTGTTACAGTGATCCATCAGGTTAAATATTAAGGGTAATGTTATAGGATTAGTACGTAAGAATCGACGAGATGGGGTAGATTGTCTTGTGGAAATCTATGATAATGATATATTGTTGGTAATAGTTTGTTTTGCAAGTTTATTAATTATGGATAGTTATCATAATAAGATTGTGGGATTGAAAACCCTATGTTTCTCACCAGGTTTTCCCAAACCTGACCATTCAAACTATATGCATCACAGGTATCACATGTAGCTGGATTAAAGCTGCTGGAACTTGATTATGATTCCGAGTGATTAAGATAGAACATGCAATAGTGTTCAAACTGTTAGGTCCTTACGCTGTAACATATGTTAGGTACCGATTATAACACCCTTAGGGTTTTGTATTTTAAAACATCTTTACTAAAGTTATTTTAATAAAATGATACAGTTTCTGCAAAATGTTTTATTGTACTGGGATTTTCCGCAAACAAAGATATTTTGATTTCTAAAGCGTAAAGAAAAGTTTTTTTTTGGTTATGAAAAATAAGATATATCACAACAACTTTCAGAAGCATACTGCTACAAGGAACTATGATACCCCTCTACGATCACTTATATGGTTTCTCTTCCTTAAATGTGTGACCCATACACAAATTCATACGATAGTCGTGTCTCACTATAATGAAGGTGTCTATAGATCTGTCACTAAGTTTCAGATAAATGGAAATGGATGGAATACACATATTGTCCATTATTTTCAACATCAATACACATGTGGTAAGTGGCAGATGGAAAGATTTCTACATTCACATGCTCTTCGGTTTGTCGATCTAGAGGAGATGACTCTCTTTCCATTGTCAATACAGTTTACACTAATGCAAGATATAAACAACAATATAATGTTGCTTTTGCACCACTTTCTCATGTTAATTATTGGTCAGCATTCGATTGTATGATCGAATCATATTACTAAAAAATTTCTATTAGTTGAGGTTAAAGACCTTCAATCCATATTCACAACGAGATGGATATTCATCATCTTGATGAAACTCGTAGATAAGGACTATGCAATCAACCTGGTCCCCGAAGAAATTATTTAAATTATCAATGAAGATTTAATGTAATGTGAACTATATATTGTTTAATTAGTCTTGTTATTTCCTCCTCAATTTGTCTAGTATTTCTTTTGTAATTTTATGTTTGTTTTTTCTTGTAGTTTGGAACACCTAGTTCCCAGGTACAATCTTAAATTAATAATAATTGTAATTAAATTTTGAGTATGGACCATCTATACGGGGCGTAGAAGGCCTCTCTATGTGGGGCGTAGATCAATAAGCGCATGCGTGGACTTATTGCCCTACGCAGGGCATAACTTTGGTTACGCAGGGCGTAGGTTCGCTAATTTCAAACCCTAATTGAGGGGTTGTGAGCTCTATTTAAAGGCTCTAATCTCTTAAGAGCCTCCCCATGCTCACCCTCCACCCTTTCCTTCTCTAACTTCGAAACCTTGGCCCTTGGTGTGATCCTTGATTCCATGAAGTGATATTTTTGTTTGTTTTTGGTGAAGAATGAGAACTTGGAAGGTGTGCTTAGAGTTCATAGCTTGTAGATCCATAATCTACTCTTTTTCAACATCCTGCAAAAAGTATAAAGTCTAAACCTTGTTGATCCTTTTGTTAGATCTAGCTTGTTATGAGTTTGTATGAGTTTGTGTCCCTTAATATTGGATCTTGGGAGTTTAAGCAACTCCAGAACTCATGAGGAGTGTCTCTCATCATTTTTTTTATCTTTGTGATCAATAAAACTAGGATCTTGGTCACTCCCATTTAGCCATGCTTGATCTATTGAGCTTTTGGGTCATGTTTAAGACTTAGGGTTTGGTTTTGTACTCCTTGTAGCCATGCAAGGGCATAAAGGTTGTGACTTTATCATTTAAGACATCCATGAGGTTTAGGTCTGAGAGTTGGACGTTTGGTCTTAAGGTATTTAGGTCTTAATAGAAAGTTGGCAAGCAACATGATTCCGTAGGGCGTAATCTTAGCTACGCAACGTGTAGCTTTGTTTAATCCCGTTTTTTCATAAGAAGACTCTACGCAGTGCGTAGAGAACGAGTACACATGGCGTAACCCCAGAAGGCCAACTTTTGGTCTAATTGGAAGTTAGGTCTTGAGGGGTGGGTCCTAGACATGGATGGGTAAAATGGTCTTTTACCCAAGTAGGTCAATCAGAACCAAGACTTGTGATTGGGGATTGTTACCTAATTCTAATTAGGGTTTATGATGTGTTATTTAGTATGGTGAGTTTCGTTCTAGGCATCTTAGGTGTGTGATTTGTTTGTCTGACATCAGATTGAGGTGATTCTTCTCACTGTACTCATGGGTTGAAGGCACCAATGTCGGCCCATTGTATTGTGCTAGTTGTCTTTGTGACTCTTGCATGTTTATGTTGGGATGGGACTATTTGTATGTAGGGCTAGGACCATTATTATTTATGTTGGGTTGGGCCTATTTATATGATGGGTTGGGCCAGTTATTATTTATATTGGGATGAGCCCAACTGTACGTTGGGTTGGGCCCATTACTATTCATGTTGGGCTGGGCCCAATATCATGTATGTTGGGCTGGACCCGTTATTATGTTGGGTTGGGCCCATTTAGTTATGTGATGGGCTAGGCCTATTTATTTGGTATGTGGTATTTGGGGAACTCACTATGCTTCGTGTTTACATTTTTGTGGTTTAACGTTTTCAGGTACTTCAAGTTCGAAAGGGAAGGGTCTGACATGATTGCATCACATCCACTAGAGACTTCACACTTATGATTTGATGATACACTAATGTTCTTTTTGAAACACTGATTGTCATTGATGATCCTTTATGATACATGTGACACCAAGTTTCAGGTATGTTTCTTTTAAGTAAGTTTATATGTTAGATGTTGGATTTCTGGTGGCCACAGCGTGATGATGGAATCCCACGGCGGAGCCAAGGCCAAAGTTTTGTGGGCTTTCAGCTAGTGCCACGGCGTGACATCTATTCGCCATGGCATGGCCACTGTTTATTGGCAAACCCTAACCCTAGGTTTGAGCCCTTATTTAAGGGAATGTAATAGCTAGGGTTGCCCATCCTCAACCTCAATCACTCTCCCTCAGCCTCCAAGTGAAAACCCAAGCCTCTATTGCTAACCTTTTAGCTTTTGTTTGTTTTGGTGTTGTTTTGAAGAAGAAAAAGAAGAAGGCACCCTTGAGCTTTGTTTCAGCAAGAAAGTATGCCCATCTACCTTAACCATGTTTTTGGACATTTGTAAGTCCACCAATCCCCACGGCATGACATTTGGTTGCCACCGCGTGGCGATTGGGAAGGAACCCGTCTACTTTGTCGTTTAGCGGCCATGGCGTGCCCAAGGATGGCGACGACGTGGCGATTAGCTGGAGGTTGATCTTTGACTTTTGACCATTGACTTTGACCAAGTTTGACTTTAGCTAATTTGGAATATTTTGAGTAGTAGGTTGAGGCTTGGTCTTTGTGTGATGTATAGGTGACCCATAGAGCCAGTGTTTGGAGCAGTGATCAGTTCAGCTATCGCTCAGATTGTGAGGTGAGTCTTTCCTCACTATACTTATGGATCGAAGGCACTAATTCCGACCCACTAGGTTTTGTATCCTGGTATATAGGATGATGTTATGCCGGTTATATGATAGACTGGTAGATCTGTATGATTATCTGTATTCGCTAGTTATATGTAAGACTGGTAGACATCTATGACTACCTATACTTGATGGTATTTGATTATTGTTGCACATGTCGACATGTTATTGTTGGTTGGGTTGAGGCGGTCCTACTGTGCTGAAGTATAAGATACTCGGGAAGTCCAATTGATATTGAAGGCCAAAGAGATCAGTCTAACTTGTAGCTGAAGGCTCAGTGGCGGTACAGCCTAGTATTGCAGGCATGGTTGCGTGCATTCTATTATGTTGTTGCGTGTGGTGTAAGGGGAACTCACTAATCTTTGTCTTATAGTTTGATTTTGTGGTTTCAAGTACATCAGAGGATAGGAGTAAGAAGAAGGCGTGATTATGCACATCATCCTAGATATTTATTTGACTTATGATTTTGGGATACTCTGATTTATACTTATGGTTTTGGAACTATGTTTTCTCTAAATTTTGGATTTTGTGATGATTTTTAAAAATGAAAATTTTGTCATGAATTTTAGGATGTTACAAGTTGGTACCAGGGCCCTGGTTTGAGAGAATTGGATGAATATTTGTGTGATTCCAGACTCAAACTAAGGATGTGCAAAATGTTTTCAAAATTTAATGTAAAAGAACTGACAAAAAGGATATGATGTGTACAGTCAGTCGGAGCCAAGGAAAGTGATTCCCCAAAATACCCACATTTGTTTTGCGTATTGCTGATAAATTGCATGCTAGTATGTAGGCTAAGGACCTTCAGGAATTGCATGATAAAATTGTCTGACGTATGACGCATGATAGCCTAGGAAAATTTCTCGTTATGCTATATGGAACTGACATTATTTCTATGGTTGCTTACTGTATGCATCATAGTTATACATAACTAAGATTTTATAGCCTGAGAATATTTGATTTAGCCTTATTTCATGTTCCTTGTTTGGTTGTGGGCTTAGGGTAGAATCAGGTATTTGAATTTCTATCGAATCCAGTGTTATGTATGATTAGCATGCACGAGCGGCAAATACAGGTAGGTGTATGCGTATCCCAGTTATTGCACTTTGTAGTCGGGTGGTCCGTGATGGTCCCTTGAGACAAATATAGGTATGTGTGGAAGGTATTATAGGCTCATGCTACTGGAAGCACAAGACCCGTACGCGTATCAAGGAAGTCCTGAATACCCTGGAGTTCGACTGGGTCAAGGACCCGATTGTGGCCATAAGATGGATATCTGATGTGGAGGGCTATTTCATCACATATTCGTGCTCGAATGACCAGAAGGTCAAGTTCTCCTTGAAACTTCTTCTCTTGGGGCCGAAGTATTGGTGGCAGTCAGTGACTAGTGCTTATACTCATACGGAGAAGGCTACAGTGACTTGGGAGCAGTTCCTTGATATGTCCCGCACTGAGTATGTTCCCCTCGTTAAGAGAGAGGAAGAGAGCGATGGAGAGAGGGAGAGGGAGAGAGAGAGAGAGAGAGAGAGAGAGAGAGAGAGAGAGAGAGAGAGAAAGAAAGTGGGGTTAGCTCAGGAGTATCTATCGCTGAAGCAAATGACATAATCTATGACGGACATCACCAATATGTTCACGGAGAGAACCCTTTTCTGCCCCGAGTATGCTGCTTCGGAGCAGGTTCAGATGTCCTGTTTCTTGAGCATTCTCAATACGAAGATCCGTGAGTTTGTCTCGATCTAGTGGTATAGTTCTTTTTCCAAGCTGCAGTCTTTTGCTCAGAGGAGAGATATTAAGATTGAGATCTAGACGAGAGAGAAGAGGCGGACACCAACTCAGTTACAACCATCAGTGAAGCGGTTCAAGCCCGTTGATTCACGTTCTGGAGGCCATAAATACCGTACGTGTGGCAAGTGTAGGGAAGGCACATGAGGGCACATGTTGATCAGTTGTTAGGTTCCATAAATGTGGCAAGGAGGGGCATTTTACGAGGGATTGTTTCCAGCACACCCCACCATCAAGTATCAGGATTTGTTATCATTGTGATCAGGTGGGCCATGTGAAGGCCCAATGTCCTTTGCTTGCTGCTAGGACACTGTAGGCTCCAACACCGGCTACTTTGAGCATTACGAATGGACGCTAGGGGAGAGCTGAGGCCTCGAAGGCCAGGGGTCGTGCTTTCCATCTCATAGCAGAGGAGGCCAGGGCGGCGCCTGGCGTCATTACTTGTATGTTTCCATTTATTATTTTGTCAAGTTATTTTCTTATATGCTTATGATTGTATTTATGCTACGTACCTTCTTACTAAATTCTTTGTATGCTCTTATGCTTTTTGACTCAGGTGCGAGTCGGTCTTTTGTTTCTGGGTCCTTCAGCAGAGATTTTGATATGACTCTTGGGGAGTTGGAGTGTCCGTTGCGAGTTTCCATCACCAACGAACACGGGGTTTCTGTAGGGAGTTTTTTTCGGGATTGTACATTGGAGATATTCAGAGTGTCTTATCCGATCAATTTGATTCACAACCCAATGAGTGATGTATGCGTGATTGTAGGGATGGACTAGTTGAGCATATTTGGAGCTATAATCGGTTGCGAGAGATAGCAGGTGGTAGTTCGAACCCCAAGTGGGGGAGAACTGGTTATTTATGGAGAGGGTGCCAAGGTTGGTTTAACCTTTTGTTCAGCTGTCAGGGCCCGATAGTATCTTCAACATGAATGTTTGGGTTATCTCGCTTATGTGGTTGACACCCAGGATGAGGGGAGAGTTTTTGTCTGATGTGCCCATGGTTAGGGAGTTTCCAGATGTATTCCCGGAGGATTTACCTAGTGTCCCTCCCAAGAGGCAGGTTGAGTTTAGGATTGATATAATCTCCGGTGCGGCACTGATTGCTAAGGCGTCATATCGCCTCGCACCACCTGAGGTGCAGGAGTTGTCCTCTCAGCTACAGGAGCTGTTGGGTAAGCAACTGTGCATAGATTATCGAGAGTTGAACAAGTTAATAGTGAATAATCGCTACCCACTCTCTGGGATGGATGATCTCTTCGATCATTTGCAGGATGTATCTTGGTTCTCCAAGATTGATCTGAGATCGGGTTAGCACCATATGAGAGTCCGGGAGGAGGTCGTAGAGAAGACAATGTCTCAGACTCGTTATGGTCATTACGAGTTCGTGGTGATTCCGTTTGGGATCACCAATGCACCAGCAACGTGTTGGGTTTTTGAACATTGTAACACTCCTAAGGTGTGCATGCAACCCTAAATACCTTGGATCTATGTTTTCTCTATTATACATGCAAATTTGATCTTTCCAAGGTTTTACCCTAACTAGCATACAAACTTTGATACTTGGGTAATAAAACAAGTTAGAAGACATACCTTTTGTTGTAGTTGGAAGCCTTGGACCTTTAAGAACTTAGTTCCCCAAGTGTTGCACCTCAAATGGAATCACACAACACTACCAACAATTGGAATAACTTGAGAGAAGAACACTTGCTTCACAAATTGGCTAGCCCTCACTTCTTGTCCCTTAAAAAAGGTGCCATTTCATGAGCTATGAGGCTTCTTATATAGTGTGCACATTAGGGTTACACCATGTAATTCATGGCTTTCCACATTCCTCATGATCCATGGGTTCTAACTTCTATGGAGTATCCATGGGTCACCTCATGGGTTTACCCTAACATGAAGAACTATGGATCATAATGCCACTTTATAAGAATAAATGATTTACCAAATCAATCCCCATTTATTTAATTAGTCTCTTTTGATCGCAAAATTAATTCCAAACTAATTCTTGATCAATACAAATTAAATAATATGATTTAATATATTAGAACTTATAATATATTAATAAATCATAAATAACCTCTTCTCACAAAAGTCTATCCAAATTGTTCTGATGCCATGCAACCCAAATGGACCATGCTACTCTTGGGTCAAGTACATACCAATAATAGTTATGGGCTTAGACACCTAATCCAACAGTTTCCCACTTGGATAAGTCTAATAACTATTATTGCAAGCATGACTCCAACCTGACTAGCAATCGTAGATCTTAAAAGCCGCTGTCGAACTCTGACCTAGTTAATGACGCGTCCATTAGATAAGGGATCATATATTCCTCCATTCTTGATATCATATGGACTGAGACATGGATTATAATCATTCTCTCTATCCATCTGTTGTTTCCCGATTTCCGATTTATGACGACTGACTAATTAAACAAATCAATTCAGTCCAGGCCTGGTGTCATCACTAAGTCATCGAGGGGTCCACAGGTATCACTTTTATCCACATGGGGTAAAAGGAACGGATAAACTTCGACCCAAATGCTCGCTTGTACTTACTCATCAAATTACACACAAAAATATGTTTTATAACATCCAAGTTACTGGTGCGTTTACATATGTCAATGTGCAACCGACTCGCAACTACAACTCACATGTCTCCGTTTCAAGAATATAAGATATTATCGTCTCATGATCACTCGTGATAAAATCCATGAAGTGATTCAAATGAGCGTGGGTTGAATCCAAAACTCGAATCTTATTACAGGATCACTCATGAACACTGTAGCAAAATTGTGCTATGATTAAAACACCTCTACAGACCCATTCATGACAGTCTTTCCTCAATACCTACTTCCAAAGTATGATCGATTGTGGATGGTTTGAATAACCTAGTTATTCGGGAAGTCAAAACATGCAAAGTGAAACACAAGAATAATATTAATCCTATATGGCCCAAAAACTTTTGAGTCATATTGATTACTCATTATTCATTGTATAATGTTTCGAATAATCAACTTAATACTTGAATTAAAACAATAGTTATGCCATTCTCCAAGCATGCACACTATGTTTGTCTAAACAATAGTTATGCCATGCACCAAGCATGCACACTATGTTTGTCTATGGTCCTTACTTTATGAAATAGATCAATTGAAAAACATTTCAATGATGCTCATTTCAAAATTCGAAATCCTTATTGCAAGTGTAAGAATTCCAAATTCTTGTCACTGCTATAAAGCGTTAGATTCTAAACTATCATGCAAAGATTCTTTTGTAATATCTAAGTGCCAAAAGTCACAGAGACTTGACCAATGATATTACAAAACATTCCTTTGGAGATTGTTATAAGACAATTCAATGGAAATGAAGTCTCAAATTCAAAGTACATTCCTTTGAACATCCTTCTTGCATAAAAGTTTCTAACTTTTCCATCTATTCTTCAACTGCCAATATGGAAACATTCCATATTTGCCATACGACAACACATTTAATAGACTCATGTCTATTCATAATAATGTCAATATGGTTCATCCCTTACTATACTTCCAATTGTCCTTAAGCGATCAATCTTTGGCGAACCTTAGATTGTCCTTAACAGTTGTTTAACCACTTTAGTCATATCCAGTTCTATTCCTTTTTCCCTCTAAACGCCCTAGGCATTCGGAAAATTAGAACACGAGAATATTATAGCATATGAATCGATCCTATACCCGAAGCATATGGGAAACGATTCATAATGTCTAACATAAAGACATGATGCTTAATCAGACTTTTGCTACAATGTATTTTTTTTATTTGCCAAGTTCTCATAATTTTGATTATGAAGAGGGATGACGTAATCATAATCAAATTTGAGAACGCAATTAACATTTCCATATATAGAATTTCCTTATGTTGAACCATTCCAACATAACATTCATATATATTTGACTAAATTTTGATTAAAATCTCAATCTAAGCTTTTAGAATTGAAATGAAGTATAAATTCCTCTCCCTTAATTATAGCAAAACAACTTTTCAAACCCTGAAACTTTGCGAATTGAAACATTTATTTTCTATAATTAACATTGCTAACTTGCAACACGTACCATAATAATAATGCTCCCACTAGCATAAAAATTATTATTAGCATAACACTTATACTCCCACTAGTTTTGACATGTATTCAGAAATCAGTTGGACTTCTAGAAATCAATATTTATTGACTTTCATTACCAAAGTTCAGATTTCTGATACGAGATGCTTCGATAAGACTTTATCTAGGCTTCTCAAAATCATACACCTTTCCTTAGATAGCTCACATGTGTGTCTTAACAATTTTTGTAACACCAGACAAAATAGGTCAATAACAATCACATGTGATTATGCCAATCATGTAATGTGATTTTGTTAAACTAGTAAAGTGACAAACTTACTATGTAATTCATGTTAAAGTATGAACTTTCATACATAATTTATGATACAACTCAAAGTATACGTCCATACGATTCCAAAGTTATAGAGAACGTCTAAATCTTACTTCGTGTGCACAAGTTATGATAAACCCTAACACTATAAATCTCTATAATAATAGGAATTTAAAATAGAATTAGAATTAGCTATTGGAGTCTAAAATATAGTTGTAGTACTCGTAAATAACTACGCGTGCATATAAAGAACGTCAAAAACGGAGTTCGTATGCAAAAGTTACGACCTTCCGAAGAAACAACTGTTAGAAACCCTAATTTGACTGGACTCACGACGTGAGCATAAAAACTCACGACGTGAGTAGTCAAACTGCCACATTTTGAAGCTAGAAATCTACGGAACGATACCCAAAAGCTCACGACGTGAGCAAGGTTTTCTCACAACGTGAGCAAGGTTTTCTCACGACGTGAGGACGCTGCAGGACACGAATCGGAGCGAGAAAACACGCGTTAAGGCTACGGGATGACTCTTTCCATAACTCACGACGTGAACCTATCATGTTCACGACGTGAATGTGCCAAAATCAGCCTATAAATAGCAATCAAATCTCATTCTCTCATTACACCTTTTCCTTTCATTCTCTCTCGTTTCTGAAGGTCGTTCCCCTTCCCGAGCCTCACAACGACGAACCGCTGACTATTTTCAGTTAGATTCTGTCAAAGCGCGATATTAAAGTGAGTTTCATGGCCCCACTTTCTAATATTTTCGGGGGAAAACGCATGCTAAATATTGTATATACGTTACTATTATGTCTATATGATAGTATATTAGTATCAACGTAGATAGTTATATTAACCTGGATATAGTTGTTTAAATATAATATTTTGAATATATACAACTATTATTAACTTGTTAGCATGTTATTATACTAATGTAGATCTTGAGTTATACTTAGGATTCTATATATATGTTGTGTGCGATATAGTTCCGAAGTTATATTCAGAAGTTCTATATGTTAATTTATAAAGTATGTTGCTATTATTGGTTTTATGTCAAGACAAAACTTGGTATGTTATATGTTGTTGTTGGTTTTATGTTAAGATAAAACCTGTATTTTCCTCAAGTTATAGCTGTTGTACTACCTAAAGTAATGTGAACTTAGGAGTAATGTTTAAAATCATAGTCTAATAACTTAGGGTTTTAGACACGAAAATGCTTTTGTTGTTAGAGATATAGGAAGCCGTCGAAGTCTACATGAGTAATTGTATTCATCAACTAAGATTGGGGATCTTAGCGGAAATCCTCTGAACTGTAATCGTTAATCCCGTATGAGCGAGGAAGTCGTGTATAATTAGTATACGGGTTGACAACCCCACTTGTTATTGTTAGCTACAGTCAACCACAAGCGAGTGACGAACTATCCTTTTACTTGTTATTGTTCCGGCATCGATGAAGCGTACGGTGTTTTTTCTCATGGAAATCATGAGTGTGTTGTTTCTCATGGAAATCATGAGTGTGTTTTATCAGAGGTATTATGTCAAAGCAGCGGTTACAGGCTCATGGTAGGAAATTTTAGAAGCATTATACTTTGTCGATATACAAGTATAAATGTTAAGTATAAGTTTCCCAAGAACTTATACTCTAAGTATAAAAATCGGGTAGGTATATTACTTGTATATTAAGTAGGCCACTATACCTATTCTACTTACTCGTATAGAATTGAAATAGATTTATATGTAGCGGTTTTACTCGTATAGAATTGAAATAGATTTATACGTAGTGGTTTTACTCGTATAGAATTGAAATAAGATTTATACGTAGAAACTTAGTTTGTATGGAATTACAAACATTTATATTTATAATAAATAAGACTTATAGGTATATACTTATTTGGTAAGTAAACCATTATACCTAGGATATATATATACTAAATGTTTGAGAGTCAAAATGATACTTTCAAAACTATACTTTTGAACTCAGAAAAAGTATTATTTTTAAATGGAGTCAAAACCTGTGAACTCACCAACTTTATGTTGACGTATTTTTTTAAATGCATGTGTTTTTAGGAAGTTGATAACTATGATACAAGAAATGACGTTACACTGCCCGGTGTTTCCGCCGAAGGCCGGGGTGTGACTATTTTAGAACTTACAGCCATAAGTCTAAAATGTTTAGACCTTTGCCATTTCTCACAATTCGAATTATGAAGGGGGATGTCGTAATCATAATTGAATTTGAGAATGCAAATATCATAATTCTATCTCCTTAAAATCTACTTAGTGAAAGCGTTTCCTCACGATCATTTTCATGAATCGAAGAGAAACCTTATGACACTTGGATTTTATGGTGTATGTGTTCCTATCCATGTGAAATTGTCATGACCATAATCATAAGACATGGTTAGTGACAAATCCAAACTCATATGGACTGAACTTGTTCAATCTTAATTTCTTGCCACCTGGCGGCACAAGGGCCTACCATTGCTTCCTAGTTGTTATGCAAACAATTGAGAACTCATAGAACTCACATGCATAGTCAACTTTAACTACAATAGGCACAGAAATAAGAATATGTCAACACGATAGGTTATAAACCTCAAGTCGTGTGCTAGTGATTAACAATAGGTTTATTCTTGATTAGTTCTTGAAACTTGTCAAGATCTTTAAGACTCCCGCTGACCTCTTGACATATATGATTCACTTTGTCAAGGAACATTACTTGACAAACCAATATTCAAGAGTTAGTGGGGATTCTAATCAAGACAAACACTTCACACAATTGGCCTTAGTTGGTCTTTGTTTTATCCAAAACATCACAACTTACCTTTCTTAAGATCATGTGACTCAAGGTTACAATCTTGGAGTATTACTCTAAGACTTGTTTTGGGAACGAAGTATGACTCATCTTCTTGATTTAAACTATTTCAACAATTCACGATTCCTCTTCTTAGCCATACAAATGCACTAAGATGTCTTTAGAGGATCAATTATGATATGGTTTTTCCATAAACTTTAAGATGATCATAAAACACGATACTAAAGTACTCTCCCATCTTTTCAGATTGGAGAAACTTTTATCTTTCTGCCTAATTTGATTCTTCTCATTCGTTCTGCCATACATTGAACCTTTTCCAATGTTTCAGAATCATACTTAAACCTGTAAGCATAACCATGTTTACTAAAATTTAGTAAATCATGACGAATAGTCTTATCGATCTTTATGGTGGATCTTGACCAGCGCACACCCAGTGTACCCAATCCCTTAGTCCTTCACTTGACTCACAAATACATGTGATCAAGGAATTAGTCTTAATTTACCAAAGATGAAAGTTCTCATTCATCATACCATACAACTTGCATGATTCCAAGTTTCTGTCCAATTGAAACTTGGGTGATGAGAATCTTTCCTTATTTGGAAAATAATCAACACTACCACAAACGAAAGAATCAAATTCATATTGCAAACATAGAAACATACAAACATCAATTTTCACAAATGCCATTGCAAGGAGATATAATAATAATACTAACAAAATTTTATTTATTTATAAAATGCAGAAAAAAAACTTTTCCTTAAAATGCAATTACAAATGAAAACTATATCATTACATATTTCCTAGAAATCTATCATAACTCCTAAGCAGCAGCTCAAAAATTCGATCTTCGAACCATGCGATTGAAATCCATCTTCGCGATCAGATTCAGCATACTCTTCCTTTAAGCTTGCTTCACTTTGCATGATCCTACAAAACATCAAAATGAAACCTTGTCACATCATGTATTAAGAATCAACAATTAGGAACTTAATAGAGTTAGATAGTACACTTACCTGAAGCAGAGTCAAACTTTTCGATTCTACCTTTTCTCAGATCTTTCAGGTAGTCAGGGCAGCTTCGCAACCAATGCCCCTTCTCTTGGCAATAGAAACATATAAACTCTTTGGGAATGGTATACGGGACAATTTCAGACTTAGCCTTTCTCTTTCCCTTGGAAAGAGAAATATTTTCTGGACTTCCAATGTTTCCATTGTCAATGTCCATGGAAGTAGATCTTCCAACCAAATTTGCATTACCAGTGCGCCAAATCATTTCTGATTCAGCAGCAATTAGCAAATAGGTAAGATCGATAAGGGTCATATTGTGGTCTGTCACATAGTAGTCCTTAATGAACTCACCATATGACTTAGGAAGTGATTGAAGAACCCAGTCAACAACCAACTTCCTTGAGATTTCGACACCCAATACTCTCAGCCTGTCAATATGTGACTTCATCTCCAAGACGTGAGTACACACATGCCTTCCATCTTGATGTTTCATTGCAAGTAGGGCTTGAGTGACCTTGAATTTTTCAAGTCTTTGAACTTGTGGGTTAGGGAGAATTATTGGAGGAGGTGGAAGAAGTGACGTATGACTTCCACGATCCAACCGTGGGACATCAGCTTCAAGAGGAAAGCTTGTTCCAAAGGATTTGGGAAGACCATACTTGTCTGAACTAGACATCTACAATGGAAGAAATTCTAGTTAGTTGATTTAAGTCCTTAATATAAAACCCAAATGAAATATTAAGGCTAGGACCCAACACAATATTTTACAATTTGGAAGAGGGATGTCGTAATCCAATCGCAAAATATTTGAAGGTAGGTAAATGACGATTTACCAATTTCCACCACAAAAAACGAAAAAGAATTTTGGATTTTAAGTGAATTGAAATTCCTAAATCCTTTGAGATTCATTGAAACTTTCAATGGCATGTTTAAATCTCGATTGTGCCATTCAAGTTTGTGACTGGGATGCCGAGGATCACAAACAAGGTGTGAATAACCATCCAAATTAGCTTGGTACACCCAATGTTACAACCACCTAATCAATGTGCCGGTTAACCACACACGCTCCATTGATCTATTATTAACATCAAGCTACCCTTTGCCATGCACTGTCAGTCCAGATTAGTGTGCCGGTTAACCACACACGCTCCACTAACGACTTCACAAGGTGCAAAGTGCAATTTCATGGGTTAGCACCATATTCACATTTTCCTAAGTAACTAAGATTTGGGAATTTATAAGTGTTTAGTTACTTTATATTTATCATTATACTTTTAATGAAGGGATAATTAGAGTCCAATCCTACCCGTTCGGCTAACGACCCTCCACCAGTCAAGGAAGCGGTGGGTGAGAGTGGACACCCATTAAACTGCCATTTTATAGGCAGTAACCTTATACCCCCTTATAGACCGGCTTCGTGAATGAGGCCTACTAACGGCAAGACTGACTTTGTTCTTATGCATATATATAAATATTAAACCTATAATATTATAATAGTATAAGGGTAGAATTTTAAACTTTAAAATTCTAGGGTTGGAATTAAATGTTTCAAAAGTTAGACTTTTACATTTGCAAATTCCAAAACATGAGGGCAAGTTTTGAACTATTCAAAAACTTTTGGAATCCATAACTTATGAGTTTAATATAGGTTTTAAGAAAAGACTTTTGACATTCCATAACTTGAGGACAAGTTATGGAGTTCATAAAACCATTTATGGGAAAAAGACTCTTCAAGTTCATAACCTATAATTTTAATGATCCTTTTAAAAGAAAAAAATTTCATTTTCCATAACTTGAGGACAAGTTATGGAATTCATCAAAATCCATTTAGATCAAAAAATTCTAACAAGAAAAACAATCAAAATGTCTATGAACTAAATTAAACTCATAAGAACAAGACAATTCTTATCAAACAAATTTCATGTAATTAGCCTAAGCATACAAAACATGAAACTTTGACAATTATCTTTTAAATTGGATAACCATAATCATTACCACATCAAAAATAGGTTTATAAGTTCAAAAATAGCTTAGGGTAATGATCCTAGTCCAATTCTAGCCAAAAACATCAAAAATCTGCATTCTGGAGCACCAACTCATCGAGTGTATGAACCAACTCGGCGAGTTGGATGAATTTGTGCTTGGACTCGGCGAGTCCCCCAGTGGAATCGGCGAGTCCACTGTCCAGAACAGCAGAAAATTGATTTTTAAAGCATTTTGAAGCAAGTAGCATCAAGTATAATTGAAAACAACCCTAGGCTCTGATACTACTGTTGGGTTTTTGAGCATTCTAACACTCCTAAGGTGTGCATACAACCCTAATACCTTGGATCTATGTTATCTCTATTATACATGCAAACTTGATCTTTTCAAGGTATTACCCTAATTAGCATACAAACTTTGATACTTGGGTAATAAAACAAGTTAGAAGACATACCTTTTGTTGTAGTTGGAAGCCTTGGACCTTTAAGAACTTAGTGCCCCAAGTGTTGCACCTCAAATGGAATCACACAACACCACCAACAATTGGAATAACTTGAGAGAAGAACACTTGCTTCACAAATCGGCTAGCCCTCACTTCTTGCCCTTAAAAAAGGTTCCATTTCATGAGCTATGAGGCTTCTTATATAGTGTGAACATTAGGGTTACACCATGTAACTCATGACTTTCCGCATTCCTCATGATCCATGGGTTTTAACCTCCATGGAGTATCCATGGGTCACCTCATGGGTTTAGCCTAACATGAAGAACTATGGATCATAAGCCCACTTTATAAGAATGAATGATTTACCAAATCAATCCCCATTTATTTAATTAGTCTCTTTTGATCACAAAATTAATTCCAAACTAATTGTTGATCAATACTAATTAAATAATATGATTTAATATATTATAACTTATAATGTATTAATAAATCATAAATAACCTCTTCTCACAAAAGTCTATCCAAATTGTTCTGATGCCATGCAACCCAAATGGACCATGCTACTCTCGTGTCAAGTACATACCAATAATATTTATGGGCTTAATCACCTAATCCAACACAACGTTCATGGATTTGATGAACCGGGTTTGTAGACCGATGTTCGATCGATCAGTTATTCTGTTCATTGATGATATTCCGATCTACTCCAAGACCAGGGAGCAGCATGAGGAGCATCTTAGAGAGCCACTTGGAGTACTGATGCAGAAGAGGTTTTTTGCCAATTTCTCCAAGTGTGAGTTCTAGTTACGAAAAGTCCAGTTTTTAGGACATCTCGTTTATCAGAACGGAATTCTAGTCGATCGGGACAAGATCGAGGCAGTGATACAGTAGGAGGTCCCGAAGTCCCCGTCCGAAATTAGAAGTTTCCTAGGATTGGTTGGTTATTATCAGATATTCATTCCGGATTTCTCCAAGATTGTTGTTCCTTTGACCCACCTAACGAAGAAGGGTGTGGTTTTCCTTTGGGGGCCTGAGCAGCAGGTTGCATTTGAGACTATAAGGAGGAAGTTATGTGAGGCCTCGGTATTGTCCCTCCCTGAGGGTGTTACGGATTTTGTGGTATTTTTTATGCGTCGATCACAGGTTTAGGGTCGGTTCTCATGAAGATGGGTAGTGTCATTGCTTATGCATCTAGGCAGTTGAAGCCTCATGAGGTTAGATATCCGACTCATGACTTGGAGTTGCGGGCAGTGGTTTTTTCCATCAAGATTTGGCAGCATTATCTTTATGGGGTCTGTTATACCATCTGCATGGATCACAAGAGTTTAATATATCTTATGGATTAGCCGAATCTAAATAAAGGCATCGCAGATGGCTTGACGTGGTCAAGGATTATGCTTGTAAGGTTCTCTACCATCCAGGGAAGGCCAATGTGGTCACCGACGCTTTGAGCCACAAGGAGGTTAGTACCCCTGTCCGAGAGCATTGTCTGAGGATGACCATTGACTCCTCACTTTTGGATTTGATTAGGGAGGTTCAAGCCGAGGGGGTTAAGATGGATAATTGAAAGCATGAGAGGATCATAGGAGAGATTGACAAATTTTCTACCAATATTCGCAGGCTTTTGACCCTGTGCGGTCGGGTATGTGTGCTATTTTCTATAGAAGTTCGACAGATAGTGTTGGAGGATGCTCACAAGTCTAGGTTCTCGATTAACCCTGGAGCCACAAAGATGTATCGGGGCTTGAGACTTAGTTATCGGTGGCCATGCATAAAGAGGGAGATTTCATGGTAAATGGAGAGATGTTTGACATGTCGGATGGTCAAGGCTGAGCACCAAAGGCCACATGGAAAGTTGAAGCCCTTAGATGTTCCCATGTGGAAATGGGAACATGTCACTATGGATTTCATCATCAAGATGTCAAGGACGAAAAAGGGATTTGATGCGATTTGGATTATCGTGGAACGGTTGACCAAGAGTGCCATTTTCTTGCTACTCGGGAGATTTCTCCGGCCGAGAAGTTGGCCGATGTGAATGTGCACTAGATTGTTGCTCGCCATGGTATTCCCGTCTTTATTGTATCTGACCGTGATGTACGAGACTGCATTTCAGCACTGCTTATCACCCTCAGTCTGATTGACAGAGTGAGCAGACCATTTAAACACTCGAGGATATGCTGAGGGCTGGTTTCATCAATTTTGGTGGGAGGTGCGATTCCTACCTTCCCCTAGAAGAGTTTTACTACAATAACAGTTAGCATTCCAGTATTGGTGCATCGCCTTTGGAGCTTCTCTATGGAAGGAAGTGTCGTACACCACTTTGTTGGGGAGAGGTCGGTTATAGGGTCATGGGTAGGACCTAGGTTGTTCTCCAGACGACAGAGCTCATCCAGCAGATCTGGAAAACGTTGCAGACAACTCAGAGTCGACATAAGAGTTACGTCGATAAACGACGATCAGAGTTCGAGTTCTAGGTCGGGGATATGGTATTTTTGAAGGTATCACCCTGGAAGGGTGTTATTAGCTTCTAGAAGAGGGGAAAGTTAAGGCGCCGATTTATTGGACCATTCTGAGTGGTAGCTAAGGTAGGCAAGGTGGCATATCGATTGGATCTGCCTGAGGAGCTTCACCAGATTCATATCACCTTTCACGTTTCCCAGCTCCAGAAATGTGTAGTTGATAATTCAGCGGTGATCCCTTTGGATGACATTCAGGTTGATGAGCGCCTAAATTATATGGAGATACTGATAGCGATTCTAGACAGGAAGATGAAGGCCTTGCGCAACAAGGTGGTACCTTTAGTCAAGGTCTAGTGGTAGCATCGAAAGGGTTCCGAGTGGACTTGGGAACCCGATGCAGAGATGGTGGAGCACTACCCAAAGTCATTTGCATCTGAGGAGTTCGAGGACGAAGTCTGATTCAAGTGGAGGAGAATTGTAACGCCAAGTTTCAGGTATATTTCTGTTAAGTAAGTTTATATGTTGGATGTTGGATTTATGGTGGCCACGACGTGGTGATGGAGTCCCACGGCGTGGCCAAGGCCAATGTTTTGGGCTTTAATCTAGCGTCGCGATGTGGCATCTATTCGCCATGGTGTGACCGATGTTTAGTGGTAAACACTAATCCGGGGTTTGAGCCCCTATTTAAAGGAATATGATGGCTAGGTTTGCCCACCCTCAGCCTCAATCACTCTCCCTCAGCCTCCAAGTGAAAACCCTAGCCTGCATTGCTAACCTTTGAGCTTTTGTGTGTTTTTTTGTTGTTATGAAGAAGAAGAAGAAGAAGGCACCCTTGAGCTTTGTTTCAATAAGCAACTCTCCTCATCTACCCTGAGCACATTTCTGGACTCTTGTAAGTCCCCAAGATCCAATCTTTATGTTATTTATCTCTAGGTCTAGCCCTTTTGTACCTAAATCTTCATGGTGTGAGGAATTGGAAGGTTGGATATCATAAAGTTGGCAACTTTATGGATCTATGTGGCCATTTGAGTGTCATATGTTCTAGATGACTAGATTTGAAAATCTATGGTGGAGCACTACCCAAAGTTATTTGCATATGAGGAGTTCGAGGATGAAGTCTGATTCAAATGGAGGAGAATTGTAACGCCAAGTTTCAGGTATATTTCTTTTAAGTAAGTTTATATGTTGGATGTTCAATTTATGGTGGCCACGACGTGGTGATGGAGTCCCACGGCGTGGCCAAGGCCAATGTTTTGGGCTTTAATCTAGCGTCGCGACGTGGCATCTATTCGCCATGGTGTGACCGCTGTTTAGTGGCAAACACTAATCCGGGGTTTGAGCCCCTATTTAAAGGAATATGATGGCTAGGTTTGCCCACCCTCAGCCTCAATCACTCTCCCTCAGCCTCCAAGTGAAAACCCTAGCCTGCATTGCTAACCTTTGAGCTTTTGTGTGTTTTTTTGTTGTTTTGAAGAAGAAGAAGAAGAAGAAGAAGGCACCCTTGAGCTTTGTTTCAATAAGCAACTCTCCTCATCTACCCAGAGCACATTTATGGACTCTTGTAAGTCCCCAAGATCCGATCTTTATGTTATTTATCTCTAGGTCTAGCCCTTTTGTACCTAAATCTTCATGGTGTGAGGAATTGGAAGGTTGGATCTCATAAAGTTGGCAACTTTATGGATCTATGTGGCCATTTGAGTGTCATATGTTCTAGATGACTAGATTTGAAAATCTATGGTGGAGCACTACCCAAAATTCAAGTGGAGGAGAATTGTAACGCCAAGTTTCAGGTATATTTCTTTTAAGTAAGTTTATCTGTTGGATGTTGGATTTATGGTGGCCACGACGTGGTGATGGAGTCCCACGGCGTGGCCAAGGCCAATGTTTTGGGCTTTAATCTAGCGTCGCGACGTGGCATCTATTCGCCATGGTGTGACCGCTGTTTAGTGGCAAACACTAATCTGGGGTTTGAGCCCCTATTTAAAGGAATATGATGGCTAGGTTTGCCCACCCTCAGTCTCAATCACTCTCCCTCAGCCTCCAAGTGAAAACCCTAGCCTGCATTGCTAACCTTTGAGCTTTTGTGTGTTTTTTTGTTGTTTTGAAGAAGAAGAAGAAGGCACCCTTGAGCTTTGTTTCAATAAGCAACTCTCCTCATCTACCCTGAGCACATTTCTGGACTCTTGTAAGTCCCCAAGATCCAATCTTTATGTTATTTATCTCTAGGTCTAGCCCTTTTGTACCTAAATCTTCATGGTGTGAGGAATTGGAAGGTTGGATCTCATAAAGTTGGCAACTTTATGGATCTATGTGGCCATTTGAGTGTCATATGTTCTAGATGACTAGATTTGAAAATCTATGGAGTTTTTGGTACCATGCTCAAGCTTGAGTTCCTTATTGCCATGTTTTTGACCTAAAATGGAAGGGACATGCATTGGACATGCATGTCCATAATGATGCGACCTTTATGGTTTATTAGGTGTAAGAAACCATTCTGGAAACCTTGGGTGAACAACTCTAGAGATTGTTGCTTAATGGTGACTTTGTGCATTTAGTCACCTTTAAGGAATTAGGGTTTGGGATCTTGACTTTTTACGGTGTCTTAATGGATAAAGTTGGAAACTTTATCCATCAAGACCATGGGAAAGACCAGATCTGAGCTTTGGAGTTCTTGAAGTTGTAGGAAAATGGCTTAATGGATTAAGTTGTCCAGACTAGTACGCACGATGTGGCCTTAGGTTGTCACGACATGGCGACTGGGAAGGAACTCGTCTGCTTTGTCATTAGCGGCCACGACATGGTGACCAGCTGGAAGTTGACCTTTGACATTTGACCATTGACTGTTGACTTTGACCAAGTTTGACTTTAGGTCATTTGGGATATTTTGAGTAGTAGGTTGAGGCTTGGTCCCTATATGATTTATAGGTAACCCGTAGAGCCAATGTTTGGAGCAGTGATCAGTTCAAGTATCGTTCAAATTGTGAGGTGAGTCTTTCCTCACTTAACTTGTAGGTCGAAGACACCAATACCGACCCACTAGGTTATGTATCCTGGTATATATATGATGATGTTATGTTGGTTAAATGTAAGAAGGGTAGATATGTATGATTACCTATATTCGTTGGTTATATGTTAGACTGGTAGACCTGTATGACTACCTGTACTTGCTGGTATTTGATTATTGTTGCATATGTCGACAGGTTATTGTTGGTTGGGTTGAGGTGGCCATGCTCTGTGCTGAAGGCCAAGATACCCGAGCGGTCCAGTTGATACTGTAGGCTCAAGGGAGCAGTCAAGCTTGTAGCTGAAGGCTCAGTGGCAGTCCAGCCTAGTGTTGCATGCCTGGTTGCGTGCATTGTATTATGTTGTTGTATGTGGTGTACGGGGGAACTCACTAAGCTTTGGCTTACAGTTTGATTTTGTGGTTTCAGATACATCAGAGGATTGAGGCAAGGCGAAGGTGTGATTGTACACATCATCCTGGATATTTATTTGACTTATTATTTTGGGATATTCTCATTTATAGTTATGATTTTGGAACTATGTTTTGTGTAAATTCTGGATTTTGTGATGATTTTTGAAATGAAAATTTTGTTATGATTTTTGGGATGTTACAATATATGTATTGAATGTTTTCCTAATTAAAAAAAAAATCTATAAGTTTGAAACGTTACATAATTTGATTTTTAGTTGAACTTGACTTTTCATATCATTGTAATATATTTTATATTAGTATCAATTTGATAGTATTGATGAAATCATTGTAATGGTATAATTTATTAAAAACAATATATTAGATTTTAGTTATATTTTTTCAATGATAAAAATTATATAGTTGATATAATAAAAGTAAAACGTAAAATATTTAAAAGTAAAAGTTATACACATAAAAAAAATACAATTTACATACATAAACCAGAAATATTATTTAAAAGGTAAAAAATGTAAATTTAACAAAAGAACATGTTTAAATAAAATATTAAATATATAAAAGTAAAAAATATTTAAAAAAAATATGATACTAGAGCTAATAATTTAGAGGATTAAAATAGAAAAATCTTAAAAGAAAACGTTTTTTATGGTGGGACCAAAATAATTTATCCAAAGATACATAAGAAGGAACTTTAATATACGACAAAATCATAAATGTGTGAATAAATCAATAATTTCTAATGTCTTAAAATACATCAAAATGAAAAATTAATGATACTAAAATAACAAAGCCATCAACTAGCGGGTCCATGCTATTTATATTTTCCATGGCTTTGATTCGTATCATCGGGGCACATGTGTGGAATAAACGAGACTGCTATCGATACTAAAACCCGAAGAGAGTTCTATTGTAGTAGAATACGGATTAATCGACACACCATAAAGATCCTCTTGTTCATTCTCGGTGTGTATCAAGCTTGTGTTTTCTTCATTCCCTTGATTCGCCCATGGATGTTGAGTAAACTTCCGCAAACCTTCAAGTTGAGTGGCCACTTCTTTCATCGTAGGTCGCTCATCACTAGTAAGCTTAACACATCTTTTCACAAGCTCACCAATTTCCTGAAGTTGATCTAGGCTTCCTTCCCTTACAACTCTAGGATCAAGAATTTGAAACAAACGGTTTTCTTTTAGCGCCATTACAAAATACGTCGTCAAATTCCTTTCTTCCTCGGTTCTTTCCATACACAACGGTTTTCTCCCTGTTAAAAGCTCAGCTAACACAACTCCAAAGCTGTAAACATCGCTCTTTTCAGTTAACTGACTTGTGTGGAAGTATTCAGGATCCAAGTACCCTAAAGTTCCTTGAACTAGTGTTGTAACTTGTGTTTGATCTATGGGGACTAATCTTGATGCCCCAAAATCCGCGATTTTTGTTGTATAATTTTTGTCTAATAATATGTTTGCAGACTTCACGTCTCTATGAATCACGGGGGTTGATGTTGCTGAATGAAGATATGAAAGTGCACCAGCGGATTCTGCAGCTACTCTTAAACGATTCTCCAATGATAACCAATTTGTGCCTTTGTCATGAATATGATTAAAGAGAGTTCCATTTGAAACATATTCATAAACTAGCAAGGGGACCTCACTCTCTAAACAACATCCCAAGAGCTTGACAACATTTCGATGGTTGACTTGTGTTAAGATAATGACTTCATTGATGAACTGTTCGATTTGAGATTCATCCATTACACGAGACTTCTTGATAGCAACCACTTGACCGTTGCTAAAAATACCTTTGTATACAGTTCCGTAGCCACCACGACCCAAGATTCTGTCTTCAGCGTAGTTGTTGGTGGCTTTTTCTAACTCTACGGCGGTGAAGACTTTTGTTGAGTCAACGCTGCCTTCGTTGCTAATGATTCGTTGCTTCAGTAGTAAACCACCGTTTTGCTGAAACAGTTTTTGTCGGAGTTTGATAAGCTTCCTCTTCTTGAAGGCAAAATACAGCCACGTTATTCCGACTAAAAGGGCCATGAAACCAAATCCCATACCTGCATGCATGATAATACCACATAAACTAATGAAAGATGAATAACAATGGACTATTTCATGTTTTCAACCAATCCATCGACTTCACTCGATCGGTCAGCCGAGGTACTGGATGATCCATTTAAGAACACAAAAGCGATAAGATTAGAACTGCTTAATTACCTAGGGAGAATTTGATAACTGGAAACTCCGAAGTTTCAGCAAGACAACCTCGACCGTTGCTAAATTCATCTACAACGTAGCCATCTTTGCAAGAACACGAGTAACTTCCAGGAGTGTTGGTACAGATCCCCTCGCACAGATTACTGTTTGGATCTTCACATTCATTGATATCTGTGATGATCGAAAACAAAATCAATATAATGAAGTAGTCATATTATAACAGAATTGAAAATATTTTGATTGTGAAAGATTTAACCTTGACAGCCTGGATCAAGATATGGCTGACCCTGATAGCCTTGATTACAAATGCATCTGTATCCCGGAGCTCCGGTATCAGAATCTATACAATGAGTGTTTGCTTGGCAAGCCAAGACGCCGGCGTTTCTAGCCTCACTGCAGCTCAAGTTTCCGACAACCCAGTCCACCAATATCGGAACACTAGCCCTGGTCCGGGTAATGAAATCGCCGTCCATAAAATCCGATACCCCACGAAACGTAAACCTTTCTTTCTCACCCATGAACGAGTAAGTACATGGATTAAAAGGCCAGACTGTGGTGTGATTAGAGACCATACTACCAACAGAAGTGTAGTAGTATTTGAGTCCTTTTGGTATCGACGTCTGACAGCATCCGACGCCGGTGCACGAGCCGTTGAGCACCTCCTCAGGTCGTGAACACAATGTGATGCAACCGCTGGTGAAGTTTATTTGCAGTGGGCCTAAGAACAAGGCGAAATCATCGCATCCGATTAAAGTGAACTGGTTTTTTTGGGAGAACGTGTAGGGTGATGTCCAGCCGAGACTTGTGGAAACGGGATTGTCTTCGGTGAGATTTCCGAGAGGATTGTAACATTTGTTTGCCACTTTGTTAGTGATTCGGAAAGTGGAATCGGAGATTTCAAGAATTGGGAGGCCACCGATGAAGGGTTTTGGAGGGTTGAAAGTGGTGTTGCAGGTCATTTCGAACCAGTAGCTTAGAAAACAACCGGGACCGATGCCGAAGGGAAATGGAATGGTTACGTTTCCACATTGGCTTTGGCAGCCGGGCTTGGCTACGTTGGCGGCTTTTGTGATGGTGGTGGTGTCATCGGCGGTGGTGTTTGTGATGGTTGATTGGGATGTAGACTGTGTTATTGCTAGACTAAACAAGAACAGAAATAAATGAAGATTTCTGGAGAACTGCATTGTTCTTGACGAAGAAGGGGATCTTTTTTCCATTGGTGATCGTTTTAAAGGCAAATGGACTTTCTTTGTCTATGGATGCATTGTTTGTTTTTATTTGAGTTTTTCGGTGGCATATTGTCAAGTTGAGCTTATATTTCGAATTAACTTCACCAACCATTCACGACTTTACACGTCTGGTGGCGTTTACTTTTGCTCAAGGACAAAAATGAATGTTGAGTTTCGTAAAATCTTTTATCATGATTCATCATGACCATCCTATTTACATCATCGATTTTTTCTTTATTTGTATGTCATTACCAAATATTTCCCTCAAGTTCCTTGTAAACTTATTAATCGATTTAACCAATAAATTTTACTTTCATGGCATATCTACGTACGTACGTTATATGAACAATTTCAAATGTTGTTGTTTTCCACTTATATTTTTTATTCATGCACTAAAAAAAGGTGTGTTTTGACTTTTATATTCTTCATTTTAATAGAAAGAAAAAATCATGATAAAAGTATAAAAATCAAAACATCTCATTTTTAAATGGATAGACAAAAAACACAAGCAAAATATGACCTCCCATTAAAAAAACCTATTATTTCCTACTTTCGTTTAATATATTTGGTTTCAAATAAAGGACGAATTTAAAAAACCCTATTTTGGGACAAGGGAATTTTCCAGGAAACTGGGAAAAAAAAAACAGTTATGGAAGAATTTACAGAACTTGATGTGGTCTAGGCCCGGTAATTGAGTGTTTTGTGGAGACTTCAATGTCGTGAGGAGAGCAGAGGAGCGGGTGAATTCTATTTTCTATCGTAAAATTGCAAAGGCGTTCAACAGTTTCATCTCAGGAGTTGGGCTTCTCGATCTGAACATGGGAGGGAGAAGATACACTTATTTTAGTGAGGTGGGCTGTAAGCTGAGTAAGCTTGACCCTTTCTTGGTTTGTCCTAATTTTTTATCCGTTATCCCTTCCGCTTCTGTCACGACCTTACCTAGGGAATATTCCGATAACACGCCGATTCTTTTGAGAACGAGTTTTTTGGATTTTGGGAAGCATGCTTTCCGTTTTTTTAATTCGTGGCTCTTGCGAGATGGGTTTGAGGCGGTTGTAATTAAAGCTTGGAATACTTTTTATGGTGGTGGGCCCCGGATCGGTATTTGTTTGATAAACTTAAATTTGTTAAGGAGGCCATCAAAGTCTGGAAACGGGTGGAGTTTGACAAAGAATGCAAAGATTTGGTTGAGCTTAGAACTAAAGTGAATGACATTGAGATGCTTGCTTATAATTCCTCAAAATTGATTTTGATAAGGCTTTCGATTCCATAAGTTTGAATTGTTTGGATTCGGTGATGATGCAAATGGCTTTCGGGGAAAAATGGAGATTTTGAATTCGTGGGTGTCTCTCCTTGGCTAGGGCCTCGGTTTAATTAACGGCTCGGCTACGAAAGAATTTCAATTTACGCGTGGGCTACGCCAAGGGGACCCTCTCTCCCCGTTTATGTTCATCATCGCCATGGAAGGACTTCACGTGGTTATGAAGTCCGCGGCTCACTCATGTATTTTTCGTGATAAGGGCCCAACTCTCTCCCACCTTTTTTAAGCCGATGACGCTCTTTTTCTGGGAGAGTGGTCTAGCTCGAATTTTACCAACCTTGTCTGAATTCTTAAGTGCTTTCATGCGGCTGCAGGACTTAAAGTGAATTTTCATAAATCCAAGGTGTATGGCATTGAAGTTTCTAATGATGAAGTGTCCAATTGTGCTCGCATCTTGGGGTGTGATGCCGCCTAATTTCCGTTTACTTATTTGGGTTTTCACATTGGCGCTAACATGTCGCTTAAACGAAATTGGGGTGTGGTTGTGGAAAGGGTGGATAAAAAGCTCTCTTCTTGGAAAATTAGGACCCTATCGTTCGGGGGTCGACTTACGTTGGTTAAATCGGTGCTCGACAACCTGCCGCTCTACTATTTCTGCTTTTTTAGAGCTCCTTCTTCGGTGGTTGATGTGTTAGAGAAATATAGAATGCGATTTCTTTGGGGCGATAGTACGGACAAAAACAAACTTTGTTGGGTAGCTTGGAAAGTGGTTTTGGCTAGCAAAGAGTGAGGTGGCCTAGGCGTTGGTTCTTTGACGTCTATGAATCTTTCCCTTCTATCCAAATTGCTTTGGAGGTTAAAAAGGGAGGCAAACTCGATGTGGGGAAAGTCATTGGTGGGGTCCATAATCTTGGAAGGAAGCCGGTTTCTGCGTTAGCCAAAAAAACCATCCCGAGGGTGTGGTTTAACAATGTTAAAACCTTGAATTCTTTGGAGAAGGCGGGAATTAGTTTTGATTCGGTTTTCAAAATCCATGTGGGCAACGGTCAAAACAATTTATTCTGGTGGAGCTTTCTCAGAGGGGCATTTCGGTCGATTTTAAGTCTTGTCGGTTTTGTTTTATCGGCAATGACGAAGCTGACCATCTGTTTTTGGGTTGTCAATTTGCTAAAGAGGTTTTGTCTATGCTGCTCATGTGGTGCAACATAAGTTTTCCTCAATTTTCCAAGTATTGGAATATACTTACTTTAAGACAAATGTGTATAGTAGTATATAGTTAGGGTCGGTTATGTAAATATTTTGAGTTTGGTAAAGTTAGTTGTTGTACCTGTTAGACAAAAGGTAGAAGGAGATATATTCTTGTATATAATGAATCTTCTTGATTCATTCTTGCAATAATGAAAAAATGATTTCTATTCTTGATTCATTGAAAAATAATATGGTATCAGAGACAGAGTTTTTCGATCTGTAATTTCTCCATTGTTGATTTCTCATTCTTTTCATTTTCGGATCCATTTCTGTATCTGTTCTTAATTCATCATGTCGATACCTGCTTCCTCAAGTAATTCTACATGATCGATACCTTCAGGATCGATCGAGATCTAAAATCCTCTTTTTCTCAGCTCGTCAGATAATCCGAGTACTATACTTGTTTCAAAGGTTTTTGATGGAACTGGATTCACGATGTGGAAGAGATCTATGATTCTTGCTTTATCAGCAAAGAATAAGACCGGTTTCATTGATGGATCTATTGAGAAGCCAAGTTCTAATTCTCCAGATTATCACAACCGGAACAGAGTCAATTCTGTGGTTATCAGTTGGTTACTGAATTCGTTGTCTAAGGAAATTGCTGAAAGTGTTCTTTTCTTGCAAACTGCAAAAGAAATCTGGAATGAAATCAATCAAAGGTATGAACAATCCAATGGAGCATTAATTTTTCAAATCCAAAAGCAATTGTTTTCTTTAAGCCAAGGACCGGATGATTTTTCTACTTATTTCACAAAGATCAAGCGAATTTGGGATGAGCTGAAAAGTATACATGAAATTCCTAATTGTTCTTGTGGATCTTCTGATGCAATCAACAAATTTCTTGAAGAAGAAAGGCTTATTCGGTTACTCATGGGATTGAACGACTCATACAAAGCTATTAGAGGCCAAATCCTAATGATGTCTCCTCTTCCTTCAATTTCTATTTTCATTCCTTGTTAATTCATGAAGAGAGACAAAGAGAAATTTCTGCTAATCCAAATTTGACTACTGATTCTATGGCAATGCATGTTAACAATTCAACTCCAAATTATCAATCATCCAAGACGTATTGTTCAAATTGCAAGAAAACTTGACATGTCAAGTCTCAATGTTATAGATTGATCGGTTTTCCATCTGATTTCAAATTTACAAAGTCAAAGAAATTTGAATCTACTGCTCACAATGTTGTTGACAATATTCCAGACAACAATCAAGGCATTTCACCTTATCAATACAAACAGCTCTTTGAACTTTTGTCAAAAGTCAACATAAATGAAACTACTCGTGTTAATTCTGTTCTTACTGATGGTGCTATGGATACATCAGGTAACTTTCTTAATTCTCATGGAAAACACGTTTCTTATGCATTTAATGTTGTTATGGGTTCAAATCAAGAACATTCGACATGGATTATAGATTCAGGGGCTTCAGATAACATTTGTTGTGATAAATTGCTTTTCACTACTTTAAACAATTTTTCAAGATCTCATTTGATTGGGTTATCAAATGATCAGTCTATACAAGTTACTCATATGGAACTGTACCCATTCATGATAAAATCATACTTTCACAAGTATTATATGTTCCTGAGTTCAAGCATAATCTCATTTCAGTTTCAAAGGTCACTTCTCAACTTAAGGTTTGGGTGATTTTTACTGATGAGTTTTGTGCAATGCAGGCCCCTTTATCCAGGAATAAGTTCATCATTGGAAAAAGGATTAAAAATCTCTACATCAGGAACTACAAGATTTTGAAGAATCATGTATTTGTTGACAATTTTTCCAAAAATTATATGAACTGTAATAAGATTGATAATAATCATCTGTGACACTATAGATTAGGTCATTTACCAATCTATAAGATGAAAAGTATGTCTTTACTGAAGAAAGATTGTAATGAACAGACTTTTGATTCTTGTGATATTTGTCATCAAGCAAGACAACATAGGCTGTCATTTACTACTAGTGATTCTGTGTCAAGTAATCTTTTTGATCTTCTTCATGCTGATGTTTGGGGACCTTATAAGGTTGAGACTTATAATGGTTTTAAATATTTCTTAACACTTGTTGATGACTATTCAAGATGCACATGGGTACATTTGATTAAACATAAGAGTTCTGCATTCACTCTTATTCAAGCTTTCATTAAATATGTTAAGAATCACTTCAACATCAATGTTAAAACAATAAGAACAGATAATGCTTTTGAAATGGGTTCAAGAAATGAAGGTATTAAGTTTTTCCAAGGACAAGGAATCATTCATCAAAAATCTTGCCCTAATACCCCTCAACAAAATGGAATTGTTGAGAGTAAACATAAGCATTTGTTGGAAGTTTCTAGAGTACTATTTTTTCAATCAGGAATTGGTAAAGCATATTGGGGAGAGTGTGTTCTTACTGCTGCATATATTATCAATAGAATACCTTCAAAGATTATCAAAAATTCTTCACCATATGAAATGTTATTCAAAGTCAAACCAGATCTCAACAACTTAAGATCTTTTAGATGTCTATGTTATGCTTCCACAAATTCTCATAACAGAGATAAATTTCAACCAAGAGCTGATACATGTATATTTGTTGGATATCCTTTTGGGCAAAAAGGATATAAAGTTCTCAATTTAACAACCAAGGATATTTCTGTCACAAGGAATGTTATTTTTGTTGAAGACAAATTTCCATTACACAATGGTTATAATCTTGATGTTTCTTATTTTCCCACTGTTTTCGAAGAACCTTATCAGTCACTAAATGAACTTCAACCTTCTCTTTCTTCAAATGATCAATTCATTGAACCGAATGATCATATTCCTGAACCAATTCAACCAAATAATCATATTCCTGAACCACCACAACCACATCAACAAATTCCTCCTCAACCTCAAACCCAATTACGAAGAACAACCAGAACATCTGTCAAACCTGTTCACTTAAATGATTATATTTGCTCAAGTGTTAAAATTCAAGGTGATTGTTCTGATGAATGTTGTAACACAATCACAAATTGGTTCATACCAGACAAACCATCTTTTGATCATTATATCAATCAAGTTGATTTCTTAGCTTTAAATGTCCAATCTAATATTGTTGAGCCTCAATTTTATCATCAAGCTAAGGGAAATCCTTTATGGGAAGAAGCAATGAAGAAAGAATTTAATGCACTAAATTCTAATCACACCTGGGATATAGTTCCTCTTCCAAAGGGTAAGAAACCAATTTCATGCAAATGGGTTTATAAAGTGAAGTACAAATCAGATGGCACAGTTGAAAGGTACAAAGCCAGGCTTGTAGCCAAGGGCTTCACTCAAAAAAAAGGTATTGACTTTCAAGAAACCTTCTCACCCGTCATAAAATTCAATACAGTCCGATGTCTAGTTAATCTTGCAGTAAAAAGGCTTGGAAAATCCATCAATTTGATGTGAATAATGCATTTTTGCATGGAGATTTACATGAAACTGTTTATATGAAATTACCCCCAGGCATGGACTCTTCATCAACTATGGTTTGTAAATTGAAAAAGTCATTGTATGGGCTCAAAAAAGCATCACGTCAATGGTATGACAAATTATCATCGGATTTACATGATAAAGGTTTTGTAAGGTCCAAGAATGATCATTCATTGTTCACAAAGAAAAGTGACAATTCATTGGTTATTGTGGCAGTTTATGTTGATGATGTTCTTGTGACTGGGAACAATGAACAAGAGATCATGGATTTAAAAAGATTACTTCATAAACGATTCCAAATAAAAGATCTACGAATGATTAATTTCTTCTTAGGTCTTGAATTTATTTACACTCAAGCTGGAATCATTATGAATCAACACAAGTACATAAAGGAATTACTTGATGAATATTCTATTTCATCCTCATCACACGTTACTTCCCCACTTCCAAGCAAGCTCAAATCCCACTATACTAATGATGATCCTCTCTTAGATGCCACTTCATATCGCCAATTAACAGGAAAACTTAATTTTTTGTTGCATACACGTCCAGATATTGCATTTACTGTGCAATTTCTGAGTCAATTCAACAGTTCTCCATGTCAAAGTCATTTTGATGCAGCAAAACATGTATTGGCTTACTTACAAAATACCATTTATAAAGGTTTACTTTTGAATAATAAACCAAGTTATCAGCTGGAGGCATTTTGCGATTCTGATTAGGCAGCTTGTCTAACTACCAGACGTTCTGTTAGTGGTTATTATATAACAATGGGGGGTAGTCATGTTTCATGGAAATCAAAGAAACAAGCAACTGTTTCTTTGTCTTCTGCTGAGGCAGAATATCGTTCCATGAGAAGAGTATGTTCTGAACTCGCTTGGTTAAGTCGATTGCTTACAGAATTAGAAATTTCCGAAATTACCCCCATTCCTTTACACTGTGATTACATGGCAGCAATATATATTGCAAATAATCCAGTCTTCCACGAGCGTACAAAACATATCGAACTTGATTGTCATTTTGTGCGTGAAAAGCTTCAAGGAGGATTGATTACATTGTCTCATATTTCTACCAAACAACAACCTACAGATGTTTTCACAAAAATCTTAAATGGTTCAGACCATAATGAAGCTGTTTTCAAGTTGGATATGATTGATCATCCTCCAACTTGAGGGGGGGGGGGTATTGGAATATACTTACTTTAAGACAAATGTGTATAGTAGTTTATAGTTGAGGGTCGGTTATGTAAATATTTTGAGTTTGGTAATGTTAGTCGTTGTATCTGTTAGACAAAAGGTAGAAGGAGATAGATTCATGTATATAATGAATCTTCTTGATTCATTCTTTCAATAATGAAAACATGATTTCTATTCTTGATTCATTGAAAAATAATACCAAGGTCGAGGATATTGTTGATTTTGCGGCTAATTGGGTCGGTGTCCCAAAAACGTCACATTCTTTTGGCTATAATTTACGGTTTTATATGGAACATTTGGAAGGCGAGAAATGACAAAATTTTCAAGGTCTCTATCTCAGCCAACATGCTTGTGGATAACATTTTTTCTATGGTGTTCGGGTGGGTTAAGTATAGGAGTAATTTTGTCAATTGTAATTGGACGGGTTGGTGTATCCGTTTAATGTTTTGTAACTCTTTGTTCCCTTTTATTTCCTTTGCCCCATCTTGTTTCCTTTATAGGTGTTGGGTTTAATAAATTTCCGACCCAAAAAAAAATCATACTAAAAACCACTATTTTTTCTTATTTTTCATAAAAAAATACGAGTGCATTGACTTTGTGTAAGTTTAGATTGACGTAATCGATATATCCGAGCAAAACAATTACATTTAAAATTGTTCAGAATTTTTTTGATACCATCATACAAGTATCGTGGTCCTCTTCCACCTGATTCTCTAAGTCAGGAAATTTTTGAATAGTTGGAAATTAGGAACAGAAAGTGTTATGGCGAAAACTATCAGTTTAAGATGTAATAATAGAAGCAAAAAAATAATAAAAAATAATAATATGTAAATTTAGTAAGATTAAGCATGCAAACAAAATATCTACATGTTGTTAATGCTACATAGATGACACACCAATACTTTTAACTTTGACAGATTGGTGAACCCATTGACCTTAACTTTTTTAATTTTTTTTAATCAACGGTTAACACACTAAGGGGGTGTTTGGATAGGAAAAAAAGAGGTGTTTATTGCTTATTCCCACAATAAGCTAACTTTGAGTGTTTGGATAAAATCCAGTTTATTAAGTTAAATAAGCTAATTTTAATAAGCATCTCTTCCCATGCTTATTGCTTATTGCTTATTCCCACCACAAATAAGCTAATAAGCAATAAGTTAATAAGCTAATCCAAACGCCCCCTAATTCTCCTCTTAAAATGTGTACATATTCAGAATAGTTATGAATAGTTTGTCAACTCATTAATCACTAAATCAAATTGAATTCGGAAACTCAATACAAACAAAATAAAAGAAAATCAGAAAACCCAAGATTCGGGGTTAATATTTACGCATTTTGTATTCGTTGACTAAATATTTTATCAAGTCAACGGAGAATATGTACCAATCAAGAGTAGTTATAGCTGACTTTTGGTACGCAACAAGAACCAGTCAAATTTCTCTAAGGTGGCATTGCTTTTGGGAATATAGTGTGTTCCACACCTCCAGTGTTTTGTATTATTGACATCACAACTTGTATCTAAAAATAAAAATAGAAAAATAGAAAACTTTAAAGGGAAAATAGGGATCAAGGATTCAGAAACACAGAATCTGAATATCTCATAGATCGGTTTACTGTTCGTATTGATAATTCTCCCATGTATGTCTGGGTTATTGAGAAATTTAACTTCGGATAATTAATTGTCGAGGAACGCTCAAAGTTCTAGACATAATTAACAAAATGAGTTTGTTTCTGATGAGTATATTATATGTACTAGGCGAATGTCCGCACATTGTGCAGAAACACCGATATAGTTGAAGTCTTCACAATATATGTTTTTTTAATATAGCAATAACGTTGTTGTTAGATTTAATATAATAATTCGTATATTAAATTGATATAATGTATTGATTATTTTGAATTATATGGTAATATATACATCTATTATAACTGCATAATCTCAATCGTTTGAATGACTTCTACCCACGAGTTATATATGAATAAAATTAAATATAATATATGGTTTAATGTTATTTATAATTGTTGTTATTGTTAATTAATTTTTTAAAATTTATTTGCTTAATGTTTTAATTTTTTATCATTATAATTATTTAAAACATCAAATATTTTTTTTATTTTAAAGGTAACAATATAATCATTTATATAGAGTTATTTTTAACTATTGTTATTCTAAGTTATTTTAAGCTACTTATTTGAAAATTTTTAACGAATATAAAAGTATCTTTAGGAAATATTTTAGTTAAATCGAGATTACAATTTAGTTTTTGCATTTATCATTAAAATTTATCACTTTTAACTATTTACAAAATATTATTTGGTTTTTTAATTGGAACTGAAATTTATATTTAACTTGACAGTGTAATGTTATATTTAAAATAAAAATTTAAGTATTTTCTCAAAACTGTTCAAAAGTTATAGTTTTAAACTGATAACAGTTTACATACAACAACATATTAAATCTAATAAATTAAGTATAATATGTTAAAGTCAAAGACATAACTTTATAAGTAGAAATAAATATATGATTTTAAAATTGTAATTTAGTATATTTATGATTACACTTTAGGTTTGATATTTATTTAACCTTATTAACCAACTTATAATCATTATTAGATAAAACACTACAATTAATCACTTTTAACTATTTACAAAATATTTTTTAGGTTGTTTAATTGAAACTAAATTTTATATTTAAGTTGACCATGTAATGTTATATTCAAATTAATAATTGAAGTATTTTGTACAAATTGCTTCAAAATTGTGTCTTTAAAATGATAATGGTTTACATCCAACAATATATTAAAACAAATAAATGAAGTATAATATGTTAAAAGTTAAAAAAAATCACTTAATAAGTATAAGTAAATATATTATTTTAATATTGAAATTTGGTTTATATGTGATTACACTTTAGGTTTGATATTTAATTAACATTATTAACCAACTTATAATTATTATTAGAAAGAAATTGAAAAGTCATGGAGTTTCAAATGAATGTGGTGAAAGGAAAAATACATGGGAGTTTCAAATTAATGTAGTGAAAGAAAAAATGTTTCCTTTATAATATAGTATGATATGATATGATATGATATGATGATTCCTAAGAGAGATCTATCCGAAAAATGGGTAAGATTGAGGAAATATGCAGAATTTGTAGTTGAAAAAACAGTTTCTAAAAACTACTCGGACAGCTAGCTCGAGCTATCTCACTAGATTTGCCATATGCATCTTGGGGTTTTGGGCTACCAGGCAGCCTGAATGCTAGACAACTTGAGCTGCCTTCGAGAGACCCAAATTAAAGTACATTTCTCCAAAGGAAAATGATATAAAATCACTTAAGTTTTCAAAAAAAAAATATCGCTTTTACGGCATGTTAACCGGATATTTTGTCTAATTTGTTCAATATTATACCTTTATAATTGTTTTCCAAGTCACCTACCGGTTACCTGATGTCAATAAAGCTCTTAAGTTTTCAAAAATGTTCGCATTTACCCTAAGTTTTAAAAATGTTAAGATTTATTATTACTTTGATTATTATTATTATTATTATTATTATATATGTTTAATATGTTTTTAAAAGTATAAAAATATTTTATACATACATTTTTAAATATGTTTTAAATGTATAAAAATATTTTTATAGATTTAAAAACATATTTAAAAATATATTTACTTCTATTTAGTATTTATATATATTTGAAAGCCAATATAAGCCTTTAAAAATGTATTTATATATTAAAAATGTACTTATTCGTATTTAACAGGTATATATATATATATATATATATATATATATATATAACATATTGTATACATATAAATACAAAAAATTTCTTTTTATAAAGTTTATATTGTGTAAAAGATATAATTACATGTATTTATACATATTACTAAGTATAAATATTTACTTAGTTCTTATTTATATGTATACGATATGTATTTATAAATATTTATATGATAAAATACGTATAAACAAAATATATTTTTTTTATTGTTTGGATGCTTCATCTACCAAAACACACAAAAAAAAATTGTTGTTTGCTTACTAAGTATAAATATGTATTTATTTCATATTTATATGTATACGATAATTTTTATAGAAAATAAATACATATTTATATCAATTAAATACAAGTAAATACAAATAAATGTATCTATTAAATGCAAATAAAAACATATTTATACACTTAAAAACATATTTATACATTTAAAAATATTTTTATTTGTATTTAATAGATATAAATATGTATTTATTTAGTTTATAGTTCGTAAGCATAAACCAAAATCATTTATTTTTGTGTTTTGATTGATGAATCACCTAAAGAATTAAAAAATGTTCTGTTTATATGTATTTTAGCTAATAAATATATATATATATATATATATATATATATATATATATATATATATATGAAATAAATACATATTTATAATATTTATACTTAGTAATATGTACAAATACATATAATTGTATATTTTATACAATATAAACCTTATAAATAGGTATTTTTATATTTATATGTATACAATTTGTATTTATATGAAATATATATATATATATATATATATATATATATATATATATATATATATACCTACTAAATACAAATAAATACATTTTTAATATATACATATGCTTTTAAAGGAATACATAGGGTTTCAAATGTATATAAATACTAAATACAAGTACACATATTTTTAAAAATATATTTATATCTATAAAAATATTTTTATATAATTAAGAATGTATGTATACAATATTTTTATACATTTCAAAACGTATTAAAAATATATAATGGTAATAATGATAATAATAATAATAATAATAATAATAATAATAATAATAATAATAATAATCAAAATAATAATAATACTCAAAATAATAATCAATATAATAATAAATCCGAACATTTTTTCAAACTTAAGGATATATTTGAACATTTTTTAAAACTTAATGGCTTTACTGGCTTCAAGTAACCTGTTGGTGACCTAGAAACCGGATATAAGGGTATAAATGAACGGATTAAACAAAACATTTGGCTTTACTGGACCTAAAACACGTTCAAGGGTAAAACCAACATTTTTTTTGAAAACTTAAGGGCTTTTATGTCATTTTACCTTTCTTCAACTTCCCTTCATCATGATCATGGTTTTCCATTGCATCCCAAGTCCACAATTCTTGAGAGTTTTGATGCGTTTATGAGAGGGGCCATCACCAAGGGCTCTATCTATTGGGCCCGGGGTGCGACCCCCTTAAATCCTCCCCCTTTCCTATTTGTCGACATGGTTGAAATCAAACTTGTCTTATATATAAGTGTACACTTCGCACCTCCTAACTTGGGTTAGATCATTGCTTAAATCTTCATTTAGCATTCTCGTTATTCCAATTGCACTGAATGTCGGTCGGTATCGATGACTAAAATCATCAACAATCATCCCTCATTCTAGCGTTACACATGAATGCCCATAATAAGCAAAGCAAACTAAAACTTGTATACAAATGAAAATATTGAACCAATTGAATTTTCATGTTAGTATTTTACACATTCCAAATCTTCGAGACCCAGAGTGTCCTAAGATACATCATGATAATATATGCATCCAGAAAATAAAATCTTGAAACAGTTATATAGCCATATGTCCTAATTATTTCGCGATTATATAATGGCCAAGTACCTTACCTTTTGAAGTATGACTACACTTCACACTCACATACGTAATTCCTTTACGTCATGTATTTGATATACACTTTTTCAAAGAAATTATTAAGAAGTTAAACTTAGCCTTAACAACAGTATATCCAAATGTGTTTCCAAATGTGTTTCCTTCACACATGTGATTCCAAATGTGTTAAAACCCATAAGTATGAGTTTTTCATAATATTGAATTCAACTTATAATATCATATAAAGGTGAACCGAGTGTCTCATGTAACACCGTGATTTTTGACATCATTTTTTTACATTATTTAATAGATTTAAGAAACGAAAGTCTTAATTATATTAATTAAAACAACACCAATATTACTTTAAAAAACAGTCCATCAAAAGTTCAAAGTTGCAAACCGGTACCAAAATAAGTACCTAAAACCAAGTATAAATGAAACATCACGATAAGTGTCAAACTGGTATCATCTCTAAATAACATGAATAAAACTTCCCCAAAAAGTCTCAACCTCACAAAAGCATCAATATCAAGCTATCTGTACCAATGCAAGCCATAACAACAACAAACAAGCAATAAACAAGTGTCAGCATTAGCACAATGAGTCAATCCTAAGCATATGGATAGGAAAATAAACGTACTTCATACAAGATGTTTAGTCAAGCAATCACAATCGCACCATCCAACATTCATCGCTAAATGGGGCCTAGAGACCCAGTGCACCAAATAGGGCGCAACATACCTCCCGTAACACTGTCCCTGGTTCTCTGTGTTCACTACTCCAACTCTGCATGTACGAACACGATGTGTTGTCATTCAATAGTGGTGAAACAATATTTCCAAACACATACCTACACCTAAAAGTGATGCTTGATTCGGTGTCTCCGAGTAGCCAACATCACTCCAGTTCTCATACACCAAGTGCACCAGAACCATGTTTTGAAATTGTTACCTAGAAAACCACTCGACATCGACATGGCTTAAGCTCTTTTCTTCCAACGGTATCCTTTCACCGTGATATCCCATAGGGCACGCACCTAAGTTTAGATTTATACCCTTTTACCCTCACTATATGTATTCCCCTTTTATTTTAATTAATTTATTAATTAACTAATACACTCATATGGGGCATACACACACCTCACCAATATAATTATGTAATCATGCTTGTTTATTAATATTGTTAATCCAAGACATATTACGTCTCATAACATACATCAAAGGTATATTCTCAAAATTACCACACATCATAATTTGTAGCATGTAAAGAATTGCACCTTTTAACAACCAACTGCTAGCATGAATTTCTTGCTTTCATTCAAGTGTGACAAAACAAGAAAAAAAAACTTGCAAAACATCACAATTTAACAACATGAACAACCTCACTACTAGCATTAAAACTCTCTTTTTGCATCAAATAACCAATTTAAGAATTATAGCATACCAATGGTTTCCTAGATTATTTATTTCTACAAATACATCACATTTTAAGATTGCATACATTTCATATATTCAGATTATGTCATCACATAAAAATCAATTAGACTTAAGTACTTAACATATATACAATAGCATGTAATTTTCCATACTTGTGCCTAAACAACCACAAGAAATTGAATCACCTTTAGTCCAAGTTATGTTGAGCTATGAACATAGGAAAAGCACCTTCAAGAAAGAAAACTAACACCGCTCAAATATTACACAAAGGGTTGATCAGAAATAGAACACAGAATATAAACAGATTTGGTTGGATAGGATTCACGTCGTGGCAAAGAGGGTGCCACGTCGTGGTCCGAGCTTCCGCGCGATCCTAGACTGATCTATTCCTGTCACCACGCTATGGCACTTAGATGTTCACGTCGTGGTCCGATCATCAGTCGTGATCTGGGTCGATCAACTCCTCGTCACCATGTCGTAGTAACTGGATGTCCACATCATGGGGACTGGCAGTTATAAAAACTGAAAACCAATTGACTACTTTCTCCTGCTCATTTTGGGTCCGATCAAAACCTCCTTTGGGATGATCTTAACTTGTCATTACCATATCTAAGAGTCGAGAACAATCAGGACATGAATGGAACCAACCAACACACTCAAACCAAGGATTTTGCATCATCCAAGGTTTCCTCTTGTGTGTGATTTGAAGGACATCAAAATAAACTAACGGAAGAGATCCTTACCTTATGGAAAATCCAGAAATGATCTGAAGAAGATGATTGCTAGGAGAAAGGCTTCAAGAATGCCACCAAGAATCCACCAAAAACAACAAAAGCTTCACTTGCTTCACACCCACACTTCAAATAAGGAAAGAAATTCAAGAATGCACTTCAAAGTAGAAAGGAGGCTGTCAAGTAGGGTTTAATCTCGGATTCTAGGGTTAAGGTGGCTTAAATATTTCATAACTTCCAATTGAGGCCCTATAAGTGTGAGAAAATGACCCCATGACCCATGTATATGATCAAGTATCATTTTCTTGCATTCTAGCCCTTCAAAGTTAACTTTAACCTTGATAAAAGTAACTTAACAATAATACATAACGAAATAGGAACGTTTGGGTCGTTACATCTCACCATTATAAATTTAGATGGAAATTAATCCCATCTTAATTGCAGACTTATGCACTAAGTATTTGGTCAGACCTTTAGTTAGATAATTTGCCAAATATGTTACGTTCTTATAAAATCATCTAGAATTGCACCATCCATGATTAAATCTCTAATATTGTCATGTTTAACACCAAGTGTCTAGATTTGCATTATAAATTTGGTTGTATGCCTTAGAAAAGGGGAAAAACTACCATAATGAATAAAAGCAGGTACAATCGGTTTTGACCACACTAGAATCTCATAAACTAAATTCCTTAGTCATGTTTCCTTTTTACCAGCAACAACAAATGCGGCAAAATAATATTCCATTGTTGAGTTTGCATTTCAAGTTTTCTTTTTAGATGCCTAATAAATGGCATCTCCTTTAAGCAAGAACACCTTTTGTCGAACTCATCAAGTGAGAAAGGGAGAGAGGATGTGGGGGAGCCTAAATTTTGGTCTAAAGATGGGAGAGGATTATGGTTTTCCAATTGTTCTTGTGTGATTGTTAACCCTAATCCTTCTTTAAATAGTTTCCTCGGTGGACAAGACTTCCAAAGTCTTCTTAAGGTCCATCAAAAATTTTAAGACCATAGCCGACATAAAATTAATAAAATTCTTTATTAATTATTAAATAAACCATTTTTATTTAGTTTTAAATCTAATAAAATTAATAATGAATAAAAAAGTTTTAGTTTCTTTATTTATTTAGGTTGATAAATAATAAAATTTGGCAAATAAATATTTATTATTATTATGGATCTTTTTATTGATTTAGTATGTAACCACATAGTCTCATAAATAATCAGTAATACATTAATTTGTTTATTTTTGGTATACAATTTCCAACAACATGATAATAGTTGACCCCACCTAGTTCATCATGGTCGAGAAAAAAAAAGGTCAAGTAGGGCCAAGCCATACGGTTGAGTAGCTCAAAGTCAAGGCTAAGTCGCAAGGCAGCCACGACTCTAGGAAGCAAGTAGCAAGACCAAGTCGTGGCTACCGAGTAGTCAAGACATAAGGGGGAGCCAGGATTTGGGCCAATCTAGCGACATGAAACCTATTGTATGAACCAAAAACATGTGCAATGCCAAATCTAAATAATTGATGCACAAGGATCATGGACATGAGAAAAGTATACTTAGGGGTTGTTTGTTTTACCTTTTACTGGTCAGTAAGAGGTAATTCCTGGCTCGTTCCGAGTTAGTAAGATGTAATGTATGACCCAGTCCGGTTCAAACCATTTGTTTTGGAAAAATCCTGCCTCTTACTCTATAACATCCCGAAAATCAAGAGGTAAAAATTTCATTTTTATTCAACCAAAACACCAATTATCTGTACAAAAACATTCAAAGTAACAAAGTTATCAGAGTACAATCCCAAAATTGACATCTTGCAGAGACATTGGTGGATGCATTGCGATCAATTCGGGCCCTTCCCTACTGAACCGGAAACACCCGAAACAAAAACTAAAAACCATAAGCACGAAGCTTAGTGAGTTCCGAAAAATACCACATATCATACAAGTAACGGGCCCCGCCCAGTGAGTGTAATGGGGCTCGCCCGAACTCACAGAACGGGCCCCACCCAATGAGTATAACGGGCCTCACCCAAAACTCGCATAACAGGCCCCGCCCGGAATAGATCTGTCAGTCATCGGGCCCCACCCAGTATACATACAATCATATAAGAACATGCAGGTGTCACAAAGATAAATGGCATACAATATATTCATCGGGCCCCGGCCGGCATCGGGCGCTGCCCGACACAAATACATAAACATCACAAATATCATACATGCAAGAGTCACACACACAACTAGAATCCTAATTATAATAAACCATGGGCCGACATTGGTGTCTGACCCACCAACCACAGTGAGGAAACTCACCTCAAGCCCCTGAATCTCCCAATGAATTCTCAGTCTGCTGATCCGGAAATCCCCATGCTATCATTATAAAATAATATCCAATTAATAATTGGATCCTGATTCATAACTAAGAGTCTAAACTAGGGAAAAAGACCATTTTACCCTTTACTTAACTTGGCCCAAGGCCAAGACCCAAACCAACTACACAAGAGGCCCAACTCCAAAATAGTCACCCAAATCCCAATTACGGCCCAATCTTCCAAATTGGCCCAACCCCTTCGTGGCCCTTCAACCAAAAGAATCCAACATAATGATATCAGCCCAAAAATAGAAATATGATAGCCCAACAAGAACCTAATCTCTTAATGTCCAAATATAGCCCAAAACCAAGAAGCCCAAATCCAAAGCACACATGCGGAGTATGCGGGGCATACTAAGCTCGTACGCTTAGCGTACTCACGCTGGGGCTAGTACGTGTAGCGTACCAGCTTTTATGACCAACGTACTCCCTATTTGGACATCCCGCATCATTAATTACTTAATCCGTTCAGCCCCTACTCCATATTCTCATACTTTGTCTCAAAAGATGATTTATCACGTAAAGTTGGCGATGTCTTAATGGGGCTCTAAAGCTCAAAAGAGCTTAACAAAGGGTCTTAACACATGCATGAGTCCATAAGCACCATAAAGTTTGCATTTTTATGCCTAAGGGACCCCTAAAATGTCCAGATCTAAAAGGTTAAGTTTCTGAAACGACCTTAGCTCACAAGGTCCAACCAAAAGGGACCAAAATAGCCATAAACAAGCCAAATAATAGATGTATACAAGGATTTGACAAGTTATGGACTTTATACCTCAAATGTCACAAAATGATGACGCTAAATCTAGATCTCTATGCTCTTCTCCAAAGAATGAGTCTTCAATCTTCTTCTACCACTTCAACATACACAAAAACGCACCAAAATGCTTCACAATAACTCAAATGCACCAAAAAAAGGCTAAGGACGAGGTTAGGGTGTTAAAGGTATGGAGGTTGGTCTAAAATGATCAAATGAGGCTATCACAAGGATTACATAGGGTGCAAATCCAAAAAATTAGGGTTTCACTCATGCCCACGTACGCCATGCGTACTCCACTTAAGCCCTGTGTATGTGGTTAAGTCCCGCGATCCTGAAATGCACCAGTACGCCCAACGTACAAGGAGTACGCCCAACGTACTCCAACTTTCCTAGCAATTCTGCCCCTAGGGACCAATTCTGCAAAACATTAACACCCCAAGGTCCAAACTAAAAAATACTTTGAGTCGGATGTTACATACTCAGTAAGCAACCTTTCACAAACCTCTTTTCGGGTAAGTTAAAAAAGAGCTGATTGGTTAAAAGGGTGGTTGGGATTTCTTTTCAAAATAGCTTATTGAGTTGTTGGATTTTTGAAAATCTAATAAGTCAAAAAAAGTGTTTGGCAAACTCAAAAGCACTTTTCAGAATAGTTTTTCCATTAGCTTCAAAAAGCACTTTTTAAAAAGCATGTAAAACTTGCTTTTTGACACTGCTTTTGGCTTTTTAACCAAAATAACTTCAAAAATCACTTTTTAAGCCAAACATTTTTTAACTTATTGACTTATATTGAATTATTGGCTTTCTCACCATAAAAGCTAATCCATACACTTTTTAAAAAACTCTTTTTACCACCAATATAAGCTAATAAGCACTTTTATCTAAAAGCAGTTTTAGAGTTCAAAAAGCTATCTCAAACATAGACCATTGGCCCCTTTTAGCCTAATTCATACCTCTTTTTTTCTTTTCATTCCCACTGATGAAAACGTCCCCCCATTCTTCTTCCTCCAGCAGATCCTGTCGATCTTCTTCCACAAAATGACGACGTCCGACAAGTTCCATTGTCGACATCTAGCGACTTCCACTGCTACCTACGGTACTAGATCCAAATACAACAGTGGCATCGACCACGCCTCTACCAACAATGGTCACCTACTTCCTGCCACTCCATCTGTGGCGACGATACTCCTCCAGCACTATTTCTTCTTTTTTTTTTCTTTCTGAAATGAAGTATGAATGTTAAAATGTATTTTTTTGTTGCTTATTTCGTGTTATGTGGCAGAAACCGTATACATATGCTTGAACTTGAATGTTGAAATCAAATAAATATAGATGAATGAATGTTGAGTTTTTTTCCTGCTATCAAAACAGTAACAAATTGAATGCATATTTTTTTTCTTGATATTCGATATTATGCATAATGTATAGAATATAGTGAAGAAAATTTTGTTTATGAAAATAGTTTACTGTCCCAAAGCATGATGTGATTCGAACTTCAACATCACACTCCATATATAGTAGAAAAGTGTTGTTCGCTTGATTGTAAATGATGTATAATATTCTATTTTAATCTTTAACGTTTTCTCCCATTTTGTTGTTGTAGGAAACATCCTTAGAGTTGGTAGTAATAGATGATTATGGAGTTCTCCAATCCATATGTAAGAAGCTTGTATTTGAAACAACTAAAGTTGTTGCCTGTTTTTTTTTTTTTTCTGGAGTAGAGTTTTTATAATGCACACCCTTTTGAAGTTGCAAATTATAACATCCCAGCATGAGGTATTTCCATAATTCACTCTTAAGTATGAAGGTTTTTGATTTTTTCCCTTGGGTATGAGGAAGCTTGCAAAAAGGCCTACCGTGGCATTTTGGTAATTTTGGCCAAGAGGATAGTATGTTAGGCATACGTTTTGTACGCTAAGTGTACTGGGGCAGACCCTAGTACATTGGGCGTACACCGCGTACGTCGGACGTACGTGGTAAAAGCTCAAACCCTAATTTTTAGGGTTTGGTCCATATATAAGCATCATTAACTCTTCATTCCTCATTCTCTCTCCAACCTCAAACCTTCATTTCGTCCTTTGTAACCCTAATCCCTTGTGTGTGATCATTTGAGCTCAAAAGTGTGTGTTTGTGATGCCTTTGAAGCAAGTTGAAGAAAGAAGCATCATCTTGGAAGATCATGTCGTTCTAGATCCAGGAACACCTCAGTTTCAAGATTCATTTTGAGGTATAGAGTTATGAACTTGATGATTCCATGCATAGATCTAAGTTAGCCTTGGAGTTTGTGTCCTTTTGGTCCCATTGTTTGGGTATTTTGAGTATGAGCTACTCTAATCCATTTAAGTCGTCCTTTCAGTCACTTTGAGGTGTTTAGAAGTATAAAAATGTAGTATTGATCATAGTTTCCTTCCATGCATGTGTTTTGAGGTCTTAATGGGTTAAGTGGTTGAGGTTTTTGGTGTTAAGACCTTATTGGCCATACAAGACCATAAATTTGGAAACTTTATCGCCAAAAATGTTATTTGGGACTTGGATATGCATTTGGACGTAATAAGTCTGAGTAATAAGCTCTTAATCGGTTAAGAAGAGAGTTGTTGCGTACGCTGGGCGTAGCAAATGGTACGTCGCGCGTACGCAGATTTGGCCCCGATGCCTCGGACCTTGAGTATGCCCCACGTACCTCCAGAGTACACCCTGCGTACGAAGGCTAAGTTGACTCGGCTGTGTTGACTCGGTTGACTTGTGGATTTTAACCATTTTGACCAAGGGTATTCTGGGAAAATGTTATTAATTTAGAATGGGAAATGTTTTGACATTTAGGATTTGGGTTGAGCCGTCGTCGGAGCGAAGAGTGATTCAGATTGCATTCAGACTGTGAGGTGAGTTTTTGTAACATCCATAAAAAATCTCAACAAATTTGAACTTTTAAAACAACCCCAAATCATAGAATGTTTACAAAATCATTGTTTTTAAAGTATTGTTCCATATCTGAGTATCCCATAGATCAAAAGTGCATAAAACAGAGGATGTGTACGGTCACGCCTTCGCCTTCCCGCGATCATCAAAATCACCTAAAACAACAGCTAAAAAAATAAGTCAAAGCTTAATGGTTTCCCCAAGGTACCACCACACACACATAACAAAAACAACATGCATATAGAGCCTTCAGCCTGACTGGAATGCCGCGCCAGCCTACAGACTATCTGGACCGCTCACAGAACCTTAAGCATGACTGGACCGCCTCACCGCGCCTTCACCCTATATGGACCGTTCTCCTGGCCTTCATCTCATGAAACCATTTGTCTCGTTGTCCAACACACACTTTCGTGACTGAGAGACATGAAAAGTGTTGTGGATTTGATTGAGCTCACTTGGCATATCCAACCGATAGGCCACCCTACCTACCCTGATGATCACACAGATAGGTCCAATATACCGGGGACCCAATTTCCCCCTCTTCCTGAAGTGTATCACACCCTTCTAGGGCGAGACCCTTAGGAGAACCATATCGCCGACCTAAAACTCAAACTCAGATCGGCGTCAGTCGGTATAGCTCTTCTGCCGACTCTGAGCGGTCTGCAGTCTCTGCCTGATCTGATGAATGAGCTCCATGGTCTGAAGGACTACTTCAGTCCTTCCCATGACCCTATGACCAACCTCTCCCCAACAAACTGGGGTATGGCATCCTCGACCATACAAGAGCTCAAATGGTGGGGCACCAATGTTGGAGTGATAGTTGTTGTTGTAGGACAACTCCACAAGAGGTAGGTAGGAATCCCAACTCTTGCGGAAATCAATAACCCAGGCCCACAACATATCCTCAAGGTTCTGAATAGTTCGCTGACTTTGAACGTCAATCTGCATATGAAATACAGTGCTGAAATGTAACCTTGGACCCAGTTCCTCATGGAACTTCTGCCAGAAATGGGAAGTGAACTGAACATCTAGGTCTGAAACAATTGAGACCGAAACCCCATGACAATCAACAATCTCCCGGACATACACATCGGCCAACTTTTCGGCCGAAGAGCTCTCCCGAATAGCCAAAAAGTGGGCACTCTTAGTCAATCGATCCACGATGACCCATATAGAATCAAAACCTTTGGCCATCTTCGGCAACTTGGTGATAAAATCCATGGTGATCTGTTCCCACTTCCACATGGGAACCTACAGAGGCTGTAGCTTGCTATGCAGCCTCTGATGCTCGGCCTTGACCATTCTGCAGGTCAAGCACCTCTCGACTTACCAGGTTATCTCCCTCTTCATACACGACTACCAGTAACTCAATCTCAAATCCTGATACATCTTGGTGGCCCCGGGTGTATAGAAAAGTGAGACCTATGAGCCGCCTCCAACACTTTCTGTCTGATTACACCAGAAACTAGAACCTAAACCTGACCACACCGGGTCAACAACCCTCAACTATCAGTGACAAACCTGTCGAACTTTCCCCTGATCCTCTTCTGCTTCCAATTCTCCTCCCGAACTCCCTCTGCCTGAGCCTCCCTAATCAAACCAAAAAGCGGAGAATCAATGGATATCCTCATCCACATCTCCCCAACTGAAGACCCAGTCGACTTGTGGTTCAATGCATCCGCTACCACATTCGCTTTACCCAGATGGTAAAGGATCTCGCAATCATAATCCTTGACCACGTCCAACCACCTGTGTTGTCTCATGTTCAGGTTTGGCTGATCCATAAGATATCTCAAACTTTTGTGATCTGTGTAAACATTACAACGGACCCCATAAAGATAATGTCTCAAAATCTCGAGGGCAAACACCACTTCCCCCAACTCCAGATCATGTGTGGGATATCGCGTCTCATGCGGCTTTAGCTGCCGCGAAGCATAAGCGATCATTCGTCCTCTCTGCATAAGGACCACCCCCAAACCGGTAATGGATGCATCACAGAGCACTACAAAATCCTCAACTCCCTCCAGAAGGGTCAATATTGGGCCTCAAAAAGCCTCTATCGAAGAATCTCAAACACCGACTACTGCTCAGGGCCCCAACGGAAGTCCACTCCCTTCCTCGTTAGACGAGTGAGGGGTACCGAAATCTTGGAGAAATCTTGAATAAACCTCCGATAGTATCCTGCCAAATGCAAGAAACTCCTGATCTCTGAGGGAAATTTCAGAATCTACCACTGCATTACAATCTCGATCTTGGCCTGATCGACCAAAATCCCATCCTGGTTAACGAGGTTCCCAGGACCTAGACCTCTCGCAACCAAAACTCACACTTCGAGAACTTAACATAAAGTCGTTCCCGCCTCAAAACTCCCAGAAGCTCTCGAAGGTGCTCCTCATGCTGCTCTCTGGTCTTGGAATACACCAAGATATCATCAATAAATATGATAACAGATCGGTCGAGCCTCGACCTGCATACCCGATTCATGAAAGCCATAAACATAGCAGGTGCATTGGTGAGCCCAAATGACATCACCACGAACTCATAGTGCCCATAACGAGTCCAAAATGCGGTATTATCCATGTATTCCTCTCTCACTCTCACCTAATGATACCCGAACCTCAGATTGATCTTGGAGAACCAAGATGTACCCTGCAACTGATCAAAGAGGTCATCAATCCACTGAAGGGGATAACGGTTCTTCACCATTAACTGGTGTAACTTCCGGTAATCAATGCACATTCAGTGTGAACCATCCTTCTTCTTGACAAACAGTATCGGCGCTTCCTACGGAGAACTTCTCGGTCTAATGAACTGCTTGCCTAACAGCTCCTGAAGTGGAGAGCACAACTCCTGCATCTGAGGCGGTGCCAATCGGTATGACGCCTTGGCAAACGGAGCCGCACCTAGCATTAGATCAATCCTGAACTCAATCTGCCTCTCGGGAGGTACACGGGGTAACTCCTCTAGGAAAGTATTGGCAACTCCCTGACAACTAGTACCTCTGAAACTGAAGTCTGCTCCCCGAACTGAGTATCAACCACATAAGCCAGATAACCCACACACCCATGTTGAATATATTGCCGAGCCTTGGCTGGTGAACAACCACTCGCTGGCCCACTTGGGGTTCGAACTACCAATCGCTGGCCCTTGCAATCGATCATGGCACCAAACCTACTCAGCCAGTCCCTCCCTACTAGCACGCATACCTCCCCCATGTGAATAGAAATCAAATCAATCGGAACCCCAAAGATTTCCATGACACAACTCTGACCCATTACGACCTATACATGTTGGCATAATAATTCTAACAAGCTACTACACGAATAGCTATTCCTTCAAAAAAAATTAAACTAAGGATCATAATTTCATACCTATGATTTCTTGTGTTTCAACCTTGACCTTTCGCAGGACGGCAGACATTTGGGCTTGCACTCCCTCCGCTACCCATGAAGGACAGTCAAGTTTGAGATGACCTAGTTGGTGACAATGGAAACACATCTGATCCTTCTTGCAGTCACGAAAGACATGCCCTCTTTCTTCACACTTATAGCATTTGAACTTGTGACAAGAAAACCCGTGGGTTCCCCCACACTCCCGCATATATCAAAACTCTCTTGGCTTCCAGCACCCAAGTTAGCAGCCTCAATCTCCTCGTCCTTTGCTGAAAGAGCCCTCCTCCACTTTCCTAGTCGTGTTCCCTCAACAAGATCTCCCCCAATAGTCATCTCATTAGTAGCACCTCTCATAGTCTGCAAAGCTGCAGTTCGCTCCTTGTACTTGGCAATTAGCCTGCCAGTGATCCGATCCACCATACCAGACAATTCTTCCTACAAAACCTGCAAAACCTCCATAGTAATCATCTCCTGAATCTAATCAACAGTCAACCCCGGCCTATCCTATCCATCAGCTTCAGATCCCGAACCAGATCCCCTCGCGAACTCCATACTGAAAAGGAACCAAGATCATCATAATTGCCACAACAGATATTGCTACAACCACATGACGGGACTACCCCTTGGGGTTTGTGACCTCTTTGTGACACATACGGGTCTTGTGCTTTCAGTAGTACGGGCCCATACTACCTTCCACACCTACCCGTATTTGTATCAAGGATCATCACAACCACCCAAAACCAATACAACAACTAGGATACGCATACATCCTATCCTCACTCTCTCTTTCTCTCTCTCTCTCTCTTACACACACACACACACTCTCTCTCTCTAGAGAGAGAGAGACTAATCCTTCCAACTTGGCCTGCTACATCCATACTCACTCATAAGGATGTTCCCCAACACTTGCAAAGCACTACAAACTCCTTAGGCTATCCTAGGACCCATGTCTTACCCGGCCGTCAACTGCCAAACGACCCCCATTTATGCCAGTTAACTAGTGCATGAATACAATCACATGCAACATAACTTAAATAATCATAGATTAAAAGATTCAACCCTACAATGGTTGGACTCAGACAAGAGCTGCTTAATAGGACCAAACCCTTCACTCTAAAATTATTTAACCCATGTATCATGTGACTTACCATATTCAATTAATAGTTAATTCACACCCGAAAGAGTCATATAACAACGAGTAAGAAACCTCTATAGGAAATAGGGCATCATATATCAGGAAATTCTATCATGCAATTCCTGAAAATCCTTATCCTACAACTAGCATGTTGTTCTACCATAAATATAATAACATATAATTGTATGGTAACTTGGGGTATACTTACTGGCTCCAGCTGATCGTACACATCACATCCTCTCTTGATTATTCTAAAAACAATTTTGAAAAATCATTTTTAAAACCCTTTCCTTAGTTTGAGACTGGATTCATACGAGTGTTCCTCAAGTTCACTCAAACCAAGGCTCTGATAACAACTTGTAACATACATAAAAAAATACAACAAATTTGAACTTTTAAAGCAACCCCAAATCATAGAATGTTTACAAAATCATTTTTTTAAAAGTATTGTTCCATAACAGAGTAACCCACAGATCAAAAGTGAATTAAACGGAGGACGTGTACGGCCACGCCTTTGCCTTCACGCGATCATCAGAAGTCCCTGAAACAACAACTAAAAACAGTAAGCCAAAGCTTAGTGAGTTTCCTAAAAGTACCACCACACACACATAACAAACAACAACATGCATACAGAGCCTTCAGCTTGAATGGAATGATGTGCCGGCCTACAGACTATCTGGACCGCTCATAGAACCTTCAGCATGAGTGGACCGCCTCACCGGGCCTTCAGCCTATCTGGACCGTTCTCTGGGCCTTCGACCTGACTGGTCCACCTTATACACCTGCAGTCTATCCGGGTCGCCCTGGGTCTCTTGGCTTTTTGTCTCCACTATTCTGACTCAACCCAACACCACATAACATGTTGGCATATACATAACAGATAAACATATAACCAGTCAGCAGACAGAAAGCATATCTAACAGATCACTATAGCATAACAACATTCTATATACCAAGATGCAAATCTAACAGATCACTATAGCATAACAACATCCTATATACTAGGATATAGATCTAATAGATCACTACAGCATAGAAACCTACGGTAAACCAGGACATCAATCCAATGGGCCGGCCTTAGTGCCTTCGACCCATAAGTACAGTGAGGAAAACTCACCTCTACTTAGCGATGACAAAAAAGCCCGAACCCGACGGGGAAACCCGAAACCCAATCATTTCGGGTCGGGTAAGGGGTCTTTATCGGGTTTTTTATCAGATTCGGGGCAGGGAGTGGGTTACCCTCGCCCCGACCCGCCCCGCCCCGATTATATATATATATATATATATATATATATATATATATATATATATATATATATATATATATATATATATATCTTCAAATCCTTTTGATGTTAATTGCACGCAATCAAAAGATAAAATATTTACTGTGGACAATCTTTTTAGTTATTAAAAATCTTGTGTGAATAATCATTTTTTATATTTTGACGTATTACACTAAACTTAAATCAAATGATTTTTAATATAAAGTCCAGTTTATTTTATTAAAGTGATGCATCATATTTTTAGTTTAAAAGGGAGGCTAGAACATATATTTTTTTATAAGACATCGGGGTATCCTAAAACAGAATAATGATTTTGTTATGAATTGTTATAAACCCGATAAGATACCTGAAACCCGATGGGAAAACCCGAAACCTGATGGGGCGCCCCGATAAGAAACCCGAAAAATATCGGGGCGGGTTTGGGAAACCATGTCCCGCCCCGAACCCGCCCGTTGCCATTCCTACCTCTACTGATGATAACTGAAACAACACTTGATCTGCGGCGAACACTGCTCCTCACACTAAACCAAAACCAGAAACAAACCCAATCAATAAATAGGGTTTAACCCAAATCCATGGTCTAGTTCTTTTCTCATCATGATGAGGGCAAAAGACCATTTTGCCCTTTATATACAAGCCCAATTAAACTAAGCCCAAAACCCCTAATGACCCAAGGTCCAAAATCGATCCATTAAGCTTCTGCTGAGAACGCCTGGCGTTCCACCCTATGACGTCTGGCGTCCCAACGTTGGGCGTTCTTATGCAAAAGCCTGGCATTTGCTTGCTGATTACCAACTTCCAAACCAATTTCTTAATGGCTTAAGATCTCATGTCCAAACTTCATATCCAATCATAATGGAATGTCTAAAGCCATAAAGTTGCAAACTTTATGGCCATGCATGGCTACAATGAGCCCAACAGCACGATCCAACTCAAAATCAACTATAATGCTCCAAAACTCTTGCATGGAAGATTATGAAGACCCAAGATTGCATTTTTATGATTCTAGACTCACTATTATGCTTGAAATGACAGCCCAAACCTCTGGAGCATTTCAAACTCACAAATATCAAGTCTTTGGGAACAAAAAGAACATAAACTAGCCCTAAATCAAGATCTAAGAAATGAGACATCAAGATATAAACTTTATACCTCAAAATAATTCTCCAAGATGTCAAGAGTCCAGATCCACAAGCTAGAGAGAAAACACAATACTCCAAAGATCTTCCTTCTCATATCAAGAACGCTAAATGATACCAGAAAGATGAACCAAGGCTTCAAACTCTCATACACACTTAGGGTTTTTGAAATGAGGATGGAGGCTGGAGTGGTGAAGGGTTTTGAGGCCATAATGTTCTTTAAATACGGTGCAACCCCTAAAAATTAGGTTTTGGTCTCTGCGTGCAAACGCCTGGCGTCCATCATAGAGCGCCTAACATTCTATGCCAAACGCCTGGTGTTTGGACCAAAGATCTCATCATCGGGATGTTATAGTTTTCCTCACTGTACTTATGGTTCGAAGGAACCAAGGTCTACCCATTGGTTTGATATCCTGGCTTACTATATATTGTTATGTTGTAGTGATCTGTTAGATCTGTATCCTGGTATATGGGATATTTCTATGTTGTAGTGATATGTTAGATCTATATCCTAGTATATAGGATGTTGCTATGTTGTACTGATCTATTAGATCTGTATGACTACCTGTGTCTGCTAGCTATTGATTGCTATGGTATATGTTGTTATGTGTTGGTATACTAGGTTGAGGCGGACCAGTTGGGACTGAAGTCTAAGATACCCAGGGCGGTCCGGATAGACTGAAGACCTACAAGGCGGTTCAGTCAGTCCGAAGGCCCGGAGAGCGGTCCAGATAGGCTGTAGGCACGGTGCGGCGGTCGAGTCATGATGAAGGATCTAAGAGCGGTCCAAATAATTTCTAGGTCGGTGCGGCAGTCTAGTCATGCTAAAGGCTCTGTATGCATGTTGTTGTTTGATTTGTTTATGTGGTGGTACGTTGGGGGAACTCACTAAGCGTTGGCTTATAGTTTTAGTTTTGTTTCAGGTACTTCTGAGGATCGTGGAAACGCGAAGGCATGACCGTACACATCCTTGGTTTTATGTTGTGGATATTGGGAGACTCTGATTTGAATAATGTTTTTAGAAACAATGGCTATGTAAGCACTTCATTTTAGTGAATGGGTTGTTTTGGAAAGTTTAAATTTGTTGTGATTTTTGAGATGTTACACAGGTTTTGGCTACACTATCAGCAGAGGTAGATTCTTTGGTGGTTAATTTTTAAATATTGGGGCTAAAAGATTCTCAACGGCTGCAAGTGTTGTAATGCTTAAAGAAAGCATTAAGGTTTGTAGAAATCATCAACGACTACAAGTGTTGTAACAATTGAATTTGGTTGCATAATGTTGAAAGCACAACATTTAGGAAACTATTTCCTAAATATGTGAAAAAGTATGAAGAAAAATGGCTATCGAAACAACCTTTTATGGAAGAGGTGTTGCTGGTGCAGGGATCACCTACAGTTGCATGGAAGGAAGTGAATTTACAACCATCAGTAGACAAGAAAGAGGTGAAGAGAATGGAAATGGCAAAGGAGGAAGGGAAACCAAGCTGAAAACATTCATTCCCGAATTGGATGTTGCTCTTTCTAGTTTCATTTGTTCGTCTTTATGGCTTTACCTCTGCTAAAAATTTGATTTTTTTTACCAAAAAAAAACAATTTAATAGTTTCTACCGATTTTAGTATATTAGTAGAATCCGATTGCATAATGTTGGACTAGAATTTGGATTTTGTATGCAATTTTGTATTTTTTTCTATAACTACTTAGCAATTTTATTTGGATATTTTATCAACTGAAACATTGTGTTCGACATAAAACATAACAGAATGGTAAAACGGTCATATTCAACATTTAAGACACTTAGTCAGAGGCGTAATCAACCAACATGGTTTCAGTCAGAGCTTCAGACAAAGTCAGGCCTTTGGCCTATGACTTAGTCAACAACTATCAAACAACCCATTAGCTGGAGCATAATAGATAATCCCTTACATAGTTGGCAATACCTAAATACCATCATATACTCTATTAAGGTGTACCATAACATATAAGTACCAAGGTGGATATTCCAAATATGTATCATCATAAAAACCCTAAAATAATTATCTTTGATTCTTTATCATTCTCTCCCACAAAATATTGACTTTATCATTAGAGTGTATCATCGGATTCTAGCCTAAGATACATCAAACGGATTTCATTTCGTGTGATACCAATGTCAATATTTTATATCTTTTCCGGTATTAGGTTCCTTTGTGAAACCAAGACATTTATAACATGATATATAAAGTGTGAGTTTGGTCATATGCCACATACATACAATATCACCCATACTTAAAATGTACTATGCATAAAGTCAAAAGTGTTTTCTTTTAGTTGGGTAGTAGAGACATACTGAAGGTTCCATATTTTAGTTTTCTTATCTCTCTATACTCTCTCTACATGTATAATTAATAAGAGGACATTTTTGTTCTTGGTTTCCTTTCATCCTAAAATTGAAAAAGGTATGAAGTTATACATTGGATGACTGTCCACTTACCTTTTCACAGTGAAACTTTGATCAAGATCGAGGCTAGATAAGGCTGGAAACCACATAATGTTTGGGTTTAATTTTTCTGGAAAATATTTAGAATATATATTAGTAAATGCAGGTTTAATTCGAGTTTTCTTCATTAAATTATCATATTTTAGTGTGTGATTCATTTCCGATCCATTAACAAAAAAACATTGTTAAAGATAAGGTTTCAAAGTACGCACACAAAGTGTTCAATAAAAGTTATCAAAGAGGTCTAGTTGGTGTTCTTGAGGTTCAAGAACAGGAGTTTGACTTCCATTTTTAATGTTGGATTCCATTTGAAAGGGGTCGATTAAAGAGTGTAAAGGGTTTAATTGGTTGGTAATCCATTTAATTTTAATATGGATTTATCGACCAAGAAATGAGTGTTTTGGTAAATTTTAGGCATCAAGTTTATTAAGTTAAACAAAGGGTGGATTTAGGTTGTTGAGTGTCAGATCAGTCGAGGTTTCACAAGTTTGGTTGATAGGGAAACTAGGAAACTGGTGTTAAAGAACAAATCCACAAGGTTGAAGGAGTGTAAAAATTGAGTTGTTTGGTGAAAAAATTTCAAAGGTATTGATTATTGACAACATAGAAAATGGTTCTTCAAGGCGCAAAACTTGCTAAAGAAAAAAAATTGAGGTTTCCATTTTTTGGTGAAATGCCCATAAGTGTGGTTGAGAGGGGGTATATGAAAAGGAGATGAAATTCAGAGACAATTATAATGGAACTTGTGTCACAGGATGTAACATCCCAAGACCAAGTACACCTTATAAGCCCTTGTTCTTTTGGTAAATTGTCAAGTTTAGCCCTTATTGAGAAAAGGTGGTAAATGAGTACGCGGGGCGTATGTGAGTGTACGCTCAGCGTACTCATATGGGTGTTTTTGACGTGGAAGCCACCTAGTACGTTGGGCGTACCAGAGGGTACGTTGGGCGTACTAGGCCCAGAGTGAAAAACCTAATTTGGGGTGTTTCCCTATAAAAAGGATATGATGGCCTCATTCCTGGCCACCATTCTCAGACAAACAACCCTCTCAAACCCTAATCCTCACTCTTGAGCTTATGTGTGTCCATTTGAGAGCATTTGAGTGATTTTGTCTTTCTTTGGAGTGAAGAAGGTGATGGGTTTAGGCCATAAGAACATCCTATGTGCTCATACAAACCCTAATGCTTAGATCTAGGTTTCTCTATTGTACATGCAATTCATCCAAGACTTTAAACCCTAGATCTACCATGTGATAATCAATATTAACATATGAATTAGGGTTTAGATCATACCTTGATTGTTATGTAGCAATAACAATCTCAAATCCTCCTTGTAATGACTTTAGAAAGCTTAGAGTCACAAGTGTCACTCCTCTAATGGCTCACAAACACCAAGAGCAAGAGGATGAAGAAGAGAAGAGAAGGAGGCTACCAAAAACGTGTGGAAACCCTAATCAATACATTCACCACGTTTTTGAGCCATAAGGGTCCTTTAAATAGAGAGGCTATTAGGGTTATCAAACAAGGAAACCCTAATTTGGATGCTTAAGCCCTAAGCAACCCATGAACTCCTTCCTTAAATGCCTAGGACGATTTCTAATGGGTTTCCCCATAGAATTCGTCCACCCCTTTAATATGTAGTCCATTAGCTCAATATTCAACTATCATACAATTGATAGTTCTAGTCCCTTAAGTTTAATTAATCTCTTTTAGCCACAAAACTAATTACCAATTAATTCTTGACTAATATTAATTAAACAATATGATTTCTCCTTTAATATATTATTCTCATATTATATTAATAAATCATATTTAATCCTTTCTCTCCATAGTTCATCCTATCAAGTTGCTTTGGTGAAGGCAACCCAAAAGGACCATGCACCATCGGGTCAAGTACATACCAAAATAGTTATGGACTTAGACACTAATCCAACAGTCTCCCACTTGGATAAGTCTAATAACTATTCTGCGTATGACTTCAGATCCTGATCTGCAATCGTAGCTTTCCAAAGCCGCTGTCAACTCTGATCTTATCAGATACGCGTGTCCTTTAGATAAGGGATCATATATTCCTCCATTCTAGATATCGTATAGACTGAGACATGGATTTAAATCATTCTCTCTGTCTATGTGTTGTTTCCCGATTTCCGATTTATGACAACAGACTACAATTGAACACATCAAATTAGTCCCGGCTTGGCCAAGCACTTAGTTGTTATCACTAAATCATCGAGGGGCCCACAGATATCGCTTTCATCCTACTTTGGATAAAAGGAACGGATAAAATTTGATTCAATGCTTGCTTGCACTCACTTACCGAATCACACACAACAATATGTTTTATGACACCAAGTTACTGGTGCGTTTACATATTATCAATGTGTAACCGACTCACAAGATACAACTCACACATCTCGGTTTCAAGAATATAAGATGTTATCGTCTCACCAATCACTCGTGATAAAATCCATGAAGTGATCCAAGTGAGCGTGGGTTTATTCCAATGCTCAAATCATATTCATAAGCACTCATGAACGTTGCAGCAAACATTTGCTTATGTCTAATACACTTTAGACAATCCACACACCAATTCATGACAGTCTTCATTCATACCTACTTCCAACATATGAACGACTGTGGACCGTTCGAATAATTTGATTATTTTGAAATAATTTAATTATTCAGGAAGTCAAAACATGCAAAGTGAAACACAAGAATAATACTAATCCCATATGGCCCCAAACTCTGGGTATAAATAAAACATTTTATTTAATCACCATATTGATTACTCATTATTTGTTATTTCGGGTAATCAACTTCTTACTTGAATTATTACAACACTTGTCCCATGCTCTCAGCATGCACACAATGTTTACCTATGGTCCTTTCTTTGTGAAATAGATCAAATGAACACATTTCCAATCATATTCATTTCACAACTCCCAATCCATATCATAAGTATAAGAATATCAAATTTTTGTTACTTATGCTAGATTCTAACATTTTATGCAATGATTCTTTCGTAAAGTCACAGCTCAAAATCATCAAGACTTGGCCAATCTCTATCAGAAACAATTCTATAGATATGATGTCTCTCACTCAAAGTACATTCCTTTGAACATCCTTCTTGCATAAAAGTTTCTAATCTAGACATAGATTCTTAATATCTAACTCCCAATATGGAAACATTTCCATATTTGGCATATGACAATTCATTTTAATAGAATCTTATCTATTCATAATAATGTCATCCAATACCATACTTCCAACTACTCACAAGCGACAAATCCTCAGCGAGCTTTGGATCGCCCTTTGATAGTTGTTTAATTATTTTAGTCAAAACCGATTCTAGTCCTTTTTCCCTCTAAATGCGCTAGACATTTTGAAAATTTTAGAATGGTCAAATATTATAGCACTTGCAATCGATCCTATACCCGAAGCGTATGGAACACGATGCATAATGTCTTACATAAAGATATGATGCTTTATCCATCTTCTGCCATAATATTTTATGTGTCTCGTTCTTACAATTCGAACTATGAAGAGGGATGCCGTAATCATAATCGAAATTTAAGAACACACTATGTATCCTTTGACTAAATTTATTAAAATTTCTCAATCTAAGCTTTAGATTTTGAAACGAAGTACAATATTCTCTCCCTTAATTGTAGCAAAACAACTATTCAACCCTTACGACTTTGCAAAGTATGACTCTTGTTTTCTATAATTAATATTGCTAACTTGCAATACTTGCCTTAATAATCATACAAACACAACATTTATGCTCCCACAATCATGATGATTATTATCGTATGAGCATAGCACTTATGCTCCCACTAGCTTTGACATGTTTTAGAAAACAACTGAACTTCCAGAAAACATTACTTATTGAATTTCTGAAGTTCATATTTCTAATACCTAATGCTTTGATAATCCTTTATCTAAGCTTCTTAAACTTATACACCTTTGCCTTAGATAGCTCATATGTGTGTCTAAACAATCTAGACTAATTGTCAAATCTCACAATCGAATTATGGAAAGGGATGCCGTAACCATAATCGAATTCGAGAATACAATTTCACAATCACTATCTTTTTAAAATCTCTCTTAGTGAAAGCATTTCCTCACAGTCATTTTCATGAAGGAGGGAATCTTATGACACTTAGATTTTAATGGTGTATGTGTTCCTATCCATGCGAATTTGTCAAAACCAAAGTTTGCGACAAATCCAAACTCATATGGACTGAACTTTCTCAATCTTGATTTCTTGCCTTATGGTAACACGAGTGCCCACCATGTCTTCCAAGTAGTTAAGCAGCTCACCCTTTCATATCAACGTACTTTTCATTGATCAAGGTGCTTGCCTTTTATGCGTTCAAATGAGAACTCATAGAAGTCACATGCATAATTAACTTAATTGGAATGGCACAGAAACAAAATAATGTCAACACGATAGGTTGTAAACCTCAAGTCGTGTGCTAGTGATGATCGATAAGGTTTATTCTCGATTAGTTCGTGAAACTTTTCAAGACCATTAAGACTCCCACTGACTCCTTGACATATAAGATTCTTTTGTCAATAAACATTTCTCGACAAACAAATATTCAAGAGTTAGTGTAGTTTTTATCAAGACAAAACACTTCACTACATTGGCCCTAGTTGGTCTTTGTCTTATCCAAGACATCACAACTTTCCAATTGTGCAAGAATAAGAAAACCTTTTCAAATTTCACATTTGATGAATGTTATAAACCTTCTTAAGACTTGTCACTCAATTCACAATCTTAACTCTAAGACTTGGTTTTAGAACGAAGTATGATTGACTTCTTGATTTAACCATTTCTTCAATTCTTGATTCCTCTTCTCAGACATACAATTCCACTTAAGACTCACTTAGAGGATCAATTGAGATATGGTTCTTAATCATTAAGACCTATCATAAAACATAATAAAAAGGTACTCTCCCTTCTTCTTAGAATAGAGAAACTTTTATCTTTCTGCCTACTTGATTCTTCTTATTCGTTCTGCTATTTATTGAAACTCTTTCAATCAATTGAGAATTACACTTAATCTCATAAGTATAATCATATTTACTTAACCTTAGTAAATCATGACGAATATCTTTGTTACTCTTGTGGTGGACTTGATCAACACACAGCCTTGTGTACTCGATCTCCTAGTCCTTCTCTTGACACTTTGTCAATGAATTAGTCTAATTTCCAAATATGAAATTTCTCATTCATCATGCAACCAAGTTGTATGATTCCAAGTTTCTGTCCAATTGAAACTTGGGCGATGAGAAACTTTCCTTATTTGGTAAATTCTTGACCTTTCCACAAATAACATAATTAAGAATCAAATCCATTAATGCTAATAGTAGAAACTTACATCAATTTTTCATACACGCCATTGCAAGGATAAATAAATAATATAAAATCAAATTTTATATTATTGCGGAAAAATTTGTCCTTACAATGCAATTCAACTGAAAAACTATGTTGTTAAATATTCCTAAGCAATCTATTCTAACTCCAAGTAGTAGCTTAAGATTCTAATCTTCAAGTAATGCGATCGAAATCCATTTCTTCACGATTAGATTCCGCTCACTTCTTCCCTTAAGATTCCTCTCTTTTCTTCGATCCTACAAGACATCGAAATGTAATCTTATCACATTATGTATTAAGACTCTAGAATAGGAACTTAAAAGAGTTAGTTAATGGATTTTACCTAAAGTAGAGCCATATGTTTTGACTCTCCCATCTGTTAGATCTCTTAGGTAAATAGGACAGCTTCGTCTCCAATGCCCCTTCTCTTGGCAATAAAAGCAAATTGACTCTTTTGGAACAACATACGAAACTACTTCTGACTTTGCCTTTCTCTTATGATCAAACTTTTCGATCATGGCATGCCTTTCGTTGCCATTGCCTATATCCATAGAGGTCTGGAAGGCAGATCCACCAATCAACTTTGCTTTTCCAGTGCGCCAAATCATTGCTGATTCAGCAGCAATAAGCATATAGGTGAGATCGATGAGGGTTACGTCGTGGTTCATCATATAGTACTCTCTTACGAACTCACTATATGAGTCAGGAAGTGACTGAAGAACCCAGTCAACATCCAGCTCCTCACAGACAATAGATCCCAACATTCTTAACCTATCAATGTGTGACTTCATCTCTAGGACGTGTGCACACACTGACTTTCCTTCTTCATGTTTACTTGCCAAAAGGGCTTGAGTGATTTTGAACTTTTCAATCTTTTGAACTTGTGGGTTAGGGAGAACAATAGGAGGAGGTGGAGGAAGTGAAGCATGATCTCGTGTTCCTCGATTGAATCGTGGAATATCATCTTCATGTGAAAAGTTTTTTCCACAGGATTTGGGAAGACCATAGTTGTCATACTTTGACATCTACAAAACGGGAGAAAAATTCAAGTTAGTTGATTGATTGAGTCCTTAATAAATCACCCAAATGAGATATTAAGGCTAGGACCCAACACAATACTCTACAACTTGGGAAAGGGATGCCGTAACCCAAATTGCAGAACATTTGAAGGTAAGTGAATGACGATTCACTAATTTCCACCATGAAAAACGAAGAAAAAAAATTTAAGTTTTAAATCTATTGAAAATTCCTAGATCTTTTGAGATTCATTGAACATTTCAATGGCATGTTTAAATCTCGATATGCCCCTCGATTTGTGACTGGGATGCCGAGGATCACAAAACAGGGTGTGAATAACCATGCAAACTTACATGGTGCCCTCAAATGTTACAGTCACCTATTCGATGTGCCGGTTAACCACACACGCTCCACCGAACTATGACAAACAATGAGTCACCCTTTGCTACCTTTGCTTAGAACCATTTAGTGTGCCGGTTAACCACACACGCTCCACTAACGTCTTCGCAAGGGCACAAAGTGTAATTTCATGGAATTGCATCAATTCACTTTTGCCTAAAGTAATTAAGATTGAGAATTTTGTAAAAGCATTTAGTTACTTTTGTACTTCATTATACTTATAATGGAAGGTTTCTGTCCTATCCTACCCGTTCGGCTAACGACCTTCCACTAGTCAAGAGTGCGGTGGGTAAGAGTGGATACCCTTTCAATCGCCATTTTATAGGCAATTTCCTTAAACACCCCTTATAGACCAGCTTCGTGAATGAGGCCTACTAACGGTAAGACTGACTGTTTACTCATACATATATAATACTAGACTTTTAATGTTATATATAGTATAGGGTGTATTTTATACTTTTAAAATACTTGGTGGTCAAATTTAATAATTACACTTTTAATTTAATTAAATTGTAAACCAAAACTTTTATGGATTTATTAAATCTCTCTTAATTATACACTTTAATTAATTAATAAAACCATAAGGGTATGAATTGAACTTTTCAAAACAATACTAGGGTTTTAGAATTTAACATTTCTAAATTAAACTTTTAATCAACTTTTAAATTCAAAAACTTGAGGGCAAGTTTTGAAACATTTCAAAACATTAGGGTTTAGAATTTAAATATTTCAAATCAAACCTTTTAATCAAAATTTAAATTCCAAAACTTGAGGGCAAGTATTTGAAACATTTCAAAAACACAAAGATCAAATAGCAAATAATTTAAATTAAACAATTAATTTAATGATTATCTAAATTTGACCTAATTTCAATTTCTTGCAAGATAAGTTACCCAATTAATACAAATAATCAAACTTTATCATATAAGGAAGTTATTATCCAATCAATTGGTAATTATCTTTTGTTTAATCAAGGATATACTCATAAATATGTATAAAATCGGATTTTAATGATCTAAAACAGATAAGGCAAGTATCCATGAGTAAAACAGCAAGAAATCCCGAAAATAGCTCCATCTGACGCTCGAACTCGCCGAGTACCACAATGGACTCGCCGAGTTGAGGCCTACTCGCCGAGTTCATCAAGCAGGGAGCTCAAAAAACGTTTTTGCAACTTGAACAAACATACAAGGCATCAATACAATAGAAACCAATCAAGGCTCTGATACCACTGATGGGTTTAGGCCATAAGAACATCCTATGTGCTCATACAAACCCTAATGCTTGGATCTAGGTTTCTCTATTGTACATGCAATTCATCCAAGACTTTAAACCCTAGATCTAGCATGTGATAATCAATATTAACATATGAATTAGGGTTTAGATCATACCTTGATTGTTATGTAGCAATAACAATCTCAAATCCTCCTTGTAATGACTTTAGAAAGCTTAGAGTCACAAGTGTCACTCCTCTAATGGCTCACAAACACCAAGAGCAAGAGGATGAAGAAGAGAAGAGAAGGAGGCTACCAAAAACGTGTGGAAACCCTAATCAATACATTCACCACGTTTTTGAGCCATAAGGGTCCTTTAAATAGAGAGGCTATTAGGGTTATCAAACAAGGAAACCCTAATTTGGATGCTTAAGCCCTAAGCAACCCATGGACTCTTTCCTTAAATGCCTAGGACGATTTCTAATGGGTTTCCCCATAGAATTCGTCCACCCCTTTAATATGTAGTCCATTAGCTCAATATTCAACTATCATACAATTGACAGTTCTAGTCCCTTATGTTTAATTAATCTCTTTTAGCCACAAAACTAATTACCAATTAATTCTTGACTAATATTAATTAAACAATATGATTTCTCCTTTAATATATTATTCTCATAATATATTAATAAATCATATTTAATCCTTTCTCTCCATAGTTCATCCTATCAAGTTGCTTTGGTGAAGGCAACCCAAAAGGACCATGCACCATCGGGTCAAGTACATACCAAAATAGTTATGGACTTAGACACTAATCCAACAGAAGGAGCTTTGAAGAAGAAGGAGTGGGACTCCAGGCTTTAGATCTGAGCATATCTGTGTTGGGAGCTTCATTTGGAGGTATAAAGCTCAAAGCTTTCTCACTCTTTTGTTTTATGCATCATGTTAGAACATTTTAGGGTTTTGGTCCCAAAGTTGGATGCTTTATGAGAAAATGAGCTCCAGAGATTATGCGCAGCTCCTTTGAGTGTCTTTAGGGGTATAGTGTCATAAAAATCAAGACTTGGACGTTTGAATCAACCCATGCATGATATATGAGCATTTTGAGATAAGAGAATGAGAGTTTTGTGTGTTTGTGACTTTATCAGCCATGCAAAGGCTTAAAGTCACAGACTTTATGGAGTAAGAGCCTTTAGGGAGTCCAGATCTGAGATTTGAGCTAAGGTCTTAACAGATTAAGACCAAATGAGTAGGAAGAGAAAAACTGGGACGTACGCTGAGCGTAATCCCAGTACGCGCAGCGTAGGGTCGTGAATCCCCGATGTATGCATAGCGATGGAGTACGACCAACGTAGAGGGCTGGTACGCGCAACATACGCGCTGCCGTTGACTTTTAGTTGACTTTTAGGGTTTGGTCAATTTTGTGGACTATTAAGGCCATGGAAGGGTAAAATGGTCTTTTATCCTTATGTGAGTTTGTAGAAGGGTTAGTCTAGCTTCTTTGAGAGTCGTTATTAATTAGAAATAATTATCGTATGTGTTAGGCGGAGGCTAGATCGGTGATTTGAGTTCGAGGTTATCCGATTTCTTGCGATATGAGTCTTCTCACTATACTTACCATGAGTGGTATCTTTGTGTGACCGAGGTGCCTTATGTGCTTACTTGTGTATTGTGATATACTGCATTATGTCTTTGTGATTTATGCTGAGTATTATTATTATGAGCTTATCGAGTTGTGGGACCAGAGGGTCTCTACTGAGACACATTGACGGGAGGGTCGTATTGAGTTTGCCTCGAGTGGCTAATGTGATGTGCGTGGTATGTTGGGGAACTCACTAAGCTTCGTGCTTACTATGTTATGTGTTATGTGTTTCAGGTACTTCTCAGGATCACGGGAAGGCACCGGCTTGATTGTACACATGAGGCGGAGTCACATTTTAAGGATCCTGAATTTGTGTTTAAAACATTTTCTGAATATGTGTTTTTGAAAATATTGTCATTTGGGGTTTTGTGAACAATATTATGAGAATTACGTGATTTTAAAAATAAAAATTTGTTTGTGTCATCGTGGGCATGGATTGGTTGAGCCGTTTTGGAGCAGTGATCGACTACGAGCGTCAGTTGGTGACTATACGAGACCCTAGTGGAGGAGTGCCTACAGTGTATAGTCAGGGTACCAGATTTGGATAAGCATTCTGCTCTGCTGCTAGGGCGAAGCAGAGTTTACAGCAGGGTTGTATGGGCTTCTTGGTGTACATGATGGATACGCGGGTTTTCTCAGAGAGGCCGAGTTCTATCTCCGAGGTTCCGATAGCGTGCGAGTTCCAGGATGTCTTTCCCGAGGAGTTTCCAGGTGTGCCTCCCGAGAGGTAGGTGGAGTTCCGGATTGATTTGGTTCCGGGAGCGGCACCTATTACCAAGCACCTTATCGCCTTGCACTACCAGAGATGCAGGAGTTATCCTCACAGCTCCAGGAGCTGTTGGGGAAGGGTTTTATCAGACCCAGTAGCTCACCGTGGGGAGCACCGATCCTTTTTGTCAAGAAAAAGGATGGTTCACACCGGATGTGTATTGATTACTCGGAGTTGAACAAGCTGACGGTCAAGAACCTTTATCCACTACCGAGGGTCGACGATATGTTTGATCAGTTGCAGGGGGCGTCTTGGTTTTCCAAGATTGATTTGAGGTCTGGATATCATCAGATGAGAGTCTGCGAGGAGGATATCCAGAAGACGGTCTTTAGGACTCAATATGGGCACTACGAGTTTGTGGTGATGCCTTTCGGGCTCACCAACACACCGGCAGCGTTCATGGACCTCATGAACCGAGTGTGCAGGCCTATGTTGGATCGATCGGTGATCGTGTTCATCGATGATATCCTGGTGTATTCGAGATCCAGAGAGTAGCACGAGGAGCATCTTCGATATATACATGGAGTACTGAGGGAAGAGAGGCTTTATTCCAAATTCTCCAAATGTGATTTCTAGTTACGAGAGATCCAGTTCCAAGGGCATCTCGTTAATCAGAATGGGATATTGGTCGACCCGGCCAAGATTGAGGCGGTTATGAGATGGGAAATGCCGAGATCCCCGTTTGAGATCAGGAGTTTTCTGGATCTGGCCGGCTACTAACGGAGATTTATCATAGATTTCTCAAAGAATGTCATTCCTCTCACTAGGATGACCCGGAAGGGTGTTACTTTTACTTGGGGTCCCGAGCAGCAGGCGTCATTTGAGACCCTTCGCCAGAAATTGTCATAAGCCCCGGTGTTAGCCCTTTCCGAGGGAGTGGAGGACTTTGTGGTTTATTGTGATGCTTCTATATCTGGGATGGGCGCGATGTTGATGCAGAGGGGGCACGTGATAACATTTGCATCGAGGCACCTGAAGCCTCATGAGACGAGGTATCCCACCCATGACCTGGAGCTGGGGGCGGTGGTGTTCACCCTCAATATCTGGCGCCACTACCTGTATGGGGTCCGATCTACCATATATACGGACCACAAGAGTCTAAAGTATCTCATGGATCAGCCCAACCTAAATATGAGGCAGAGGAGGTGGTTGGATGTTGTGAAGGACTATGACTGCGAGATCTTATATCATCCGGGCAAGGCTAATGTGGTAGTCGATGCCCTGAGCCGTAGAGCAGCGAGTGCTACAATCCGATATGTGTGCATGAGGATGACAGTGATGACTCCAGTCTTAGATACTATTCGAGAGGCCCAGGTGGAGGTCGTGAGACCGGAGAACCGCAAAAGGGAGCGGGTGATTGGGCAGGTTTCCGAGTTTTAGACGGACAGGCATGGGCTTATGACTTTCTGAGGGCGGATTTGGGTGCCCTATATAGGTGGAGCTCGTCGTTTATTGATGGAGGAGACACGTAGATCGAGATTCTCGATCCACCCAGGGGCCACTAAGATGTATTTGGACCTGAAGTGAGAATACTGGTGGCCCTGTATGAAGAGGGACGTGGCATGGGTGGTAGAGAGGTGCTTGACCTGTCGCCGGGTTAAGGCGGAGCACCAGCGTCCACATGGTCCGTTACAGCCTCTAGAGATTCCCCAGTGGAAGTGGGAACAAATTTCTATGGACTTTATCACCAAGTTACCGAGAACTGCGCGTGGGGTTGACGTGATATGGGTGATTGTGGACCGGCTGACGAAGAGTGCTCACTTCCTCTCTATCAGTGAGAGCTCTTCTGCAGAGAGACTGACCGAGATTTATGTGAGAGAGGTGGTAGCTCGGCATGGAGTGCCGACCTCGATAGTGTAAGATCGATACGTGCGCTTTACTTCCAGGTTCTAGAAGAAATTTCATGAGGAGTTGGGTACCCGGTTGCATTTCAGTACATCATACCACCCGTAGACAGACGGGCAGAGCGAACGGACGATTCAGACGCTTGAGGACATGCTGCGTGCATGTGTTATGGACTTCGGAGGAAGTTAGGACACTTATTTTCCCTTGGCTGAGTTTTCTTACAACAACAACCTTCATTCGAGTATTGGTATGCCTCCCTTTGAGCTTCTATATGGAAGGAGATGTCAGACTCCCATTTGTTGGGGAGAGGTAGGGCAGCGAGTAATGGATGACACCAAGATAGTATTGAAGACGACCAAGAGATTCAGCAGGTCAGACAGAGGTTACTGACATCCCAGAGTCTCCAAAAGAGTTATGCGGATCGACGACGATCCGAGCTAGAGTTCCAGGTTGAAGATTTTGTCCTCCTGAAGGTATCCCCATGGAAAGGGGTGATCTCTAGAGTAGGTAGGGTAGCCTACCGGTTAGAGCTACCAGCAGAGTTGAGCCAGATTCATAACACCTTCCACATGTCCCAGTTGAGGAAGTGTGTAGCCGATGAGACGATAATGGTACCATTAGAGGACATTCAGGTACATGTGAGCCTGAATTATATTGATAGAGCAATTTCGATTTTGGATCGGAATTTGAAGGTTCTAAGGAACAAGGAGGTGCCCTTGGTTCAGGTCCAATGGCAACATCAGAAGGGGTCCGAGTGCACTTGGGAGCCGGACTCCGAGATGCGCGAGCAGTATCCAGAGTTATTTTCAGAGCCTGACTTCGAGGGCAAAGTATGATACTACTGGGGAGAATTGTAACATCCCAAAACCAGGTATACCTTATAAACCCTTGTTCTTTTGGTAAATTGTCAAGTTTAGCCCTTATTGAGAAAAGGTGGTAAATGAGTACGCGGGGCGTACGCGAGTGTACGCTCAGCGTACTCATATGCGTGTTTTTGACGCGAAAGCCACCTAGTACACTGGACGTACAAGGCCCAGAGTGAAAACCCTAATTTGGGGTGTGTCCCTATATAAAGGATATGATGGCCTTATTCATGGCCACCATTCTCAGACAAACAACCCTCTCAAACCCTAATCCTCGTTCTTGAGCTTGTGTGTGTCCATTTGAGAGCATTTGAGTGATTTTATGTTTCTTTGGAGTGAAGAAGGAGCCTTGAAGAAGGAGTGGGACTCTAGGCTTTAGATCTTAGCATATATGTGTTGGGAGCTTCATTTGGAGGTATAAAGCTCAAAGCTTTCTCACTCTTTTGTTTTGTGCATCATGTTAGACCATTTTAGGGTTTTGGTCCCAAAGTTGGATGCTTTATGAGAAAATGAGCTCCAGAGATTATGAGCAGCTCCTTTAAGTGTCTTTAGGGGTATATTGTCATAAAAATCGAGACTTGGACGTTTGAATCAACCCATGCATGAGATATGAGCATTTTGAGATAAGAGAATGAGAGTTTTAGGTGTTTGACTTTATCAGCCATGCAAAGGCTTAAAGTCACAGACTTTATGGAGTAAGAGCCTTTAGGGAGTCCAGATCTGAGATTTGAGCTAAGGTCTTACCGGATTAAAACCAAATGAGTAGGAAGAGCAAAATTGGGATGTACGCTGAGCACAATCCCAGTACGCAGCGTAGGGTCGCGAATCCCCGATGCACGCATGGCGATGGAGTACGCCCAACGTAGAGGGCTGGTACGTGCGGCGTACGCACTGCCATTGACGTTTAGTTGACTTTTAGGTTTTGGTCAATTTTGTGGACTATTAAGGCCATGGAAGGGTAAAATGGTCTTTTATCCTTTCGTGAGTTTGTAGAAGGGTTAGTCTAGCATCTTTGAGAGCCGTTATTAATTAGAAATAATTATCGTATGTGTTAGGCGGAGGCTAGATCGGTGATTTGAGTTCGAGGTTATCTGATTTCTTGCGAGGTGAGTCTTCTCACTATACTTACCATGAGTGGTATCTTTGTGTGACCGAGGTGCCTTATGTGCTTACTTGTGTATTGTGATATCCTGCATTATGTATTTGTGATTTATACTGAGTATTATTATTATGAGCTTATCGAGTTATGGGACCAGAGGCTCTCCACTGAGACACATTGACTGGAGGGTCGTATTAAGTTAGCCTCGAGTGGCTAATGTGATGTGTGTGGTATTTTGGGGAACTCACTAAGCTTCATGCTTATCGTGTTATGTGTTATGTGTTTCAGGTACTTCTCAGGATCACGGGAAGGCACCGGCTTGATTGTACACACAAGGCGGTGTCACATTTTGAGGATCCTGAATTTGTGTTTAAAACACTTTCTGAATATGTGTTTTTGAAAATATTGTCATTTGGGGTTTTGTGAACAATGTTATGAGAATTATGTGATTTTAAAAATGAAAATTTGTTTGAAATTTTATGGTGTTACAGAGGATGCCAATTTTGGTCCTCATCCGGGAGGCATGTCGTGTTGATTAATGATACTAGGTTCGGTAAGAAGTTGATGATCCACCGAGATGGTTATTTGGATATTATAGAGAAAGTGAGGAGTGTCTCTGTAATGTCCCAAATTTCAAAGAAAATTTTCATTTTGAAATTGAAGGAAACCATGTCATTCATTCATAAAAGCAAATATTTAATTTTTTCGAAAAACATAAATTACAGTATTAATTTTATAATGCGGAACATCTTGAAAACATAACAGGAGATGCGATGTAATCATGTCATCCTCTTCCCGTACTTCCAAAAAGACCGGTAACATTTAAACTTAAAATAGTAAGTACAAATTGTAGTGAGCTTCCCAAAGATACCACATACAACACATAATAACGGGCCTCGTCCTATGGGTGTATTTCAACTCATGTGAATGCTATGGTCCACCCATAGTCATACAGTCACTACCGATGCCACAGCCCCATTGATGTCTTTTCTGGTATGGTCCCCCATAGTCATTCATAAAATTGTCATGGTCTTTCATACAATTTCCATAGTCCCCCCCAAGGTATTTCATGAAAAAGTCACAAAGACAATCTATCATGCCACGACACCAAGTTTCTTACATAGTATAGTGAGAAGAATCACATGAAGCAAGTGTTAAATCTGACTACTCGAAGTCCCAAACAATCACCGACACAAACCGCCTAAATCAATATCAAGCTAAACCTCACACTATAGCTCAAAATCTCCAAAGTTTAACCAAAAGTCGAACTGGGCATAAAGTTAACCGTTGACCCACCACACCGTGGCCAACCCTATGACTGTGTCGTGGCAACAAGGTGACAAAATAGATGCAGTTGAAACCTTCCACCGCGCCACCACCTACTACTCACCACGCCGTGGTGAGCGTCCAAAACAACATAATGCATTAAGCACTTAACCACTATGTCCAGATCCCCAAAGCTCAGGTCTGATTCTTCTATTGATTCTCATGGATAGAGTTCCCACATTATCCATTCCAGAGGCTCAACCCATTGAGATCTCTAACCTAACTCTCAAAGGGACCAAAGATATCAACAAGACCATGCATGACACTTAAATGAAGAAAGATTCCAGATCTTATCACCACAACGGGTCTAGAATACATAAAGATTCGACCTTTAACCCTGGAGTTGTACAAACTCCAACTTAAATCCATCCAAAGGGCCTAAACAAGCATATAAAGCACTAAAACTCTAAATACTCTTATATCTAAAGATGAAACACAATAAAGAAAGGATCTTTATAACTTATAACATTCCAGAAGAGTAGACATGGTACAGATTCACAAGCTTCAAGCTTCCAAGCACAACCTTTCTTGATTTCTTCCCCAAAATGCACAAAAAGAAGTTTAATGAGAGAGGAGGAGCTCAAACTATGAAGGATGAGGCTAGTGTTTGCTTCCAATGAGCTCTTGATGTGATGGAGGCTGCAAAATGTCCTAAAAGAAAGAGATAAGGTCCTTAAATACGGGCGAAACCCTAATTTTATGGGCTTGGGCAGCACATCTCACCACACCGTGGTGACGGGTTTTCCAGATTTCCATACCAGTTTCAAATAGTCATAACTTCTTTGTTCCAAATCCGTTTTCAATGATCTTTATATGCACGCAAAGGTATTAACAAGACCCATAGATATCTAAATATTTTTACTTAATGTATAACGAACTTAATTCATTAATACATGTAAAGAGTCCAAAATATCATTTTCCCCTTTTTACCCTTTTGGCTCCAAAGGAGCTTAAATCACTTAACCGACATTATCAACATCTAATAAGGTATAAAATTTAATCCCTTAAAGCTCAAGACCTTTACTCGATCAAATTACAGTCTGCTATACCGAAACTAGAAACATCCTGAAACTAGATGTTACAACTATCCCCCACTTAAACTGGATTTCGTCCTAGAAATCCGTCTCGGTTAGAATTTCTAAGAAACAACACCAACACAATCCAAATGCTTCCTCCAACCACTTCATAAAATAAAAGCATCCATAAAGAAAAATAGAGAGACCACTGGGAACCCAACGGATGCCAACAAACAACCCACTTACTTGAAAATACTCAACTGCAACAACTACCTCTCTTTCCCCAACTGTAACACCAAACTCATAGCGAAAACCACTCAAACCAGGAAACTCTCAAACCTACATCTACAAACCAACTCCATAAATATACTTCACAAGATTGGGAACCCATCAGTCTAAACTTCAAAAACCAAACATAAGGACTGATGATCATCTATTCGTCATACCTACTCCTAGTCCCTGACTAGGGACACCTACTAACCATGCAGAACGAACACTCAAACATCACGATCATGAATTTCAACCAATCCCAAATCCAGAAATTATACCCAAGATACCTCAAGTACGCACTTGACTTCCTGACCAGTCATCAATAACCAAGTGCTCCCACGAGCGTAACAGTGGTTAAGCCAAAAATACCGCATGGCATCTAAACTCCCATAACAGCTCAAGTACACAACCATTTGACAAATCATCCAAGAGACCTACAACTATCTCCACCATTGGTAACTTAACTCATTCGATACCATTATCACGAAAACAAACAAGGATCCACTAAGAAGAAGCTCAACAAGGAACTGTTGATGACTTTTCCAACAATTCAACCTCTATGACATCCCCAAAATTTACGGCCATTTTTAAATGTTTTCTTTATGCCTATTTACATTAGACTTCATTTATAAATGCGGAATTGGTCCCGTAAAAGTATTTCCAAAGAAATGTTTTTCATTGATTATAAAAATCTTGGTATGTCATAACTGATACAAAACATAAGCATAAACGGCCTTCCATTAATATTCTAGAAGCCTACGAACTCCTTTAATTTCACGGCAGATAATTATATTATCTATCAGTATCTTCGTATATCTATCTGTGATACAAGAAACTGAGTGGATCAGGTTGAGAAACCTGGTGAGTACATAGGGTTTTCAATCCAAAATATTATAATCTTTAATTACTGTTCAAATAAACCAAATACCCCACTCCCATTATTTTCACTCACTAATCCTAATATGATGATCTCGAGGGATCTTTCTTAAAGGACCTTTATCAGCAGACACCTATAATTCCTAGGTGATTAGGCACGGCGGTATGATAATAATTTGGGTAAACATGGCAACACGACAGTACATTAGTACTTTGGTTAAGCACGACAGTACAAAAGTACTCGAAATAAGTATAGCAGTACAAAAGTACTTGGAATAAGTACAGCAGTAAAAAAGTACTTGGAATAAGCACAACAGTAAAAAAGTACTTGGGATAAGCATAACAGTACAAAAGTACTTTGGATAAGCAAAGCAGTACAAAAGTAATTAGAATAGACACGGCTTATTATTTCGCATGGTTTTCACTAACTATCACAACCACTATCTTACACATCCCTATCACAACCTCTCATTTATTATTTAGCACAGCCCTTCACTACCCGCTCATATTATTAAGTATGATAAACATATGGTCAAATCAAGTAACAATCATATTGTATGTGTAACATTCGATTCCAAGTATTTCTTCTTTAGTCCTTTAGGTTTGAAATATATTGCAAAAATGGTCCCTCGTATGTTGGGCGTACGTTTGGTACACTTAGCGTACATGCGCTTTTGGATTCGGGGGGCTAGACCACATACACTAAGCGTATGTGGTGTACGCAGGGCGTATGCATCCAAAGACTAAACCCTAATTTTAGGGCATGAGCCTTATTTAAAAAACATTATGGTCTTTGGACACTTACTCTCATCAGCCCCCATTGTTCATTTCGTCCCATTGAAACCCTAGTCCATCCTTGGAGTGTTCTTGAGCCTTGAAGTGGTTTTTGTGGCACTTTTGTGAGTATTTAAGAAAAAGGAACTTGGAGACCAAACATTTGTTGAAGTTGAGCCTTAGATCCAGATTCTTCATCAAATTTGGGAGCTTTAGAAGGTATAAACTCCTCACCTTTATGACTCCTTATGACAGTTTGAGTTTGGGTTATTTAAGACCTTATTTTGGTCCCATGGGTTCTCCTTGTGATTTTGAGCAACTCCAGGAGTTAGGTATGTTAGATCTCAGCTTCCTTGTTACTCATGGTGCATAAAAATGTCATCTCGATGATTGTTATGAGTCCATGCATGAATTTGAGTCCTTATTATGAGCATTGGCGGACAAAAAAGGATGTTAAGTTCCATTAAGACATGCTAAGGGTTAAAGATGCCAACTTTATGTATTAGAACCCTAAAATGGACAAGATATGGAAGATGAACCTTATGGCTGAATAAATTAAGCACTAAATGGCTTAATTTTGCAAGCAGCCTGGTACGTTGAGTGTACCAAGGGGGTATGCAGCACATACTGGCAACCGGACGTGTACGCCGAGCATACGCCTTGCTGTGACTCTTTTTGGGCTTTTGGACTTCTGTTGGGCCTTAGACTTTTGGGCCTTAGCTAGGATTTTGGCCTTTGACTGTTGGAACATTAGTGGGCCTTAAAATTTTATTAGTGGACCCAGAGTTGCATGATTTGGGCCTTGGAGGTCATTATTTTGTTATTAGGCCAACTTTGGATAGGCCCATTATGGGAAGGGTAAAATGGACTTTCATCCTAGGAGTTTAGGTTTGGGATTTAGACCCACGGTTATGGTTTATAACCTAATTTTGATGAGGTTTATTTGTTTGTGCTAGTGTGGGATCTTCCAGTTCTGCAGCCGAGCTCCTAGGTACTTATCAGCTGACTGAGGTGAGTTTTCTCACTATATCAATGGGTCGAAGGCACCAAGGCCGACCCATTATTTGTGATATAGGATGCTAGCTATGTTTATGATATGTGTATGAAAGACCAGGATGTGGCCCCTGGCAATTATATGAAAAATCAGGATGCGGCCCCTGACAATCTGTATGAAAGACTAGGATCTGGCCCCTGGCACCTGTATGGAAGACCGAGATTTGGACCCCGGCATGAAAATACTTGTAAGACTATGATTTGGCCCATAGCACTAACTTATTTATGTTTTGTATACTGTGGGGAAACTCACTAAGCTTTTACTTACAGTTTATATTTATGGTTTCAGGTACTTCTGGTACTAAGGGGAAGGGCCCAGCGTGATGGCACAACATTCTCCCCTCACTATTTTCCGCCCTTTCTAATATTGTTACTCTGATGATTTGACATTGTACTTTATGATGGTTTTTGGAACAAATTGATGATTGTAATTTATGTTTATAAATGAAAAAATTTATCAAGGTTTTTGGGTTGTTACAAGTTGGTATCAGAGCCTTGGCTTGAGAGATTCGGGCACACTCTCGGGTGGGTCAGAACTCAAACTGAGGAAATGATCTTCATTTCAAGAGAAAAAGAAATTGAATTTTTTATAAAGATTTTTTTTTGTAAGAAAGGGGAGTGCAATGCGTGCAATCAGCCGAGCTCAAGTAAGTGTTTCCCATGTTACCCATGCTTATGTATTGTGATTAGTATTTTTGATACGTGAACACCATGCTAGATTAAGGCTAAGGATACCTTCAGGAATCATATGATAGGATTTTTTTTTATGACGCCTTATAGCTCAATAGAACTTGATGCCATGTATTACTTGGAATTGATATCGGCTCAGTTATTTCTAAGTGTATGCTTTCAAAGTTGTATATGATTAGAATTGTATAACCCTATAATGATCGATCTGGCCTCATTTCCTGTTCCATGTTTGGTTGTGGACTTAGGGTAGAATCTTCATTCGACAGTCTATGTGATCCTATTTTGTGTACAACTTGCATGCATATGGAAACCAGTAGTGTTGGTTGAGGTTCTTGGTACTGCGAGTGGTGAGGGTTGAGAGTTCCTAGGAGAGTCAAGGATATGTATGATGAGTAGAACGAGATTTGGTGTCTCGTAGTATTGTGGTAACTTAGAGGAATTATGAGTGACCTTGAGGAGGGTACACGTAGGTGTGGAAGGTAATATTGGGCCCGTACTGTTGGAAGCATAGGACATGTACCTAAGACAAGAGCATACCTGGGGACTCTAAGGGTACCTGTGTGTTGTGAGGTTCCCTCGAGTGTTTGTTGATTGTTTATATCATTGTGTTTCAGTTTGAGGATGGTGGTCACTCGTTTGGGAGGTACTGGTTCTAGCTTTGGTTCGGGTTCTGGCTCTGGCTTAGAACTGATTGATGAGAGACTGCGTGAGCTTATCACAGTCGAGGTTACCCACGGAATTCTCGACACTACCCCTGTGATTTTTGGCACCATCAAGGAGGGGATTTTGGAGCTCATGGAGAAGCGGCATTGGACCTTTCGAGACGAGATTGTTGCAGGGCAGATTGGGGCATGAACTCCCTCATTTCGGGAGTTTAAGGCGTGTGGAGCGCCTGAGTTCTTTGGGGTTAAGGAGCCTATGGCTAGCTGTCGTTGGATCATTGACATGGAGAATGCTCAACGGACGAGATTTTGTCCTGAGGGGGCAAATGTGGGATTTGCATCCTGCCTGCTGAGGGACAGAGCACGAGACTGGTGGGAGGACGTTATCCGAGCCGTGGGGATGGCATCAGTGGTAGAGATCACATGGGAGGACTTTGTTCAGAGGTTTCAGAGGGAGATTGCACCAGCTATCGAGGTGCAGCAATTGGCAAGGGAGTTCCAGGACCTTCGCCAGACTATAGAGACTGTGGCGGATATTACCGCCAAATTCAGGGAGAGAGCATTGTCGGTCCCACAGTATGCTACAGATGAGGAGATGAGGAAAACAAGATATCATGATATGCTGAGAGATGATATTATGGAGATCGTGAGCTTTTCGGGGTGCATGACCCTGAATGATATAATCGTGAAGGCCCGTGAGCGGGAGATTAATTTGGATCTCCAGACGAAGCCGAAGCCGGAGCAGGTTTAGATAGTTGTGGGTCAGGCTAAGACACCCAAGACCTCCGATACCCAAACCAGAGGCCAGCAGGGCTGAGGCCGTTGCGCCAAGTATGACAAGCCGCATAGTAGAGCTTGTCGATCAGCAGGTTTCGGATGTTTTAGTTGTGGCCATTCGGGCCACATGAGCATGGATTGCCCCAATAGGGCTGTGATTTGTTTCCATTGCAATCATACCGGCCATAAAAATCCGATTGTCCGAGATTGTTTGGGGGAGCAGCGGTGGCGCCTGCGCCAGCCACCTTAAGGTATACTGATGGCCGCCAGGTCAAGGCGGAGGCTTCTGTGGTGAAGAACAGGGCTTTTCAGTTGACCACCGATGAGGCCCGTGTAATGCCAGATGTGGTTACTGGTATGTGTTTTAACCTTATCTTTTATTGCCTTCTTGTTTATGCTTATGTTAATTATGATTTTATATAGGGACCTTTTTGGTCAATGGTTTGACTGCTCAACAAGAAGTTTCGAGACACTCCGGGGACTTTGGACTCCCCTTTAGAGGTAGAGATTGCGGATGACCGTACCGTTTGTGCTTCAAGGGTTTTCTGTGGGTGTGTCCTGAATATGTTTAGGGAGAGGTTCTGTATTGATTTGGTGTTGATTCCCTTGAGAGGATCGAAGCTTATCATTGAGATGGATTGGTTAGGTCCTAATGGGGTTGTGATTGATTGCGAGCGGCAGTTGGTGAGAGTTTGAACCTTAAGTGGGGGAGAATTGGTTATTAATAGTGAGAGAGCTTCGCATAGGCCAAATTTCTGCTTAGCTGCGAGGGCCAGGAGATATCTGCAGCAGGGTTGTTCTGGGTTCTTAGCTTATGATTCTGACACGCGGGTTGAGGACACAACAGAGTTGAGCAGGGTACCCATTGTGCAGGATTTTCCTAATGTTTTTCCCGAGGATTTTCCTGGAGTGCCTTCCGAGAGGCAGGTTGAGTTTAGAACTAATTTGGTACTTGGTGCGGCTCTGATAACCAAGGCGTGGTATCGCCTGGCACCACCTGAGATGGAGGAGTTGTCTACGTAGCTGTAGGAGCTGCTAGACAAGGTTTTTATTCATCCGAGTTGTTCTCCACGGGGAGAACCGATCCTATTTGTGAAGAAGAAAGACAGGTTACATAGAATGTGTATTGACTATCGGTAGTTGAATAAGCTAACGGTGAAGAACCGTTACCCACTTCCTCGAATTAACGATTTGTTTGACTAGCTTCAGGGTGCATCTTGGTTCTCCAAGATTGATTTATGGTCCATGTACCACTAGATAAGGGTTAGGGATGAGGGTGTGCAGAAGACAACCTTCAGGACTGTTTATGGTCACTACGAGTTCGTGGTGATGCCATTCGGGCTCATCAATGCACCAGCAACGTTTATAGACCTCATGAACCGAGTCTGCAGGCCGATGTTGGATCGGTCTGTGATTGTATTTATTGATGACAATCTGGTCTACTCCAAGACCAAGGAGCAACACGAGCAGCATTTCTGAGAGGTGTTGGAGACCCTAAGGAAGGAGAGGCTTTATGCCAAATTCTCCAAATGTGAGTTCTGGTTGTGTGAGGTGTAGTTTCTGGGGCACATCGTCAACCAGAGGGGAATCTTGGTTGACCCGGCGAAGATCGAGGCGGTGACGCATTGGGAGATTCCGAGGACCGCATCTGAGATTTGGAGTTTCTTAGGTCTCGTGGGGTATTATCGGAGATTTATGCAGGATTTCTCCAAGATTGTTGTGTCCTTGACCCGTTTAACGAAGAAGAGTGTGATTTTTTGTTAGGGGCTTGATTAGCAGTTGGCTTTTGAGACTCTAAGGCGGAGATTGTGTGAGGCTCTTATTTTTGTGCTCCATGAGGGTTTGGATGATTTTGTGGTTTACTACGACGCCTTTATTACGGGTGTGGGAGCTATTCATATGCAGAGGGGTCACGTGAATGCTTACGCTTCAATGCAGATGAAGCCTCATGAGTCGAACTACCCCACTTATGATTTGGAATTGGGGCCTGTGGTTTTTTCCCTCAAGATCTGGAGGCACTATTTCTATAAGGTCCGATGTACTATCTACATCGACCACAAGATTTTGAAGTATTTGATGGATCAACCGAATTTGAATATGCGGCAGCGGAGATGGTTGGATGTGGTAAAAGATTATGATTGCAAGATTCTATATCACCCTGGGAAGGCCAATGTGGTGGCCGATGCTTTGAGCCACAAGGCGACGAGTACTCCTATCAGAGATGTTTTCTTGAAGATGGTCGTCACCTCGCCTTTGTTAGATTTGATCAAAGAAGCTCAGGTGGAGGTTTTGAAAAAAGAGAATTGGAAAGTTGATCGGATCAGGGGACAAATTCCCTTGTTTTTCAGGGACAGTCGCTGGTTGTTGAATCAATGTGGTAGGGCTTAGGTCCTGGCATCAGGTAGGATGAGACGGATGGTACTGGAGGAGGCGCATAAGTCAAAGTTTTCTATCGATCCGGGGGCCACGAAAGATGTACAGTGATTTGATCTTGAGTTATTAGTGGCCCTGTATGAAAAGGGTGATAACTTGGTTTCTTGAGCGATGCCTGACTTGCAGGAAAGTCATGGTCGAACATCAGAGATCCCACGACAAGATGCAGCCTTTACCTATTCCCATGTAGAAGTGGGAGGAGATCACTATGTATTTCATCACGAAATCGCCAAGGACGGCACGTGGTGTTTGTTGTGATATGTATCCAACTTAACTCCGTCTCCTTGAGGGGTGAAAAAGATAAGTCTGAGAATCAAAGCAAAGAAGACAAGATTGTCACGTCATCCGGGAGGTGATCCCGGAAGGCCGGAACGAAGCTCCGACGGTCAAGTTAGTGAATTCCTTTGAGAGAAGGTATCATATCGAGAGTATAAGACATGGATTTAAGAGTCAATCCCTTCTCTTGGGGGGGGGGGGGGGAGGGACCTTTTTATACATGTGGTCAGGGTAATAAATCCCCGATAGTATCTTCTACTTTTTCAGGCATGGTAATAACGAGGCGACCTTCGATTGGTAGATCGTGCCTCGCGGGTGGCCATGTGCTATTTGTGCAGAACTGTCCGTTGGCAGATCACCGAGCACTACACCTGTCGCCCTGGGGCAACCGGTACTCCTTTGTCTTATCTGGGACGGTAGTTTCTCTCCTAAAAGGGGGCCAATACCGAGGCCAGATCATCGTTGCTAGAACGTGGGGTGTTCTTTACAATGGTTTGCTCCCGGTTCTTATCGGGTAGTGGGTTTTTGATGGGTCGTTCTTGAGTTGACGGATCTATTATTGTTTTACATTACTCCATGTGAGATACGTCAACAATTCCCCTAGGCTAGTGGACTTGAAGGTTTTCTCGGGCTAGCAAGGTCATTCTAGCCTTAGGCCTAGACATGTGTTCATCGATGGTGGTTTCTGCTGCCTGTTGACGTGACAGAATCGTCTGAGTCGGCGGTTTCATCATTATAACTGTTTTGGTTTCGCGCCTACATTTAAAACCTTCCTTATCCGATATGCTTTCCTTTTCTCCAATATTGTTTCTTTCTTTCCATTCCTCCCGCATTTCTTCTTCTTCGTTTTCTTTTTCCCTTTTTTACCAGACCATTGCATCTATGACCACAGATTTCGCTCCATCATCTGAAGAGTTTTCAAGGTTGCAGGAGCGATCCAGTTTTCTCTCCGATCATGGGGTCGAGTATCCACACACATGAGCTGTCATCTCCCAACCACCATAGGATAAGGTCGAAGTTGCTATTCCCATCTTCGAGGCAGGGCTCCGGTTGCCAACGACCGAATTTTTTGATGAGATCATGTGTCACTTCGGTTTCACTATCGACGAACCTAGCCCCACTGCTGTTAACAAGATAGTTAGCTTTGAGATGACATGTCGAGCTCTTGGTGTGATTCCCTAACTATGGGCTTTCAAGTACTTCTTCAATTCATCGACTTAACATGGTATTCACATGTTTTCTCAACGCAGAGATGTTCATGCTTTCATCGTGAACCAGAAGGTGCCAAAGAAGAATTGGCAGGACATGTGGCTCTGGGTGAGCCGGATTTAGTCGGTTATGGTTATCCACGCAGATCCAACTTTTCTAACCGGATTCCTACTCTTTGGGGAGCTAGCGAGCAGGTTGCCAATGCTTTGAAGAGAATCTCTTTCAACGGGGATGACTAGGAGGACCGTATACTGGCCACTGTGGGTATGAGTGTAGCTTGGAGGTCTCGAGGAACGATGCCTTAATTTTACGTTGTGAAGGATGGTAAACTCTTCTCCCTTCCTCCATTTTTCATTAGCTTTCCTTCGGTTGTGTTTGTGTTTCGTGGTGTGGTATGCCCCCATTCTCTCTTTTTTTTCTCTTTTTTTGTGTGCTTGATCTTCTTCTTTTGTTGTTAGGTCGTGAGAGGATCATTCCATTCGATATGGTTTTGAGCGGTCGTTTTCAGGGTGCTTGCCTTCATAGGGAGATGTCGTTGGTGGAAGTGCTTCTGCCTCCAGTTAGCATCGACTATGCATTGGATCTCTCCGGGCCGATCACTTCTTCGGGTCCGATGACTGATCCTCAAGCAGACCCAGCATTGGGCGATGCTCCTGTCGACAGTGTTTCTCGTGAAGACCCCTTTCCTTCTGATACGGAGGAGGAGGACTCGACTGGGCTGGTGAGACAGGATACCCGTGCAGCCTCCAAGCCACGGCTTTCCTGGTTGGATTCACCACAGGCGGAATCTACTGGGATTAGCTCCTCGAGCCAACTCCTCCTCAAGAGGCGGTATGTGGACTTCCTTTTGGGGGAGTCCACGGTGGTAGTGGACATCCCCGTTGATGACACTTCGAAACAGTCGGAGGGGGTGAAAGAAGGGGCGACGAAACTGCCCCGTGAACCCAAAGAAGAGCCGGTGGAACCTATTACTTTTGGTGAAAGTGTTTTTGGTGTGCACTCGGGCGTTGCTCACGAAGATGCTCCAAACTCTCCAGTCCTGCTTCTTATTGGGGAGGGTACTGTTGGGGATTCTGCTTCTGTTCCTCCAATGGCGCCGGCCATATATGTACCGGAATGGGGAATCACTCGGGAATCTAGCCTTACGCAGCACGCGGTGGCGTATGACTGGGGTTGCTATGCTTTTCCCCATGCCACCATTGAGGCTTTGGAGCTTCTTTCTAACTCACATCTTTCAAACAGTCTTTTATATGCATCAGCTCAGGTTGGCTCATACATGGTGGCGACTGCTCATCGCCTTCGTCAGAGCAGTTCGAGTTCTGCTGAACATAGTTTGATTAGGGCCGAGCGGGATGAATTGAGGGTGAGGTTACTAGAGTTAGAGGGAGAAAGGTATGTGTTTGATGGCCGTTATGATATTTTGGCCGGGGAGAAGGCCTCTTTGGAGGATCAGGTTGCGAGACTGGATGAATCTGTGGGGCGCTTGTCTCAGCGTGTGGAAACGTTGGTTAAGGAAAAAGGGGTATTGAAGGGTCATGTTAAGGAGTGTTATGGGCAGCTGGAGATGGAGAAGGAGAAGAGGGAGAATGTGGAGGCAGATTTGTTTTGGCTCCTGAAGAAAGGGATCGTCCGGGTTGTGGATAAATTGATTGAGAGCTCCGAGTTGACACTTGGGATTAAGTACATTAAGGTTGCGTGTATGGAAGCCGGGGTAGAGGGTGGCAAGCAGGTAATCATGAAGAAGTTGCTGACGGGAAGTTTACACATGGCGAGCCGAGCGCCCTTCTGTAATATATCGAAGCCATGCTCGCTGAGGTTAAATCTTTCCTGGAGACAGATTTCACCTCCTACCTCCACCTTGGAGATCTCGACATAGGAGGTCTTCGTCTGTAGTGCAGTGACCCTGATGTTGAAGGAGGATGTCCTGAAGGAAGTATTACCGGGACTGGACCTTCCGCCCTACCCCTGGTATGTGATTTCTGCTATCTCCCTTGTTATGTGTGGATTGCATTTGGTTGGTGAAATTCAAACAATGTTTTCTTTTGAATGGTTTTTATTTGGTGAACAACTTTGACAATGTTTGTTATTCATTTTTTGGTGGCCCTACGTGGCCTTTTTCTAAGAACGGGATCTGTCCGGTGGACAATTTGTTTTATTTTATGAAAAAACATAGTTTTTTTCTTTGCTTGTGGTTTGCTTGTGGTTTATTCGACTTGATTCCTGGGGGGTTTATGTTGGCCACCTCGGAGTTGAGTTCTCTCTTGGACCTTGGTCAGTCCCAAGAATGTTATTATGTGTTGTTGTTCCTGTTTAAGTTTGTATTAGGTGAGAGATTGGCAGGCAATTTTCCCTGTTAAGCGAGGGTTAGCCATTTGGTTACTGCCCTTTATTTCTCTTCCTTACTTTTTCCTTTTAGACTTTTATTCGTAGTTTTGGGCTTCTGGGACCCCTATCTACGAATTTGATTATCTAAGTTGTGTCGAGATTGTCTTCCTAGGGCTTCGACTCTTAGATATTGTTTTGTTGCGAGGCAAAGGTTATGACCCTTCATAGCCTCTAGCTATCCCACATCCTCATTCTCACCGTCCTTAGCCAGAGCGGGATTTTATTAGGGAAAGGTCGCGAGCCTTAAAGGCCTATGGTTATGTTTTTTTTGCAATGGTTTCATGTAAGTCGCGCGGATGATCAGCCCGTCTTTGTTTGCCACTTGTATGAATGCATGTTAATACACGTGTGTTTCAAATCGTAGCTTTTCATTACATATTTCCTAGTATCTTGGAGACATCTACATCATTAGATAGATATCGGGGGTGGGGTAGTTGATGCTATTCTAGGCCTAGCTCCTAGGCTGGCCTGTTGGGGCGTTATTATATGTTAGGAGTTTGATCACTTCGCCCTTTCCCTCGGTTCTTCCCCCTCTCCCGTTCTATGACTGTTAGTTTGGGCTCTGGGGCTCCCAGGCCATCAGAGTGAATTCTTCGTCTTGGTCTTTCTTGGTTTATGTCCCTTGGCGACTCGTGTCCATGAGCTCTTCAGCGTTCGTGCTCGGTCGCGGGCCATGATTGGTTGTTTCTGGGTTGTCCGTCTTTCAGAGGACGATCTTCAATTTTCTCCACTCCCCAGTTCTGGTTGCATGGTTATCATCCATAGATGAGTTTGTCTTGTTCGGCGTACGTGTTTGTGTTATTATGACCCTTTTTGTGGTTCGATGTCCCCTCTGTTGTTTGCGAGGTTCCCGACTAGATGTCGTTCTAAAGGAAGCCTTTTTCAGTTGTGGACCCTTATGGTTGTGGCGTGTCTCCTGTCGACATCTTCCTTTCTGGGGTAGTTACCTGCCCTCGCTGCTCCGGATTTAGCGGTTTACCCTTGCGTTTCTGGTCGAGCTGCAAGACTTCACGTGTATGCCCCATTGTTTCCTCTTTTTCCGCGCTCTGGTCCTTCGTTGTGTGACAGCATGTTAGCAGGCTTAGCGGTATCCATCCTCGCTTGGTGTTCATGCTGACTACCCTTGTTGTTTCTGGCGTGGTAATGTTGTTGATACCACACCATTCTCCCCTCGGGCTGTCAATGTGAGGGTGGCAACTTTTTCCCCTGTCTTGGATCAGGGTGGTGATTACTGTTGTGCGCCACCTTGGAATGTGTGCGGTGGCTCAGGCGGTGATCGCCTGTTGTTGCTTTGTCCGTGGGTTGAGGGCGGTTATTGTTGCCAAGCTGTTGGATGTCCTGAATTTTACTGTACCATGTATTGTTGATGGGATTGCATGGATCCGGAAAAGGGCTGGCCGACCGAGGATCATATCATCGTCGGACCTGTGTTTTACTATTGAGAATTTGATTATCCTTGTTACCTTTTCCCTCCCATCGTGGTTGAGTATTGTCAATGGGAGGCTTATGTTCTCTAGTGGCCACAGCTTGTGTCCTGTGAGGCCGAAGAGTGGAGCTCAGATCGGAGGTTTTAGATTCTTTTTCGAGGATATTGGGAGTCATTCGAAACAGTGCTCATAGAGAACGTCGATGTTGTTGCCACCGTCGACCAAGGCTCGCCAGATCTGATGTTGTTGGATGTAGGCGGAGATTATGATTGGGTCTATGGGTCTGATTCGGGCGCTCGCGGGTCTCCTGGTGAGAAACTTATGTTCAGAGTATCTCTAGGTAGGGCACCAATGCTATTGTTTTCCGATCGGTGCCTGGAACTGTTCTGGGGCTTCACAATTATGAAGATCTCTTCCTGTTTTACTGGTTTTTTATTCGCTTCCTTCCGGGTTGTTTACTTGCTTCCTTCAATTGCTTATCCGCTAATTCTTTTTTGAGGATCGTGCATTCCCTGGTGTCGTGGGGTTTGATATTGTGTTACTTGCAATACTTCCCTTTTCTTTTTTCCACCCGCTGAGGGGTTTTATCCATATCATGTACTTCTGCCCCGTGGCTCCTGGACTCGTCCTTGACGAATGGGCGGAGCCTACGGGATGAATGTCTCGAATGTTTGTTGTGCTTGTTGTAACTTCTGTTGTGATGAATCCCTAGCTAAATCCGTGGTGATGAATCCCTAGATAAATCTGTGGTGATGAATCCCTAGATAAATCCGTTGTGATGAATCCCTAGCAAAATGCGTTGTGATGAATCCCTAGCAAAATCCGTAGTGATAAATCTCTAGCTAAACCCGTTGTAATGAATCCCTAACAAAATCCATGGTTTATATTCCATAGCAGATTCCATAGAAAATAACGTAGAAATATTTTCGTTGCAAAGCTGGATAGCTACGAATGGATAATTAATTTATAAATTAAATCCTAATTATTTAGTAGTAATATATATAAACAAAAATAAAAAAATCAAATAACATTTATATCATAAAATACAACAATAAATATGTATTACATTGGAAAATGAAAAGCGGTTAATCTAAAATTAATACTTTGTGATAAACAAATCAACACTCTATTATCACTATTTTTGCAGTTCTTTAAAAGCCTTAACAATTTTCTTTGCCGATTGTAGTTGTCATTCAAGCTGCTTGCATTTTGTGTTGTGTTATTGATCTTTGGCTTTCATTATTTCCATAAGTTCTTCATTTTCCTCATTTTGTTTACTTGGAAACTCTCTCAATTCTTCTAATTCATCATTTTTTTTTTCCGAAATATAACATAGTTCCATTGTACCGTTAATCATCGGAATCACCTTTACAAATGAGCGAAATACAAGTAAAATACAATTGGCATGTAGCAGGAATGTAAACGGAATCAAACTAATAGCAACCACCTAAAAATCAATTGACACTTCAAAATTTAAGAGCAACCAAACCTACTCCATTGTGGAGACAAATAGCAAAACAACATTACCTTTTGGGGCTTCACCAAAAAAACATCAAACCAATAAAGCAATGACCTGCATAGAGCAACAAACAAATTTAATATATGATCCAAACAAAACCCACAAATTTTGATGAAAACACCCGAGCAAAAACATATCCAACCATCTCCAATGAAACCATTTAAGAATGATATCCCTACATGCTAATTTACAATACCATTAACCCTTTCAATGGTATTGTAAATTGTTGACTCCACCAACATTTGAAACTAAAAAAAGCAGCAAGCACCTGCATTAAGAAAAATAAATATATAAACTCCATAATTATCTCATTAACAATCATGTCTAAAGAAAGTTAAATAATTGACTCATTCCATCACTCCCTTTCTCTACACACACTAACACAAACATGACATGAAATATGTAATACATTAATACAGATTAATCATAACAATACTAATAAAGATGGTATAAAAAAAGCACAAAATCAAACAAAAGTATAAACTGACGCACCCATAAGCTATATATAACATAGGTCAACAACAAGACGATAAAAATGCATGTCTTGGATACTCATACACTATGACACCTTTCTTAATCCATTAAATTTTTTTTTTGCCATGGCCATTGTACCCTCGCTTAGGCATTCAAACAAACAGGTTGTATGCATATCAATGTTCCACAAGGTACATATGAAATTAGTACCTTCAATGAACCCGTGTAATTAGATGTATTCCAATCGAGAAATATAAACATGAAGTACATGAAAAATGCAAAATAGGACAGCAAAAAAATACAACCTGTAAAACAGCAAGCAAAACATATGAAAAAGAATTTCAATAGAGAAAATAAATCAATTGAGAATATACAAGATACCCAAGAACCCTAATTTATCAATCAGCTTAGTTAGGGTTTTGAAATTACCTCGTGTTTTTTTTTTTAAATTAGCATAATAGAGAACTGGGTAGACATATCTAGCATCAATCTCAGTCATTGATGACCAGCGCCTTCGTGAGTACCACATCTGACACCTCCCCCATCCGCATTTGTATCGCCTTCCCGAACAGCCCTGCTCCTACTCTCCAACTCTCTTCGTCTTCGTATATGTGATATCTCTGATTCAGTCGAACGAACACACACAGTGTATGTGCTGTTCGTTTCTCCCTATCGCAGAGAAAACACACACACACGCATATCTTTATTTGTTTATCTTTGTTTTGCCCTCTCTTGATCGATCTATACGGATATATTTAGGGAAGCGGGTTTTTAAATTTTTTCTTTGGTGATTTTCGTTTACGAAGGAGGGAACACCGAAATATTATAAAAATATAGGAGGGAATATCAAAATTTATAAAAATTTATCTATCTTAAATTTAGGAAAAAATTTTAATAAATAATTTTTTTTATTATATAATTTTTATTTTATAATTTTTATTATTATTTTTTATCTTATAATTAATAATTTTTTAATATAATCATTATTTTAAAACTTATATATCTATTAATATTTATAAATTCTGAATGATAATATAAATACTTTTATTTTTCTACTCATGGCTTGAGTTGTGAAAAATAAAAATTTAGTAACTAGTGGCAAAGTGGTGAAGTAAGTGTCAATGTAGTTTCTAATGATGTCCATGGATGACTTATGGATGACATATGGGTCATTGGTCAACATGGTAGTTGCTTATGGATGACATATGGGTCATTGGTTAACATTGTAGTTTCTTATGGTGTCCATGGATGACATATGGGTCATTGGTCAACATGGTAGTTGCTTATGGATGACATATGGATGTCATATGGTTCATTGGTCAACATGGTAGTTTTTTATGGATGACATATGCATGACATATGGATGACATATGGGTCATTGGTCAACATGGTAGTTGCTTATGGATGGCATATGGGTCATTGGTCTCCATGGATGACATATGGGTCATTGGTCAACATCGTAGTTGCTTATGGTGTCCATGGATGACATATGGGTCATTGGTCAACATGGTAGTTGCTTATGGATGACATATGGTGGGTCATTGGTGTCCATGGATGACATATGGGTCATTGGTCAACATGGTACTTGCTTATGGTGTCCATGGATGACATATGGGTCATTGGTCAACATGGTAGTTGCTTATAGATGACATATGGATGACATATGGGTCATTGGTCAACATGGTAGTTGCGTATGGATGACATATGGGTTATTGGTCAACATTGTAGTTGCTTATGGATGACATATGGATGACATATGGGTCATTGGTGTCCATGGATGACATATGGGTCATTAGTCAACATGGTAGTTGCTTATGGTGTCCATTGATGACATATAGGTCATTGGTCAACGTGGTAGTTGCTTATGGATGACATATGGATGACATATGGGTCATTGGTCAACATGTTAGTTTCTTATGGATGACATATGGATGACATATGGGTCATTGGTCCACATGGTAGTTGCTTATGGATGACATATGGGTCATTGGTCCACATGGTAGTTGCTTATGGATGACATATGGGTCATTGGTCAATATGGTAGTTGCTTATGGATGGTATATGTGTCATTGGTGTCCATGGATGACATATGGGTCATTGGTCAACATGGTAGTTGCTTATGGTGTCTATGGATGACATATGGGTCATTGGTCAACATGGTAGTTGCTTATGGATGACATATGGGTCATTGGTGTCCATGGATGACATATGGGTCATTGGTCAACATGGTAGTTGCTTATGGTATCCATGGATGACATATGGGTCATTGGTCAACATGGTAGTTGCTTATGGATTCCATAAGGGTCATTGGTGTCCATGGATGACATATGGGTCATTGGTCAACATGGTAGTTGCTTATGGTGTCCATGGATGACATATGGGTCATTGGTCAACATGGTAGTTGCTTATGGATGACATATGGGTCATTGGTCAACATGGTAGTTGCTTATGGATGACATATGGGTCATTGGTGTCCATGGATGACATATGGATCATTGGTCTACATCGTAGTTGCTTATGGTGTCCATGGATGACATATGGGTCCTTGGTCAACATGGTAGTTGCTTATGGATGACATATGGGCCATTGGTGTCCATGGATGACATATAGGTCATTGGTCAACATGGTAGTTGCTTATGGATGACATATGGGTCATTGGTCAACATGGTAGTTGGGTATGGATGACATATGGATGACATATGGGTCATTGGTCAACATGGTAGTTGCTTATGGATGACATATGGACGACATATAGGTCATTGGTGTCCATAGATGACATATGGATCATTGGTCAACATGGTAGTTGCTTATGGATGACATATGGGTCATTGGTCAACATGGTAGTTGCTTATGGATGACATATGGATGACATATGCGTCATTGGTCAACACGGTAGTTGCTTATGGATGACATATAGGTCATTGGTCAACATGGTAGTTGCTTATGGATGACATATGGATGACATATGGGTCATTGGTCAACATGGTAGTTGCTTATGGATGACATATGGGTCATTGGTCAACATGGTAGTTGCTTATGGATGACATATGGATGACATATGGGTCATTGGTGTCCATGGATGACATATGGGTCATTGGTCAACATGGTAGTTGCTTATTGTGTCCATGGATGACATATGGGTCATTGGTCAACATGGTAGTTGCTTATGGATGACATATGGGTCATTGGTGTCCATGGATGACATATGGGTCATTGGTCAACATGGTAGTTTCTTAGGTGTCCATGGATGACATATGGGTTATTGGTCAACATGGTAGTTGCTTATAGATTCCATAAGGGTCATTGGTGTCCATGGATGACATATGGGTCATTGGTCAACATGGTAGTTTCTTATGGTGTCCATGGATGACATATGGGCATTGGTCAACATGGTAGTTGCTTATGGATGACATATAGATAACATATGGGTCATTGGTCAACATGGTAGTTGCTTATGGATGACATATGGATGTCATATGGTTCATTGGTCAACATGGTAGTTTTTTATGGATGACATATGGGTCATTGGTCAACATGGTAGTTGCTTATGGATGACATATGGGTCATTGGTGTCCATGGATGACATATGGGTCATTGGTCAACATCGTAGTTGCTTATGGTGTCCATGGATGACATATGGGTCATTGCTCAACATGGTAGTTGCTTATGGATGACATATGGGTCATTGATGTCCATGGATGACATATGGGTCAGTGGTCAACATGGTACTTGCTTATGGTGTCCATGGATGACATATGGGTCATTGGTCAACATGGTAGTTGCTTATGGATGACATATGGATGACATATGGGTAATTGGTCAACATGGTAGTTACGTATGGATGACATATGGGTCATTGGTCGACATTGTAGTTGCTTATGGATGACATATGGATGACATATGGGTTATTGGTGTCGATGGATGACATATGGGTCATTGGTCAACATGGTAGTTGCTTATGGTGTCCATGGATGACATATGGGTCATTGGTCAACATGGTAGTTTCTTATGGATGACATATGGATGACATATGGGTCATTGGTCAACATGGTAGTTGCTTTTTGATGACATATGGATGATATATGGGTCATTGGTCCACATGGTAGTTGCTTATGGATGACATATGGGTCATTGGTCCACATGGTAGTTGCTTATGGATGACATATGGATGACATATGGGTCATTGGTCAATATGGTAGTTGCTTATGGATGACATATGGGTCATTGGTGTCCATGGATGACATATGGGTCATTGGTCAACATGGTAGTTGCTTATGGTGTCCATGGATGGCATATGGGTCATTGGTCAACATGGTAGTTGCTTATGGATGACATATGGGTCATTGGTGTCCATGGATGACATATGGGTCATTGGTCAACATGGTAGTTGCTTATGGTGTCCATTGATGACATATGGGTCATTGGTCAACATGGTAGTTGCTTATGGATGCCATAAGGGTCATTGGTGTCCATGGATGACATATGGGTCATTGGTCAACATGGTAGTTGCTTATGTTGTCCATGGATGACATATGGGTCATTGGTCAACATGGTAGTTGCTTATGGTGTAACGACCAAAAATTCGAGCCAAATTAAAACATTTTAATTCATTCAAAACCATGAAGTTCATACATCTCGTTTTCAAAATAGTTTAAACATCAGAGTATCCCCCAGAATCATATCCCATAAATCATAAAACATGAGGAGCGGTACGATCACGCCTTCGCCTTGCCACTATCTCCTGAAGTACCTGAAACAATACACTGAAATTGTAAGCCCGAAAGCTTAGTGAGTTACCCCCAAAATACCAACCACACATAAACATACTCATAACATATCACAAATAGAACAGCCATGCACAGCGGGTCTACTGTGTGACTGGTCCGCCCGCGCCAGGCCTTCAGTCCACCTGGTCCACCCTCCGAGTCTAGCCATCTACATCGAGTCTACAGTGTGATTGGTCCGCCCGCACCGGGCCTTCAATCCACCTGGTCCACTCTCTGAGTCTACAGTATGACTGGTCCGCGCACACCGGGCCTTCAGTCGGCCTGGTCCACTCTTGTAAGGTCCTAATAAGGATCTTTACCAGTAGTCAAGCAACAAACAATCATGAATAGAAGAATATGATGAAAAGAAATCGAGCTTGCACACGTTTATATTCAGAAAAAACGTCAGGTACAACTCGATGGGACGCTCTGTAAACGCAATGGCATCAAAAACTACACAAAGACCTACACCTCCACTATTTATACTGAATTGGACCGTAAACGGGGTTTACGACCGTAAACAGGGTTTACGGTCGTAAACATGTTTACGGCCGTAAACTCTGTTTACGGTCGTAAACACACTTACTGATCTTAAACATATAAACAACTCAATAACTGTGTTACAGACTCTTACGGAACAAAATACAATGAAAGCCTAGACCAAACCATTTACTGGACCCTTCAAACTCCCCCTTGGTTTGGTGCTAGCTTGGATTCAGCTCTTGTCGACCTCTAGTACATCGGACTTTCCCATCGCTCCGTTCCACATTTCCTTCTCTATAATTTCAGCCACCATCGAAGTGTATTCTTTTGCAGCAGGCTCAAAAAGATCTTCAGCCACCTTGATCTGATGAATCGAGAGTTGATGAATGTCCCACTTGCCGAATTGAAGCAAATCCCTCTTGTCATATAAGCGGATATAGTCATCTTTGAGCTTGATGACAGCAGCATCTGTGGATTCATCATACACCCAATATAGCATGGATGTGAGAGATCCATCAGGATAACTTTGAAGAATGGGAACTTGCTTCACTTGAGCTGTAGCGGGCCACATCAACGTTTTTGAAGTCCAAGAAGGGTATCGATCTGTTTCTGAAGTCCAAGAAGGGAAAGACTCTCTTCTCCTGAGCTGCCACCCCCGATAGAAATTCCTTTGCCGTGTGGGGGAGGCATTGAAAATTGTTCTTCGGCCAAGAGCCTGGCTAGCTTAACAGAGGTAGCATCATGCTCTGGCCTAGGAGGAGAGAAATATGTTGGGAAGGAAGAGCCACCAGCTTCGAAGAAGGTACTAGGACCTTCATTGATAGGTTCAGATGAGACTATAACTGGAGTTGATGTTGGTTGAGCTGTAAAACTTTGAAGTGCACTAGAATCAGTAAATCCATGTGTAGGGTCGAGTCTTCGTCTTTTACTTGGAGGAGGAGAGGCTAGTGTGGCTGGGTGATCACTTTCCAACGGCGCAGAAGTAGGTAAAACAACATCAAGGGGAGGAATCCATGACGCTGTCACCATAGGAATTGCTATTTCTGCCGATGGATTGGTAGGAGGAGGTGTGGCTTCGAGAACGTCTTCTTTTTCCCTTGTCTCTGTTGCTAGAGGAGCAACTTCATCGACATTGTCAAGCAATGTATTGAGGTTCATCCCGGTCATAAAATCTTCATTACTCCCAAAATTGAGAGGGATTTCATCGTTGTCGAATCCTGTGAGGTTGAGGTCTTCGTATAAATCAGTTTCCGTTCCAGACCCCTCATGGTAATCTCCTTGCACCTGAGCAGATGTCAATTCGTGTTCCTCAGCTACTTGAGCATTAGTAGCTGGAGCTTCTTCTTCATCATGATCTGAGACTGTGATGACATCCTCATAAACAACTCTCTCGGAGGAAGTGGGCTCTGAAGACATCTTATCCGAAGTCCCATGAGACTCGGAAGATTCATTGATTTCAGCGAAGTTTCCAAACTTCTCGAGAGGATGTAAGCCCTGGAAAACGACTTTGCCCTTTCGATTTTGCTTGATTAGACCAACCGTGTGTGGGCCTAGTGACTTTATATCCAGCTTGTCACCGTCTTTGATCATTTCTGGGAATTGGTTGTCGATGAACACCTGAATAAATCTCGGGTATAACAAGAATGCATCTCTGGTTCCCCAGGATATAGCATTTATGTTCACCAAAAACTCATCTAGAATGAACTTCGAGAAGTTGAATTTTATGCCAACAGCCAATGAAACGATTGCCCCTGTGTTCCGAAGAGAGATTTCATCAGCTCCTGATCTCCTCCCCGATATGCAGCTCACGAACACGTGTGCCAAAAATCTCCAGTAGGGAGGCAAAAGCTTCTTCACCGTTGGAGGGTAGATGCCCTCATATCCCATCCTTCTGAGAATCCTTTGAACATCATCAATCCCAATTTCAGTAGGAAAATCGGGTTGATCATTGATCAGCAATGTGTCTCTGATATATTGCTCGGTGATTACAATCTTGCATCCTTTGACCATAGCTTTAACAGCAAATGCACCATTTTCTTTTGATATCTTGGCCGTCTGCCAGAACTCCCGGACAATGTTCTGATAAATAACAGGATTCACAGTGATGGCACAGGACATACATCACTCTCTTAATCTGTAGATCATTGATTTGAATTCTCCATGAGCGACCGGAGGTTCATCCAACACAATCGCCAGGTTGTGCATGTCTGCAAACTTGAGATTCGCCATTGATCTGCACTAAACAGGCCAAGTAAGAAAACAAAGTATTTAACAATTTAAAGCTTTAAGTTTTCTTAATTAACCTTAAAAAAAATTAGTTTGAGCACAAAAATTTGAGTTTACGGTCAAAATTAGTCAACATTGAGTTTACGGTCAAAGTGGGTCAAACTGGGTTTACGGTCCAAACTGGTCAACTGACCGTAAACTGAGTTTACGGTCGTAAACTCAGAGGAGTTTACGGTCGTAAAGCCAAAGTGAGTTTACGGTCGTAAGGCCAAAAAGGGTTTACGGTCGTAAGGCCAAAAAGGGTTTACGGTCGTAAGGCCAAAAAGGGTTTACGGTCGTAAGGCCAAATTGAGTTTACGGTTCTTGAATCTCCCAAAACCGTAAACCCTCCCAGAATGCCGACGAATACTAAAACCCAGATTACTCCTCCAGTTTTGATCGATTCGATGAACAAGTAGCATATCCCCAGTCGGTTTTAGCATACCTTCGAAGTAGACTAGTCGATTTCGCAAAAACTCACAGAAAATTTTTCGAGGAGAGAGAGTAGAGAGAGAAAGGAGGCTTGCGGCTGTAAACAGGGAGAGATAGAAGAGGGAAGGATTTACAGTAGTAAGCTTTTCCTTATATACTCCCTTAACTTTTACCTGTCTCCCACACAGTGTAGGGCCCAAACCAAATTCCGATTAAATTTTTCAAAAATAAACATTTTGAGGATATTAAAATAAAAGTAAAATTAAAATTAAACTAAAAATAAAAATAAAAATAAAATAAACTAATTTCTAAAATTTAAGAATTAAAATGTTTTAAAAATTAAATTTTTGACAATTATTAAAAATAAAATAAAATTAAAATTAAAAATAAAAAAATAAAATAAAATAAAATAAAAATAAGAATAAACACAGACAATAATTTATCTTAGAATTCACTGAAAATTTTTCTTGTGATACTGGGATCAAAGTTGTTAGACAGCCTTAATCCACTTGTCGGTACCTTTCATCTTCACATCTTTGTCTGGTCGATCGCCGGTATTGTGGTCCACTTAAACACGAAAAATTGTGACAGATTTAGGACATACTATTAGTTGCAAGACAGGGTGATCCTGAGTTCCTAGATACTATATCATAAGGACCATTCAGCTGACGACGACCAAAGATATTGTTGTCCACCTAAATTGAGCAGCGAGATCTATAGACGATCTGTGAGTGTTCAATTGTTAATTGTACTAGAACATGGTTCCCGCTTCCTGATATGCTCCAATAATCAAGAACTTCCGAGATACTCCTTACTTTAGGTGAGCAGACTATTATTCATAGAGAGGATAGATTTAGATTATTATTAATTATAGTTTTAAGAGGGATTGAGAAGTAGAAGATTGCATATGCTGTGTACCAGGTCGGATTGTCAATCACACAAAGGAGACAGCATATGGCTAACAGATAGGAAGAATTTCATAGATATAATATGCAGAGAAATAGATTTGCATATGTTGTAGTCCAGGTCGGATCTCTTCCAATCACGTAAAGGAGGCAACATATGACTAACAGTAAGAGAGAAAGAAAATAATTTTCTACAGACCTACTTTATCGGAATTCCCCAGTCGCCCCATCAATACCGGAATTAAGGACAGAATCCGCACATCGAGGAAAAGTTAATCCACGGTTCCAGATACAGGTTCTTTAGTGTGACCAGTAGATTCCCATATATATCTCCCTGCTCAATCTATCCGAGTGTCATATTGTCAGGCTAAACGGATCTAGCTAGGTCAAGATATGTCAAGTCTAAGAATTTCTTAAGTTCAACTCTGCCTAGTCAAGTCCATTTAGAATCTTTCGTGCCTACCGGCGCATCAAACCAGAGCATAGACCCTTCAACTTTGGGTATGTTACGCAGACTCAGATTGCCTGTTATCAGTTGATAATATCACTTCCCAGTACTATATCAACAAGCAAAACTGTAAACGACAATATTTTTGATTTTTATGAATTTTTAATGTTTTTGGATTTTTGAATGTTTTCTGAAAAAAAAATAAAACAGAAATAACACTATGTTTGGAATTTTTTAATTTTCTAATTTTTTTGTTTTTGTTTATTTCTCCCCCAAAATTTGTGCATGGGAGAGAATGAAATGACTAAAATGCGCAAATTTAATCTAAGCCAAAAAAAATATTTAATCCTCAAAACGAATCATTTTCAAAAATCCCACAAGCACATCGAATCGAGCTTTGTTAAAAGGCTTGGTGAACAGATCTGCCACATTATTGGCAGTGGAAACCTGTTCTAGCCGGATGAGCGAGCGCTCATAACAATCTCTGATAAAATGAATTTTGATATCAATGTGCTTGGTTTTGGAATGTTGGACCGGATTCTTAGTGATTTGGATTGCAGCCTCATTATCACAGTGAATTGGGGTTTCTAGATAATTCAAACCGTAGTCCAACAGCTGATGTTGGATCCATATAACTTGGGAACAGCAGGTAGATGCATCAACGTATTCCGCTTCAGCTGTTGAGGTAGAGACGGTATGCTGTTTCTTGCACTGCCACGATACCAACCTATCACCAAGGAATTGGCACCCTCCTGATGTTGATTTCCTGTCAAGCTCACAGCCTCCGTAATTACTGTCAGCAAAAGCATATAAATCAAATTCAGAATTCTTCGGATACCAAAGACCCAATTTTGGGCTGCCTTTGATATACCGAAAAATTCTTTTGACAACAATAAGATGTGAAAGTGTAGGATTAGCCTGATAGCGAGCGCATTGACAAACTGCAAACATGATGTCGGGACGACTTGCAGTAAGATACATCAACGATCCGATCATCGATCTATAGTGAGTTCGATCTACGGATTCGCCATCAATATCTGGATTCAGCAGGGGTCTTTCAGCCATTGGTGTCGATGTATGTTTTGCGTCTTCAAACCCGAACTTCTCAAGAATATCCTCCACATACTTAGCTTGATGTAGCAGGATTCCGGTTGAATTTTGTTTGACCTGAAGCCCCATAAACATGGTCATTTCACCCAATGAACTCATCTCAAACCGCTTCTTCATCACGCCTTCGAATTATTTGCAAAGCTGTGGACTAGTAGACCCGAAGATAATGTCGTCAACGTAGATCTGAACTAGTATCTGATCATTACCAACATGCTTGATGAATAAAGTTTGATCAATTGTTCCGCGAGAGTATCCATGCTCGAGCAAGTGCTTTGTTAGAGTCGCATACCATGCTCGAGGAGCTTGATGTAACCCATACAATGCCTTGTCCAACTAGTAGACACGATTAGGAAACTTTGAGTTAACAAACCCAGGGGGTTGATCAACATAAATTTCTTCCTTCACCTTGCCATACAAGAAGGCAGTCTTGACATCCATTTGGTAGACCGTGAAGTTCATGTAGGAGGCATACGCGAGAAAGATACGAATGGCTTCCAACCGAGCAACTGGCGCATAAACCTCAGTATAGTCAAGACCCTCAACTTGTCGAAACCGCGAACCACCAACCTTGCTTTATTGCGCACTATTATACCAGAATCGTCTTGCTTGTTACGATAGACCCAACGCGTGTCGAGAGACCTTTTGCCCTTTGGTAACTCAACCAACTTCCAAACCCCGAGCTTTTCAAACTGATTTAGCTCTTCATGCATCGCGTCTACCCAGCTGGGCTCATTCAAAGCCATTTCAACGTTTTTGGGATCTATCTGAGATATAAAGCAAGAATAGAGACATGCATTGACATCTCGACTCTGACTTCTGGTTTTAACTCCGTCACCCAGCTGGCCAATGACGTTATCGATTGGATGATCGCGTTGAATTCTTGAAGGAATATCTTGGCTGATATCATTGAGTGAAACAGGAAGAGTGTGGATGTTGAAATCTCCATCATTTGCTGGTTGATCCATATGTGATGAATCTGCTACGAACTCATTTGCAATTTCTTCAGGAAAGAGTAGTTCCATAAAAGTTGAAGTGGTAGCGGAAGCATCTCTAGACATGAACTCTCTTTCAATAGGGGTAAGAGGTGTAGCATCAGCATCAGGAGTTCTATCTTGAACTTTAGACTCTGGACTAGTAGGTTGATCAGATGACTCCCCCTCAGGTGGAGCAGAAGGCTCCCCTTCAGATGGAGCAGAGGACTCCCCCTCAACCGTTGGAGGTCTGTAGACAACTTCTTCGTCTTCGTCTTCGTCAGGAACAATCTTCGAACCAGAAGAGGATCCATTTGATCCATCTGAAGACACATTTAAGGATTTGAAAAGCGATGTGTAATCAAATAGCCAGTCAGGACCCACTCGAGCGTCTGTTTCATTCTCCTCCAACCAGCGCACGTCATAGGATTCGACAATCTGCTTAGTCTTCTTGTTGTAAACCCTATAAGCGGTGCGCGCAGCATACCCTACAAAGTAACAATCATCGGCTTTGGAATTGAATTTAGGGTTGGATTCCAAGTGAAGAAGGGTGCAAGGGCAGCCAAAGACACGGAAATGGCTGACTGAAGGCTTGTGTCCATAGAGAATCTCGTACGGTGTCTTCATCTGAGCTTTGTTGATTAGAACATGATTCTGCACGTAGCAAGCAGTGTTAATCGCCTCGGCCCAAAAGAAAACAGGTAATTTGGAATCACAAAGCATTGTCCTTGCAGCATCTTTTAAAGTTCTGTTTCTCCTTTCAGCAACCGTTTTGTTGAGGCGTGTGAGTAGAGCTGTATTGATGCACGATCCCCTTGTCTGCGCAAAAGTGGTCAAGAACGGCATTCTTGAAATCAGTTCCATTGTCAGTACGAAGCGCCTTCACCTGGTTGTTGGTTTGTTTTTCAATCATCACAATGAACTGCTTTATCAGATCAGCGACCCCCTCTTTGTTGGATAAGAAGAAGACCCACGTAAACCGAGAGAAATCATCGATCACAATTAGACAGTACGAGCTTCTGTTAATGCTCAGGACGTTGACTGGACCAAATAGGTCCATGTGTAATAATTGGAGCACCTGACTGATTGAGTTGACATGCTTGGGCAGGTGTGGTTTCCGATGGTGTTTGCCTTGAGCATAGGAAACACACTTCTCAAATGTAATAAAGTCTCTGACAGGCAAGCCTCAGACCATCTCATTCTTGGCAAGGCGATTCAGGTTTTTCGCGTTAGCATGACTGAGCCTTCGGTGCCACAACATTGCATTTTGCTCGGAGACCTTTGAGAATAGGCAAGTGACTTGTTCAGGGAGATTGTTGTTCATGTCAATAATGTAAGCATTCCCATCCCACTTAGATTTGACGAGGATCCACTCTTCCGGGATGACAATGCCTGGCTTGAGAATCATACATTCTTTATCGGTAAAATGGGTAGAATAGCCTTTGTCGCAGATTTGGGAAACACTCAACAAGCTGTGCTTTAACTCGGGAGCAAAGTTGACATTCTCAAAGCTTAGCACTCCATTTGTAACAGTTCCTCTTTGTGTGATCTTGCCACCATCTCCGCCCGCGAAGGAAACATACCCCCCATTAAAAGATTGAATTTCGCTCAATTGGGAGATGTCTCCAGTCATATGCCGGGAGCAGCCACTGTCGACGTACCAAGGACGAACGACATTCCTCCGCAACTGTCCCTGCAAAATGAGCGGAATCATTCAGATTTAGGAACCCAGGTCATTATTGTCCTGGGTTTCCTCTTCGCTTTCTTTGATTTATCCTTTAATATTTTCAAATTAGAATCCTCATTCCTAATCAATTCAGAGGATGGTAATGATGGATTGGAAATTGATTTGGGCATCCAATGATATTTAGGTTTTAAAACATCCTCAGGTGGTTTTGAAATAGGTTTCTTATGAGTTTGCACTAAGCCTCTGGATGTTCTACCAGAAGTGGTTGAAGATCCAGAATTGCCTTTTGACGAAACCGATCTTGGCGGAGCCTTGTTCGGTTTTGGCAAACTATTTGGAGATTTGTTATTAAAAACCTTTTTATTCTTTTGAAAAATAGCCCTTTTTCTGCTTCGATCATCTTCCCAATCATCATTTCGAGAACGAGCTCTTGAGGATTTTCTAATTAAAGACCTTCCTCGAGATTCGTTCTCTCCTCTTGGTGACATATAGTTTACAAAGATCCTATTTTGACAATTCCTAGCTATATGACCACCAACGCCACAATTAAAACAAATCTGTTTATTATTTGAACTTGTACTACATTTCTCAGATTTATTTTCTTGACAGACACTCTTACTCTTCTCAGAAGAACATGCATGAGAAATAGGTTGTGAGATAAGTGAGGGTGTCTCAGATGATGTGACTTTTGGAATTGATGGTTTTTCATGAGAATCACAAGCATCAGAATTACCAAACAGTTCATCAAACATATCAAAGAAATTAAATTCAACAGAATCAGAAGTAGAAACATCACACAAAACATTATCAGTATTAACATCAGAATCACAAACAGAAACAGAAATATCAGAATTAGGAACAGAAACAGAAACAGAAACTCCAACTCCATGCTTCGGCTGATCTAAGGGTTGATCTGCAGAGGAAGCAGAAGCGTCAGTACTTTCAACATTTATAAATCCTCCTGAAACGAAACAAGATGGCTTGCCATAAACCATAAAAGATTCATTGGCAATCTCATCTTTGGATAAAGGTTGATACTGATATGTATGATTATAAGGAGGAGGCACACTATCATATCCTAGACCCTTTTGTTGGTTTCGTTTAAACTGCATGCAGTGATCGATCATGTTGGCAACTACCTCGCTTGATCCATCAAATTTTCTAAAATCAAAATTTGCAGTTTCAAATTGTCTTTTCAATGTATCAAGCTCGGTAATTAACTCATCATTTTGTCTTTTAACATAATCATACAGTTCACATTTCTCACTGTATTCTACCTGAATTCATCTAAAATCTTTTATTTTAATTTCTAACTGGGCCTTAAGGGGCTTTTGTCCTTTCCTAAGTTGGTAGCCCTCATATCTAAGGTCATCTACTTCTCTACGTAATAATTGGATTTCATCCCGAAGAATTTTAACATATTCTTTACATGCATGAGAACAAGATGGTAGGTTTACCTCGCTTTTCTTGGGCTCGGAAGAAGTAGACGCCATCAGAGCAAACTGCATCTCCATCATTTCTGCTTCTAGATCAGCTGCATCATTCTTCAAGGAAGCATCATCAATCTGAGCTAGGTGAGCATTTTCTGGCCCTGACATATTCAAAGCCTGAATCTGGTCCTCCCAGTCAAAAGATTGAGCGACCATAGCAGTTTCACCATTAGCTGTAGCACCTGCACGGTTGTTTCCCACTGCAACCATCGTCCTGTTGTTGTTCAGTCTATGATCTGGCTTTGGACAATCACGAGCAAAATGACCCGGCTCGTGGCAGTTGAAACATCTCAGCATGCTCTTGTTGAATCCCACCCCACCTTCTTGTCAGCATTCATGCCCCAGTTGCTCTTCCCTGTCTTCTTAGCAAACTGCTTGGCCCTAAAGACAGCCATAGCAATCTGCCACGTGATATCCATCTCCTCCACGTCTTCTGGATGAATTTGATCTAGGTCAGCAAATGATAGCTGAGGTGGAAGCTCTCCAGCTACAAAGGCATTGTAGCAGTTAACAAGCCCATTGGCTAGAGCCAGATTTTCATCAGTGTCCTTTGTGTTTGAGGAGGAGGCTACAACTGGTACATTTGGATGGGGAACAGCTTGTGGAGTGACAAATGGCTGACTTTGTGGAATGGATGATGCAGCAGAAAAGGTTTGAATCTGAGGTTGTTGAGCAGCAAACACTTGGCCTAAAGAAGACATGATTGAGGAGAGAGCATTGTTGGATGAGATTCCAAGATTTGCAGTAGAGTATGAGTTCACATGATTAATCTCTCTCTGTTTGTCATCAATATCACAAGCTTTGATGATCGCCATGATTTCAGCAAGAGTGAGGCGATTTAAATCCTTAGTCTTCTTAATCACAGTGACATTCATATCCCATGATTTAGGAAGAGCATTCACAAGCTTCTTGTTAATCTCTGACTTGGTCAAGAAAATTCCAGATATGTTCATGTCAGTTGTGAGAGTTGTGAGAGTTGTGAACCGCTGCAGCTGAGCCTCAAGAGTCTCTCCTGGTATGTAGTTGAATATATTAAACTTTTGTCTCAACATGTCCTGCCCTCATATACCTCAATTAGGGCTTCCCACAAGTCTTTAGCTGAAGTGTACTCACGGAAACCTTGAGCAATATCGGGAGATAATGCCATGGTTAAAGTGGCTAAAGCCCTTTCCTGCTCTTCAACTTTCTCAAACTCCTCATCAGTGTAGTTCTCAACAGCTTTGTCAATTACCTGTCCTCCAACTGTAACAGTAATTCTGACAGGTCCTCTAAGAATGCTTCTCCAGATCTTAAAGTCCTTCATTTTGATGTACTTTTCAATTCTATATTTCCATTCTGGGAAACCATCTGCAGACATTAATCTTGGAATACGCGTAGTGGTGCCCATGACTGTGTCAAGTTCGTGAAAATGATTTTGACTTTGAAATTCCATTTGAAATTGAAGCAAATTAAAGTCACAAAGTGTTTCGGTTGATGATATTTACGACCGTAAACTGAGTTTACGGTTGAAGGGTTTACGACCGTAAACTTGGTTTACGGTTAGGACGACCGTAAACTGTGTTTACGGTTGAGCAGTTTACGGTTTATGTGATTACGGTTTATGTGTTTACAGTTAATGAAACTTGATTTACGGTTTTTGAAGATTCAAAGTTTACGGTTCTTCAAGATCTAGATTTTACAACCGTAAATAGGGTTTACGGTTGGCAGCAAACTCCCAGAAAGCCTTCAGAAACACGTTTTTGCAGAAGATTCAATTCCCTTAACCACGAAAACACTAAAACCAGGCTCGAACAATAAGAATATCGGATTAAACAGCCCAAAAATCGATTGAATGAAGCTTTAACACCGGTTTCTGCTCTGATACCAATTGTAAGGTCCTAATAAGGATCTTTACCAGTAGTCAAGCAACAAACAATCATGAATAGAAGAATAAGATGAAAAGAAATCGAGCTTGCACACGTCTATATTCATAAAAACGTCAGGTACAACTCGATGGGACTCTCTGTAAACGCAATGGCATCAACAACTACACAAAGACCTACACCTCCACTATTTATACTGAATTGGACTGTAAACGGGGTTTACGACCATAAACAGGGTTTACGGTCGTAAACATGTTTACGGCCGTAAACTCTGTTTACGGTCGTAAACACACTTACTGATCTAAAACATATAAACAACTCAATAACTGTGTTACAGACTCTTACGGAACAAAATACAATGAAAGCCTAGACCAAACCATTTACTGGACCCTTCAACTCTCCAAGCCTCGGCACGTCTGGTCTGCCCTCTTGGGGCCTTTAGCCTATCCGGACCGCTCGTTGGGCCTTCGGAATACCCGATCCGCCCTGGGTATGTTGGCCTACAGCACAGAGCAGGACCCGCCTCAACCCAACCCCGTCAAACAACCATGTGCACATAAAACAATTATTCACATAACAAATCCTTAACCAGACAAACAGTCTATCAAATCACATAGCATATCAACATCCTAACCAGGATTCCGACCTAACCGGTCACTAGCATAGCATTACCCTATATACCGGATACCGACCTTAACCAGGTCACTAACATAACATTACCCTATATATCGGGTACCGACCTTAACCAGGTCACTAACATAACATTACCCTATATACCGGGTACCGACCTTAACCAGGTCACTAACATAACACCATCCTAAATACCATGATGCAGATCTAGCAACCAATAACATAAGAACAATACCCGGATTTCCATCCGATAAAGGGTCGGCCTTGGTGCCGTAGACCCTGTCGATATAGTGAGGATAACTCACCTGCAATTTCCGACTGAAGAGATAAAACCAAGCTTCTCCGACCACCGACACGAACTCCACCACAGAACACTACCAAAGAACCAATTCCATAAATACCAAAATTACCAAAATACCCTTGGAAATCAAACTGGTCAACTCTTGGTGAAGTTAAAGTCCTTAGTCAAAGTCAACCTTCCTGGTTGACTCTACTCGCCGAGTCAACCCGTCGACTCGTCGAGTCCTCATACTCAGAAAACTCTTAGAACACGACTCAACTCGCCGAGTCACCCCAAGACTCGTCGAGTCCAACGATCTCCGAGTCCCCATCCTGTCCAACTCACTGAGTCACCCCTCGACTCACTGATCTGCGTCTTAACCAGAAGAGGTTAGGGGTTATGTGAACTGCCTCGCCGAGTCCAAGAACAGACTCGCCGAGTCCAAGGCAATCTTCAACAGACTCGCAGAGTTGTTCTTCCAACTCGTCGAGTCTAAGGAAATCTTCATACAACTCGTCGAGTACACCCATGTGACTCGCCGAGTCTCTCTAGTTCTCAATCCATTCAGAGGCTTTTCGAGCCATGCAGGGGCTCCAATCCATAGATCCACTCTTCTACAGCCTAACCCTCACATAAAGTTGCAAACTTTACGTGAAACCAAGGAGATATAAGCCCAAAACACTCTAGGGCTAGGGCTAAGGACTAGGGGGCTTCACCAACAACTCTTAAACATAAACTTTATGACAATAAGGACCATCACAAGCTTAGATCTGGAGTAGCAACCTCGGATCTAAGCTCCAAACCCGAAATAGATCTCAAACAAGCTAAGGAACTCCAAATCAACCACAAAGGATGAATCCAAAAAGGAAATCGCTTAAGATAATGGCTCCTTACCTCTGAGATGTACCCAAACTGATGTAGATCCCAGACCTACACAAGCCCCTTGATGCTAGCCTCCAATTTCTCAAGCTCCTTCCGTGAATTTCCTCTTCCAAGCTCCAATCTCCTCAACAATGAAGTCTCACACGAAATTAGGGTTTTCTGGAACTCTCTGGGGGATTAGGAGGCTGGAAGAGAGACATAAAGTCCTTTAAATAGGGTGCAAACCCTAAGATTAAGGTTGTCTCATTCCAGCACCAACTCGTCGAGTCCAAGCCGCCGACTCGGCGAGTTGGCCACTTAATCTGCGATAGAACCCCGCTCCGACTCGGCGACCAAGCGGACCTAGTCGTCGAGTCCCTTTCCTAAATTTACACTTTGCACCCTTCAACTACTTGCTTCCGAACTTGGGATGTTACAATTCTCCCCCACTTAAATTAGGCTTCGTCCTCGAAGCCTGCGACAACACCAACTTCCGGATGATACTCCCACAATGCATCCACTGATCTTAACCGACCCAGATTCCTTAAAACACTGCTATCGAATCCTTAAAATTCATCTCTTCCCTTGCAGGGTCCTGATAACCGCTTCAAGCCGGCCACCGGCTTCCTTTCTCTGATAACAACACTCATCAACTAAGTGCCACCAGAAGACACTACCTTACTTCCGACTTACGCATTCATTCGCCACCTGCGAAAACTGGATACCATTCTAAACCACCGGGTCTTGACCCAGTATTAGCTCACTATCTTTCGCCCAACTGGCGCTACCTTTATCAACTTGCACCGATGGAAACTCATCCCGTTTCCTCCCTGGATCAAATCCCCTACCGTGCTAACATGATGAAACAATTCATAGCTTCCGAGCAACCCTCTTGAACACCCAGCCATAATGTTCATACACATCGTACCTGGCCCAAACAGCCTCGGGCTGGAACACCACTACATCCAGAGCTCATGACCACAACCATACTCGGAACCAAGGACCCTGTCCTTGCGTCACCCTCGAACCCTTCGGTTCGATACAACGGAGTGCAACCCACTCACAGTTCCCTATCACGATCTCTAGGTCCTTGACCTCCGACTGTAATATCCTTATACAGTCCTCAGCACCGGTCCAGACTACTCCCGAGTTTGTTAACCTGCTGTCTCATCTTCCTTTGTCCAAATCTCCAATTTGGAACCACTAACCTCCTCCTTTTCCAAGGAGACTGAAAACATGCATGCGCATCATTCCACATTGCCACCACCTCAACGAGCAGCCAACCCGTATGTACTTCCATACATCTGGTACAATCCCAGTGCTTACTACCAATAACTGAAGCACTTCGATCATCCATTTACTCCACTTCCTCCCTTTCGGAGGACCCACACTCCTTCCGGAGCTACATACCTTTCCCTTCCAGGAAATCTACTCAACAACCCTTACCGCACCTATAAGTGCCACTAAACCAAACCCCACTCTACACTGACCATGTAGAGCAACTGCTGTTCTCGAACTCCCATATACTCCGAATCCGATCACATAACTAACTAGGCCCACACACGGCCTCCAACCGACTCCATCACCACGATCAATACTTGGGGCCAGACCATATCGATTACCATTGCATGGCGACATAATCACTCATTCTCTACATACCGATCCACTAACACATACAAAGTCTTCAGCATGACTGGACCGCCTTTCCAGGCCTTCAGCCTATCTGGACCACTCTCAGAACCTTCAGCATGTCTGGACCGCCCTCCTGGGCCTTCAGCCTGTCTGGACCGTTCACCGAGCCTTCGGCCTGACTGGTACGCCCTCCGTCCTTCAGTCTATCCGGGCCGCTCGAAACTGCCGTACATCGCCCTGAACCATTCTTCCCGGGAATCTCTCCCATGCAGTCTGTTCTAGCCCTCTTGGGGTTCCGAACTCCAGTTCCGTTCCCGGAATCCTTTCCATGGCCTAAACCCAGGCCTCACATCGACCAACTACCTTTTCTGAAACCATCGTTTGTTCCCTGCCCCACTTGACTATCACTTGCTCCAATCATGCCACACTCTCGGCTAACAACACTAATAAATCCAAACAGCTAACCAACCCTAGATGCTTGCTGTTTCACCGGAGAATTTTCCAATTCTCCCCACTTAGTGTACCCACTATTAACTTCCGCTGACAAACCAGCATAACACGATCGACCCTACTTGATAAAGTTCCCCCTCTTCTCCCGGAACTAAATCCCTCCGGAGTGAGTAATCTCCACAGAACACTCTCCCGACATCGCACATCCCGAACTCCAAGGAAGTTCGAATCTTAACTGAACACTTCTCGCAACGCAGTTGCTATTCCAAGCAACGAGATAATATACCTTATCTTTCGACCAAGAATCCTCCTGGACGCTAACCAACTACAACTCCTAACTACTAAGATCCTCAATCATACCGCAGCTGCATCCGGCTCTGCCCTAACCTCCTCTGCTGTAAGCTGGAATGCGCGTCCCTGAGCCCTGGGAGGCTCCGCTCCTCCCTGACCTCCACCAGTAATCCTCAAAGTGGCTGGTGCTGGAGCTTGCAGCAAACTGTGGGCAGTTGACCCTCAAGTGTCCAACCTGATGACAATGATAACAGATCCTCCTATCCTGAGCCCGGACAGACTGACGGCAATCCCTCGCATAATGCCTATCTTTCCCACACTTGCAACACGCACCACCGGACCTACAAACTCCGGCATGACCCTTCCCACACTTCTCACAAGTGCGGCTGCTCTGACCTCCAACCCTAGAGTCAACGGTTTTGAACCGTTTCGGCACTGGCTGCGACTGCACCGGGGCCTGCCTCTCCTCCCGTAACTGCAACTCCATCTCTAACTCCCGCTTCCTGGCGGCCTCCTGCAGCTCTTACAAGGTATCACACCTATGCGTGGACACAAACTGCCTGATGTCCCTCTTGGGCATACTCAGATATCGGGACATCTGAGCCTGCTCCGTAGCAAACTCCAGGCAAAACATCGCCCTCTCAGTGAACATCCTGGTGATCTCCATCACCGACTCTGAATCCTGATTCAGCTCCAGGAACTCCTGAGCCAACCTCTCTCTCTCTCTCAACCCGTGGAACATAACGAGTGCTGAACATCTTCCGGAATTGATCCCAAGTAACCGCAGCCTGCTGCGCATCCGAATAAGATCCCGTAGTCAACCTCCACCAATCCTTCGCCCCGAGCCTTAAAAGGTTCAGAGCACACCTCACCCTCTGATCCGCAGGGCATGAACACGTGAAGAAACAACCCTCCACGTCTGACAACCATCTCATAGCAATATAGGATCCTGAACTCCATCAAAGGTAGGGGGCTTTGTATCATCGAAATCCCGATACTGAAAACCCCGACTGGCTCCTCCCCCTGCCGCTGCGGCTGCCGCGGCCGCTGTCTCTGCAAGAGCTGCATAGCGCTCATCAAAATACTCAACCATGGCGGTCTTGATCGACCCAAACAGTTCCGGTAACTCGGCCCGGAACATAGCAGCAACCTCCTCATGCAGGATCTCCCGAATCCTAGCATCCAACTCATCCGTCCTCATCTGACCAATAACCTCGGGTGGTGCTGATCCATCCTGACCACCCTCTCCCGATCCCGAACCGGATCCTGACTCGAAACGTCTTGCATCCGCCATACGGCCGACACCTCTGGCGCTGACCTGATCTCCTCGCATAACCGCCACGAACTAACCTCTAACCAACAACCTAGGGGTTGTGACTTCCTTGACACGTGTATGGGTCCTGTGCTTTCAGTAGTACGGGCCCATACTACCTTCCACACATATCCATATTTGTCTCAAGTATCACCACAACGCCCTAAGCACAAACATACATAGCAAGCACTCAATCCTCACCCCTAGAGGAATACCGAATATGCCATATCAAGAAAATGTTGGGTTATGAGCATTCTAACACTCCTAAGTGTACATGCAACCCTAAATACCTTGGATCTATGTTTTCTCTATTATATATACAATTATGAACATCCAAGGTATTATCCTAATCTAGCATACAAAATAATAAATATAACAGGATAGAATACATACCTCTTTGATGTAGAATGTCTTCATGAAGCTTGAGTGCCTAGTGCCCCAAGTGTGATACCTCAAATGGTTCACACAACACCAAATACACTTGGAATAACTTGAGGGAAACTTGAACACTCCTTGAAATCGTCTAGCCCTCACACTCACACATTAGTGCATGATTTCTTGAGCCATGGGATTCTTTTATATGGTGGCTATTAGGGTTACACCATGTAACTCATAACTTTACCCATTCCTTATGCTCTATGGATTTTAACCTCCATGGAGTATCCATGGGTCACCCCATGGACTTAGTCCAACATAAGGAATCTTGGATCACAAGCCTACATATATAAGAATGAATGATTACACAATCAACCCATATATTTAATTAGTCTCCTTTTGATCACTTAATTAATTCCAAATTAATTCTTGATCAATACTAATTAAATAACCTTATTAATATATTAGAACTTATAATATATTAACCAACCTTAAGTGTTATTTCTCTCATTATAGTCTATCCAAATGCATGATGCCATGCAACCCAAATGGACCATGCCGGGTCGGGTCAAGTCTTACCAATTATAGTTATGGACTTAGACATTAATCCAACAGTCTCCCACTTGGATAAGTCTAAAACTATTATTACGTATGACTTTAGGAACCGATCAGCAATCATAGCTCTCAAAAGCTTTTGTCGAACTCTGACCTTGTCGATGAACTCTGACCTTTGTCAATGACTTGTCCATTAGATAAGGGATCATATATTCCTCCATTCTAGATATCATATGGACTGAGACATGGATTATCAATCATTCTCTCTGTCCATTTGTTGTTTCCCGATTTCCGATTCATGATGACTAACTGATTGAACAAATCAAATCAGTCCTGGCTTGGCCAAGCACTCACATGTATCATCTTTAAATCATCGAGGGGCCCACAGATATCGCTTTTATCCCGAAGGTAAAAGGAATGGATAAACTTCGACTCATATGGCTTGTTCTACTACTTGTTGAATCATACACAAAGGCACGTTTTATAACATCGAGTTACCAATGCGTTTTCGTGCAATCAATGTATAACCAACTCATAGTAACAACTCATATCTCTAGGTTTGAAGAATATAAGATATTATCGTCTCATGATCACTCGTGATAAAATCCATGAAGTGATTCAAATGAGCGCGGGTTGAATCCAATACTCAGAACTTATGAGCACTCATGAGTGTTGTAGCACCACTTTGTCCACCAACTTGGACCTCTACAAACCAACCCATGACAGTCTTGATTCATATCTACTTCCAACATATGACCGACTGTGGATGGTTTGAATAACTTAATCATTCAGGAAGAGCGACTTAGTTATTCTGGAAGTCAAAACATGCAAAGTGAAACACAAGAATAAATGAATCAAATATGTTATCAAACCCTATGAATATAAATAAACACTTTTATTTATCACCATACTGATTACTCATTATTGTTTCAGTTTTATCAACTTTATACTTGAATTTAAAACAATAGTTGTCCCATGCTCCAAGCATGTACACTATGTTTTCTAAACACTAGTCATGCCATACACCAAGTATGCATACTATGTTTGTCTATGATCTTTACTTTGTAAAATAGATCAATTGAACATCACTCCAATGATCCTCTTTTCACAGTCCCAAATCCTTACTGCAAATGCAAGAATTCCAAATTCATGCCATTTACTGAAATCTGTTAGATTCTAAACTTATATGCATTGATCCTCTTAATGATTATGCACAAAGTCAGAAAGACTTGACAACAATCATTACAGAGCATTCCAAAGGAGATCAGCTCCTTGGAAACAGCCTTCTTTCATTAAGTTTCCTAATCTTACACAGATTGAATAATTTCTAACTTGGAAACATTTCCATATTCCATTTTGACTATCACTTCTGAACAAGAGTTGCCTCCTTACAGATTATGTCAATATGGTCCTTCCAGAATTAACATTATACTTCCAATTGTCCTTGAGCAACCAATCTTTGGTAAACCTTAGATTGTCCTCGACAATTGCTTAATCATTTTAGTCATATCCAATTCTAGACCTTTTCCCTTCATCATGCCCCAGGCATTTGGAAAATTTTAGAAATGATGAATATAGCACATGTAATCGATCCTATATCCGAAGCATATGGGACACGATTCATGATGTCTCACATAAAGACTAAACCAGTCTTTTGCTATAATATTTCCATTTCAATTTGCCAAGTTCTCAAAATTCAGATTATGAAAAGGGATGTCGTAATCATAATCGAATTTTAGAACGCAAATAATGGACCCATATATAGAATTTCCTTATGTTGAGCCATTCCAACATGAAATTCATATATATATATATATATATATATATATATATATATATATATATATATATATATATATATCCTTGATTAAATACGATTAAAATCTCAATCTAAGCTTTTAGAATTGAAATGAAGTATAATTTCCTCTCCCTTAATTATAGCAAAACAACTTTTTCAACCCCTGCAACCTCACAAATTGAAACTTTTGTTTTCTATAATTAACATTGCTAACTTGCAACCTTTGTCATAATTATCATGCTCCCACTAACATGATGATTATTAGCATAACACTTATGCTCCCACTAGCTTTGACATGTACTCCGAAATCAGCTGACTTTCTTACCAAAGTTCAGATTTCTGATACTAGATTGTTTTGATAAAACTTTATCAAAATCATACACCTCTCTTAGATAGCTCACATGTGTGTCTAAACAATTTTAGAACTATGAAAAGGGATACCGTAATCATAGTCTCAATTGTTTAGAGCTTTGCCACTTCTCACAAGTCCATGTTAGTGTGCCGGTAAACCACACACGCTCCACTAACGACTTTGAGAATGCAAATATCACAATTGCTATCTAGCTAAAATCTACTTAGTGAAAGTGTTTCCTCACCATCATTTTCATGAATCGGAGAGAAACCTTATGACACTTAGATTTAATAGTGTATGTGTTCTTATCCATGTGAATTTGTCAAAACCATAATCACAAGACAAGGTTAGTGACAAATCCAAACTCATATTGATTAAACTTGTGCAATCTTAAATTCTTGCCATTTGGCAGCTCAGGTGCCTGCCATTGCTTCCAAGCAGTTGTGCAACCAATTGAGAACTCTCAGAACTCCTATGCAAAGCCAACTTGAATAGGCACAAAAATTTCAACACGATAGGTTATAAACCTCAAGTCGTGTGCTAGTGAAGGACTTTAGGTTTTATTCTTGATTAAGTCTTGAAACTTTCAAGAGCTTTAAGACTCCCACTGTCCTCTTGACATATAAGACTCCCTTGTCAAATATTCAAGAGATAGTGCGGATTCTTTATCAAGACTAACACTTTACACAATTAGCCTAAGTTGGTCTCTATTTTATCCAAAACATCACAACTTACCAATTTCAAATGTACAAGAGTAGATAACCTTTTACTCTTACATTTGACTAGTGTTAACAAACCCTCTTGAAGATATGTCACTCAAGTTACAATCTTGGAGTATGACTCTAAGAATTGTTTTGGAACGAAGTATGACTCATCTTTTTGATTTAACCATTTCAACAATTCATGACTCCTCTTCTTAGTCATAAGAATGCACTAAGATGACTTTAGAGGACCAATTGTGATATGGTATCTTAATCATTAAGATGATCATAAACATGATACTAAAGTACTCTCCCATCTTTTCAGATTTGAGAAACTTTTATCTTTCTGTCATACTTTGATTCTTCTTATTCGTTCTGTCTCACATTGAAACTTCTCCAATGCTACAGACTTATACTTAAACTTATAAGTATAATCATATTTACTGAACTTAAGTAAATCATGACGAATAGTCTTCTTGATCTTTTGTGGTGGACTTGACCAGTGCACAAGAATGTGTACTCGATCCCTTAGTCCTTTCCTTATTCCCATAAGGAATTAGTCTTAATTTTCCAAGCTGAAAGTTCTCATTCATCATACTATACAACTTGCATGATTGCAAGTTTCGGTCCAATTGAACCTTGGGTGATGAGAATCTTTCCTTATTTGGTAATATTAGACACTACCACAACCGAAAGAATCAAATCCATTTTTCCAATATTGCTATCAATGGAATCTTATAAGCAACAACTTTTCACAAATGCCATTGTAAGGATACTTAAAATAAATAAAATCAAAACCTTTTTCTTTTATTTTAAAACTTTGCGGAAAAACTTATCCTTACAATCCATATGAAAACCTTGTTGTTATCTATTCCTAAGCAATATAAATATCATAACTCTTAAGTAATAGCCTAAAATTCTGATCACCGAACCATGCGATTGAAATCCATCTTCGCGATCAGAATCAGCATGTACTTAATAGAGTTAGACAATGGACTTTACCTGAAGTAGAGCCAAACTTATTGACTTTAACATCCTTAGGTAAATTTGGCAGCTTCGTAACCAATGCCCCTTCCTTTGGCAATAGTTACCTATGGACCCTTGATAATGGGACTATCTCAGACTTCGCCTCTCTCTTTACCATTGGGTCAACCGAGTTGACTATGGCCGATCCCTTTCCATTGGGAAGAGAGAGCTTTACTGGATATCCAATGTCATCATTGTCAATGTCCATAGCGTTTTAGGAAGTTGATCTTAGCAAATAGATAAGATCATTAAGGGTCTTGTCTTAGTCTGTTTCATAGGATTCCCAAAAGAACTCACTATGTGACTTAGAAAGTAGTTGAGCCACCAACTTTCTCAAGACTTTGACACCCAACTCTTCCGGCTTGTCAATATGTGACTACATCTCCAAGATGTGATCACACCTAGACCTTGCCTTGCCAATAGGGCTTGAGTGACCTTAAACTTTTTAGGAACTTGTGGGTTAGGGAGAATAATTGGAGGAGGTGAAAGAAGTATGATATCCATGGGACATCATCTTCATTTAGGAAAGCTTGTTTCAAGAGATTTGGGAAGATCATAAATGTCTAGACCAGACATCTTTTTGGGAGATATTCAAGATAGTTGATTTAAAGTCCTTAATATGACACCCAATATGAAATATTAAGGCTAGGACCCAACAAACTATTTTATAACTTAGAAGAGGGATGCCGTAATCCAAGCTATAAAATATTTGAAGGTAGGTGAATGACGATTCACCAATTTCCACCATGAAAAACGAAATAATTTATTAGGTTTTAATTGGATTTGAAAGTCCTAGATCTTTGAGATTCATTGAACTGTTCAAAGGCATGTTTCAATCTCGAGTGTGCCCTTCAGGTTTTGTGACTGGGATGCCGAGGATCACAAAACAAGGTGTGAATAACCATGCAAATATACTTGGTACCCTTAATATTTACCCCTTAATCAGTGTGCCGGTTAACCACACACGCTCCACCGATACTATGATAAATATTAAGTTACCCTTTGCCTACCTTGGTAAGTCCAGGTTAGTGTGCCGGTTAACCACACACGCTCCACTAACGACTTAAGCAAAGTACAAAGTGTAATTTCATGGGTTAGCACCAAATTCATATTTTCCTAAGTAACTAAGATTGGGTATTAATAAGAGTTTAGTTACTTAGTATTTATCATTAATACTTTTAATGAAAGGAGAATTATAGTCCTTGTCCTACCCGTTCGGCTAACGACCCTCCACCAGTCAAGGAAGCGGTGGGTGAGAGTGGACACCCATTAAACTGCCATTTTATAGGCAGTAACCTTATACCCCCCTTATAGACCGGCTTCGTGAATGAGGCCTACTAACGGTAAGACTGACTTTACTCTTATACATATATATAAATATTATTAACTTATAATATTATAAAGTATAAGGGTTGAATTTTAACTTTTAAAATTCTAAGGGCTAACTTGGAATTAAAGTATTCATAAGTGAAAACTTTTCAAATTCCAAAACTTGAGGGCAAGTTTTGAAACTATTCAAAACTAATTAATTCCATAACTTATGAGTTTAAAGTAGTTTTAATTAAAACTACTTTAAACTAATTAATAAAAAAATAACTTTTATTATTGTAACTTATGGAACTAATTAAGGTTACACTTTTTTTTTTTAATTTAATGAAGAGACTCTTGAACCTCCATAACTTGAGGACAAGTTATGGAGTCATAAAACCATTTAATTAGAACTAGACTCTTCATTTTGTAACCTTTGCCAACTTTTATGAGTTTTATGATTCTTAAATGTGACTTTTCATATAACTTGAGGACAAGTTACAAAAACACACTTTGGAATCAACTCTTAGATTAAAATGGATTGAAAACAACTATTTCACATAACTTTTCTATTAATCCAAGAACCTCATAAGAACAAGATAATTCAAATCATCAATCTTCAAGAAATTAGCATGAACATACAAACTAATACAAATCTTGAAATTATGATAATTATCTTAGAAATTGGATTAGCATGAACATTACCACATCAAAAACAAGTTTATAAGTCCAAAAACATCTTAGGGTAATGTTCCTAGTCCAATTCCAGCCAAAACAATCGAATATATGCATCCAACTCGATTTTTTCAGCTACTTTTGCAAGTATAACAAGAAAACAAGCCTAGGCGCTGATACCACTGTTGGGTTATGAGCATTCTAACACTCCTAAGTGTACATGCAACCCTAAATACCTTGGATCTATGTTTTCTCTATTATACATACAATTATGAACATCCAAGGTATTATCCTAATCTAGCATACAAAATAATAAATATAACAAGATAGAATACATACCTCTTTGATGTAGAATGTCTTCATGAAGCTTGAGTGCCTAGTGCCCCAAGTGTGACACCTCAAATAGCTCACACAACACCAAATACACTTGGAATAACTTGAGAGAAACTTGAACACTCCTTGAAATCGTCTAGCCCTCACACTCACACATTAGTGCACGATTTCTTGAGCCATGGGATTCTTTTATATGGTGGCTATTAGGGTTACACCATGTAACTCATAACTTTACCCATTCCTTATGCTCCATGGATTTTAACCTCCATGGAGTATCCATGGGTTACCCCATGGACTTAGTCCAACATAAGGAATCTTGGATCACAAGCCCACATATATAAGAATGAATGATTTACACAATCAACCCATATATTTAATTAGTCTCCTTTTGATCACTTAATTAATTCCAAATTAATTCTTGATCAATACTAATTAAATAACCTTATTAATATATTAGAACTTATAATATATTAACCAACCTTAAGTGTTATTTCTCTCATTATAGTCTATCCAAATTCATGATGCCATGCAACCCAAATGGACCATGTCGGGTCGGGTCAAGTCTTACCAATTATAGTTATGGACTTGGACATTAATCCAACAGAAAACCCTAGGCTAACAGGCATCACAAATCAGGCAATTCTATCATGCAATTCCTGAAGATTCCTAGCCTAGTACTAGCATGCTGTTCTAACATATCACATAATCAAATAACTTGTATGGTATTTTGGGGTCTACTTACTGGCTCTGGCTGATCGTACCCTCTGCATCCTCCTTTACTTATTTTGAAAACCATTTTCGAAAATCTCTCCATGATTTGAGACTGGATTCACACGAATGCTCCTCCAATTCACTCAAACCAAGGCTCTGATACCAACTTGTAACGACCAAAAATTCGAGCCAAATTAAAACATTTTAATTCATTCAAAACCATTAAGTTCATACATCTCGTTTTCAAAATAGTTTAAACATCAGAGTATCCCCCAGAATCATATCCCATAAATCATAAAACATGAGGAGCGGTACGATCATGCCTTCGCCTTGCCACGATCTCCTGAAGTACCTGAAACAATACACTGAAACTGTAAGCCCGAAAGCTGAGTGAATTACCCCCAAAATACCAACCACACATAAACATACTCATAACATATCACAAATAGAACAGCCATGCACATCGGGTCTACTGTGTGACTGGTCCGCCCGCACCGGGCCTTCAGTCCACCTGGTCTACCCTCCGAGTCTAGCCATGTACATCGAGTCTACAGTGTGATTGGTCCGTCCGCACCGGGCCTTCAATCCACCTGGTCCACTCTCTGAGTCTACAGTATGACTGGTCCGCCCACCCCGGGCCTTCAGTCGGCCTGGTCCACTCTCCGAGCCTCGGCACGTCTGCTCCGCCCTCTTGGGGCCTTCAGCCTATCCGGACCGCTCGCTGGGCCTTCGGAATACCCGGTCCGCCCTGGGTATGTTGGCCTACAGCACAAAGCAGGACCCGCCTCAACCCAACCCCGTCAAACAACCATGTCCACATAAAACAATTATTCACATAACAAATCCTTAACCAGACAAACAGTCTAACCGATCACATAGCATATCAACATCCTAACCAGGATTCTGACCTAACCGGTCACTAGCATAACATTACCCTATATATCGGGTACCGACCTTAACCAGGTCACTAACATAACATTACCCTATATACCGGGTACCGACCTTAACCAGGTAACTAACATAACACCATCCTAAATACCAGGATGCAGATCTAGCAAGCAATAACATAACAACAATACCCGGATTTCCATCCGATAAAGGGTCGGCCTTGGTGCCGTAGACCCTGTCGATATAGTGAGGATAACTCACCTGCAATTGCCGACTGAAGAGATAAGACCAAGCTGCTCAGACCACCGACACGAACTCCACCACAGAACACTACCAAAGAACCAATTCCATAAATACCAAAATTACCAAAATACCCTTGGAAATCAAACTGGTCAACTCTTGGTCAATGTCAAAGTCCTCAGTCAAAGTCAACCTTCCTGGTTGACTCTACTCGCCGAGTCAACCCGTCGACTCGTCGAGTCCCCATACTCAGAAAACTCTTAGAATACGACTCAACTCGCCGAGTCACCCCAAGACTCGTCGAGTCCAACGATCTCCGAGTCCCCATCATGTCCAACTCACTGAGTCACCCCTCGACTCACTGATATGCCTCTTAACCAGAAGAGGTTATGGGTTCTGTGACCTGACTCACCGAGTCCAAGAACAAACTTGCCGAGTCCAAGGCAATCTTCAACAGACTCGCCGAGTTGTTCTTCCAACTCGTCGAGTCTAAGGCAATCTTCATACAACTCGTCGAGTACACCCATGTGACTCGCCGAGTCTCTCCAGTTCTCAATCTATTCAGAGGCTTTTCGAGCCATGCAGGGGCTCCAATCCATAGATCCACTCTTCTACAGCCTAACCCTCACATAAAGTTGCAAACTTTACGTGAAACCAAAGAGATATAAGCCCAAAACACTCTAGGGCTAGGGCTAAGGACTAGGGGGCTTCACCAACAACTCTTAAACAGAAACTTTATGACAATAAGGACCATCACAAGCTTAGATCTGGAGTAGCAACCTCGGATCTAAGCTCCAAACCCGAAATAGATCTCAAACAAGCTAAGGAACTCCAAATCAACCACCAATGATGAATCCAAAAAGGAAATAGCTTAAGATATTGGCTCCTTACCTCTAAGATGTGCCAAACTGATGTAGATCCCAGACCTACACAAGCCCCTTGATGCAAGCCTCCAATTTCTCAAGCTCCTTCCACCAATTTCCTCTTCCAAGATCCAATCTCCTCAACAATGAAATCTCACACGAAATTAGGGTTTTCTGGAACTCTCGGGGGGATTAGGAGGCTGGAAGAGGGACATAAAGTCCTTTAAATAGGGTGCAAACCCTAAGATTAGCGTTTTCTTATTCCAGCACCAACTCGTCGAGTCCAAGCTGCCGACTCGGCGAGTTGGCCACTTAATACGCGATAGAACCCCGCTCCGACTCGGTGAGTAAGCGGACCTACTCGTCGAGTCCCTTTCCTAAATTTACACTTTGCACCCTTCAACTTCTTGCTTCCGAACTTGGGATGTTACATATGGATGACATATGGATGACATATGGGTCATTGGTCAACATGGTAGTTGCTTATGGATGACATATGGGTAATTGGTGTCCATGGATGACATATGGGTCATTGGTCAACATCGTAGTTGCTTATGGTGTCCATGGATGACATATGGGTCCTTGGTCAACATGGTAGTTGCTTATGGATGACATATGGGTCATTGGTGTCCATGGGTGACATATGGTTCATTGGTCAACATGGTTGTTGCTTATGGATGACATATGGATGACATATGGATGACATATGGGTCATTGGTCAACATGGTAGTTGCGTATGGATGACATATGGATGACATATGGGTCATTGGTCAACATGGTAGTTGCTTATGGATGACATATGGATGACATATAGGTCATTGGTGTCCATGGATGACATATGGGTCATTGGTCAACATGGTAGTTGCTTATGGTGTCCATGGATGACATATGGGTCATTGGTCAACATGGTAGTTGCTTATGGATGACATATGGGTCATTGGTCAACATGGTAGTTGCTTATGGATGACATATGGATGACATATGGGTCATTGGTCAACATGGTAGTTGCTTATGGATGACATATGGATGACATATGGGTCATTGGTCAACATGGTAGTTGCTTATGGATGACATATGGGTCATTGGTCAACATGGTAGTTTCTTATGGATGACATATGGATGACATATGGGTCATTGTTCAACATGGTAGTTGCTTATGGTGTCCATGGATGACATATGGGTCATTGGTCAACATGGTAGTTGCTTATGGATGACATATGGATGACATATGGGTCATTGGTGTCCATGGATGACATATGGGTCATTGGTCAACATGGTAGTTGCTTATGGTGTCCATGGATGACATATGGGTCATTGGTCAACATGGTAGTTGCTTATGGATGACATATAGGTGACATGTGGGCCATTGGTCCACATGGCAGTGGCTTATGGTGTACATGGATGATATATGGATGACATATGGGCCATTGGTCCACATGGTAGTGGCTTATGGTGTCCATGGATGACATATGGATGACATATGGGCCATTGGTCCACATGGTAGTGGCTTATGGTGTCCATGGATGACATATGGATGATATATGTGCCATTGGTCCACATGGTAATGGCTTATGGTGTCCATTCAATTAGAAGAAACTGAAGTTAATTTAGTTTACCTGGCAAACGTGTCTTACTTTCCACCCGAAGTCAGAGAATCGAATCCTACTTATGTCATTAATTTTATTTAAATTTGTCTCTATAACTTTAATCAATAATTTTATTTAACTTCATCTTTTTAAATTTAAACTGTTAATTTATTTACAAAAATGCCCGTAGGAATTTACAAAAATACCCTAACCATTCACGTAGTAATCTTTGTTACTTAAAGGGGAATTATGTCAATTCACAGTCTATATATTTAGGCGCCATAATTTGTAGTCAGAGTCATGTCGTCGATTCAGTTTATCGGCAAATGATCTTCTACATTCCATCCCCAACAGTCAAAATTCTGGCACGTTGATCAATAAACCCTAAACTCGTTGTTGTTATATAATTTGAATACATTCGACACAGTTCAACGTAATGGCAGCGATTTGTTCATCAGAAAGAATGCAAACAAGACAACTAGGAACAAGAATTACTGCTTTGCCATCGCACTTGATCGAAAAAATAGTAACTACGGTTGGAGGAAATTCACCAATCGATGCTTTTAAGTGCCAGTTAGTGTAAGTAAGATGTGTATTACTTATATTATACTTATATACATATTTAATTTAGTGGTTAATAGATTAACTTTGTTGATTTGTGTGAATTATAGTTGCAAACTATTTAGGGATTCTGTATCATCATACGCAATATATAAAATCATAGACACAAATCGACTAAGGTTTCGTCCCTTAAGTAATAGACAGTATGTAGTCATAAGCAGATGCAGAATGTTGAACAACCCACACGTACTCTTCAACGATGGAATGGTAATCTTTTTTTTAACCAATCAGATTATTGCGAATTCAATTAGTTTCTATATTTGTATTTTTAAAATTGTATGATTACTTATTTGTATTTCAGGCGAAGTATTTTACGTTAGGGGAAGAAATAGTAGGGAAACAGTTGCTTCAAAATGCAGCCGATCAGGGGCAGTTGGATGCGATCTTCGTCTTGGGAATGATGTTGATGGCTGAAGGCATTGAAAAGAAGGAAGAAGCTCTGATCATGTTAAATAATGCCTACGTTAATAGTAGAAGGAGCTGGAATCTAAGGCATACTTGTAACAATGGTCAAAACCACTTGGTAAGGCGGTCAAAGCAGATAAAATTTCATGGCTTACATAGAAGTTGTGCAAAGCATCATTCTGTGAACAGTTATGGAATAGCTTTTATGAATCAATATAGTTGGTTGTTGAATTGTGAAATTTGTTTGTGGGATGCATGTTTTGTGAAGTTTGCTAGGATGTTTGACATTAGTTTTGAGTAATTGTATATATGATATTTGTTTGATTCACACAATTAGTGATGCATATTGTATGTGTATTTTGGTATTACTTTTGATATATATGTATATATATGTTACTTTTGATATGTATGTTTTTTTTTGTCTTTTCCATTTTACTAACCAAAAGTTCATTGTGACCAATTTGGTTAGATTTCAATGGCACTTTGGTCTATTTGCAATTTATAAAGTCAAGGCGGCATTTTTGTTATGGAAATAAAAAAAATTGTTTAATCAAGTCGTTATTAAGAAAAATGTTGTATATATAGAATTTATATTTTTAGTAGATCTATATTTTTATATTTATTATGAATGTTATTTAAATTTATAATTACTCGTATACTACATGAGTTTTAAACTATTATTGAATAATATCGACCCAATAATATGACCTAATATCCATCCAACACATTGAAATCAAGGGTTGTCGAAGGTTCCCTAATCGATACACACTCTGTTTGAATATGTGTTCTGCAAGTGTCGATCTCAATTAAAGCATTCTACTAATATTCTAAGCCATTATCCAATTACAAAAGTTTTTCAACCATTCAAATTAGAAAACTTTGAAGATTTATTCATCATTCGGTCATTAGCTTTGTGAAACGAGTCGTTGTGAAGGTACCTTTGTGATGTTTGTATGGTAACTATATATTTAATTCAAATGTCATATATGAATTCAAATCAACATTAATGAACATACAATTAATATTGTGTTATTTATATTTATACTTTATAGATTTAAGACAATGAACAATCCAAGTAGAAAGTGGATGTATGAAAGAAAAGATAGTAGTAGTTGTATATCGCATGTTTTCGTACGAGTGAAAAAATTTATAGATTTTGCTACCAGTCAACATAGGTTCATGGACGAAAATAAAATCAAATGCCCATGCATAAAATGTCGTAACATACCATATACAAAAGTTGATACTGTTAAGACTCATTTGTACAAGTTTGGTTTTGTTGAGGAATATTGGTGTTGGGATAAACATGGGGAAAAATCAATTGATGATGACAATACGTTTTTAAGGGTGGATGATTCAAACACAAATTTTAGTGAAGGTGCATGTTCTTATAGAGATATGGTCATAGATGCAATGGCTCCTGATTTAAATAATAGTCATCCTGAAGAGGAGCGAAATGCACTAGATAAAAAATTCTTTGATATGCTAGATGCAGCCGATAAAGAATTGTGGCTGGATGTAAAAAAGTGACACAACTATCTGCTGTAGCTAGACTATTGAATATAAAATCAGAGTATCGCATACCTGAGCAAAGTTATGATGCTATTTGTCAGTTGATAAATGATGTGTTACCAGAGGAGAATAATATGGTAGGTAGTTTATACGAGAGAAAAAAGTTAATACAAGCACTAGGTTTGCCTGTGGAGATGATTGACTGCTGCAGATCTGGATGTATGATATATTGGAGGCAAGACAAAGATCTTTATCGATGCAAATTCTGCAATGCAGATAGGTACAAACGGTCAAAAAATTTGGCCAGATGTTCTCGCGTATCCTTCAAGAAAATGCATTACTTTCCTTTGACTCCAAGGTTGAAGAGACTGTATGCTTCACAAGCCACAGCGGCTTCCATGCGATGGAACTTCGAGAATCATGGACATGATTCTGGAGTAATGTGTCATCCATCCGATTCAGAAGCTTGGAAGCACTTTGACAAAAGTCATCCTTCATTTGCAGCAGAAGTACGTAACGTAAGATTAGGCCTAAGTACAGATGGGTTTGCACCACATGGAGCATTTGGAAAACAATATTCATCTCGGCCTATTATTATAACACCTTATAATTTGCCACCTTCTATGTGCATGAAAGAGCCTTACATGTTTTTGACCGCACTTGTGCCAGGACCGTCAAACCCTAAGCATAAAATAGATGTATTTTTGCAACCAGTTGTTGCAGAGTTGGAGCAATTATGGGAAGAAGGCGTAGTAACATATGATATATATTTAAAACAAAATTTCCCTCTAAGAGCAGCTTTGATGTGGACAATAAGCGATTTTCCAGCATATGCAATGTTGTCCGGATGGTCTACAACAGGTAAGCTAGCATGTCCACACTGTGGGAAACATACACAAGCATTCAGACTAGAAAATGGTAATAAGATGTCATGGTTTGACTGCCATAGAAGATTTCTATAGGTAAATCACCCATATAGAAAGGATAAAAATAAGTTCAGGAAGAATCGTCAAGTGATAGAAGGTCCTCCTCCAAGTAAGAATGGTGAACAAACTTTAAGGGAGATTGAACAATTAGGTTTGGTAAAAGTGACTGAACTAAATGCTGATGATGTAAACAAAAGATGTGGCGATCATGGTTGGAAAAAGAAAAGCATATTTTGAGATTTACCATATTGGAAAACAAACCTCATTAGACATAATTTTGATTTTATGCATATTGTTAAAAATGTATTTGAAAACTTTTTTTACACTGTAATGGATTTCAAGGGGAAGACGAAAGACAATGTGGCAGCCAGAAGAGATCTGAAGCTCTATTGTAGGAAGAGAAAAGGAGTCGAAGATAATGAAAGAGCATACTACACTCTGGACAAAAATCAAAAGAAATCCATATGCCAATGGATGTAGAAATTGCGTTTCCCCGATGGTTATGTTTCTAATTTGGGGAGGTGTGTTGATTTAACAGGGTGTAGACTATTCGGAATGAAAAGCCACGATTGTCATGTTTTTATGCAAAGATTGATGCTAATTGCATTTCGTGAAATGTTGCCACAACAAGTGTGGGAAGCATTAACAGAGTTGAGTATTTTCTTCAAAACATTAACAACAACATCAATCACAACAAAAGACATGGAAAGGATTGAAACCGAGATCCCAATAATATTATGTAAATTAGAGACCATCTTTGTCCCTGGTATTTTTAACTCCATGGAACATTTACCAGTACATTTGCCATACGAAGCGAAGATAGTCGGTCCTGTCCAATATCGGTGGATGTATCTGACGACGCACAGTTTATATGACTAAGTCTAGTCCGATGTCATTGGCCGCGTACCAATAACACCAGACTGGGGGGACTTGATGATATATGGTCCATTAGCATGGCCCAGACTGCTCTAGCGCGCCAGCCTGGCCTGGCGCGCTCCTGCCAACCTTGTCGGGGATTCCCTTGCCAGCCTCGTTGGGGACTTTCCTGTTGGTTTATACGACTTAGTCCAGTCCGATGTCATTGGCCGCGTACCAATAACATCAGACTGGGGGGACTTGATGATATATGGTCCACTAGCACGGCCTAGACTGCTCCAGCGCGCCAGCCTGGCCTGGCGCGCTCCTGCCAGCCCTGCCTGGCGCGCTCCTGCCAGCCCTGCCTGGCGTTCCCTTACTAGTCCTTGCTGGGGAATCCCTTGCCAGCCCTGCTGGGGACTCTCCTGCCGGCCCGGCCAGGCGCTCCCTCGCCTGACACTCCCTTGCCATCCCTTCCTGGTGTGCGCCCGCCAGCCCTGCCTGGGGCGCCCCCGCCAGCCCCGTCTGGCGCCTCCGGGCGGCCTTGCCCAGATCCTTGCTAGCTAGGCCTAAATTGGGCTAGCCCAAGGCCTGACCTAATTTCCCTTGACCTAATTGCCCCCTATATAATGAATAGTATCTCCTCCATGGAGAGGGATCCTTCCCCATGGCTCAGCCGCCACTATACTCCGGCAGGGTGGCTCAGCCGCCACCCGCCGCCATACACCACCACTAGCACCAAGATGGTTCTCTCCAGCTATGGAGGACCATCTCATATCTACTAGTTGATCTAACTTGACCGTCGGAGTCCGCTCCCGGGGCACAGTCCCTGGGGCGGCTCTAACGGGCTTGTCTGTTGTGACCTCGCAGATCCGTCTCCGGCGTAGCAGCACTTCCTCAGAGCAGGTGGTCGGAGCCGAAGTCGCATCAGTATCCATTTGAAAGGTTTGTATGGTACATCCTAATGTATGTTGCTATTTTTGTAAGCTAATTTAAATAATCTTCACTATAGGTATCTAAATCAGTTGAAAAAAGATGTGAAAAATAAAGCTCGAGTGGAAGGGTCCGTTGTTAACGCGTACTTGCTATGTGAAGCATCAATATTTTGCTCTCATTATTTTGAGACTGGTGTCCCCACACGTAATAGAAATTTGCCTCGAAATGATGATGGAGGAGGAGATGAGCAAGCGGATGCTAACAACGACATGTTAGATATATTTTCATATCATGGGCGTCATTATGGAAGATTCACGATTAGAATGATGTATAATGAGGAAGTGCATGCTGCCCAAACTTACATACTCCTTAACGAAGATAAGATCAATCATTACATCAAGTTCGTACATAATATATACATCACTTTTAATTATAATAATCATTTGGTGTGTAATTGCTATGATCGAATAACATTTACATGCATGATTTTGTTTATTACATTCATAGTTACTTTAAAATGTTATTGAAATGTTGATATACAGAATATTTGAAGAACATTTGAATGAACTTATGGGGGACATGGATGAACAGGTCCTTGTAGCTGAAGTTGAGAAGAACTTTGCATTATGGTTTCAAAACTATGTGGGTGTTATTTTTGTATTTTTTAAAATTTATTATTTTTTTGTTATGGTTATAATTAACTCTAATTAAGTGTTTTACCATTTTTCATATAGGCACGTAAGATCCCGATAAACAACAAGTATATATCTGAACTTTCCAAAATGCCATTCAAAAAAGTGAAATTATATAGTGTATACTTTGTCAATGGTTACAAGTTTCACACAGAAGCTCATAGTCTGAACAAATCAACAACCAATAGCGGATTGTGTGTTAGTATCCAAGGAGGTGGTTATTATGGTAAGGTAGAGGAAATTTTAGAAGTCGAGTACCCTGGTTACCCAATTAAAACCACGGTTTTGTTTAAATGTCATTGGTACGATCCAACGCCTAACATAGGAGTTAAGGTTCACAAACAATATAACTTGGTCGAGATAAACGTCAAAAGAAAATACAACAAGTTCGAACCATTTGTTTTAGCCATGCAAGCCACTCAAGTGTGTTACATTCCCTACCCAAGTTCGAAAACAAACAACTCGGACTGGTTGGTTGTATTTAAAGTTAAACCTCGTGGTTGGACCGATGAAAATCATCCTCAGAAAGACGTTGCTTTCCAAGAAGATGAAGTTGAATCAAATGAAATCATTATACAAAGTCTAGCCGATACAGACAATCATGATGATGATCATGAAATGTCAAGCAACGATTCAGATAATGAAAATAATATTGATGAAGAAGGTGAAATTCATGAGGACGACAATGATGGTATTCCTAACAGCGAGGGTAAATATGAGTATAGTACATCGAGCAATGAAGAAGAAGAGGAGGAAGAAGATAATGACTAGATGTTTTTGTGTGTTTAATGTTTTTTGCGATGAAGTTAATTTGTAATTTGGTTTAATATCAATACATAAATGTAAACTAGGAAGAAAGCCCGGGCTTCGCCCCGGGATGGTTTTTTGTGTTTACATCATTCTGTTAAAAGGACATTTTAGTCATTTTTTCTTGCTATGTTGTTTTAGTAGGATGAAGTATTTGTAAAACCCATGCTATTTTTGTGATGAAGTATAGTTAATGTAATTAAAAATAAGTTTGTAATGAATTCGTTATTAAGGAAAATAACTACATAGATTATATATACTTGAACATGCCCGGTTAATGTAATTAAAAATAACTTTGTAATGAATTCGTTGCTAATTATTCATTATAATACTATGTTTTCAATAAATTATACACAACTTGATTAGCACAACTGGCTTAACCGCGCCCTTTTCTAGCATAAGCTTAAGTTCGAGTCTGCTTGCCAGCAATATCTATTCATTTTTACATTTTTTAGCCATTAGTTTATGCCACATATTACCAATTCAAAAACATTTCATTCAAAACATATCTTACAAACTCCAATGATCATAATAATAATTCATCCATAGTATAACAAAATTAATTAAGCATACAACATCCCAATAAATGTCGTCACAAATTAGCTACGCGTTTTGTTCCATAGCAAAACAAGCAAATGAAATCATATTTCATAGCAGAATTTCCTAGCAAATACCTACGAATGGTACTTCCATAGCAATTCAACTATGGAATTGGTTTCCGTCACAAACTCCGTTGCATATTAACCACGATGATGAATTCCATAGCAGCAGTACAACGGAAAGTAATTTGGTAACAAATGTCGTTGGAAAATTGCTACGAATTTTTGTTCCATAGAACTATCGGTAGCATAATACCAACGGATATGGAGGCAGTAGCATTTTCCCTAGCAACTCCCACTCTCGCTACCAGAAATAAAATCCGTAGACAATGTGGTAGCAACATTGCTATGGAACGACATTCCATAGCACGATCCATTGCAGATTAACAACGGAAATACATTCCATAGCAACCTTCCCTACCAAAATCACGTTTTTCTTGTAGTGCTAACTAGCATGGCATGGGGAACTTTGAAACATAAAAGCTAGTAGGAGAACATACCTTTCTTGTTGCTTGGATTCCTTGAGAACCTTGTGAGCCTAGCACCTCAAGTGTGATGCCTCAAATGTTTCACACAACACCACAACTCTTGGAATAACTTTGAGAGAAGTACACTATCACTCAAAATCGTCATGCCCTCTTGTTCTACATATAGTCCCGATTTTGGTAGCCCATGGGGTCCTTTTATAGTTGTGTCACAAGTAGGGTTACAACATGTAAACCCTAATTGACATGGATTTTCATATTCCATGATCCATGGGTTTTAGCCTCCATGGAGCATCCATGGAGCACCCTATGGATTTAGCCCAATCCAATAAACCATGGATCATTAGCCCACTATAAAAGAATGGATGCTTTATACAATCAACCCCATATATTTAATTAGTCTTAGATTTGATCACCACATTAATTTTAAATTAATTCTTGATCAATACTAATTAAATAATAATATTAATATATTATCAATTATAATATATTAAATAACCATAAGTGTCATTTCTCTCATTTTGTCTATCCGAGTGTTGCAATGCCATTCAACCCAAATGGACCATGCCAACCGGGTCAAGTACATTCCAGCAATAGTTATGAACTTAGACACATAATCCAACACTTGTGACTATGGCGGGAGTGGGAGTCAGCTGATGTTTGTTTGAGGTATGTGTTTGCTACCGCTTTTAGATTGGCTTCTTTGCGCTCTTCTCCCTCGATTTGCCTGAGGTATTTTTCGGCCCTATACTTTAGTTCATCCCTATATTTTGGCAATGTTCCTTTAATTCTCCTCGACAGGGGGACTGGGAGTAACCCCTGGGCGAAAGCGCCTGTCACAAGAAACTTCTCCCGACCGGGGACATTCAGAGTTGCGAGTGTAAACTGGTCGTAGTATGCTCGGATGGACTCTCCCTCTTTCTGTTTGCACGCCATGATGGAGTTGGCATCTCCTTTGATTTTCATTAATTGCATAAAATTGTTGAGGAAAGGATACCTCAATTGTTCAAAGTTGGAGATACTTCCCGGACGTAGTGCCTTGAACCATTTGCTAGCATTTCCTGACAGTGTGACAGGGAAGTAGGTGCAGGTAAACCTCTTGTCCATCCGTAGTGATGTCATTGTTCATTCGTAGGTGTCTATGTGCTCATCAGGATCTGTCGTTCTGTCATACTTTGGAATGTTTGGAATCATGGTGTAATGCGATATTTCGTACTATAAGAGCTCTTGGCAGAATGTCGAGCTGACGCCCATGCCTGGGCTGTCCATGTGTGGGTAGGTGAATGCTCTGTCGGTTATCACCTGTTGTGTGTGGTATGGGATGTTGTACCCTTTTCCATACCCGTATTGGTACCCGTGGTTATACATGGTTACTTGTGGCATGTATGGTGCCTGCGTGGAGTATGTGTGCATTAGCTGGTTCGGTTGTGAAATTGACTCTGTTGGCACCGTAGTGTGTGAGCTCATCTTCTGTGCTGGTGTGATTTGACTGTTGTGGCTTTGCGGTTGTGTTGTTTGGGGATACGCACCCTGGTAGTGGTATGAGTATGGGTTGAATGTTGGTTGTTATGCGAATAGCAGGATGTGTGACATGTTTGATGGGTTTTGAGCACTACAACATTCCTATGGTGTACATGCAAACACTAAAGCTTTGGATCTAGTTTGTCTAATGAACATGCAATAATCATCCAAAGCCATAAACCCTAGATCTAGCATGTGATAATCAAATAACATATGAATTAGGGTTTAGATATTACCTTGATTGTTATGTAGCAATAACAATCTTAATTCCTTCTTGTAATTGGATTCTGAAAGCTTAGTGTCACAAATGTCACACCTCTAATGGAGTCACAAACACCATAAGCAATAAGGATGAAGAAGGAGGAGAGAGAGGACACCAAAACGTCTAGAAACCCTAAGGAATCAGTTAGCCACGTTTTTGGTGCTCTAGGGGTCATTATATATGTGAGGCTATTAGGGTTTTGAACTAGGAAACCCTAATCTGACTGCTTAGGCCCTAAGCAGTCCATGAACTCCCTTTAGAACACCCCTTGGACGAATTCCTTATGGGCTACCCACAGAATTCGTCCAACCTATGTTCCAAGGTGATCCATAGCCCAAATGCAATTATCTTATAATTACAATTCCAGTCCCCTAAGTTTAATTAATGTCTTTTAGTCACAAAATTAATTTCCTAATTAATTCTTGACTAATATTAATTAAACAATATGATTTCTCTTTTAATATATTATTCATATAATATATTAATAAATCATAATTAATCTCTTTCTCCATAAATCATCCAATCAAGTTGCTTTGGTGAAGGCAACCCAAAAGGACCATGCTCACATTCGGGTCAAGTACATACCAAAATAGTTATGGGCTTAGACACTACTCCAAGAGTCTCCCACTTGGATAAGTCTAATAACTATTCTGTGTATGACTTCAGATCTTGATCAGCAATCGTAGCTTTCAAAAGCCGCTGTCAACTCTGATCTTATCAGATACGCGTCCTTTAGATAAGGGATCATATATTCCTCCATTCTAGATATCGTATAGACGTGAGACATGGATTGAAATCATTCTCTCAGTCTATGTGTTGTTTCCCGTTTTCTGATTTATGACGACTGACTAATTGAACAAATAAAATCAGTCCTGGCCCGGCCGAGCACTTTCCTTTGTCATCACTAAATCATCGAGGGGCCCACAGATATCGCTTTTATCCTACATTGGGTAAAAGGAATGGATAAACTTCGACTCAAGGCTCGCTTGTACTCACTCACCGAATTACACACAACAATATGTTTTATAACACCAAGTTACTGGTGCGTTTACATATTATCAATGTGCAACCGACTCGCAAGATACAACTCACACATCTCGGTTTCAAGAATATAAGATATTATCGTCTCACCAATCACTCGTGATAAAATCCATGAAGTGATCCAAGTGAGTGTGGGTTTAATCCAATGCTCAAATCATATTCATAAACACTCATGAACGTTGTAACAAACCTTTGCTATGTCTAATACACTTTAGACAATCTACAAACCAATTCATGACAATCTTCTTTCATACCTACTTCCAAAGTATGAGCGACTGTGGAATGTTTGAATAATCTTATTATTCAGGAATTCAAAATATGCAAATTGAAACACAAGAATAATATTAATTTTATATGGCCCCAAACTTTTGAGTATAAATAAAACATTTTTATTTAATCACCATATTGATTACTCATTATTTGTTGTTTCGGGTAATCAACTTCTTACTTGAATTATAACGACAATTGTCCCATGCTCTTAGCATGCACATTATGTTTACTTATGGTCCTTACTTTGTGAAATAGTATAATTGAATAACATTTTCAATCACACTCATTTCACAATTCCCAATCCTTACCACAAGTGTGAGAATACCAAATTCTTGCCACTTATAGAATATGTTAGATTCTAACATTTCATGCAACGGTCCTTTCGTAATGTCACGGAACAAAAGTCACCAAGACTCGGCCAATGAAATCACAAAATGCTCTATTGGAGATTGTTACAAGACAATTCCATAGACATGAAGTCTCACATTCAAAGTACATTCCTTTGAACATCCTTCTTGCATAAAAGTTTTTCTAATCTAGACATAAACTCTTAACGTCCAACTCCCAATATGGAAACATTTCCATTTTTCCATATGACAACACATTTTAAATAGAATCTTATCTATTCATAATAATGTCAATATGGTCCATCCATGACTATACTTCTAACTGTCCACAAGTGACTAATCCTTGGTGAACCTTAGATTATCCTTGACAGTTGTTTAACCAATTCAGTCAAATCCGATTCTAGTCCTCTTTTCCTCTTAATGCCCTAGGCATTTGGAAAATTGTAGAACGGTCGATTATTACAACGACATGATACTTTACCAGTCTTTTGCTATAATATTTCTATTTCTATTTGCCATGTTCTCACGATTCGAACTATGAAGAGGGATGTCGTAATCATAATCGAGTGTGAGAACGCAACAATTATTTCCATATATAGAAATCTCTTATGTTGAATCCTTTCAACATAACATTCATATATCTTTTTGACTACATTTGATCAAAATTTATCGATCTAAACCTTTAGATTTGAAACAAAGTATAATATTCTCTCCCTTAATTATAGCAAAACAACTTTTTAACCTATGCAACTTTGCAAAGTGAAACTTTTGTTTTCTATAATTAATATTGCTAACTTGCATTAATAATCATGCTCCCACTAACATGATGATTATATCCATACCCGCATAACATTTATGCTCCCACTAGCTTTGACATGTATTCAGAAAACAGTTGGACTTCTAAAAGGCAATACTTATTGACTTTCCAAAGTTCATATTTCCAATACGATGTGCTTCGATAAGCCTTTATCTAAGCCTCTCAAATTCACACACATTTCCTTAGATAGCTCACATGTGTGTCTAAACTAATTCAGAACTTATATTACTAAGTCCTAAATGTTCATACTAACTGCCAAATCTCACAATTCGAACTATGAAGAGGGATGTCGTAATCATAATCGAATTTGAGAATGCAATTTACATAATCGCTATCTCCTTAAAATCTCTCTTAGTGAAAGCGTTTCCTCACACTCATTTTCATGAAGGAGAGAAACCTTATGACACTTAGATTTTATGGTGCATGTGTTCCTATCCATGCAAATTTGTCATAAGCATAATCATAAGATAATGTTTGTAACAAATTCAACCTCTTATGGACAGAACTTGTTCATTCTTAATTTCTTGCCATCAAGGGTCCCACCAATGCTTCCAAGTTATTTAGCAGCTCACCTATGCCAATCAATGTACTTTCATTGATCAAGGTGTTTGCCCTTATGCATTCAATTGAGAACTCGTAGAACTCATATGCATAATCACTCAACTGGATTGGCACAGAAATAAAATTTTGTCAACACGATAGGTTACAATCCTCAAGTCGTGTGCTAGTGTTTAATAGGTTTAATTCTTGATTTGTTCTTGAAACTTTTCAAGATCTTTAGACTCCCACTGACCTCTTCACATATGAGATTCTCTTATCAAGAAACATTTCTTCACAAAACAATTATTCAAGAGTCAGTGTGTGTCTTTATCAAGACAAACCTACACACAATTTGGTATTACTTGGTCTTAGTCTCGTCCAATACATCACAACTTACCAATTTCAAACGTGCAAGAGCAAGAAAACATTTTCCTACTTCACATTTGATGAGTGTGTTAAATTTCTTAAGATGATGTCACTCAAATCACAATTTTGGAGTACGACTCTAAAACTTGATTTTGGAACGAAGTATGATTCATCTTATTGACTTAACCCATTTTGACAATTCTCGACTCCTCTTCTTAGCCATACTAGTGCACCAAGGTGTCCTTAGAGGATGAATTGTAATATGGTTCTTAAGATGATCATAAACATGATACAAAAGTACTCTCCCTTCTTCTTAGATTGGAGAAACTTTTATCTTTCTTGCCTAATTGATTCTTCTTATTCGTTCTGCCATTCATTGAAACTTTTCAATGATTCAGAATCATACTTAATCTTTTAAGTATAATCATATTTACTAATCTTTTAGCAAATCATAACGAACATTTTATCGTTCTTTGTGGTGGACTTGACTAGTGCACAACATTGTGTACCATATCTCATTATCCTTCACTTGACTCACATAATTATGTGAACAAGGAATTAGTCTCAATTTTCCAAATACGAAGGTTCTCATTCGTCACACAATACCAGTTGCATGATTCAAAGTTTCTGTCCAATTGAAACTTGGGCGATAAGAATCTTTCCTCATTTTGTAAATTTCTGACATTACCACAAATAACATAACTAAGAATCAAATCCATTCACAATATTGCTAATAATATAACCATTCAAACACCAATTTTCATAAAATCCATCGCAAGGAAACATAAATAAGATAAATCAAAATTTATTTTATTGCGGAAAAATACTATCCTTACAATGCGATTACAAATGAAAACTATGTAAATATTACTTAGCAATCTATTCTAACTCTAAAGTAGTAGCTTAAATATCTGATCCTTGAATCATGCGATCGAAATCCATTTCTTCGCGATCAGACTCAGCTTGCTCCTTCCTTTAAGCTCCCTTTCCTTTCTTCGATCCTTCAAAACATCGAAATGTAATCTTATCACATCATGTATTAAGAATCTCCAAATAGGAACTTAATAGAGTTAGAAAGTAGATTTTACCTGAAGCAGAGTCATACATCTTGACTCTCCCATCTCTTAGATCTCTCAGGTAGTCAGGGCAGCTTCGTAACCAATGCCCCTTCTTTTGGCAGTAGAAACACATGGATTCTTATGGAATTTTACACGGGACTATCTCAGACTCAGCCTTTCTCTTGCGTAGAAAAAACTTTTCTGGACTTCCAATGTTACCATTGCCCATAGAGGGTTGGGATATTGATTTAACAAACAAATTTGTTGACCAGTACGCCAAATTATTTCTGATTTAGCAGCAATAAGCAAATAAGTCAAATCAATAAGGGTCATGTCGTGGTCTATCATATACTACTCTCTAACGAACTTACCATATGATTCGGGAAGTGACCGAAGAACCAAGTCAACAGCCAACTTCCTTTAAACATCGACACCTAACAATCCCAATCTATCAATATGTAACCTTTTATCCAAGACATGAGCACATATAAACTTTCCATTTTCATGTCTTTTGCCAGTAGAGCTTGAGTGACCTTGAACTTTTCAAGTCTTCGAACACGTGGTTCAGGGAGAATTATTGGAGGAGGTGGAGGAAATGAAGCATGATTTCCATTTCCACAATACAATCGTGGAACATCATCTTCACGTGGAAAACTTTTTCCAACGGATTTAGGAAGACCATAGTTGTCAGACTTTGACATCTATGAAACCGGGAGAAAATTCAAGTTTAGTTGATTGAGTCCTTAATAAAACACCCAAATGAGATATTAAGGCTAGGACCCAACACAATATCCTACAAATTGGAAGAGGGATGCCGTAATCCAACTCGCAGAACATTTGAAGGTAGGTAAATGACGATTTACCAATTTCCACCATGAAAAACGAAAAGAAGGTTAAGTTTTAAATGAATTGAAACTCCTAGATAGTTTGAGATTCATTAAACTTTTCAATGTCATGTTTAATCTCGATTATGCCCTTCATTTGTGACTGGGATGCCGAGGATCACAAATAAGGTGTGAATAACCATGCGAATGTACGTGGTGCCCTCAATGTTACAGTCACCTAATCGACATGCATGTTAACCACACACGCTCCATCGATCTATGACAAACATTGAGTCACCCTTCGCTACCAATGCCAAACCCAACTTAGTGTGCCGGTTAACCACACACGCTCCACTAATTGTCTCGACAAGGGCACAAAGTGTAATTCCATGGAATTGCATCGATTTCACTTTTTTTTCTAAAATCTAAGATTGGGAATTTTGTAAAAAACATTTAGTTACTTTAACATTCATTATACTTTTAATGAGGAGAGGGTTTGCCCTATCCTACCCATTCGGCTAACGACCCTCCACCAATCAAGGAAGCGGTGGGTGAGTGTGGACACCCATTAAACGGCCATTTTATAGGCCATAACCTTATACCCCCTTATAGATCGGCTTCGTGAATGAGGCCTACTAACGGTAAGACTAGCAGTTTAAGTTATACATATATATATAATATTAGACTTTTAATGTTATATATAGTATAAGGGTGTATTTTATACTTTTAAAATACTATGTGGGTTAATTTAATAAATTATACCTTTTAATTTAATTAAACATAAACCATGTCATTATGAATTTATTAACCATCTTTTAGTTATACTTTTAATTAAATTAATAAAACCATAAGGGTATAATTTGAACTTTTCAAAACTAGGGTTTTAGAATTTAAAATTTCAAAAATTAAACTTTTAATCAAAAATTTAAATTCCAAAACTTGAGGACAAATTTTGAAACCTTTCAAAATAGTAGGGTTTAACTATTTAAATTTCAAAACTAAAACTTTTAAAGTTCAAATTTAAACTATAAAACCTAAGGGGTGAAAATTGAAACTTTTCAAACTTACTAGGTCAAATATTTGACTAATAATAATCCTATATTATCCATATTTAACCAAATCCATCAATTTTGATGAGGATAATCATTCCAAACTTAAAAATTCGGATTTTGGCAAGAAAAACGAGTTTTGGCAATTATCCTCAACAAAATCTGGCAGAAAATTCGAAAATCCCGGCACCAGAGCCCTAGACTCGTCGAGTCCACAATGGAACTCGTCGAGTAGGACCTACTCGTCGAGTCCATTCATGGACTCGACTAGTCTTCCAGTGAGAACCCAAAAAATTCGATTTTCAAGCAATAAACGATCAAATATGCATCAATTCATCAACAAACAGCCCAAGGCTCTGATACCACTGATGGGTTTTGAGCACTACAACATTCCTATGGTGTACATGCAAACCCTAAAGCTTTGGATCTAGTTTGTCTAATGAACATGCAATAATCATCCAAAGCCATAAACCCTAGATCTAGCATGTGATAATCAAATAACATATGAATTAGGGTTTAGATATTACCTTGATTGTTATGTAGCAATAACAATCTCAATTCCTTCTTGTAATTGGATTCTGAAAGCTTAGTGTCACAAATGTCACACCTCTAATGGAGTCACAAACACCATAAGCAATAAGGATGAAGAAGGAGGAGAGAGAGGACACCAAAAACGTCTATAAACCCTAAGGAATCAGTTAGCCACGTTTTTGGTGCTCTAGGGATCATTATATATGTGAGGCTATTAGGGTTTTGAACTAGGAAACCCTAATCTGACTGCTTAGGCCCTAAGCAGCCCATGGACTCCCTTTAGAACACCACTTGGACGAATTCCTTATGGGCTACCCATAGAATTCGTCCAACCTATGTTCCAAGGTGATCCATAGCCCAAATGCAATTATCTTATAATTACAATTCCAGTCCCCTAAGTTTAATTAATGTCTTTTAGTCACAAAATTAATTTCCTAATTAATTCTTGACTAATATTAATTAAACAATATGATTTCTCTTTTAATATATTATTCATATAATATATTAATAAATCATAATTAATCTCTTTCTCCATAAATCATCCTATCAAGTTGCTTTGGTGAAGGCAACCCAAAAGGACCATGCCCGCAATCGGGTCAAGTACATACCAAAATAGTTATGGGCTTTGACACTAATCCAACAATGTTGGCCATCGGCGAGACTGATGACCTGTGGACGACAAATGTGTAGTGGGTAGAATGGTAGCATGGGACCAGGTGTTGGTCCCCACCTATCGTAATGGTGGCGGAGGTCGACTTGTTATTGGTTGTGCTTAGTTGGTCGACGCTCTTTGAGACGTTGTGGTGGGTTTCGCGGTCGGGTGTTCCATTGCCACGGGCGGCGGTCGCCATAAACTGGCAATGAACTCCGCCGTAGACCCGGATGTCGGCGTTGTCGGTGTTTGTGTGAGCGGTTGCCCTTCCAATGTCGATGGACCGCTCCCATTGAAGGACTGCATTGGTCTGACTGGGCTAGTGTCACCACCGTCCGACCGTATGGGTCCTTTGTCTGTCGTCTCCGACGCCTAACGTCTTTAGATGGGTGGTGTAGTACTGAGTGCATGTATGGATGGCGCTAATTGTTGTGATATGTCTCCGACTTAACTCTGTCTCCTTGAGGGGTGAAAAAGATAAGCCTAAAAATCATATCAAAGACAACATGATCGTCAGACGTCGTCCGGGAGGTGATCCCGAAACGAAGCTCCGACGGTCAAGTTAGTGAATTCCTTTGAGAGAAGGTATCATATCGAGAGTATAAGATATGGATTTAAGAGTCGATCCCTTCTCTTGGGGGAGAAGGGACCTTTTTATACCTATTGTCAGGGGAACAGATCTCCAACGGTATCTTGTATAATTTCAGGCATGGCAGGACGAGGCGACCTTCGCTTGGTAATGCCCTGCGGGTGGCCATTTGCTATTGGTTCAGAATTTCTAGTTGGCAGATCACCGAGCACTACACCTTTCGTCCTGGGGAAATCGGTACTCCTTTGTCTTATCTGGGATGGGAGTTTATCTCCTAAAAAAGGGCCAATCCCGAGGCCCGATTGCCGGTGCTAGAACGCAGAGTCTTATGGAAAATGGTTTGCTCCCGGCTCTTGTCGGGTAGTGGGTTTTTGATGGGCCGTTTCTGATTTGACGGCTCCGTTATCCTTTGACGTTATTCCGGGTGAGATACATCAACATTGTTGATTCTATCTAGGTCATTGTGGACAGACTGACCAAGAGTGCACATTTCATGCTGATTGCAGAGAGCATATCCTCAGAGAAGCTAGCTGATATTTATGTCCGGGGGGTGGTAGTTCGGCATGGAGTGCCAGTTTGTGTGGTCTAGGATCGGGATGTTCGTTTCACCTCCATATTTTGAAGGAAGTTTCATGAGGAGTTGGTTACTCAGCTGCATTTTAGCACAACAGACCACCCTCAGACCGATGGCCAGTGCGAGCGGACGATCCAATGGCTCGAGGATATGCTTCGGGCTTGTGTGTGGGATTTTGGAGGGAGTTGGGATACTTACCTTCCACTGGCCGATTTCTCCTACAACAATAGTTATTATGCCAGTATTGATCGACCACCATTTGAGATGTTGTATGGGAGGAGGTGCAGGATCCCGGTATGTTGGGGCGACGTTGGCCATCTAATCATGGGAAGCACCAAAGTGGTGCTTAAGACTACAGAGTTAATTCAGTAGGTGTGCGACACGTTGCGGGTCGTGCAGAGCAGACAGAAGAGTTATGCTGATCGACGACCTTCGGACCTCAAGTTTCAGGTAGGGGACTTGGTGTCGCTGAAGGTGTCACCTTGAAAAGGTGGCATGCGGTTTTGGAAGCAGGGCAAGTTCGGCCCCCGGTTTATTAGTCATTTTAGGATTACAGCCCTGGTGGGCAGGGTTGCGTACCCGCTGTATTTGCCAGATGAGCTCAGCCAGAACCATAACACTTTCCACATGTCTCAGTTGCGGAAGTGTGTAGTCGATGACTCAGCAGTGATTTTGTTGGATGATATTCAGGTGGATGAGCGCATGAATTACGTGGAGAGGTAAATTTCAATTCTCGAAAGGAAAACAAAGACTCTGCTTAAAAAGGTCATGAACCTAGTAAATTTGCAATGGCAGCACCGAAAGGGCTCTGAATGGACATGGGATCCGGAGGGCTAGATAAGGGAGCACTACCCTGAACTGTTTGCACCAGCGAACTTCGACGACAAAGTCTAATTCAAGTTGGGGAGATTTGTAACATTCAATTACAGGTATTTCTTCTTTAGTCCTTTAGTTTTGAAATAAATTGAAAAAATGGTCCCTCGTAAGTGGGGCGTACGTTTAGTACGCATAACGTACATGCGCGTTTGGAGTCGGGGGCTTGACCACGTACGCTGAGCATACATGGTGTACGCAGGGCGTACGCAACCAAAGACTAGACCCTAAATTTTAGGGAATGAGCCCTATTTAAACATCATTATGGCCTTTGGACACTTACTCTCATCAGCCCCCCATTGTTCATTTTGTCTCATTGAAACCCTAGTCCATCCTTGGAATGTTCTGGAGCCTTGAAGTGGTTTTTGTGGCATTTTTGTGAGTATTCAAGAAGAAGGAACTTGGAGACCAAACATTTGTTGAAGTTGAGCCTTTAGATCCAGATTCTTCATCAAATTTGGGAGCTTTAGAAGGTATAAACTCCTCACCTTGATGACTTCTTATGATAGTTTGAGTTTGGGGTTGTTTAAGAGCTTATTTTGGTCCCATGGGTTCTCCTTGTGAGTTTGAGCAACTCCAGGAGTTAGATAGATTATATCTCAGCTTCCTTGTTGCTGATGATGCATAAAAATGTCATCTTGATGATTGTCATGAGTCCATGCATGAGTTTGAGTCCTTATTATGAGCATTGGTGGACAGAAATGAATGTTGGGTTCCATTAAGACATGCTAAGGTTAAAGATGCCAACTTTATGTATTAGAACCCTAAATAGGACAAGCTATGGAAGATGGGCCTTATGGATGAATAAATTAGGCACTAAATGGCTTAAGTTGGCAAGCAGCCTGATACGTTGAGCGTACCAAGGGGGTACGTAGCACGTACTGGTAGCTGGACTTGTACGCCGAGCCTATGCCTTGCTGTGACTTTTTTTGGGGTTTTAGACTTCAGTTGGGCCTTAGGCTTTTGGGCCTTAGCTATGATTTGGGCCTTGGACTGTTGGAACATTAGTGGGCCTCGGAATTTTATTAGTGGTCCCTAAGTTGCATGAGTTGGGCCTTATTGGGCCTTGGGGGTCATTATTTTGTTATTGGGCCAAGTTTGGATAGGCCCATTATGGGAAGGGTAAAATGGATTTTCATCCTATGAGTTATGGTTTGGGATTTAGACCTACGGTTAAGGTTTATAACCTAATTTTGATTAGAGTTATTTGCTTGTGTTAGTGTGGAATCTTCCAGTTCTGCAGTCGAGCACTTAGTTACTTATCAGCTGACTGAGGTGAATTTTCTCACTGTATCAATGGGTCGAAGGCACCAAGGCCGGCCCATTATTTGTGATATAGGATGCTAGCTATGTTTGTGATATGTGTATGAAAGACCAGGATGTGGCCCCTGAAAATTGTATGAAAGAAAAGGATGTGGCCCCTGGAAATCTGTATGAAAGACCAGGATCTGGACCCTGGCAACTCTATGGAAGACCGGGATTTCGCCCCCGGCAAGAAAATACATGTAAGACTATGATTTGGCCCATATCACTAACTTATTTTTGTTTGGTATGTGGTACTTTGCGAAACTCGCTAAGTTTTTGCTTACAGATTATATTTATGGTTTCAGGTACTTCTGTTACTAAGGAGAAGGGCTCGGCGTGATGGCACAACATTCTCCCCTCACTATTTTCTGCACTTTCTGATATTGCTACTCTGATGATTTGACATTGTATTTTGTGATGGTTTTTGGAACAAATTGATGATTGTAATTTCTGTTTAAAAATGAAAAAATATATCTAGGTTTTTGGGCTGTTATAGTACGACTACATTAAACACAGCAAAGACAGCACACATAGCAATTAAGCATTTAGAATACTTGTATTTATGTGTAAGGGGAAATTAACTATGAACTCACTTGTTAAAGTGGATGATTAGAAAGGTGGGTAATGCTTCGCTTTAGCACTTGGATTTTCCCTTGATGTGACCTAGGTTCAGTTATCACTAAGTCTTAGTTTATTATTTCTTATGACTAATTATTAGTCAAGATCCCTCATTAATCCCAATGTCTACTGATCTATAGATGATAAGAGACAACCAGGTAGGATCATAATGGAGGTAGGGTCTGTTTGGTATACAAAGTATACTGTTTGGAAATCCCACTTTAAACACCTCACTAAATCCAGCCTAGACATCATCCCCGTAAGTAGATCAATTAGTATAACGACTTGAAATCATAGATAAATCTTAATTATAGGTTCATAATAACGACTATGTTGTAACTAAAATTTACACTTAGATTAAATAAGTGTAGCTTGACTTATAGAGTAATCTAACGAAAACCAGAAATTATGCGGGCAGAAATCTGACCCGGGAGCTTCTACTAGATAGCTACTACTAGTCGAGTACTTTAGGGGGTCGCAAGGCTTCACCGAGTACTAGAAAACTAAGGAAAAATGGGATACATGAGGGAGAACTGAGAGATAGGGGTTGTAAGGGTGAGTTCTAAGGAGCATATATGGAGGGCTATTTATAGGGAAAAAAATTTATTTGCACGTGGAGCATCCAAAATTCACGTCGAGCATTTGTTTGGAGGTGGCGACGTGACAATTTTCTAAGGTGCCACATGTCGCGATTTGGGTGGTGTGCCAGTACACGCTGCGCATCTGGTCGGTGCGCGCGACTGCGCACAAAATTTCCTGTTTTCTTAGAAAATTCATATCTTGCTCATACGAGCTCCATTTTTTACAGGTTTTATATCCACACGTAGCTATCGACGAGATCTACGACTTTCATTTAGATTCCATCGGCTAATTTTGAATTTATTTTTAAAGTTATATTTTTAATAGGCTTAGACTATTAAAGTCCGTTAAAAATTCATAACTCTTTCGTCCGACGTCCGTTCTCGACTGTCTTTATATCAACAGACTCCTATTAACAAGATCTCCGATTCGCGTTTATATTGTTTCAGCTAAAAATTAACCGATGTAAACTTCGATTTTTGAGTTGTATACTACTACGCTGAATCTTAGTAAAATCGTAACTTCCTCTAATGAAATCAGATTTAGACGTTCTTTATATGCACGCTCTAGGTTTAACGACTACTATGACTTTCGTTTAGATCCCTTAGTCTAAAAAGTAATTTATCAAAAATTTAGTTTTGACAATACGCAGAGCCGTCTTGGTTTAATCGCGAAACTTCGAAGAAGTATAACTTCTTCATACGAAGTCGAATTTCAGCGTTCTTTATATGTGTGAAATCCTTGTCAAACATACAAATTCCATCAATGTGTAACTAACCCGATAAAAACTTCCAAAATCACCCAAAGTGTTATCAGAACCGTGGTCGGATCAACCCAAAATGCTAACCCTGCCAATGAGACATTACAAGACTGGACTCTATGTAGACCCAAGGTCGCGCCAGAACTATTGGAAAACATTGCTCCGACATCTGAACTTTCAATAACCAATGTCAGCTGCTAAACTCGTGCCTACTAGAAACAACAACTCCCCAACCAAAAAACAAAGAGTGAACTTACCTAGAAACCTAGATACACACCTGACAGAATTTAGCGAAAGGTCAACGCACCACTGCACCTTCAACTAACACCGCTTGAAACCATCGAACAACCTCAGCTATTGACGATGAACTAAATAACCAACAATCGAAAATGGATTCACAACCTAAATCCAATGATCTCACACACTACTGAACAAATCCCATGCAAAAATACACATACCGAACTCTGAAGTTGATCTACATTTCAACAACTACCCATCCTTGGCTATAGAAAACGATCCATACTGCGAGCTAACCAATTTCTTAAAACCGATACCCAATCTGAGCGGCCCAAACACTTCTTGACCTAATACTTGGCGTCCCCAAAAGCAACTAATGGCCACAACAAGTTCCTTGCCCAAATACTTCCTGTTTCAAGGACTACCATGCATTCCTAAAGACATAAATCTGATGGAAACTTGCTCTACACTCCCAATTTGAAAAATTCTTGAATTCCTTCAGATCATGAAGAACTCTAACTGTTCCTTGAGAAAAATAATGAGGAAATTTGCTAACCACGAGCACTTAAATGGCAACCTATTTTTCCTTCACTATGCAACAATAAACCTGAACCAAAACCTCTCAGACTTGAACCGCAAAATCCTCTGACACACTGAAATGAAACCTCAAAAATCGAACAAACTGATGAACCTTCAAGAAAAATACATAGCTCTCCTCCACTTACGGTTCGAACCACCACTGGTTGATGTCTGCGAACAACAAAACCTCAGACCGGATCAACTAGATACAAACCAACCTTGTCTCATGGAATTCATAATACAACATAAGATACAAAAACTAACCAATCTAATATGGAGACCTCGAAAACTTTCCCCAACATTAGCGCCTCTAAAACATTAAGAATCACATGCAAATGCACAAGCAATAACTCTGACAACCCCAACATAGCACCAATTCTCTTGCTAGCAGCAAATGAAATAACCACACACCTCGCCTATAATTCCCATCAAACAACTCATCGTAGGAATCAGTCATAAGTACAAGAGGCATCATTATCATTTTCAGGACATACCAGATACAACGGAAATTGCTGGTCCCAAATCACATATTCTTATTACCTTAAACAATCAGCTACAACATGACCTAACTGATTTCAAAGAAAGGAGACCCTTGATATCTCTTTTTATAGTCTCAACTAGAATGACTCTCTTGCCCATATCTGAAATATGTCGAGTCAACCATACCACAAGAACCCTCTTGTGTATTCTCACGCTTGTTGCAACATCCGCAACTACCTAGGCCATCAACTGAATATCTAAAGCCTTTATCTCTCACTTCGGTGGTGCCTGAACCTGCACCCTCTCTTTGGTCTTGTGTTGGGTCTACTTCCCAAACCTAAAATCATATGCTCGATCTTTCTCTCTCTCTCTCTCTTTCTCTATCTATCTATCTATCTATCTCTCCTCCCCCGAACATGGGAGGTTGGAAGAATATAAACTCATAATAGAAAACGACCTCCTAAGCTACCGTCCGACCACCCAGCCTCAGGCTGCAATCCTCGAGTTGATCATTACAACCGCTTCCTACTTGAGTCGTGCAACTCAAACATGCACTACTTCGAACAAGGCCCTTGAGACCTTAGAATCAGCTAACTCACATAGTTTTGCACCATTCAGACTCAAACTTCCATGGCCATTTAGGCCCGAACAACTACCGGACTCGTCCTAATCCTAAACAACCATAATTGAATGGCCAATAAAGACAGAAACATACATCAACGAATTATGGTGTCAAACCATGCTATCTACTCTCAACCACTTCCATAGTAACTTTTTCAACTCTTCTTGATCCCCATACAGATCCTGAGATTTTGGTAGTATTAGACTCATACTACCTTCCACACCAATCAATACTTGTCCCAAGAATTTTCTCAAGGTTCCCAAGTCACTACCCATGACCACTACTAACTGATCTAATCTCATATACCCGCGCTCAAACGAGTACACACGGCTAATCTTCCTAGATTCTCCTTTTAGGATTTCTTTTACGTAAGTGCCCACACTATCACATTATAACACTTTTTCCTAGGTCACTAGGAATTCCCACCCCACCCTACTATCAGCCATGGAAGAAACTTCTAGAAATGTCAACTATCTTACGAATACAATTACACGCAACAAAAATTAAATAGTCCTTCGACTGAAAGATCTTGTACTATAACGGTTGGACTCAAACAAGAGTTGTGCAATAGGGCCAAATTAAGCATTCTAAAACTATTTAAACTTTATGGCATGTAACCTAACGTATTCGCTTAATAGTTTATTAATATCAATATGGGTTTCACATAGCACAAAGCAAGCAACATTCGAGCAACAAATCCATCAGGCAACAAAGTTTCATAAAGATTAGGCAATTCTAACATGTAATTCCTAAAGATCCTTAGCATCCGCACTATCATGTATCTATAACAGTTAACATATCAGGCACAAAAGGCATCTCTACTAAGAATGTATTCTAGCATGCAACCCTGAGCAGATCCTTATCTTAACTTCTAGCATGATTATTATACTATAACACATTATAACAAATCAACATATATGGGTATTCTGGGAATCACTTACTTGAAATTCGGCTAATTGCACGCATTGCATCATTTTCTTTTTGTAAAAGCTTTTTAGAAAATGTTTTGTAAAAAGAAATCCTTCAGTCCTCAATTTGAGTTCATACACACTATAGAGTGCACCTAAATTCTTCAAACCAAGGCTCTGATACCAACTTGTAACGTCCTAAATTTCAAAACAAATTTTTCATTTTAAAATAAAGAAAACTATGCCATTTATTCATAAAAGTACATATCAGTTTTTTCGAAAAACTTAAATCAGAGTATTAATTCTATAATGCTAGAACATCTTGAAACATAACAGCAGATGCAATGTAATCAAGTCGTGTTTTTCCCGTACTGCCAAAAAGGCCTGCAACATTTAAACTTAAAACTATAATCACAAAGCTTAGTGAGTTCCCCAAGATACCACATACAATACATAACAATGGGCCCCGTCCTAGGGGTATATTTCAACCCAAGTGAATGTTATGGTCCACCCATAGTCTTACAATCACTTTTTTTGCTACTACCCCGTTGCAGTCTTTCCTGTTATATTCCCCACATAGTCTTTCATACAATTTTGGTGGTCCCCCATGGTCTTTCTTACAACTGTCATGGTTCCCCATGGTCTTTCGTGCAAAAGTCACAAAAATAATCTAGCATACCATAACACCAAGTGTCATACATAGTATAGTGAGAAGACACACCTAAATCAAGAGTTGAATCCGACTACTCAAAGTTCCAAAGAATCAACTACACGAACCACCTGAATCAATCACAAGCTAAACCTCAGACTATAACTTAAAACCATTAAAACTAGTTAAAAATTCAACGGTTGACCCAACGCGTAGTGGCTAACCCTATGACCGTGTTATGGCAACAAGTTTAGATCCCCAAAACAGCTCAATGGATTAAGCAATTAACCAATAAGTCTAGATCCCCAAAGCTCATATTAGATTCTTGTAATGATTCTAATGGATAAAGTTTCCAACTTTATTCCTTCTAAAGACTTAAACCATTAAGATCTCTAACCATAACTTTGTAACGTCCCAAAACTCAGAACCAATTTCTTTTGTTTTTATATTAAATAAAACATCAACCAAACATGATATCAAAACCATAAGGAAATCATAGTGTATCCATAATCATCCAAAATACATCATAATCAAAAAAGTGAAAAGTCATGGTGTGCGCGATGCGATCATTCCGAGCTCTTCTCCTTCGATCCGTAAGTACCTGAAACATAAATTGGAAACCGTAAGCACAAAGCTTAGTGAGTTCCCCAAAATACCGCATACCATAAATCTACGCCAACTCAAGGCTGTGTCGGGTCTACTTCACCCCCGGATGTATTTCACCCTCAAGTCTATTTCAACTCATATGTCAGCACAAGGTTGCACCGAGTCTATTTCACCTGCGAGTCTATTTCAACTCATATGTCAGCACAAGGTTGTTCCAGTTCTATTTCACCCTGGGTCTATCTCACCCCACATATATATAGCAAGCAGGCACACAGGCATACAACACATACAGTAGGAGTCACAAAAACTACAAGCACATACAATCCCTAATGTCCTACAGTATAGTGAGCAAACTCACCTCACTCTGTTGTTAGTCAAATAGATGCTCGGGCTGCTGAACCGGAGAATCCCCGCACTAACCAATCAAATAAAACCCTAGTTAACAATCGAGTCATAAACCATAATCGGGACTTAATTAACAAATCCTGGCCCCCCATGGTAAAAGACCATTTTACCCTTCCCTCAATTCCACCAAAAACCAAGGTCCAAACTCAAAGGCATAAAATCCCAAAATGGCCCAATTCCTAAAGGACACTCAAAGCTCAATATGGACCCAAATCCAAGAAGGCCCAAGGTGTAACAGTGGCCCAAAATCAAAAACACTTGTGGCCCAATAAGGGCCCAAAACCCTAAAGCCCAAAGACAGCCCAAAAAGTCAAAAGACCACCTGGTCGCGAACGCTAAGCGTTCCCCTAGTACGCCCGACATACTAGGTGGCTACACCGAGTCGGGGATCCAAATGCGTATGCTTGTGTACGCCCGGCATACGCACCCATTAAGCTCCTTTTCCATTAAGCACTTAATGCTTTCTACAAAACATCCATATTTCAGATCTAAACCTTGGGGAATGTCTTAATCCATAAATTCACTAACTCGGAGCCTTTGTATGGCTCCAAAGAACTTAAACCTTAGATTTAGCATCCTACTTTCACCAATTGAACATATACTCATGCATGGTTGATCCTCAACCATCAAGATGCTAACTTTATGGACTATGGATCTCAAAAACATCAAGAGGAGCAACTCCTAACTTCTTGAGTGGAAAAATCCCGCTAGATCTCATTCATTGGACCAAAAAGTGAGCAAACTCCATAATAACTAGATCTGAGAATAGAATGAGAAAGGTCCAATATTTATACCTTAATGAAGCTGGAAATGATGAGTGGAATCTGGATCTACAAGATCCTCCTTGATCAAGGCTCCTTCTCCAAGCTTCTTCTTCTTGGAGTTACACCAAACACACACCACAACACATACAAATGTCAACTCTCTCTTGAAATGAGTTAGGGTTTCGAAATGGGACTCTAAAGGGAAATGGAGGCTTGGAAATGAGAGAACCTTGGGACATAAGGCTGCTTAAATAGGGTCCAAACCCTAAAATTAGGGTTTGTTCCCTGATTGCGTACACCCAAAATTCAGGAGGAACACCCAGCGTATGCATCCTTCTCCGAAGATTACAATAATGAAAAATACCTTGAATCGGGTGTTACAATTCTCCCCCAATTGAATTAAACTGCGGCCTCGAAGTCCGCTGCCACAAATAAATTTGGTTAATGCTCCATCATCTCGTCTTCAGGCTCCCACGTCCACTCCGAACCCTTTCGGTGTTGTCGTTGCACCTTCACAAGATCCACCACTTTGTTTTGTAGAGTCTTCGTTCTCCTGTCAAGGACTACCACTGGTCTCTCTATATAATTCAGGCGATCATCCAGTTGAATGTCCTCCAATGGAACCACTACGGAATCATGAACCAACATTTCCGTAGCTGAGAGACATGAAAAGTGTTATGGATCTGACTGAGATCCGCTGGCAGATCCAAACGATATGCAACCATGCCCACCCGGGCTAAAACCCTGAAAGCACCAATATACCTGGGGCCCAGCTTCTCCTGCTTCATGAATCGGATAACACCTTTCCAAGGTGACACCTTTAGGAGCACCATGTCCCCAACCTGGAACTCCAAGTCTGATCGGCGTCTATATGCGTAACTCTTATGTCGGGTCTGAGTTGTCTGAAGTCTGACGCGAACCTGTTGAATCAATTTCTTCGTCTTGAGTACCACCTCGATACTCCCCATGACCCACTGACCGAACTCACCCCAACATATCGAGGTTCTACACTTCCTCCTGTAGAGCATCTCAAAAGGAAGTCGATCAATGTTGCCATGGTAAATGTTGTTATAAGAAAATTCCGCTAAAGGAAGATATGTATCACAACTACCGCCAAAATCCAGAGCACATGCCCGCAGCATGTCCTCCAAATTCTACATAGTCCGCTCACTCTGACCATCAGTATGCGGGTGGAAAGTCATGCTGAAATGCATACGAATACCCAACTCCTCGTAGAATCGCTTCCAGAACCTGGAAATGAACCGAAAATCCCTATCAAAGACCACAGAAACTGGTACCCCATGTCGTGCCACCACTTCCCAAATGTAGATATCGGCCAACTTCTCCGCCGAAATGCTCTCCTGGATCGGAATAAAATGTGCATTCTTGCTCAATCGATCCACGAAGACCCATATCGAATCCACTATGCACGTCGTCCTCGGCAATTTGGTGATAAAATCCATCTTAATCTCTTCCCATTTCCAAACAGGAACTTCCAACGGTTCCATTTTTTCGTGGGGTCGCTGATGCTCGGGCTTGACTTTCCTACAAGTCAAACACCTCTCCACATGTCAGGCCATGTCTCACTTCATACATGGCCACCAATAAATAGGTCGAAGATCTCTATACATCTTTTTAGCTCCGGGATGAATAGAGAATCTTGACCTGCGCGCCTCCTCCATGAATATCTGACGTGCACTGCCCCAATATGGAACCCACACCCTCAAATGGAGGGTCAATAACCCCCAACTATCATAAACAAAGGAAGCCACCTGGCCCACTATGATCTCACTCTTCCGGTGCTCTTCCTTTATAGCCTCAACCTGAGCCTATCAAATCTGCTCTAATGGTGGGGTAACCACTGTCATCATCAAACACACATCCCTGATCGGGGAAGCAACCACCTTGCGGCTGAGAGCATCGGCCACCACGTTGTCCTTTTCAGGGTGATAAAGGATTTCACAATCATAATCCTTCACCACATCCAGTCATCTACGATGCCTCATATTTAGATTCAATTGATTCATCAGATACCTCAGATTCTTCTGATCCATGTAGATAGTACAGTGGACCCCATAGAGGTGAACACCACAGCCCCCAACTCCAAATCATGTGTAGGATAATTCGCCTCATGAGGCTTCAGCTGCCTCGAAGCGTAAGCAATCACGTGATCCCGTTGCATCAACACTGCACCCAGACTCGTGATTGATGCATCGCAGTACACCACAAAATCCTCGACACCCGCTGGCAAGGCCAGAATTGATGCCTCACACAATCTTCGCCTCAAAGTCTCAAAAGTAGCCTGTTGCTCAGGCCCCCAACAAAATGTGACGGTCTTCTTCGTCAACCGGGTCAAAGAAACTACTATCTTGGAGAAATCCTGAATGAATCTCCGATAGTACCCTACCAATCCAAGGAAACTCCGAATCTCAGATGGATACCTCGGAACTTCCCACCTCATCACTTCCTTGACCTCGTCCAGATCGACCAGAATATCATTTTGGTTGACAAGGTGTCCCAAAAATTGTACCTCACGCAACCATAACTCACACTTTGAGAACTTCACATACAATCTCTCCCTCCTTAGAGTCTCCAATACCTCCCTTAGATGCTCCTCATGCTACTCCTGGGTCTTCGAATAGACCAGGATGTCATCAATAAACACAATCATATACCCATCCAACATAGGCCTGCATACGCGATTAATGAGATCCATGAATGCGGCTGGAGCATTAGTGAGCCCAAAGGGCATCACCACAAACTCGTAATGATCATAGCAAGTCCGGAAGGCCGTCTTCTGTATATGCTCCTCTTTGAACCTCATTTGATGATAACTGGAACGCAGATCAATCTTGGAAAACCAAGATGCACCCTGAAGTTGGTCAAATAAATCGTCAATCCTCGGGAGCGGATAACGGTTCTTCACTGTTAGCTTATTCAGCTCCCAGTAGTCGATACACATCCGATGTGACCCATCCTTATTCTTCACAAACAAAATCAGTGCTCCCCCATGGCGAACTACTTGGTCAAATGAATCCCTTGTCTAACAGCTCCTGCAGTTGTCCAGTTGTGTAGACAACTCCTACATCTCTGGAGGTGCTAATCGATAAGGTGCTTTGGCTATCGGAGCCGCACCAAGAACCAAGTCAATCCAAAACTCCACCTGCCTCTCTGGAGGCACTCCAGGTAAATCCTCCAGGAACACATCCGGGTATTCCCGAACAATCGGTACATCACCCACCATCATCTTACCCTTCTCCCGGGCATCCATCACCTAAGCCACAAATCCAGAACAACCCTGCTGAGGATAGCGTCTGGCTCTGGCTGCTAAACACAGGACCGGCCCACGCTGAACACCCTCTCCCTGAATCACTAACTCTTCCCCACTTGGGGTCCAAATACATACCAACTGATGCTCGCAGTCAATCATTTCCCCATTGGGGCTCAACCAATCCATCCCCACAATAACCTTGCTCTCACGAAGAAGAATAGGAACCAAATCAATCAAGTACCGCTCACTAAACAACTCCAATATACATCCGCGATGAACCCTCAATACCAGCACAGGACTGTTGGATTAATGTCTAAGTCCATAACTATAATTGGTAAGATTTGACCCGACCCGGCATGGTCCATTTGGGTTGCATGGCATCATGCATTTGGATAGACTATAATGAGAGAAATAACACTTAAGGTTGGTTAATATATTATAAGTTCTAATATATTAATAAGGTTATTTAATTAGTATTGATCAAGAATTAATTTGGAATTAATTAAGTGATCAAAAGGAGACTAATTAAATATATGGGATGATTGTGTAAGTCATTCATTCTTATATATGTGGGCTTGTGATCCAAGATTCCTTATGTTGGACTAAGTCCATGGGGTGACCCATGGATACTCCATGGAGGTTAAAATCCATGGAGCATAAGGAATAGGTAAAGTTATGAGTTACATGGTGTAACCCTAATAGCCACCATATAAAAGAATCCCATGGCTCAAGAAATCGTGCACTAATGTGTGAGTGTGAGGGCTAGACGATTTCAAGGAGTGTTCAAGTTTCTCTCAAGTTATTCCAAGTGTATTTGGTGTTGTGTGAACCATTTGAGGTGTCACACTTGGGGCACTAGGCACTCAAGCTTCATGAAGACATTCTACATCAAAGAGGTATGTATTCTATCTTGTTATATTTATTATTTTGTATGCTAGATTAGGATAATACCTTGGATGTTCATAATTGTATGTATAATAGAGAAAACATAGATCCAAGGTATTTAGGGTTGCATGTACACTTAGGAGTGTTAGAATGCTCATAACCCAACAGTGGTATCAGAGCCTGGTTTTTTTTTTGTTATACTTGCAAAAGTAGCTGAAAAAATCGAGTTGGATGCATATATTCGATTGTTTTGGCTGGAATTGGACTAGGAACATTACCCTAAGTTGTTTTTGGACTTATAAACTTGTTTTTGATGTGGTAATGTTCATGCTAATCCAATTTCTAAGATAATTGTCATAATTTCAAGATTTGTATTAGTTTGTATGTTCATGCTAATTTCTTGAAGATTGATGATTTGAATTATCTTGTTCTTATGAGGTTCTTAGATTAATAGAAAAGTTGTGTGAAATAGTTGTTTTCAATCCATTTTAATCTAAGAGTTGATTCCAAAGTGTGTTTTTGTAACTTGTCCTCAAGTTATATAAAAAGTCACATTTAAGAATCATAAAACTCATAAAAGTTGGCAAAGGTTACAAAATGAAGAGTCTAGTTCTAATTAAATGGTTTTATGACTCCATAACTTGTCCTCAAGTTATGGAGGTTCAAGAGTCTCTTCATTAAATTAAAAAAAAGTGTAACCTTAATTAGTTCCATAAGTTACAATAAAAAAAAAGTTATTTTTTTTATTAATTAGTTTAAAGTCTTCCATAACTTGTCCTCAAGTTATGGAACTTGAAGAGTTTTTTTTTTTTTTTTTAATTAAAACTACTTTAAACTCATAAGTTATGGAATTAATTAGTTTTGAATAGTTTCAAAACTTGCCCTCAAGTTTTGGAATTTGAAAAGTTTTCACTTATGAATACTTTAATTCCAAGTTAGCCCTTAGAATTTTAAAAGTTAAAATTCAACCCTTATACTTTATAATATTATAAGTTAATAATATTTATATATATATGTATAAGAGTAAAGTCAGTCTTACCGTTAGTAGGCCTCATTCACGAAGCCGGTCTATAAGGGGGGTATAAGGTTACTGCCTATAAAATGGCAGTTTAATGGGTGTCCACTCTCACCCACCGCTTCCTTGACTGGTGGAGGGTCGTTAGCCGAACGGGTAGGACAAGGACTATAATTCTCCTTTCATTAAAATTATTAATGATAAATACTAAGTAACTAAAATCTTATTAATACCCAATCTTAGTTACTTAGGAAAATGTGAATTTGGTGCTAACCCATGAAATTACACTTTGCACTTTGCTTAAGTCGTTAGTGGAGCGTGTGTGGTTAACCGGCACACTAACCTGGACTTAACAAGGTAGGCAAAGGGTAACTTAATATTTATCATAGTATCGGTGGAGCGTGTGTGGTTAACCGGCACACTGATTAAGGGGTAAATATTAAGGGTACCAAGTATATTTGCATGGTTATTCACACCTTGTTTTGTGATCCTCGGCATCCCAGTCACAAAACCTGAAGGGCACACTCGAGATTGAAACATGCCTTTGAACAGTTCAATGAATCTCAAAGATCTAGGACTTTCAAATCCAATTAAAACCTAATAAATTATTTCGTTTTTCATGGTGGAAATTGGTGAATCGTCATTCACCTACCTTCAAATATTTTATAGCTTGGATTACGGCATCCCTCTTCTAAATTATAAAATAGTTTGTTGGGTCCTAGCCTTAATATTTCATATTGGGTGTCATATTAAGGACTTTAAATCAACTATCTTGAATAACTCCCAAAAAGATGTCTGGTCTAGACATTTATGATCTTCCCAAATCTCTTGAAACAAGCTTTCCTAAATGAAGATGATGTCCCATGGATATCATACTTCTTTCACCTCCTCCAATTATTCTCCCTAACCCACAAGTTCCTAAAAAGTTTAAGGTCACTCAAGCCCTATTGGCAAGGCAAGGTCTAGGTGTGATCACATCTTGGAGATGTAGTCACATATTGACAAGCCGGGAGAGTTCGGTGTCAAAGTCTTGAGAAAGTTGGTGGCTCAACTACTTTCTAAGTCACATAGTGAGTTCTTTTGGGAATCCTATGAAACAGACTAAGACAAGACCCTTAATGATCTTATCTATTTGCTAAGATCAACTTCCTAAAACGCTATGGACATTGACAATGATGACATTGGATATCCAGTAAAGCTCTCTCTTCCCAATGGAAAGGGATCGGCCATAGTCAACTCGGTTGACCCAATGGTAAAGAGAAAGGTGAAGTCTGAGATAGTCCCATTATCAAGGGTCCATAGGTAACTATTGCCAAAGGAAGGGGCATTGGTTACGAAGCTGCCAAATTTACCTAAGGATGTTAAAGTCAATAAGTTTGGCTCTACTTCAGGTAAAGTCCTTTGTCTAACTCTATTAAGTACATGTTGATTCTGATCGCGAAGATGGATTTCAATCGCATGGTTCGGTGATCAGAATTTTGGGCTATTACTTAAGAGTTATGATATTTATATTGCTTAGGAATAGATAACAACAAGGTTTTCATATGGATTGTAAGGATAAGTTTTTCCGCAAAGTTTTAAAATAAAAGAAAAAGGTTTTGATTTTATTTATTTTAAGTATCCTTACAATGGCATTTGTGAAAAGTTGTTGCTTATAAGATTCCATTGATAGCAATATTGGAAAAATGGATTTGATTCTTTCGGTTGTGGTAGTGTCTAATATTACCAAATAAGGAAAGATTCTCATCACCCAAGGTTCAATTGGACCGAAACTTGCAATCATGCAAGTTGTATAGTATGATGAATGAGAACTTTCAGCTTGGAAAATTAAGACTAATTCCTTATGTGAATAAGGAAAGGACTAAAGGAATCGAGTACACATTTTTGTGCACTGGTCATGTCCACCACAAAGATCGATAAGACTATTCGTCATGATTTACTAAAGTTTAGTAAATATGGTTATACGTACAAGTTTAAGTATAATTCTGAAACATTGGAAAAGTCTCAATGTATGGCAGAACGAATAAGAAGAATCAACTTAGGCAGAAAGATAAAAGTTTCTCAAATCTGAAAAGATGGGAGAGTACTTTAGTATCATGTTTTGTGATCATCTTAATGATTAAAGAACCATATCACAATTGGTCTTCTAAGGACATCTTAGTGCATTTTTATGGCTAAGAAGAGGAGTCATGAATTGTTGAAATGGTTAAATCAAGAAGATGAGTCATACCTCGTTCCAAAACTATTCTTAGAGTCATGCTCCAAGATTGTAATTTGAGTGACACATCTTAAAGAAAGGTTCAAAACACTTGTCAAATATAAGAGTAAAAGGGTCCTACTCTTCTACATTTGAAATTGGTAAGTTGTGATGTTTTGGGTTAAACAAAGACCAACTTAGGCCAAGTGTGTGAAGTGTTTGTATTGATAAAGAATCCGTACTATCTCTTGTATATTTGACAAGAGAGTCTTATATGTCAAGAGGACAGTGGGAGTCTTAAAGGTCTTGAAAGTCTCAAGAACTAATCAAGAATAAAACCTGTAGTTTAACACTAGCACACGACGTGAGGTTTATAACCTATCGTGTTGACATATTTCTATTTCTGTGCCCATTCCAGTTAAAGTTGGATTTGCATATGAGTTCTTAGAGTTCTCAGTTGGTTGCATAACAACTTAGAAGCAATGGCAGGCCCTTGAGCTGCCAGGTGGCTAAAAGTTAAGATTGCATAAGTTCAGTCCATATGAGTTTGGATTTGTCATTATCCTTGTCTTGTGACTATGGTTTTGACGATTCACATGGATAAGAACACATACACCATAAAATATAAGGGTCATAAGGTTTCTCTCCGATTCATGAAAATGATGGTGAGGAAACACTTCCACCAAGTAGATTTGAAGCAGATGGAAAAAGGTCTAAACAATTGAGACTATGATTACGGCATCCCTTTTCATAGTTCTGAAATTGTTTAGACACACATGCATGCTATCTAAGGAAAGGTGTATGATTTTGATAAAGTTTTATCAAAGCAATCTCGTATCAGAAGTCTGAACTTTGGTAAGAAAGTCAATAAAGTATTGATTTCTAGAAGTCCAGCTGATTTATGAGTACATGTCAAAGCTAGTGGGAGCATAAGTGTTACGCTAATAATCATCATGTTAGTGGGAGCATGATAATTATGATAAGTATTGCAAGTTAGCAATGTTAATTATAGAAAACAAAAGTTCAACTCGTGACGTTGCAAGGGTTGAAAAAGTTGTTTTACTATAATTAAGGGAGAGGAAATTATACTTCATTTCAATTCTAAAAGCTTAGATTGAGATTTTAATCGTATTTAATCAAGGATATATATATATATATATATATATATATATATATATATATATATATATATATATATATATATATATATATATATATATATATGAATTTCATGTTGGAATGGCTCAACATAAGGAAATTCTATATATGGGTCCATTATTTGCGTTCTAAAATTCGATTATGATTACGGCATCCCTTTTCATAATCTGAATTTTGAGAACTTGGCAAATTGAAATGGAAATATTATAGCAAAAGACTGGTTTAGTCTTTATGTGAGACATCATGAATCGTGTCCCATATGCTTCGGATATAGGATCGATTACATGTGCTATATTCATCCTTTCTAAAATTTTCCAAATGCCTGAGGCATTATGAAGGGAAAAGGTCTAGAATTGGATATGACTAAAATGATTAAGCAATTGTCGAGGACAATCTAAGGTTTACCAAAGATTGGTTGCTCAAGGACAGTTGGAAGTATAATGTTAATTCTGGAAGGACCATATTGACATAATCTGTAAGGAGGCAACTCTTGTTCAGAAGTGATAGTCAAAATGGAATATGGAAATGTTTCCAAGTTAGAAATTATTCAATCTGTGTAAGATTAGGAAATTTAATGAAAGAAGGATGTTTCCAAGGAGCTGATCTCCTTTGGAATGCTCTGTAATGATTGTTGTCAAGTCTTTCTGACTTTGTGCATAATCATTAAGAGGATCAATGCATATAAGTTTAGAATCTAACAGATTTTAGTAAATGGCATGAATTTGGAATTCTTGCATTTGCAGAAAGGATTTGGGACTGTGAAAAGAGGATCATTGGAGTGATGTTCAATTGATCTATTTTACAAAGTAAAGATCATAGACAAACATAGTATGCATACTTGGTGTATGGCATGACTAGTGTTTAGAAAACATAGTGTACATGCTTGGAGCATGGGACAACTATTGTTTTAAATTCAAGTATAAAGTTGATAAAACCGAAACAGTGAATAATGAGTAATCAGTATGGTGATAAATAAAAGTGTTTATTTATATTCATAGGGTTTGATACCATATTTGATTCATTTATTCTTGTGTTTCACTTTGCATGTTTTGACTTCCAGAATAACTAAGTCGCTCTTCCTGAATGATTAAGTTATTCAAACCATCCACAGTCGGTCATATGTTGGAAGTAGATATGAATTAAGACTGTCATGGGTTGGTTTGTAGAGGTCCAAGTTGGTGGACAAAGTGGTGCTACAACACTCATGAGTGCTCATAAGTTCTGAGTATTGGATTCAACCCGCGCTCATTTGAATCACTTCATGGATTTTATCACGAGTGATCATGAGACGATAATATCTTATATTCTTCAAACCTAGAGATATGAGTTGTTACTATGAGTTGGTTATACATTGATTGCACGAAAACGCATTGGTAACTCGATGTTATAAAACGTGCCTTTGTGTATGATTCAACAAGTAGTAGAACAAGCCATATGAGTCGAAGTTTATCCATTCCTTTTACCTTCGGGATAAAAGCGATATCTGTGGGCCCCTCGATGATTTAAAGATGATACATGTGAGTGCTTGGCCAAGCCAGGACCGATTTGATTTGTTCAATCAGTCAATCATCATGAATCGGAAATCGGGAAACAACAAATGGACAGAGAGAATGATTGATAATCCATGTCTCAGTCCATATGATATCTAGAATGGAGGAATATATGATCCCTTATCTAATGGACAAGTCATTGACAAAGGTCAGAGTTCATCGACAAGGTCAGAGTTCGACAGCAGCTTTTGAGAGCTACGATTGCTGATCGGTTCCTGAAGTCATACGCAATAATAGTTTTAGACTTATCCAAGTGGGAGACTGTTGGATTAATGTCTAAGTCCATAACTATAATTGGTAAGATTTGACCCGACCCGGCATGGTCCATTTGGGTTGCATGGCATCATGCATTTGGATAGACTATAATGAGAGAAATAACACTTAAGGTTGGTTAATATATTATAAGTTCTAATATATTAATAAGGTTATTTAATTAGTATTGATCAAGAATTAATTTGGAATTAATTAAGTGATCAAAAGGAGACTAATTAAATATATGGGTTGATTGTGTAAGTCATTCATTCTTATATATGTGGGCTTGTGATCCAAGATTCCTTATGTTGGACTAAGTCCATGGGGTGACCCATGGATACTCCATGGAGGTTAAAATCCATGGAGCATAAGGAATGGGTAAATTTATGAGTTACATGGTGTAACCCTAATAGCCACCATATAAAAGAATCCCATGGCTCAAGAAATCGTGCACTAATGTGTGAGTGTGAGGGCTAGACGATTTCAAGGAGTGTTCAAGTTTCTCTCAAGTTATTCCAAGTGTATTTGGTGTTGTGTGAACCATTTGAGGTGTCACACTTGGGGCACTAGGCACTCAAGCTTCATGAAGACATTCTACATCAAAGAGGTATGTATTCTATCTTGTTATATTTATTATTTTGTATGCTAGATTAGGATAATACCTTGGATGTTCATAATTGTATGTATAATAGAGAAAACATAGATCCAAGGTATTTAGGGTTGCATGTACACGTAGGAGTGTTAGAATGCTCATAACCCAACAAGGACGATCATCAGCAATATCAATCTCTAATGGATAATCCAGCTCCCCCAGAGCATAGGAAAACCTCTTGTTGAGCGCAAGAGATACAAAGGATCGGGTAGCCCCCGAATCAAACAAAACCAAAGCAGAGATACCGTTCACAAAGAACGAACCTAAAAACAAAACACACAAATATTAGTAAGAAAATCAACATAAATAAAGAGATAAGGAGAAGATACATACCCGTCACCACATTAGGTGATGCACGAGCCCCTCGACTGTCAACTAAAATTCCATGCTCCTCACAACAGGCGCCTCCGCCTTGCCTTGACGGCCATCTATAATCCACAAGGTTGCCAAAGCGGGTGCTACAACTAGTCCTGCCGCTGCTAAACTCGGACAATCAACTTTTTTATGGCCCCTCTGATTGCAATGAATGGAAATCAGACTCGATCCTTGGGTGGTGGCTGTGCAATCCCAACTAAAATGTCGAGTCTTGTCGCAGTTGTAGCAGCCTGAACCACCTCCCCTGCAAGCTCCATCGTGCGACTTTCCGCACTTGTCACAACAGCCCCAGCCATGTTGGCCCTTCGATATCAAATCAAAAACCATGGTCCTCTTTCCCGAACCTTCAGAACCCTGAACCTGATCCGCCTTCCTCTTCTTCTCCATCTCCAATTCAATCTTCCTCTCTCTGGCTCTTGCCACCATATCCTCCAATGTTCTATGACTGGATATACTCACAAACTGCCTGATGTCGCTCCTTAGCATTGATGGGTTTTAGGTAAAACAAATAAACTAGAAAACAATTCCTAAGTTCACATGCAACCTACTTTGGATCTATGTTTTAACTATTGAACATACAACTTTGAATTGCAAAACAAGAACCCTAGAGGAGAGAGGCTAATTTCGAAATTAACAAACTAGGGTTTAGAGTTTACATACCTTTCAATTGTTATAGCAAACAATTGATATTTCCTTGATCTTGATCTTGATCTTCTTGGAAGCTTTAGCACCACAAGTGTAATGCCTCTAATGGAATCACACCCAATTCAATCTTCCTCTCCATCTCCAATTCAATCTTCCTCTCTCTGGCTCTTGCCACCATATCCTCCAATGTTCTATGACTGGATATACTCACAAACTGCCTGATGTCGCTCCTTAGCATTGATGGGTTTTAGGTAAAACAAATAAACTAGAAAACAATTCCTAAGTTCACATGCAACCTACTTTGGATCTATGTTTTAACTATTGAACATACAACTTTGAATTGCAAAACAAGAACCCTAGAGGAGAGAGGCTAATTTCGAAATTAACAAACTAGGGTTTAGAGTTTACATACCTTTCAATTGTTATAGCAAACAATTGATATTTCCTTGATCTTGATCTTGATCTTCTTGGAAGCTTTAGCACCACAAGTGTAATGCCTCTAATGGAATCACACCCAATTACTAGCAAGAAGGAAAGTAGAAGAAGAGAGAGGAGAGGGAGTATGCAATTTCGGCCAAGGTATTCTTCCAAAGAATCAGTACCTCAAATGTGAGCCAGTAGGCTCCTTAAATAGCTGAGGGATCTAGGGTTTAGGGAAAACCCTAGTTATCCCTTGCTTAGGGCCTAAGCAAGATCCAAGGCCTTATCTTGGACCCCTTGGACGAATTCTCTAGGGTTTCCCCTAGGGTTTTCGTCCACCCCCTTCCAAGGGAGTTCTGGATCCTTCCATTCAACTATCAGTTAATTGCAAACTAGTCCCTGCACTTTATAATTAATTCTTTTAACCCCAAAATCAATTCTGATTAATTTCTGGCTAACAATTAATTAAACATAATGATTTCTAATTAATATATTAATCCATTAACATATTAATAAATCAATTATATATATATATATATATATATATTAATTTATTAATCTTATAAATTAATATCTCTCCTTTCATAATTTCCTTGTCCAGTTGCTAGGTTGAGGGCAACCCAAAAGGACTGTGCTGCTATCAATTCAAGTACATACCAATTATAGTTATGGGCTTAGACACCTAATCCAACAGTCTCCCACTTGGATAAGTCTGTAACTATAATTGCTAGTATGCCTTCTAAATTTGACCAGCAAATTGTAGCTTCCAAAAAGCTGCTGCCGAACTCTGACCCAATCAGTTACGTGTCCTAAAATAAGTGATCATATAACCCTTCATTCTGCTTGATATCCCCAGACAAAAGACATGGAATGTAATCAATCTGTTTGTCCAGAATCTATGTTTCCCGATTCCTGATTTGTGATGATGTAGGACTTCTAATCGAACACATCAATTTAGTCCTGGCTGGGCCCAGCACATAAGTCAACACCAAATCATCGAGGGGCCCACAGATATCGCTTTTCCTGTTAGGGCAAAAGGAACGAATAAACGTTGACTCATGTGCTTGTATCTTTTACTCATCAAATTATGCATGACAATACGTTTTATAACACCAAGTTACTGATGCGTTTTCGTATCACCAATGCACAACCAACTTGTAAATTACAACTCATATATCTTCGTTTCAAGATTATAAGATATTATCGTCTCAGTATTACTCGTGATGAATTCCATGAAGTAATACTCTGAGCGAGGGTTTATCCAATACTCAAATCTCAATTTCTGAGTACTCATGAACATTGCAGCAATTCTATTGCCATGTCTATCCTTAGACAATCTGCAATCCAATTCATGACAGTCTTAATTCACTACTTACTTCCAAGAGTACGAGCGACTGTGGAGTTTGAATAATCTCATTATTCAGGAAGTAAAACATGCAAAAATGAAACACAATAATAAACAATTGACAAAAGGTAGTAGCCAAACTTATAAATAATACTTTATTATTTAATCACCAAAAGTCAATTACATTTACTTTGTTACAAGTTTCAAAAACTAATCTAACTACTAAAACTAATATCATCTTTCAGTCCTATGCTCCGAGCATGCTGAATATGCTTAGCCCTACTCAGACCCTTTGTGAGAGGATCTGCTGGGTTATCTTCAGATGACACCCTCTTTACTATAAGATGGCCTTCTTCTACTCTATGTCTGATGAAATGGTACTTTCTGTCGATATGTCTGGTCTTACCATGATCTCTTGGTTCCTTTGTCAAGGCAACCGCTCCTTCATTATCGCAGAACAGTTCCATAGGCTCCTGGATGGTTGGAACAACTCCGAGATCCCCGATGAAGTTCCTCAACCAAGCTGCTTCTTTCGACGCTTCACTTGCTGCTATGTACTCTGATTCACAAGTAGAATCACCCACCGTATTTTGCTTGGAACTCTTCCAAGTAACTGCTCCTCCATTCAGTAAAAACACCCAGCCTGACTGAGAACGGAAGTTATCTCTATCCGTCTGAAAGCTGGCATCACTGTAACCATCTACTCTCAAAGTATCACTGCCACCAAGCACAAGGACCCAGTCCTTTGTCCTTCGCAAATACTTGAGTATATTCTTAACTGCTACCCAATGAGCTCTACCTGGGTTTCCCTGATAGCGACTGACCATGCTTAAAGCAAATGCCACATCAGGGCGAGTACATGTCATAGCGTACATGATCGATCCGACAGCGGAAGCATAAGGTACACGACTCATGTCATCTATTTCAACATCTGAACTCGGGCATTGAGTCTTACTCAATTTGGTATTGCTCTGGATAGGTAGCTCTCCCTTCTTGGAGTTTTCCATACTAAACCTCTTTAGTACCTTATCCAAGTATGTGCTCTGACTAATTCCAATTAGTCTCTTCTTTCTATCTCTCAATATTCTAATCCCAAGAATATAGGCAGCTTCTCCAAGGTCTTTCATGGCAAAACACTTTCCAAGCCAAGACTTAACTTCTTTCAAGGTTGGAACATCGTTACCAATGAGTAATATGTCATCGACATATAACACCAGAAAAGTTACTATACTCCCACTAGCCTTGATATACACACAAAACTCATCTTCACTTCTAGAGAAACCAAACTCTTTGACTTTCTCATGGAAGCAAAGATTCCAACTGCGAGATGCTTGTTTCAATCCATAAATGGATTTCTCAAGCTTGCACACTCTATTGGGGAACTTTGCATCAACAAAACCCTCTGGCTGACTCATGTAAACATCTTCAGCCAACTTCCCATTAAGGAAAGCAGTTTTGACATCCATCTGCCAGATTTCATAATCATGGAAGGCAGCTATGGCGAGCAATATCCTAATAGATTTAATCTTAGCTACTGGTGAGAAGGTCTCATCATAGTCAACCCCTGGGGTTTGAGTGAAACCTTTTGCAACCAGTCGAGCTTTGAATGTGTGCACATTCCCATCCATGTCTGTCTTCTTCTTGAAGATCCATTTGCACCCAACTGTCTTGCGACCTGGTGCACTATCAACCAAATTCCAAACTTGGTTGTCATACATGGACTTAATCTCGCTGTCCATTGCCTCTTTCCACTTGGAAGCCTCTGGGCCTGCCATTGCTTCCTTATAAGTGACTGGTTCATCTAAGTTTACCAGTGTTCTGTCACTTATGAATGTGTCACCATCTGAAGTAATATGAAAACCATACAACTCAGGTGGCACACTCAGCCTAGTGGATCTTCTAAGAGGTAATGAGTTATCAATTGGTTCAACAGGAACTGTTTCCTCTGGTTGAATGCTAGTGTCATCTAAGGTTCCTTCATTGGCTGACTCTTGAATTTCTTCAAGGTCAATAGTGCTCCCACTGTCCTCTTTGAATATGAGCTCTCTTTCAAGAAAAACTCCTCTTCGTGCTACAAAGACCACGTTCTCACTAGGCCTGTAGAACAAATATCCAAAAGACTGCTTTGGGTAACCAATGAAAACACATTTCTCACTTCTAGCTGCTAGCTTGTCGTGAGTCTCTCGTCTTACGAAAGCTTCACAACCCCAGACTTTAATATGTGCTAACGAGGGAACTTTCCCTGTCCACATTTCGTGAGGTGTTTTGGCAACCTTCTTTGTAGGGACAAGATTGAGGATGTGGGCGGCTGTCTCTAAGGCATACCCCCAGAAGTGAATAGGAAGCGAAGCCCGACTCATCATAGAACGAACCATGTCTAACAAGGTTCGATTGCGCCTCTCAGCTACACCATTTAACTGTGGTGTCCTAGGAGGAGTCAATTGTGAGACTATCCCACATTCTTTCAGATAGTCGTTAAACTCGATACTAAGATACTCCCCGCCTCTATCGGATCTAAGTATCTTTATCTTTCTGCCCAATTGATTTTCGACTTCATGCTTAAACTCTTTGAACTTTTCAAAAGTTTCTGACTTATGCTTGATCAAGTAGATATATCCATATCTGCTATAATCGTCAGTGAAAGTCACATAGAATCGATTAGCATCTCTTGTAGTTGATCTGAAGGGCCCACATACATCTGTGTGTATGAGATCCAACAGACCTTCACCTCTTTCACAAGACCCTGTGAATGGTGATTTTGTCATCTTTCCCAAAAGACAAGATTCACACATATCATCTGACTTTAGGTCAAATGATTCCAACACTCCATCCTTTTGGAGTTGGGCTATGCGTTTCTTGTTAATGTGTCCAAGACGACAATGCCACAAGCATGCCTTGTCTACACTATTAGACAAGTCAATATTAAGTACACTATTTCCTAGGCTATCAACACAAGTCACTGTTTCATACACACCATTACAAGGCAAAGCTTCAAACATAAAAACACCATTCTTATAAACAGAAATTGAACCATTCAAATCATTAAAAGAATATGTAAAACCTTGTCTGAACAATGCATGAAATGAAATAATGTTTCTCGTCATCTCAGACGAATAGCAACAATTTATTAAATCTAATCTAACATCATTACTAAGCAGAAGCTGATAAACTCTGATCTTGGTTACTGGTGAAGACTTTCTGTTTCCCATGATCAGGTTTATCCTTCCTCGCTCTATCTCCTCACTTTCCTTTAGACCCTGCAAATCAGAACAGATATGAAAACCACATCCTGTATCAAGGACCCATGAACGAGAAGATAATGAGTTATTAGCAGAAATAGTGTAAATACCTGCCGAAGATGGCTTCACTTTGCCATCCTTGATATCTTGCAGATATTGTGGGCAAGATCTCTTCCAATGCCCCTTTTGGTTGCAGTAAAAGCAAACTGCCTCTTTTGGATCAGAAACATGGGGAGTGGAACCATTGGGCTTAGCCTTTGGGCCATTACTAGATGACCCAGCTTAAGCCTTGCTCTTCCAGTTTTGCTTGGGAGGACCTTTCCTCTTTTTCCCCTTTCCCTGTCCGATAGCCAAAACAGGGGCACTCGTAGGTGTGGAGGGTATACTTTTACCCTTCATCCCTGCATCAGCTGTCTGCAACAAGTTGTGCAATTGGGCCAAGGTCTGCTCAGTATTGTTCAAATGGTAAGTTAGAATAAACTGACCATAACATTCAGGAAGTGAGTTCAAAACCATGTCAATGGCCAATTCCTCATCAAAGTGAATATTGAGCTTGACCAAACGCTCTATGTAGCGTTGCATTCTTTGCACATGTGACACAACCGACTCCCCATCTTTCATCTTGCAAGCCATGAGTGACTTGACTACTTCGAACTTTTCTTGACGAGCTCGCTTATGGTACTTTTCCATAAGGTCCTTGTTCATCTCGAAAGGCCAGTAGTCCTCATAGTACCTCTGCAGTTCTGGGGACATAGTTGCCACCATGATGCATGCCACTTTGGTAGCATCATCGTAATGTTTCTTGTAGGCAGCAAGATCTTCAGGAGTAGCTTCATTCTCATCAAGCTCTTTGAGCTCCTTTTCAAGAACATATTCTTTGTTCTCGAAACGAAGAGCCATCTTGATGTTGCGCATCCAATCGTTATAGTTTGAGCCATCCATAACGACTTTGGAGCAGATATTGAGCAAAGAGAAGTTTTGGTTGGAGGAGGACGAAGCAGAAGTGTTTCCAGGAGTAGACATCTGAAAAGAAAGAAAGTTTTAGTTAGATTTCAAGATACCTTAATAAAATAACCCAAAGATATAATATCAAGGTTAGGATCCAACTATGAAGATTCACAACTTAGAAATGGGATGCCGAGATCCAAGTGCAAATTTCATAAAGGTAGGTGAATGACGATTCACCAATTCCACCATTAGACGAAACAAACGAAGTGAAATTCCTAATTCTTTTGAGATACATTGAAACTATTCAATGGCATGTTTTGATCTCAGATTATGCTCTTCTATTTGTGACTGGGATGCCGAGGATCACAAACAAGATGTGAATAACCATGCAAATGTGCTTGGTAACCTCATTGTCTTTATCATTAACTATTGATGTGCTGGTAAATCACACACGCTCCATCAAAATGACAATTATGAGATACCCATTACTACTCTTTATTGGTGCCTTTTAGTGTGCTGGTTAACCACACACGCTCCACTAACGACCAATAAAGCATAATGTGCAATTTCATGGATTAGCATACTTTTCACATTTTTCCTAAAGTAACTAGAGTTGGGATTTTGAAAATAATGTTCTAGTACTTTCTTTAATATCATTATACTTTTAATGAGAAGTAGTTGTCCTATCAAATCTGTTCTGCTAACGACCCTCCACTATTCAAGGAAGCGGTGGGTGAGAGTGGACACCCATTCAACTACCATTTTATAGGCAGTTTCCTTATACCCCCCTTATAGATTAGCTTCGTGAATGAGGCATACTAGCGATTTGACTGACCATATTCTTATACATATATAATATTAAACTTTTAATTATAATATATATATAAGGTGTGTTTTAAAACATTTTAAAACTTCAAGGGTTTATAAATTTCGAAATTTAAGCTATTAAATTTAAATTTAAATAAACCAATTAACTAGATTTAATATTTATCTTTTAATTAACTATTAATCAAATTATTAAATCTTGTAAGGATTATCTAATTAAATTAATCCATTAATTTAATCCTAATCCTTATCCCTCTAAATTTCGAAAAATAGGGTAAGGATAATTATCCAATTAATCTAATTAAGTAACAATTATCCAAAACAAGAAACCCTAAAACTTCTAAGCAAATTTCGAAATTTACAAGGGAGGAGGCTAGGGTTTTCAAAACCCTAACCCTAATTTCGATTAGGGTTCTTTGGAGGCTAGGGTTTTCGAAAAAACCCTTTGATCCAAAACCCTAGAAATCGAAAATTTGGCCTTTAGGGTTTAATAGCTATAAACCCTAATTTGCAATTCAACAATTGTAGCAATTCAATTTAAAACAACAATGGCTCTGATACCACTGATGGGTTTTAGGTAAAACAAATAAACTAGAAAACAATTCCTAAGTTCACATGCAACCTACTTTGGATCTATGTTTTAACTATTGAACATACAACTTTGAATTGCAAAACAAGAACCCTAGAGGAGAGAGGCTAATTTCGAAATTAACAAACTAGGGTTTAGAGTTTACATACCTTTCAATTGTTATAGCAAACAATTGATATTTCCTTGATCTTGATCTTGATCTTCTTGGAAGCTTTAGCACCACAAGTGTAATGCCTCTAATGGAATCACACCCAATGACTAGCAAGAAGGAAAGTAGAAGAAGAGAGAGGAGAGGGAGTATGCAATTTCGGCCAAGGTATTCTTCCAAAGAATCAGTACCTCAAATGTGAGCCAGGAGGCTCCTTAAATAGCTGAGGGATCTAGGGTTTAGGGAAAACCCTAGTTATCCCTTGCTTAGGGCCTAAGCAAGATCCAAGGCCTTATCTTGGACCCCTTGGACGAATTCTCTAGGGTTTCCCCTAGGGTTTTCGTCCACCCCCTTCCAAGGGAGTTCTGGATCCTTCCATTCAACTATCAGTTAATTGCAAACTAGTCCCTGCACTTTATAATTAATTCTTTTAACCCCAAAATCAATTCTGATTAATTTCTAGCTAACAATTAATTAAACATAATGATTTCTAATTAATATATTAATCCATTAACATATTAATAAATCAATTATATATATATATTAATTTATTAATCTTATAAATTAATATCTCTCCTTTCATAATTTCCTTGTCCAGTTGCTAGGTTGAGGGCAACCCAAAAGGACTGTGCTGCTATCAATTCAAGTACATACCAATTATAGTTATGGGCTTAGACACCTAATCCAACAAGCATATCATGATACCTCGCCTTCTCTATCTCCTCGCCTGCCACATACTGCGGAACCAATAACACCCTCTCACGGAACATAGCGGTGATCTCTACCACCGTCTCAGTAGTCTGGCGAATGTCCTGAAACTCCCTCACCAACTGTTGGAACTCAATCACGGGTGCAAACTCAGCCCGAAACCTCATCACAAAATCCTCCCAAGTCATCGACTCAACTGCCTCACCTCCCAAGGCGTGCCCAACCTCCTTCCACCAATCTCGAGCTCTATCTTTCAGAAAACAGGATGCAAGTCTGACCTTTGCCCCCTTGGGGCAACAGCTAGTGCGGAAGGCGTTCGTGACATCCGCTAACCAACGCTTTCTCGCAATCGGGTCCTTCTTCCCGAAGAACTCTAGAGCCCCACATACCCGGTACTCACAAAAAGTCAAAGTGCGATCTCCCATCATCGCCACCATCTCAGAATGAAAAGCGCTCATCCAGAATCACCATGATATCCTCCTTGATCGTACCGAAGATCACAGGAGTCTGCTTAAGAATACTGCGGGTAATCTCTGATTAAATGAACTCCCGCATATGATCATCCATAAACCCACCCCAGAGCCAGAACCCGAACCATCACCAGTACCAGAACCACGACCATAACATCCTCGAGTGACCACCATACTTAAAATAAACCATATAAACCATCAGAATTACTCGGAGAATCCTACATTCTACAAGCTTTCTGGTAACATTGTGACTTTCCTTGACTCGAGTATGGATCCTTTGCTTCCAGTAGTACAGGCCCATACTACCTTCCACATCTATCCGTACTTTCCTCAAGAATCGCCCTGAATCCCCTAAGTTACTTCCCTATCAATCCAAACAACCCTTATCAAAACAAGACTCTCGGCATTGAATCACCTCCTAGGTTTTCATAGGGCTACCACCACACCACTCTCTGCTATCAACTGCATAAGGAATTCCCCCTAAGACCCTATAATTATCTTACGAATACAATTACATACCACCAACACCAGATAGTTCTTCGAATGAAAGGTCTCACACTACAACGGTTGGACTCAAACAATAGTTGCGCAATAGGGTTAAACCTAACCTTCTAAAATTATCTAATCTCATTAATATGTAACTTATCGTGTTCGTTTACTAGTTAGCTGATGTTAATGGGAACTCCTAAAAGCACGAAGCAAGCAGCATTCGAGAATTGAGTAATCGGAGTTAAAGCATAACCTAAATAGGTCATCCTATCACTGACTGATTAGTACTAGCATGCAAGTCTACAAGCTCATACAGTAGGCATATAAAAGCATCTCTCCTAGCATTCTATCATAAAATCCTGAGTAGATCCTTAGCCATAATCTAGCATGTGATTTACAGATTTACAATTCAAAGCATATCACAAAACATGTGTGGGTATTTTGGGAAAACTTACTTGAGCTCGGTCGATTGCATGCACCACACACCTTTCTTTTATAAAAATTTCTTTTATAAAACATTTCTTCTTATAAAAAATCTACGAAATCCTCAGTTTGAGTTCAAGCACACCCGAGAGTGTGCCCGAATCCCTCAAACCAAGGCTCTAATACCAACTTGTAACGTCCCAAAACTCATAACCATTTTTTTTGTTATTATATTAAATGACATATCAACCACACGTGTTATCAAAACCATAGGGAAATCATAGTGTATCCATAATCATCTGTCACAACTAGCAATTTAGGGCTAAAATTCCTACCTTTGTACAAGATGATGTCTTTGTGTAATCTTGTAACCCCACTTTGTTATAAGCCAAATTTCAATACCATACAAGTTATACATCCAAAATTGTGTTTCAAGTCGAAACTTCCTCGTGCAAGCCCAAAATCTAACCCAATAAGCTATGATCACTCAACTTTGGGCCTTAGCCCAAAGCTTCTCAGCCCAAGTCCCTAATTAGGCCAAGACTCTCCTATTGGGCCTTTATGGGCCAATAACCCCTCAACATGATCCTTGTGGGCCGTAAGACTCTTATTGGGCCTTATTGGGCCGTGAACATCTTCCTTAGACCATAGTGGGCCAAATACCTCCATTAAGTATTATTTGGGCCGAAAACACTCTAATGGGCCTTGTAAGGCTGAAAAATCACTATTGGGCCCCTATTAGGCCGAAAACTCTTTCACTAAATCTTTTTGGGCTGAAAACTCATAAATGGGCCCTAATGGATCGAAAATCTTTATTGGGCTCTCTCACCTAAACCAAAAACTTTCATTGGGCCAAATCCATTTCATGTGGGCCTAGTGTTGGACCGAACCCATTCTTGGACCGATCCAAGCCCAAAACTCGAGCAAACCACATACCTTTATTAGGCTTAAGGAGTTCTCGGCTACCCTTCCAATCCAAGCCCAATTTCTTTCTTTTCTCCCCTCTTCAAAAATCTGATCGGCCCTTAAATAAATAAAACAAATAAAAGGGGGGTTGACTTTGGTGGTGCCACCTCCATATTATTCAGCATATAACAAGGCAATTATTTTTCATACTTCCATGTAAGATTGTATTACCCAACATGCTTCAAGACTAATCTCTCTCTTCTCTCTTCCTCTCATCGGCCGATAATCTCCCTCTCACTCTCTCACAATTCATTTCAAGACTCACTCCCATTTCATAATTCTCTCAAGCCCCATTATTCTCTCAAGAAAAATCCTCTAACTCTTCTCCTCCTCTAATTTTCATGGGTTGTGTGTGCATCCAAGAGGTTCTTTTCAAACTTTCATAAACTTGGTAAGTTTATATCACACTCAAGTTGTTTTAATTCCAATTTACACTAAGATTACTCCTCAAGTAACTCCATTTTCATGATTACACTCTTAGAACACCAAAACTCCACAAATCTCTTCAAGGAAGCAAGCTAGGGCCGAAAAACCTCCTTCCTCTTCCTCTTCAAAACTGAAAAAGCCCCAAGGTGAGCTTCATACCCCTTGTTTTCGAGTTTTGCCTTCTTTGGGGGGGGGGGAGGAATACAAGGCAAAGTCTTGTGTAAATCTTTGTATATTTGTTTGCATGTGCATGTGTTGTACGATATGGGTGTTAAATGTTGTGAAATCCATGTTAAGAGTCCAAGAACTCGAGATTTTTGGTTAGACCTCAAGATGTTGGACTTAGTCATCATAATATGTTGTTAAAAATGAAAACTAGCTCCTAAATGAAACTTGTTTCATTTGATGCATGATAAATATCACAAGGATTAGTTCAAAAATTTTGTTTAAACAAAATTTTGACAAGAAAACATGGAAAATGATAAAATATGGAAGTTTTCACTAAAATAATGGGCATTTTCGGCCATAAAGACAACCAAGGGCCATTTTTTACCATTTTAGTAAAATGGGCCTTTTTAGTAAATATGGACCATTTTTGCACACTTTTGTAAAAATGGGCTATTTTTGACAACTCTAGTAAAAATAGGCCATTTTCGACATTCTTGATAATAATGGGCCATTATTGACACTTTAGATAATATTGGGCCATTTGTGAACATTTTAATAAAAATGGGCCTCTTATAACAATTTGGGTAAAAATTAGGCCCTATGCGACAATTTCATTTTTATTGGGCCTTAGATGACAAATTTTATGCTAATTCGGCCTTTAGTGACAATTTTAGTAAAATTGGACCTTTCCCGACAATTTGGGTAACAATGGCTATTTTTGACAACAATAGTAAAAATGTGATATTTTGACACTTTCGGTAAACGATTATAGTTTTATCACCTATGGTTTGTAGTCGAAATTATACACTAGTAACATTATTTATGACGTTAAATAATGAAACTCAATATTCACGTGAACTTCGTTAACGCTCTTGTGAGACACTCCTTCACTCGTACCTACCTAGTGTACATAGAAAGTCTTGTAGTTATAACCAGAGTCTCCTGGAGGGAGAGCGGGATATTGTGTATAGATCTATACGGGATTGACACCCCACACCTGAGCTGCTCGATACAGCTAGACAGGCCAGTCTAGGGTGACAATTATCTTTAGAAACCGACGCCTGAAGAACGTCAAGACATGCGCTCTCGTCATATTAGTATGGTTGTAACGACTCACATGGAGAATAACAACATTATATTAAAATTTACGCAATGCATATACTTTACTCACGTTTCGAAGTACGAATCTATGCGTCGACTATTTTGCATCAAATTTCACTACTCGGGTCTTACGGTTTGAGACCACAATTTTTCGTATAAAAGAAAATACAGGATTTTCTGGGAATCACTCTCCATACATTTTCAAACAAGATAAACAACGGATACACATGCATTTATACATGATTTAAAATGAGACTTACAAACGATTTTACAAGAAAATATTGGATTTTCTGGAAGTTACAAACTATTACAAAGTTTTTCTCACAAGCATGCTTATGAACTCACCAACATTCTATGTTGACGCTTTTCAAAACGACTTGTATTTCTCAGGAACTCAATAAGCAGGTGGACAGCTAAGGAAATTTGGATATTTGTTATATTTTTGAATTATCATACATTATGTTATTTTGGAATGTATCTCGTAAACAAATACAATGATGTAAACCATTAATGTTGATATCGTAATGTATGATGATGATGGTTGCTATGTTTCATTTACATACAATTGTTATGATATTACAAGATGAAGTCACCCGCCCCCGGACGTTTCCGCCATCCCGGTTCGGGGGTGTAACATCATCCAAAATACATCAGAGTCAAATAAGTGAAAAATCATGGTGTGTGTGATGCAATCATCCCGAGCTCTTCCCCTTCGATCTGAATGTACCTGAAACATAAACTACAAACCGTAAGCACAAAGCTTAGTGAGTTCCCCAAAATACCATACACCATACATCTACGCCGGCTCAAGGCTGTGTCGGGTCTATTTCACCCTGGGTCTATTTCACCCCCGAGTCTATTTGAACTCATATGTCAGCATAAGGTTGTATCGGGACTATTTCACCCCGAGTCTGTTTCTCCCCCGAGTCTATTTCAACTCATATGTCAGCACAAGGCTGTACCAGTTCTATTTCACCCACGAGTCTATTTCAACTCATATGTCAGCACAAGGCTGTATCGGGTCTATTTCACCCCCGGATCTATTTCACCCCACATACATATAGCACAAAGGCACACATGCATACAACACATACAGCCGGAGTCACAAAGACTACAAGCACATATAATCCCTAGTGTCCTACAGTATACGAGCAAACTCACATTAGTCTGCTGTCAGTCAAATAGATGCCCGGGCTGCTGAACCAGAGAATCCCCACACTAACCAATCAAATAAAACCATAATTAACAATCGGGTCATAAACCATAATATGGACTTAATTAACTAACCCCGACCCCCAAAGTAAAAGACCATTTTACCCTTCCCTCAATTGGCCCAAAATCTGAGGCCCAAACTCAAAGGCATAAAAGCCCAATAATGGCCCAATTCCTAAAGGACACTCACATCCTAATATGGGCCCAAATCCAAGAAGTCCCAAGATCTAATAGTGGTTCAAAATCAAAAAGACATGTGGCCCAACAAGGGCCCAAAACCCTAAAGCCCAAAGTCGGCCCAAAAAGTCAAAAGCCCACCTGGTCGCGAATGCTAAGCGTTCCCCTAGTACGCCTGGCGTACTAGGTGGCTACACTGAGTCGGGGATCCAAATGCGTACGCGCAACGTATGCTTGCATACGCCCGGTGTACGTACCCATTAAGCTCCTTTTCTATTAAGCACTTAATGCTTGCTACCATACGTCCACATTTCAGATCCAAACCTTGGAGAACGTCTTAATCCGTAAAGTCACTAACTTGGAGCCTTTTCATGGTTCCAAAGAACTTAAACCTTAGATTTGGCATCCTACTTTCACCAAATGGGCATATACTCATGCATGGTTGATCCTCAACCATCAAGATGCTAACTTTATGTACTAGGGATCTCAGAAACATCAAGAAGAGCAACGCCTAACTTCTGGAGTGGAATAACCCCACTAGATCTCATTCATGGGACCAAAAAGTGACCAAAACTCCATAATAACTAGATCTAAGCATAGAATGAGCAAGGTATAAGATTTATACCTCAATGAAGCTGGAAAAGATGAGTGAAATATGGATCTACAAGCTCCTCCTTGATCAAGGCTCCTTCTCCAAGCTTCTTCTTCTTGGAGTTACACTAAAAACACACCAAAACATACACAAATGTCAACTCTCTCTTGAAATGAGCTAGGTTTTCGAAGTGGGACTCTAAGGGCAATGGAGGTTGGGAAATGAGAGAACCTTGGGACATAAGACTGCTTAAATAGGGTCCAAACCCTAAAATTAAGGTTTGTCCCCTGATTGCGTACGCCCAACGTTCAAGAGGAACGCCCAGCGTACGCACCCTTCTCCCAAAATTACAATAATGCCCCCTAAGGACCAAAATTGCAAACTAATTACACACCAAGGGTCCAAAATGAAAAATACCTTGAATCGGGTGTTACAAACTCTCAAAGGGACCAAAAATATCAACAAGACCATACATGACACTTAAATGAAGATGGAGTACAGATCTTATCACCACAATGGGTCTAGAATACATAAAGATTCAACTGGAGTCCAACTCAATACATTAAAAGGGCCAAAACAAGCATATAAAGTATTAAAACTCCAAATACTCTTAGATCCAAAGATGAAACACAATAAAACAAGGATCTTTATAACTTAGAAAGGTCCAAAAGAGTAGACATGGTAGAGATCCACAAGCTTCAAGCTTCCAAGCACAACCTTTCTTGCTTTCTTCACCAAAACACACAAAATGCACAAAAAGAGGTTCAAGGAGAGAGGAGGAGCTCAAAATATGCAGGACGCTAGGTTTTGATCCCAAGGAGCTCTTGATGTGATGGAGGATGCAAAATGACCTAAACCATGGACGTAAGTTCCTTAAATATGGGGCATACCCTAGTTTTATGGGCTTGGGCTACATAGCTCACTACGCCGTGGTGACGAGTTTTCCAGATAATCATTCTAACTTCAAACAGTTATAAATTCTTCGTTCCAAATCTGTTTTCAGTGATCTTCATATGCACGCGATGGTATTAACAACCCAACATTTCTATCTAATTACTTTTGACCTATTGTATACCAAACTTAATTCATTAATACATGTAAAGAGTCCAAAATATAACTTTTTCCCCTTTTTACCCCTTTAACTCCAAAGTACAATTCAAGGGCTTAAATCACTTAACGGACATTATAAATATCTAATAAGGTCTAAAATTTATTCCCTTGAAGCCCAAGACCTTTACTCGATCAAATTAAGGTCCACTGTCCCGAAATTAGAAACATCCTAAAATCGGATGTTACAGTCTCCTAATAGGTAGAGGATTATGACTTTGATGTGATATCAAATGACGGAAACTAGGTTGATCAAATTGATATGAAGGATTTAAATGCATAAGTGTACAGTTTTGGGATTCTTTAATACAACCTTAGGTCTTTAGTAGTGGACTTGTATGATGACGTTCCTCAGTGTGGATACAAGAGCGTTGTCCTTCGATTCCTTGAGATAGGTCAAAAAGACAAGTTAGATCACCGATTAGGGATAGGTTTTTGGACATGGGATCCCATGGGCTTCAAGCGAAGGATGCTACTTGTCGGAGGCGTTTGTCTTAAAAGGTGGGGGTATATAGGCTAAGGCGAAGTTTGGAAAGGTAGACAAATAATGGGTCTACTTTGTGGATTATGTGTTTAGCCCATGGTAGGGTCGTCTACAAAGAAATTTGTTCACTCGTAATGTAAAATAAGATGTTTCTTCATGGTGATCTTAATAAAGGAAACTCAAGGTCTTAACTGGAGGGGTTTTTGGTTTATCGAGTGGATGATTAATGCATGGGTCGATATTGCAGATTTGTGTACTATTTGGAGCATTTTACAAAGCATGGAGAATATAAACGTTGTACGGGATCTGATATGTGTGCCAGGGTGGCGAAAGGTTTGGTAGAGATAAAAAAAACAAGTTTGGTGAACTTCTAAGTGTTTGGTTTGGTGTGAAAGAGTTGATCATCTCGAAAAGCTTTGATTGGTATCTGTAGTTTTCAATTTGGAGTTCGGTCGGGAGGTATACACTTCCACATATGGTTAATTTTTTTGATTGAAAGTTTGAGTAGACTACATATGTATGTCAAGGTGGAGATTTCTGAGTTTGGTCATATGAGACAAACATACAATAGTATAGTGCCTTAAAATGTAAAATGGTGAGGGGTTCCATATTCCACTTTTCTTATCTCTATGTACTCTCTTTAATTTTGTATACCCATTTAAGACATAACATGTCATTTTTTCAAAGTTTTGCTGTTGATTTCTTCCTAATTATTGTATGCTTCCGCACATTCCACAACATAAAGTATGACGATACGGCTAAACATGTAAGTGTAGTTTGTTCTTCATAAATTTGTTTAAAACTTGTAAGTTTGGTAATCACAAGAGAGTATTTAAAACTACTTAAATTGAAAACCAGTTCAATATAAATTTCTTATTTCCAACTACTAAATTAATTAAGAAAATTGTGGACTCATGTGATGTCGTTCGTTCACTATCATTTTCATATCTTTTTATGAGTACTTGGTCGAAGAGGGCAGTTGGAAGACCCTACAATTGTGTCTTAATACACACCAACCAATATAAATGGAGCTCTTCAATTGTGTTTAACAACCTATACAAGAAATATTTGCATACCCTACATGATTAAAATTAATTCACCTTTTTTTATGTTTAGACAGGCATACTTAAACATTATGTTTTATAAAAAAGAAATAGTGAACAATCTTGAACATACTGCAAGAAAGCATTAATTTGTCTTCCTAATTCATAAAAGAGAAAGGTGATTCACAAATTTATCGCCAAATAATCCTATATTTACAACAATCATCATCCCATGTCACTTGTAGAAAACCATTGAGCGTGACATAACATAAAACTAAGGGAATTTTTTTAAAAAGAATACAAAAAGGAGTAAAACAAAATCGGGAACAATTACTTAAAAATAATGCTACAAAACTATCAACCTTTGTCTTTATGCAAATTTTCTAGTAATTTTATTGCATTTTAGAAAATGTATATCAATGACTAGTAGCTAAAGCAGTCACCAAAAGACCAAGAATCAGAAATGGTTGAGCACTTGCCTGAAACCAAAGAATTAAATAATTTTAACTCAAAAATTAATAAATTAATAAATTAATAAATAATTTTACCTGATATTTGACATCATATTTCACCGGATCTTTGAGAAAGTACTTGAACTGCAGCACGAAACAATAATCATTACTTTTTAATCAAAGTAATAAATTTTATAATTTCAAAATCATATATTTAACTATTTTAAAATCATAGAATTTACCTGAAAAAAGACTTGTGGAGCAATTAACCCGAGAAGGGCTAAAGCGTAATATGGTTTACCAGCTCCTAAAAGGTAACCTGCCACCAAAAAATGCATATTACATTCATCTCAAAAAATACATTAAATATTTTTGTTAAAATAGAGATATATTATTAATTATTAATAAAGAAAAATGGTGAAACCTGCTATTGAGAGTTGAGTTATGTCTATGGCACCAACACATATCCATTTAGCTGTCTCCTCACCAAAAGCCACCGGAAGGGACTAGTTAAATATCCATAACATACCAAGGTCAAAATCGTCATATTTTATATTAATTATATCCAATTTATTGTACATAAATAATAATGAAAATTAAAAGTGTAAAGAATTAATTACCTGAAGCCCCATTTTTCTGTCTCCTTCGACACTTTTAAAGTCATTTACTATCGCAATACCAAGCTTTAAGTTAAAGAGCAAATAAAACATAAAAAAAAATAGTTAATTATGGACTTCAACCAAAATATTAAATATTATTAATAAATATTATATTTATGATGTTACAATTTATATACCCCAGCAATGCTATACAATAGTGTGAGAACTATTATGTCAGGTGTAAGTGTTCCAAACAATGCTTGACCAGCCCACCTGTAATGAAAAAGTCAAAGATGTAATATAACACATCATGTAGATTTATAGATTTGGAGTTAAGTTAATATTAGTTTAATTATTATAACAATAAAAAAAATATATTAAATAGAAAGTGAGAAGAATAAGAAATCAAACCATGGTAAGCTAATATAGCTGGCTCCTAGTGCAAAGTTCCCAAGCCATCCATTTTGTTTGAGCTGCAAACACAAAGGGAATATTAATTATTATATTCACATCTTATTCTTTTAAACCAATTAAAAAAAAAAAAAATTACCTTTAAAGGTGGAGCTGAGTAGATATAAGATATAAAGGATCCACCCAAAGCAAGATAGAACATTATAGGGAAATCATGCCCTGCCTATAACAAAATTGTCCTTGAAACTAATATTTACCTTAAATAAAAAATTAAAAAAGAAAAATAGGAAAAGACATACATACCCACACATCTAATATCCCAGCCAGAACAAGGCCTCCCAAAAGAAGTACCCAAACTTGAGTAATGACCTAAACATAAAAATTAAAAAATTAAAAAATAATAATAGATTCAAGTAATAGTCCGTTTAAATACCGAAGAAAAGAGTCAAAGTTATATTAACAAATTACAAAACTAACCTCTTGTTCAGATATGGCTCCCGAAGGAATTGGGCGATAAGGTTCATTAATAGCATCGATATCTCTATCATACCAATCATTGATTGTCTATAGAAAGAAAAACATGAAAGTATTTAGGGTTTATGATAAGTGAAGAAGAAGAATTGTTCGAGAAAATCCCAAAGAGAAAATGTTTGTTATTTCCATGATGGTAAATAAAGAATACATTCAACCCTTTATATAGGGTGGAACTAATTTTGGCCCATGAAGAACTCTGCTTAGTTGTTAATATGCTCCCATCAGTTTACAAAAGTTTAATAAAAAATAAAAAAATAATAAAAAAAAGATTACAATTTGACATATACGAGTGATTTGAACTTTTACCTGTGTGTAACCCGTTAGAAATGGGCCGGACATCATCATGCAAACAATTGATTTAGCAACATCTTCCACAGTCCAGTGGAAGTTACCTTCAATGTGAATAAAGTTATGTCACAATCTACACGGTTTTTATCTGATAATTGTTAAAATTTGTTGGCTTGAGAGATTTGTCGATGTGATTGTAATAATTTATTATATAGTGGATCTTTCTCTTTAGAGGCCATCGTTATCTTCGGTTTTGGATTTTTCCACGTATACCTTATGTTTAAGTTTCTCTATTATTTTTCATTGGACGGGTTGTTGGAATCTTTGAGGCCATTTTTCCAACAATAATGTCGTTCGTTATTTTTCTTAAAGATTTATCTTGAAAAAAATGGTAAATAAAAATGATTTAATTTAAAATTACCAGAAGCAGCAGCTCCACAGACTACTCCCCAAATTAATGGAGGCCAAGTTACAGGCTTTGTAAGTTGAACACGGATCTTCCACATATCCTGTACCAAAATTAAAATACGATGCAATGTTAAGATCCAATAGTAACCTTCCATGAAGCCAATCTTAACCTAAAAAATTAATACATAAATTATAATACATGAAGGACATAAGGAATATAAAAACTCTAACAGTTTCTTGTTTAGCTCCTTTGATGCCAAGAATTTGATTAAAACCCGATCCACTTGCAGCGGGCGCTTTCTCCGGTGCCTTTGCTTTAACTGCTAAAAAAACATTATTCATTCAGACAAGAAGATAAAAAGGGATTTTAATTAATCCAAAACAATAACACACATCTATCGATCCATTCAGTCATTTACCCCAAAAAAAAACACACATTGAATTTGAAGTCAAACTACTATTTTGATATCAAAAATTGATATCGGCTTTCAAAATTTTGGATAAATTTGTTGCTAATTACATTGAAATTTATCGCAATTACTATAATGTTTAACATAAATAATCCCAAGGGCATTAAACTGAGTTAAATGAAATTAAAACCTCAACTAACCTTCGTTTGCATCTGTCTCTGTTGCTCTGATTGTTAGTCTTCTCCCTAATCAATTCAATGAAAAGTAAATGAATTCAAACGCAAATATAAATGGATAATCTGAAAGTTGAAGAAGTTGGAAAGAGCTTCAGATTGAGCTTACGAGAACGAGATAGAGAAATGGGTGTTGCCATTGGTAAAGTACGACATCGATTAGAGTTGGAATTGGAAAGTCTAATAGAAGAAGAGACAGTATTGAGCAGAGAAGAAGCCATGGTAGCCATTGAAGGTAGGGAGAGTTATTGGGAGTTTTGGTAAGAGATAACCTGGTAGTTCTGATTCTGACTGCTACTAGTGAGACTCTACACATACTCCTGGTTCTTTTTCCTTTTTGGTATTGTAAAAAAAAAAATAATAATAATAAATAAAAAAATAATTAAATATTGTCGTTGTAGTTTGTCGAAAATTACTACTTTGTTCCAAAAAAATTAGACAAATACCATATCGGAATGGTCCAAGTTTTCCACAAGGAGACATCATTGCATAAAAAAAAAGTTTTAAAAATGTCATTTTTATTATTATCGATTTAGAATTTTCATTCTTAATAATTGCTTCTCCTACATGCCACGTGTCACTTCTATATGCTTTATCAATCCATGTGTCGCTTTTCTGGAGCTCCTCTCCCTTTGTTTCACGCTCAATCTTTTTCAATCCATTCCTCAAATCCCATAAAATCTGCTAAATTTTTAATTAGATTTCAAATTTGGTATCTTTATTGAGGATATTACGGGATTGGGTTTAAAGGAGATTAGGGATTCAATTTAATTAAACTTTCAAATCCAAATTTCTGAAATCTCGGCACCATCTACCCTGTGACGATTAACTGATTGGCATATTTCACCACAAATCAAAGCCCAATCGATTGATTCTCGATAAGGTCTACATGACTACATCAAGAATTAATGGAGATCAATTTATTGTATGAAACTGATGATGCATGATCTCAAGAAGGTTGAAGATAGGAAAATGCAAGAAAATTGAAGATGGCCATATTTTGGACTTGCTATTCAACTGGACTCCTATGTGATTTATGTTTTTAACCACTGAGTCTTTCCTTCCTCTGTATTGATTTAATTTTTATGTGTCGATGTCGAAATATTGCGGATAATGAAGGGAGCCTAATTTCAGGTAAATTGCATTTGATTAGTCCATTGACAACTATAAGATAAATGATCGTTTTCTAATTTTGTAGCTAGGTAATTCCTTTCCTCCATCTCATTTTATTCAGTTATCCTCTCTCATTCAACCGATTGATTTTATATGGTTTAACTATAAATATTATTTATATGAGTATAATCTACAGTCTTTGGTTTATTCTTCAGATTGATGGAGAGGGAGGCGAAACGTGTTGCATGAGAAGAGGTTCAAGAAGGTACAATCAATATTCGACTGATTTATATATTTTTCTATTTTTTAATTTTATCCATTTTCCTAACTTTTTAGGAACTCTCAAGTTTACCAACAATGGAGTTAAGTCACAAGGATGACAGTCCTTCTGGCCCTAATCATTTAAACCTCTGGAACCTTCTTTACACATGAAAATTGTAAGATTTCTTGATGCTTTTGTATACATCTATCAAAATTACAAGATATTGATTGTTTCTTTATATGATTTATGTTAAAATGTGACAAGTTTGATTATGCACACTACGTGCTCGATGAAATGCTTGAACAATATCTTATTTTTAATTTCTTTTAAATGTTATTAGATAGGAAGAAACTAATTCAATCCTTTATTTAGCATAATTTCTTGAATGGTTTTTACTCTAAATGTAAAAGATTTTTTTATAATTGTTGCGGTTCCGCCCTACTTTACTTGAGTATATGGCTTCATTGGCAGCGTGTTTTCCTTATCTGAAGTGCTCAGTATAAATGTTGGAGCAACCAAGCAACCAATTCACTTCAGCATCCGAAGATTTGGTAAATACTTGCTTATGTGATTTTTTGATTTGATAGTAAGTGTTTTATATGAATGCATATAGGGTGTTTAATGAAATGCCTGTTAGGATTGGACAACAGGATTGAGTATGGAATGGAATAACATTTTGTTACATCATTTGCAAATCCATTGTGTTAATGATTGAAGAATATAATGTGTTGCAGGGTTCTAAATTGATCTGATTATTTATTCTCATCAAAATGTTCATTTCATTGGATAAGTCAATAAGAACCTTTCATCACTTCTCAAAAACCAACATGTTGATTCATCTGATTCAAACTCTCCTCCGTTTACTCAGATGCTTACCCTTGATCAAAAGAATGCACATAAGTTTATGACACTAATTAGTATTGATGTACTTTTGAACTCTGGTGGTTGTGGTTCTTATAATCCTAAAAGAGAAGGCTCAAAGTCTTCCTTTACCTTATTATCGAGTCAAAATCTTCCATACCTATTAACAAGTTTATAATTTTCAGCAGTTAGTGATGATAAGGCCCAAGACCCTATACTCTAATCAGAAACTTAAAAAGATTTAAGTTGTGGAAGAATAGCTACTAAGTTTACTCATAAAGCTTCAAACTTTAACATATGAAAACATGAGGCTGAAGCATGATATCCATGAGAATGAATCATATTGGATTCCCAAATTGCACATCTTGCAGCTGAGAAAGCTATGGTTTAATACGGTGTAGGTTCAGCAGGTGGCACCAATGAGGAATTTCATGCCAATGGAAGATAAAAAAAACCAAATCTCATAATCAAATCCTATAATTTTCCCTCTTGTTTTAGAATATTTAGCCTTTTGATTTGGTTATTTTGTTTTGGATTATCAAGAACTAAGGTTTTATATTTTAATTTTATGTTTTCTACTAACCTAATAAGTTTAAACCCTTGGGTCAATATTACGTTAAAATGGAAACTAAGGTAATTTTTATATATTTATTTCTTTTTAATTGTTGTCATGTGTCTTCACGTATGTCTATCATTTTTAATTTTTGTGATCAAGAAACATTTGGTAAGGAATTGGCTTCTGTGAGTTTTTGAGTAAATTAAAAGTTTACACCCAGTGGTTTACCCAATATCACAATATCACAGGTTTAGTCTAACTTTTGTATTTGTTATAAGAATCCCCTCGTGGTTTTATTTTGTTGCGGATAATGTCCCTACATCAATGATTTCCAAAAAGCTTTGTTGAAACCTGTTGCGTATATCCTATGTAAGAGCAAAAATATCATTTATGTTGAGTAACTAAAAAAGCATGATGTTATAAGTGAATATATTTTTTGTTTTATGATTTTTTTTATTTTAACAATCTGATTGTTTCATATAATATAAAGTTTTTTGAGTTTTAAATGTCAACCAAATTTCATTTTTTTTTTATTTTGTGTTCGTCAATGAAAATGTTTTAATTTAAACTTATATGTGTCTGGATTATTTTCACTTTATTATGTCTTATTTTCTATCCTTTTACATGGTTGTGGTGTATTAATAATATTATACCCTCTAAAACATTGAAAGTAAGTCGTTTGACTTTCTAAAGTCAAATATAAACATTTTTACCTCTTATGTAGTTTTGTGTGTGTTCTGTGTATGTGTGTGTTTGTTTGTATATTGCATCATACTTGATGTCTTGGTGTTTTGCATCTTTAATTTTTTTGCAAAAAAATTAATTTGACAGACCTGCTATTACAGTTTAATTTCATTTCTATTCAACATAAATTGCTATTTAACTTTGGATTTTTTCTACTACTTGATTATACTTTTTAATTACTTTTTTATTAAGGCAAAGTAGTATATAATTGTACTTTTAACCCGCTACTATAAAAATTAGCCCAAAAGATACCACTCTTTCAAGTTGTCATTACTTTTATAGCAAGATAGTTTCTAATTTTCATTTTTTATGGCAATGTAGTTTCTTATTTTTTTTTGTCTATATAATAATTTTAAATGTACCATCCGTGGTTTCCACAGGTTATAACCTAGTACTCGAATAGAACATGCAATAGCAACATTGTGATACATATCAAGCATAACTTTGTTATATCTATACATCGAAAAGATCAATATAACTAAGATATATTATTTTCAAAAAAAAAATCATTTTCAAATAGCCATTCCAAAAAAAATACTCCATCTGTCCCAAAATTATTGTCCACGTTTGACTTTTAAAATCTTTCTATGTCAACTTTGACCATAAATAACTTTATTTGTGTTATATAATTTTCGATAAAACTTATAACAATGAAAACGCATTTAAAAAACAATCTATTCATTTATCTTATATAAAAAATTGTATAACAAAAAGTAATTATTTAAGGTCAAAATTGAACAAAATTGAACAAAATAGACTTAAAAGTTAAAAATTGTATTACATATCTGACAAATCTAGTAGAATATTCTAACATTCTAAAAATCGCATTAGAATATTTACAGTGTAATATAATATTAGAATATTTCACGTATTTTTCAAAAAAAAAAACGATAATTTTTTTTATTTTATTTTTTTATTATTTTTTAGGTAATTAAAGTGACGAAAATAATAATTAGAAAAAGAATTTTCGGACTTTTTCTTTTATTTTGTATTTTAAAATTAATTTTAGATTTGGTCTCACAAAATTAACTTGGTATCAAATGAACATGAACATATATATATATATATATATATATATATATATATATATATATATATATATATTCTTTAGTAAATATGGACAAATAGATGTTAGTTAGTACACTATCTTATTGTGGAATATAAAGACATGAGGTCTTAAAAGTAATTCCAGTATCAATGTATCTTAAAGAAATTGTTTAAAGGATCCATGAATAAATAAATTCAGGTCCTTGTCACATTAGAACTTAGAAGGATTTGATAATTGTTGAGAGAAGATTTCCAAAGCGAGACTCGAACCAGCAAAAGCATACTAAGGGCTTGAGGGCATATATATATATATATATATATATATATATAAAAGACCAATTTTTTCTAATGAAATATTCTAATATTATAGTTATCGTAAAAATATAATATGTATAATATTCTAAAATTATATGCTTTTAGAATATATTTCAATGTAAAATGTGTTAAAAATATTATTTTAGAATATCAGAATATTACATATATTATATTTTTTTGAATAACAAAATATTAGAATATTTAACTAGAAAAAAGTGGTCTTACGGTCTCAAAAAATTAGACCCTTAACGGTATATAAGTTTAGGTACCAAATATATAAAACTAAATACTTTTAAAATTTGTTTACATTTCTGGAAAAAAAAATACAATTTTCTTAAATGTTTGATACGTTTCGTAATTAGACTACTAATACTGATAACATTGAATTCACGCCCTCCTTGATCGCCTGCTTCCATGATCGGTTGGTATCATACGAATTTTAAGTCACCAAAAATAGATTTCAGAGAAATCGTATTCAAAGAATAAAGATAATGATTTAAAAAAAACGATTTCAGAGTAATCGAATACAAAAAAAAAACTATTGTACTTTCCCTATGTTGATCACGTCGACTGGTTGATTCGATTCATTTAATCATCATCGTTCTAAAGAAATCGGAATTAACAAAAAACGATTTCATAGAAATCGAAATTCACCAATAACAATTTCATTCAAATTGGAATTCAATTCAAGGAGTTCTCAAAAATCGCAACTCGCAAAAAATTGGATTCAACCGGACCTACAAAGGAAAAAATAACAAAAAAACTTGATTCCCAAGAAACGATAAAGTGTGGCAAATCTCAGTTCACAGAAATCGTAATTCACTTTGACTGCTACTCCATCCCATGTTGTATACATTTGAATTTCAGAGAGTAACTAATCTTGTGTTTTATTGTTTCTGGAAGCCTATTATTTATGGGGAAAAGGCTATCAATAATGTCTATAGTTTTATTTTTATACTTACCCATGTGAGCAGAGGGTTGCACCGTGTTGTGGATTTAGATAATATTTTAATGAATAGTCTTTAATCCCCTTGGTTAATTAGATACATGGTGTAGTAAAAAATGTATCACTTGCATTAATGTTCTACTCAAGCCAATTTGATATTACCTACTCGGGATCAATATAATATCTGATAACTTGTTGTCTGATGTTGTATTCTTAAAATTCTTTTTTGCTCGTATCTGGCTGAAAGAATTTTTATTTGAAGGAAATGTTGATTTTGACTTTAAAAGTGACAACTAGAAACACCAATATATTTTTTTTAAGTATGCATGAATGTCATTTGCTTTATGCCCATACAATGGGAAATATCTATAAAATAAGCCTATTGGGCTATTGTAAGCTATCAATATGATTTTTCCGTAGCTGATTCTTGTACAATTTACTTGTACATCCAATATAGTTGTTCATACAATATGTTTCAAGTGCATTATACAAACTAAACATATACAAATGTCGCTCTATATGTTTTGTAACGTCTGCTCCCTAGTACGTATTTTAAATAAGACTTATGCATTTTTACAAAGGGACTCGACGAGTTGGAAGCCCCAAACTCGTCGAGTAGGAATGGGAGAAGTTTTAACGTGGGACTCGAAATCTACTCGACGAGTCGAGAGCCTCGACTTGACGAGTAGGGCTGCCAGAGTGAAACCCTAATTTTTAGGATTTGCACCCTATTTAAACACTTTATCTGGCCTCAACTTCAGTCTCCATCACTCCCAAACATCAGTCACGAAACCCTAGCCCATTTTGAGTGTTCTTGAGCCATTGTTTTGTGTTTTTGGTGGTTTTGAAGCTTGAGAAGGAAGAGGAAGCTTGGGAGATAAAGAAGAAGTAAGTAGATCCTGAGTTTGTGCTCCATTTACTGTTAATCTGAGGTATAAAGTCTATACCTTGTCCATTCATTTACTAGATCCCTTCATGGTGTAGTTTAGGGTTTTTGGAGCAAAATATGGGACCATTCATGGATGCAAGCATGTTTGGGGTTAAGAATTCAGATCTGGAACCTTTGAGGGACTCCATGGCATAAAGATGCCAACTTTATGGCCATGGGAGTCCCATGCAACTTGTGAACCTTATTTTAAGGCCTTTTGAGCTAGATAACCCATGCATGAACGTAAAGTTTGTAACTTTACGTGTTATATCGACCTTAGGAGGCCAGATCTACGTTTTGGATGCATTAAGCCCGACTAAAATCGACTGTATGGAATTAGACTTTGGGGGACTCGACGAGTTGTTCTTAGGACTCGGCGAGTTGGGTCGTGGTTCCCTAACCTTTTCTGTTATTAGGCAAACTTGTTGAGTCTAGAAGATGACTCAGCCAGTTAGACGTGTTTATGGACTTGAAGATCAAAGAACTCGATGAGTCCAAGGATGAACTCGGCGAGTTAATAGCAAAAGGTCCCAAATTGTATGAAGGGAACTCGACGAGTCCAAGGAAGGACTCGACGAGTTCAAACGGAAAGTCCTGATTCTGTCATAAGGAGAATCTCGACGAGTTAGAGGGTATGTAACACCCCGAATCCTGGATGAGAAATTTAAGAGTTATAATGCACTTTGGAGGACCTACTCGACGAGTTGGTTGGTCCCGACTCGTCGTGTAGGAGATGAGCTGACCGCACAAATTATGAAGCTGACTCATCGAGTCAAAGGGTTGGACTCGACGAGTTGAGTCTGTATTGAGAAAACCCTATGTAACGCCCGGTTCCCAGTATGTATTTTAAATTTAAAGATTTTATGTTTTTTACACTGGGACTCGGCGAGTTGGAGGCCAAACGCGTCGAGTAGACAAGACTTTGGACGCGGGTTTTAAGTAACCTACTCGACGAGTCAAGAGCCCAACTCAGTGAGTAGGACTGTCTGGATGAAACCCTAATATTTAGGGTTTGCACCCTATTTAAACAACTTATCTTGTCCCAACCCAACCTCCATCGTCCCTCCCAACTCATAGAAACCCTAAATCGAAACCCTAACCTTGTTTAAGTGTTCTTGAGCCTTTTTGTGTGTGTTTGTGGTGATTATGAAGCTTGAGAAGGAAGAAGAAGCTTGGAAGTTTGAGTGGAAGCTAGTAGATCCAGAGGTTGTGCCCCATTTCCAGCTCACTTGAGGTATAAAGCTGAAACCTTGACCATGTAACTCTTAGATCAATAGTTAGGATTCATTTCTACCCTTTTCTAAGCTTTGTAAGGTAATATTCGGGATTGGGTGTGTATCATGGAGTTACACTTCGGATCTGGAAACATTGAGGGTTCCCATGGCATAAACGTGCCAACTTTATGGCCATGGGAAGCCCATGCATCTTATAAACCCCATGCATGGACATCAAGTTCGTAGCTTTACATATAAAATGGACCCTAGGAGGTCAGATCTATGATTTGGATGCATTAAGAACCACTGAAATCGACTGTATAGTTTTGGACAAAGAGGAACTCGGCGAGTCGTTCATGGGACTCAGCGAGTCGGGTCACAGTTTCCCCCCAAACGTCTTCTGGAAATGGTCTTTGGTTGAGTTGAAGGAAAACTCAGCCTGTTGGGGTTTGTTATGGACTTGAAGATCGTAGGACTCGACGAGTGCAAGGAGGAACTCGGCGAGTTCAAGGCAATGTCCCAACCATATGAAGACGGACTCGACGAGTTCAAAGAGAACTCGACGAGTCATAGACTAAACACCTTCATTCGGATGAAGATGAACTCGGCGAGTTCAAGGATGAACTCGGCGAGTCAGTTGAAGAAGGTCCTAATGTTTTGTTGAAGGCGAACTCATCGAGCTCTTGCTAGACCCGACGAGTAGGGACGAGGTTGTAGCACTTCGTGGACGTGGGGAATCGACGAGTTGGTGGACCAACTCGGCGAGTCTAGTCAACCAGATGTTGACTTTGACCAAAGTTGACTTTGACCAGGGTTTTGACCTTGACTTTGACTTGGACTTGAGATGACCCTTGTAAGGGTTATGAGCATGAAATGGTAATTTAGAAAGGTTGTTGTGTAGGGATTGAGGAGTGAGAAGAGTTGATTTCCATACCGAGGACAGTGCAGACACTACACGACATCGAGGTGAGTTACCTTCCAGTAGGGGTGGGTCTACGGCCACAATGCCGGCCCACCAGCAGGATTCGTTGATAGATGATTGTCTCTGTGATAGTAATCTAGGCTTGCTACTACATGATATGTTTATGTGCTAGCATGATATGTTGTATGTGGTAATAGGAGGGAAGTAGTCCCCGAGTTCGGTCGTTAGGACCGAAGGGTAGGTCGGCACCCCAGGTATGCCTGACAGTATGTTATGCTCTGTTTTGTGTGGTAGTAGTAGGGGGTGTACAAGTGTTGGATTAGATGTCTAATCCCATAACTATTATTGGTATGTATTCGACCCGAGAGTAGCATAGTCCATTTGGGTTGCATGGCATCAGAACAATTAGATAGACAAAATGAGAAAAAGGTTATTTATGATTTATATTAATATATTATAAGTTCTAATATATTAATATGAAATCATATTATTTAATTAGTATTGATCAAGAATTAATTTGGAATTAATTTCGTGATCAAAAGAGACTAATTAAATATATGGGGATTGATTATGTAAATCATTCATTCTTATATATGTGGGCTTGTGATCCATTGTCCTTCATGTTGGGATTAACCCATGTGGTAACCCATAGATACTCCATGGAGGTTAAAACCCATGGATCATGAAGGAAATGGAAAGGCATTAGTTACATGGTGTAACCCTAAACGAGTCACACTATATAAAGGACCCCATGGTTCATGAAATGGCACTAGTGCATACACTTAAGAGGGAAAGGGCCGAATTTCATAAGGGTGAACCAAATAACCTTCTTCTCAAGTTATTCCAATTGTTGGTGGTGTTGTGTGAACCATTTGAGGAGCAACACTTGGGGCACTAAGCTCTTAAAGGTTCAATACATCAAGCTCCATCAAAAGGTATGTCATCTAACTAGACTTTTATAGTAGAGTTGCTCCATAAAATGCTAGTTAGGATGATGCTTTGGAATTTTGTATATTTGCATGTATAATAGTGAAAACATAGATCCAAAGCACATAGGGCTGCATGCACACCATAGGAGTGTTAGAATGCTCAAAACCCAACAGTGGTATCAGAGCCAAGGCTTGTTTTCAATTATACTTGCTGAAAAAGGATGAAAATCGAAGTTTTTTGCTGTCTGGACAGGGGAATCGACGAGTCCATGTACAAACTCATCCAACTCGTCGAGTTTGTTCTTACACTCGGCGAGTTGGAGCCCCTGACAACATATATTTGAGTTTTTTGGCTGGAATTGGACTAGAATCGTTACCCTAAGCTGTTTTTGAACTTCTAAACTTGTTTTTGATGTGGTAATTATCAATCTAATCCAATTCAAAAGATAATTATCAAAAGTTTCATGTTTTTTTATTAGTTTAATGGTTAGGCTAATTACATGAAAATTGTTTGATTTGAATTGTCTTGTTCATATGAGTTTAATCTAGATCATAGTTTTTCTTGACATGCTTGTTAGTTGAATTGATGATCTTAATGTTTTTTAATGGATTCCATAACTTTTCCTCAAGTTATGGAAAACCAGAAGTTTTTGTGTTAAATCTTCATTAAAGTTATAGGTTACATAATTGAAGAGTCTTTTCTTATAAATAGTTTTATGGACTCCATAACTTGTCCTCGAGTTATGGATGTTCAAGAGTCTCTTCATTAAAGTCTTTAAAACCTATATTAAACTCATATGTTATGGATACAATAAGTTCTTGAATTGTTCAAAATTTGCCCTCAAGTTTTGGAATTTGTAAAGTTGCACTTTTGAATACTTTAGTTCCAAACCCTAGAATTTTAAATAGTTTAAAGTTCAACCCTTATACTATTATAATATTATAGGTTTAATATTTAGATATATGTATAAGAGAGTCAATCTTACCGTTAGTAGGCCTCATTCACGAAGCCGGTCTATAAAGGGGTATAAGGTTACTGCCTATAAAATGGCAGTTTAATGGGTGTCCACTCTCACCCACCGCTTCCTTGACTGGTGGAGGGTCGTTAGCCGAACGGGTAGGATATGACTCTAATTCTCCCTTCATTAAAAGTATAATGAGAAATATAAAGTAACTAAACACTTATAAATTCCCAATCTTAGTTACTTTAGGAAAATGTTAATTTGGTGCTAACCCATGAAATTACACTTTGCACCTTGCTTAAGTCGTTAGTGGAGCGTGTGTGGTTAACCGACATACTAACTTGGACTTGACAAGGATGGCAAAGGGTGGCTTAAGGTTTATCATAGATCGGTGGATCGTGTGTGGTTAACCGGCACATCGATTAGGTGATAAATTTAAGAGTACCAAGTTAATTTGCATGGTTATTCACACCTTGTTTGTGATACTCGGCATCCCAGTCACAAACTTGAGAGGGTACAATCGAGATTTAAACATGTCATTGAATAGTTCAATGAATCTCAAAGGATCTAGGAGTTTCAATCCAATTAAAACCTAATACCTATTTCTTTTTGCATGGTAGAAATTAGTGAATCGTCATTCGCCTACCTTCAAATATTTTATAGCTTGGATTACGGCATCCCTCTTCCAAGTTATAAAATATTGTGTTGGGTCCTAGCCTTAATATTTCATATTGGGTGTTATATTAAGGACTTAAATCAACTAACTTGAATTTATCCCTTATAAATGTCTAAGTTCAGACAACTATGATCTTCCCAAATCTCTTGAAATAAGCTTTCCTAATGAATATGATATCACACATGGCAATCAAAGGTGAATGATTAATCCCTTTGTTGTACATCAATGGGACAAGAAAATCATACTTCACTTCCTCCACCTCCTCCAATAATTCTCCCTAACCCACAAGTTCTAGGTCACTCAAGCCCTGTTGGCAAGATGGAAAGTCTATGTGTGCTCACATCTTGGAGATGAGAGAGTTGGGTGTCAAAGTCTTAAGGAAGTTGGTTGTTGACTAGGTTCTTCAATCACTTCCTAAGTCACATAGTGAGTTCCTTAAGGACTACTATATGACAGACCATGACATGACTCTTAATGATCTTACCTATTTGCTTGTTGATGATGAGTTCGGTAGAGTGGAAGTTTGGTGTACAGATTCTGAGGATGAAGAGGTACGCAGACCCTCGCATGAAAGAGCATATATGGCGAGAGAAGGAGTTGCTGAGTCGGCTGGGAAATGCTTAATGGTAACAACCGAGAGTAAGCATGAGAAAGCGAAGGTCATAGAAGACAAATGCTTCGCTGCCAAGCCCATGAGTGAAAAGATCAGCGACTGCGATCAGTTGATGAAGAAGGTACAAACTATCCTACTCTCGTAATGTACCAATAACAAACTATGAAAAAGACTTAAATGATTTAAAATCCAAGTTTTCCAATTTAAGTGGTAGTCTTATGCAAACTCGCTTAGCCAATTCTAACCTAACTGACCAACTCAGTAGGGAGTCTTCCAAGAGTGAGGAGAGAAGAATATGGATTCAGCAGAAGGAGTTAGAGTTATGTAGGGCTAGGGATGAACTTATTTATTTGCAAAGAGACAATTTGAAATTTTTGAAACAACGAAATGTTTTCTGTTTGATTTCTAAACACCTATATACTAATATCACTCAGTTGCATTTAGATTGTGAGATAGGAAAACAGATTCACAAAATGATTTTGCCTTTCCTTGAATTTAAGGAGGACGAAGTCATCGCTGAATGTGAATCTATAATGTCCTCGGATGAAATCTCTGTCACCTACAAATATGGACTGGACAAAATTGAATCTTTCATTGAGTCTAAAGAACATAAGTGTATGCTTAAGAATTTACTGGACGAAAACGATAAGTTAAAAATAAAGACCAAGACTATACAGAAGTTTGACTCATCCAACGCCAAATTGAGTTCAGAAAATAAAATCAATTTAGAAACCACTTCTGAATTTGATGAGGAGAGTGAGATGAGTGAAATATCTGTAGAAGACGTGGACGATTGTTTAGAATTCCTTAAAAGCGAACCCGAACCAACAAAACCCCTCATATCTGAAAATTCGGTTGAATACGCTAGGGTGTCAAAGGACAAGACAAAGAAGCTCAAATAAAAGGCCGTTGTCTATCAGAAGGTACAAACTACACCCAACGAAGTGTATGCCGTCACTTGGGTAACTAAGAAGCAAACAACGGAGTTGACATTGATGGTTGACAAAGACAATGCTGAAGGGTGTGATAACTTCTTCTGGTCTGCTCCTATTAATAATGCAGATGAAACAGTAGGTATGTCAGAGCAGACCTCATGGAGAGTTAAGGGACGATACATTCCTGAACCCCTCAACAAGCCCTCAAGCTTTGATAAACCCAGTACAAGTGGTACAAAAGACATACCAAGCGAATCACTTACAGCTACCAGCGATTCATCAACAACAACCAGTGCTCATGAGAAGAAAGTGAAACCTAAGGCCAACATTCACTTAACTCAAGAGCAACTTGCTGAACAAAATCGACAGAGGAACAAAAGGTACATGAAAAATCTCAATGAGAGAAAGCAGTTTTGGCAATCTCAAAACCCCTCTTATGTTCGCTCCGAAAAAGGTTCTGATCTCAGGATGAAAAAGGAAGCACGGATCAAAAACTGTCAGTCATGCAATCAAGAAAACCGAACGACCCGTTTCGGTTCTAATTCTGGAAGTCACAAGAACCGAAAGTCAAGTTTCGGTCCTAACTCTTACTACGCCAAGAACCGAAAGTCTTGTTTCGGTTCCAACACAAGGGTCCAGAACCAAAAAGCAAGTTTTGCTCCCAAATCCCATCCTCCTCACTCTCAACCAAAGCCCAACTCTGTGAAGGATATCAAAGGAAAGGGAAATCTGTATCCAGAACCTAAAGTCCAAAAGACCAAAAAGGCAGCTAACTCTAGAACACCCAAGAAAATCTCAACGGTGAAACCAACTAACCATAAAACACACCAGTTAAAACAAGATAAAGATAAAATCAAAGTGTACACCATCAAACGAAAAGATGAAACCACTTTAATAAAAAGAACATATATGGTTGATCTTTCGATTGCAATTCCCTATTCTGTAAAAGTCTCACCAGGGCCCAAGAAACTTTGGGTTCCTAAATCTGCTTAATTTTTGCAGGTAATTAGTGACGAGCAGTTTGACGAAGAATGGTATATTGACAGTGGCTGCTCACATCACATGACTGGAAGGAGGGAAGAGCTTCAGGACTTTCGGTCCCTTAAGGATGGTGGGTGTGTGAAATACGGGAACAACTCATACGGAACGATCAAAGGATATGGGATGATTACCAACTGAGATTTCTCAATATGGAGGGTAGACTACGTGTAAGGATTGCAGCATAACCTCATCAGTGTTTCTCAACTAGTGGCAGGAACAGGTTTGAAAGTCTCGTTTGACGATGAGGGCTCAGAGATAAATGAAAAACAAACTAAGAAAGTTCTGTTAAAATCTGAGTGAAAAGGGGAGATGTTTCCTCTAAATCTCAACCCGATAAAAGGAAAGCCAACAATCTGTTTGCTATCGAAGGCGAACTCGGATGAAAGCTGGTTGTGGCACAGAAGACTATCGCACCTGAACTTCAAAGACATTAATAAACTGGTACTCGGTGATCACGTGCGAGGACTTCCAGTTCTTAAATTCGACAAAGAACATCTGTGCGCAACATGCGAGATGGGCAAGCAAAGCCGAAAGAGTCACCCTACTCGTATCAATACAAAGATCATCGAACCGCTTGAACTACTGCATATCGACTTATGTGGTCCTTCAGCTATTGAAAGCTTCGGTGGTAGTAAGTTTATCCTTGTAATTGTAGATGATTTTTCTCGCTTCACCTGGTTATTCTTTCTTAAACAGAAATCAAAGGCGACTCCCAAGCTGAAGGTTTTTATCAAACAAGTGGAAGTCCAGTTGAGAAAAGTGGTACGAAACATAAGAAGCGATAATGGTATCGAGTTCAAGAATAAAGACTTTGAAGATTTTCTGGCTGAAAAGGGAGTAACTCACAACTTCTCTGCTCCCTATACTCCACAGCAGAATGAGATCGTTGAAAGGCGAAACCGTTCTTTATGTGAAGCAGCCCGAGCCATGTTGAGCTTCGCTTCTCTTCCACTATACTTCTGGGCTGATGCAATTGCTTCTGCATGCTACACTCAGGACCGATCGTTTCTCAACAAGCGCTTCTCCATCACTCCATATGAGATTTTGAACAATCGAAAGCCTAATGTAAAGTTTTTCCACGTATTCGGTTCAAGATGCTTCATTTTCAACTCCAAAGAGAACCGAAACAAGTTTGATGTCAAAGCAGACGAAGGAATCTTTCTCAAATATTTGATAACTTCAAAAGCATATAGGGTTCTGAATAAATGCTCGAAGAAGATTGAAGAAACCTATTATGTTACTTTTGATGACAATTACGTGAAGAAAATGCGAACAACCGAAAGTCCAACGGAGGAAATCTTTCCAGAAACTGGTCAAGTCTCGGTTCCTATTTCTAATTTGTTTGAAGAATACATGAAGCTCTTTGATGAACCAGGAAAGGCGATCCACTCAGAAGCGAAAGCAGCAGATAACAAAATAGATAACTTGAAAAAAATCATCAATGACGCTGCTAAAGTCATGGAAAGCGAGCCTCATCAACCAACCGAAACGCAGAATCAAAGCGAACCCACTGCATCCAGTGAACATCCAGCTAATGATGACCCTCCAAGAGAAAGCACTGTACTTCAGGGGGAGGGTTCGTCTACACCAAAAACAACCGACATGCCTTTCCAGGGGGAGGATCCATCAAAAACCCCAACCCATGAAGATCCATTTGAGGGGGAGAGAACTGAACCTGACATAGGTTTCGGTTCGCCATTTGAGGGGGAGAATGAAAATGAAAATGCAAATGACGACGACAATATGTCAGAACTGGAAGAAGAGGTCAATGTTGAGCTGGATCCTGATTATGATCCAAATTACCCTCCTCTCATAGAATGGACAAAGGATCATCCTAAAACTCAAATTATCGGTGAATCATCGGAGGGAGTTCTCACACGCTCTCAAATGAAAGCGAAGCAAACTGCTTTATTCTCTCAAGTTGAATTCTGCATGTTTAATTCGTTTGTCTCTAAAGTCGAACCAAAGACGGTAAATGCTGCTCTTGATCATTCTGATTGGGTGCAAGCTATGCAAGACGAACTCCATGAGTTTGAACGAAATCGTGTTTGGAGACTGATTCCCAAACCAAAGGATGCCTCTGTGGTCGGTTTAAAATGGGTTTTTAGAAATAAGTTAGATAAAGAGGGAAATGTTATTCGCAACAAAGCAAGGCTTGTGGTGAAAGGATATTGCCAAGAAGAAGGGATAGACTATGAAGAGACCTTCGCTCTTGTAGCAAGGTTGGAATCTGTAAGAATCTTTTTGGCATATGCTGCACATAAAAACTTTGAAGTTTTCAAAATGGACGTAAAATGCGCTTTCTTAAATGGAGAACTAGAAGAAACGGTATATGTTGAGCAACCACCCGGATTTGTTAACGAGAAGTATCCTGATCACTGCTACATCCTGGATAAAGCAGTTTATGGATTGAAGCAAGCCCCGAGAGTCTGGTATGAAACTCTTACTCGTTTTCTCAAAATGTCAAAATTCAAGCAAGGTTCGGTTGACCCAACCTTCTTTCGCAAGAAAGAAGGTGAACACTTAATGATAGTTCAGATATATGTTGAGCAACCACCCGGATTTGTTAACGAGAAGTATCCTGATCACTGCTAGATCCTGGATAAAGCAGTTTATGAATTGAAGCAAGCCCCGAGAGCCTGGTATGAAACTCTTACTCGTTTTCTCAAAATGTCAAAATTCAAGCAAGGTTCGGTTGACCCAACCTTCTTTGGCAAGAAAGAAGGCGAACACTTAATGATAGTTCAGATTTATGTCGATGACATCATCTTCGGCTCCACGAATCCTAGCCTAACAGCTGAATTCAGGAAGTTGATGGAGACTAAATTTGAAATGAGCGCAATGGGTCCGATTAACTTTTTCCTTGGACTGAATATAAGACAGGGACCAGAGGGCATCTTCATTAATCAGGAAGCATACACGAAGACTCTATTAACGAAGTTCGGCATGACGGGTGATTCCAAAGTAAAGGTTCCAATGGCATTTCACACGAAGCTGACTCCATCTCTAGAGAAACCAGCTGTTGATATGACTCTCTATCGTCAAATGATAGGGTCCCTGATGTATCTAACGGCAAGTAGACTAGACATTATGTTTTCTGTCTGCTATTGTTCCAGGTTTCAAGAAAATCCAAGAGAACCTCATATGCTTGCTGTGAAAAATATCTTCCGCTATTTGAAGCGAACCTCATCTCTCGGTCTTTGGTATCCTGCAAAATCTGGCTTCTTTGTTCAAGCCTTCTCTGATGCTGATCTCGGTGGGTGTGGATTGGACCGGAAGAGCACAACCGGCGGATGCCAGTTCCTTGATGGAAAACTTGTCAGCTGGCAATCAAAGAAACAAACTTGCGTGTCCCTTTCCACAGCCGAAGCTGAGAATATCGTTGCAGCATCCTGTACATCACAGGTTATATGGATTCAAAGCCAACTTAGAGATTATGGCCTAAGTATGAAGAAAATCCCTCTCTACTGTGACTCTGAAAGTGCAATTCGAATATGTCACAATCCAGTGCAACACTCAAAGACAAAGCATATTGCACTGAGATACCACTTTATCAAGGACCATGTTGAAGATGGAAATGTTGAAGTTCACTTCGTTCGGTCCTCAGATCAACTGGCTGACATCTTCACTAAGGCCTTACCAGAAGCAAGCTTTAACAAAATACTCCAAGGCTTAGGAATGATGGAAGCTGAGTCAGTACCGAAACCCTTCTCGTCTCACTAAAATTGAACAGGCGAAATAGAGCGAACGCTCGGTCTATTTCGGCCCTGAATTTTTGGGAACCGAAATGAACCGAACGCTCGGTCCATTTCAGCTCTTAAATTTTTAGGAACCGAAATGAACCGAACGCTCGGTCTATTTCGGCTCTTAAATTTTTGGGAACCGAAATGAACCGAACGCTCAGTCTATTTTGGCTCTTAAATTTTTGGGAACCGAAATGAACCGAACACTCGGTCTATTTCGGCTCTTAAATTTTTGGGAACCGAAATGAACCGAACGCTCGGTCTATTTCGCTTCATCTTCTCTAAGTTATGGTTTCGGTTGTATATTTTTGTAAATCTTTCTTATTCTTTCATGTGCTTATATTTCGTCTTTATTTTCTTTTCTGTTTTTATTATTTTTCAGAAATTTCAAAAATCCAAAAATATTTTCTTTTCTGTTTTTATTATTTTTCAGAAATTTCAAAAATCCAAAAATATTTTCTTTTCTATTATTATTATTATTATTTTAATTTTTCTCAAAACTTGATTCAAGTTCAAGGTAGCAACATTGGGGCAGGTATAATATTCTTCTCTAAGTACTAGTTAAGAGTCCCTAGAAGCATGCTGCTGCATGTAGACCAAAGCCTCCATGACTTTGAGTAAAGCCTTAATGATTCGATAAACACAAATCGTTTCTTCCCAATTAGGCTGTTAAAATCACTCAAGTCACGAGCTACCTTACTCTTCTCATAATGAGTTAAGAGTTTTCTGCTTTGTCATTCTTATATAGCAGAGGTACTTTCGGTTCTTTAACCACCTCACTTTTCTCCATCACGTTTCGCTTCACAATCGTAACCCTTGCGACTCTCAGAAATTACCACTGAGGTTTATGGTTACACAATTTCTGTGTTGATGATCTTAGTTTCGTCTACCACGAGGTAAGTGAAACCCAAAATCCAACACCTTGAACGAATTGACGGTGAATACTCTAATGTTCAAGCTATTACTTGTCACCTCATGAAATCTCTTTTTCTTTTTGCGTGGTCTTTATGGAACTGTCTAACACCTGGACGTTTCTTCCCATAAGATCCAGTTTACTTTTTTTTTTGAGATTTCTTACTATTTTCCAGTTACTTAATATATTTTCAAACCTACTTGTTCAACAAACCACATCGGTTTCACAGGTACTTCACCCGACTTTCGGTATTATTTAAAGTATCAAGGTTCAGTTGAAGGTCAGCTACCCTATAAAGCATATTATTGAAAAAGATGTCTTTCAATGTTTCTTTACAAACATTTGATCGTATTTCACAGGAAACCACACAGACACTTCTCAGTCTGTCTTGACTTTGAAGGAAGAGATTTGTGCCCGGGATCATCAGTTTCATGTCAAAATAGACATCACTTAAATCCCACAAATATCTTGCTTTATTTCTTTTTAATTGGCACACTCTTGCACGAAGGTCTTTATGATTTTCCAAATTCTTGTTAGCAGTTCTAATGGCAATTTTCAGATTTGTGCTTTCGGTTCTATCAGATATGAAGAATTCCACAACGCGAAAGGATGTGTCTCGTTTATGGTGAAGCTGATTTATTTTAATAACAAAATTCAAATAAGGGTGAGTCAGCATGAAGTTGAAACGGTTCGAAGTTTGAACATGAGATATGGTCGAAAAAGGCGCGTGAATTTGAAACGGTTCCTATACCCACGCATGCTGACGCATTTCTAGGGATACCAAGCTGTCATATCGCGCTTTTTCAGGCGACGTTTCAGAGATCCAGTCATCATCACAAACGGATTTTTCTCTCTCCTAGAGATGGTATAAAAGATTTTCTCGAACCTCTTGGACTCCTTTACCAACTCTTCTCTCTCTCGCGAACTCATCGGCGATTATACACTGTTCATCTTCTTCTTCGTCACTGCAACAATGACGGAATCATCCTCTGTCCAAGATCAAACTGTGTCATCGTCGTTGCTCGCGATCAAACCCAATCAGAACCTCATCACTCAACTGGATCCTTTTCTCTACGATTCCTACATGATGCATGTTGTCGAGTGCCTCAAGTATTCTCCATTAGTGATTGCTCTCACACAGGTCGAATCCGTTCCGATGTCTCTTCTATCCTAGGTGTATTTCACCGCTTCCTACGAAAAGCGCTAGGAATGGATCTTCTTCGATATCTTCAACCAAAAGACATCAGTTTCCAAGGATCGATTTATTTCATTGCTAGGGCTTTCTGCAGACGCCTCAGTTATCTCACCGGACTTCATCACAACGACCCAGTTGTTCTCGATGCTTTACGACATGGGTTACACAGACGTTCTGACTACAGTGACGAGGTTCAAAAAGTCATGTCTGCCACCACAGTGGAATGGTCTGCTTACCCTTATCTACAAGGGTTTAGCAGAACGTGTTGCAGGGTCGGATGGGGCTAGTAAAGGTTTTCTGACCATTCTTTATGGCATCTATAACGGTATCAATCTGGATTATGGGTCACTTCTATGGGCTCAGCTGGTGCAAAGTCTCAATTCCTCAACAAAACATTCTGAGATCTCATGCGCTCGTTTTTGGACGTTGATCACTAACAGAGCAGTTCAGTCCTTTCAGATTCCTGTTATGGAAGGTGCTCTACGGTCCTCTATTGCAACTTTTCACACGGTCAAGATTATTGTGACTGATCCAACAAAGTTCATCTTCATCGGTTCTATTCCTGAATCAATGAGCCGATGTGTCTCCACTGAAAGTAAAATAATGGCTGATTACATGAAGTTGACTCCTTCCGGTCCATGCCAACTCACTCCTGAGATGCAGAGTTCATTGGATGCAACAGACAAGCCAACAAAACGAGGGAAGAAGGCTGATACCAAAGGAGACAAAGTGGGTCAATCCTCCAAGGTTTCAACCCCTAAGAAATGCAAGGCAGAGCAAACCGGACCTACTGCTCCAAAGAAACGAAAGGTCAAAAAGCAACCTCGTCGACCGAAGTCTCCTTCTCCTTCTCAAAGTGACCCTGAGTATGTTCCGTCTGATGACCAGCCAGACCCTGAGTCAACTGATGACGAAGCTACTGAAACTGATAGTCCATCTAGAGGTAATTCGCCTCCTCCCTCACCCACTAATGATAGCAACCGAACCTCGCCTCCACGTTCCATTCCACTTTCGTTTCCTATTACTATCGCTCCTTGTCCTCCACCCATCAAATCTACAATCGCCTCCTCCATCCCCATTCCAACCCCACTGTTTTCTACAGCCACTACCACCATAACCACTTCTACACCCGAACCTACAGTTCATGTCAACGTATCTGATATGGGGGCATCCACTGTCGGTTCTACTCCACCTGTTACCTCAACTCCTTTAACCCCACCTCCATCACCTGAACCTGTTCTTGGCGGTGAGGACATGGAGTTTGATTCCACTTACTTCAGTCCTTATCGTGTCCAAAGTGATGAAGATGATGACGCCCCAGTTACCAAAAAGCATCTCAAGGCTGTCACTGAAAAGCTTGATCAATTGCTTTCTTCGTCTTCTTCTGGTGCATACTCAGAGGCTGCTCTCCAAGCTCTGTTCTCATCAGTTGTCAAAGATCATGAGGCCTCCATATCCAATGCTGCCAAAGCCATTGAAGCTTCAACCTCAACATGCCAGAAAGCTTCTCTTGCCGTTGAAGCTTCTACCAAAGATTGCAAGGAAGCGACCGCAAAAGTCGAAAAACTAATTTTCAGAGGCTCAACTCTTTCTGGATTCTCTACAAGCAGCAACTCAGAAAAATGCTCAAACAGTGAACGCCTCAGTTGATAATCTTACGCGTTCACTGGAGGCCGAGAAGAAAAATTTTGAAGTAGCTCGTAAAGCAATTGAGGCTGCTAACAAAGAACTTCATACTTCAGTTGATGTTCATCTGACTCAACTTGAAGCCGAGCTTGCTGTGAAAAATAAGGTGATGGATGAGCTGGATAAGCGAACTTCACAGCTGAAAATCCAGAATCTCAAGCTCAGGAATGCCACCAAAGAGATTGAAGATTTAAAATCTGAGCGGGAGGTGATCAAAAGCTCGGTTGGAGATGTGCATTCCGTTCTCTTACATCTACTGGAAGCTCACGACTCCATTCTGACCATCTCCATCCGACGCCACTTGGCTGAAAAGCTAAGACATGCATTGGATGTATTAAGTCGTATTGAAGGTGTTCCAGAGACTGGTGTCCATCCGAAACAAGGGGGAGATAAGGTTTCTCAATCTCAACCCCCTCCAAAGTCAAAAGTCACTGTTGAGCCGAAGGGTAATGAAGCTTCGGTCAGTATGAGGGACAAGAGAAAGAAGAAGATTGGAGAAGATGATGTGGATGATGATGATGATGATTATGATATGGAAGAAAATACTGAAAGGAATGCTTCTAAACTTGATCAGAAAGTCAAGCCAACTGATCAAGAGATTTGGGAAAAGATTCAGAAAGAAAAAGAACTTCATGAAAAGGAGTTGAAAGCGAATGAGCTGCTAGAGCAGAAGAAGTCCATGTTTCCTGAATGGACTATGGAATCGCTTCTCAGGGAGGTTATAGATGCACCGAGCACTCATTGGCTTGAACCTGTTCTTTCGTTCGGGCTTGAGAACTCGAAGGACTCGCAGTTTGACATGCCAATCACCCGAAAGGCATTTATTTTTCACTGTTTTGAGTCGACGGCTGACATTCCTTCTCCAGACCTGAAGGTAGATCGGGATTTGCTCGAGTATTATCTCGAGTTTGCTCAGCCATAATACCTGACCTGGAGCACTCAGAAAATTACAACGGTCAAGGTGTTGAAGCCTACTTCGGCAGGGAAATTCATCAACATTAAATTCAAAGTGACGCGAGGCTCTGATAGCTCGGTCCATATGATTTCTCTGGCTGACCTGCCGAACTTAAACCCTCACGACTGGATACTCCTTAATAATATTTTGCTGACCAATCCACAGGAGTATCAGCCTATCATCGATCACATCAAGCGAATGCTTGTATGTTACATTCACGAAGTCGCGAAGATGGATCAGGAGATCGCTTCTGCCATTCACAAAAAGACCACTATGAAGCCGATAGGGAGGGAAAGCGATGTGAATGCAATGGTTAGGGGAAAGATTGATCCTAAATTTCACATTGTTATGTTCATGAGGAGTGAAGGTCAGAAATGCTTGTTCGCTCTGATTGACAAACACCTATTTTCCACTTCATGTTTGGAGCACATTTTGGAGATAATACATAGGTGTAATCAGAACAGTGAAGCTGATAAGAAGTTGTTTACTGATATGCTTCGGTGGTATATTCAGTTTCGACAAACGCTTCTTGCGATCATCCCTCGGCTGTTCAAGGTTGTAAAGAAGACCAAGGTTACTCAACCGAAGTAGTCTCTCGCCTCAATTGACGCACATGGGGAGATTGTTGGGTCTGGTGTTGCGTCTTTGGGCTAGGTCATAAGTCCATACAGTTTACCCGGTTTGGGCTTGTCCAACCGTGGATAAGTATTAGGGTTAGCATATAAATATTGCATGCATTTATAGCTTTTAGATTTGATCGTGATTATTAATTACTTGCATTGTAACCCTAGCACACCTCTACAGTCGAAGTTCTTCATCGAGCTCTTCTGAGGTGTGAGTTATTAATCATTCGACACCATTGATCCATTCTCGTGTTCTTTGCTTGACTAAATATTATTTTTCTGTTTGGAATCTATCGATCTACAACTCTTTTATTCCAACACTTCCCAATGGAAAGGGGTCGCCCATGGTCAAGTCATTTGACCCAATGGTAAAGAGAAAGGCTAAGTCTGAGATAGTCTCGTGTATCATTTCCAAAGAATCCATATATATTTCTTTTGCCAAAAGAAGGGGCGTTGGTTGCGAAGCTGCCCTATTTACCTGAAAGTCCATAAGGATAGTAAAGCCAAAAGTTTTTTACTCTACTTTAGGTAAAGTCCACTATCTAACTCTATTAAGTTCCTGTTTGGAGATTCTTAATACATGATGTGACTAGGTCACATTTTGATGTTTTGTAGAATCGAAGGAAAATAGAGGAAGCTTAAAAGAAGAGTAAGCTGATTCTGATCGCGAAGATGGATTTCGATCGCATGGTTCGAAGATCAGAATTTGAGCTGTCAGTTAAGAGTTATGATAAATTGCTTAGGAATAGATAACAACATGTTTTTCATTTGTAAATACATTGTAAGGATAAGCTTTTCCGCAAGTTTTAAAATAAAAGAAATTTTTTTGATTTTATTTATTTTAAGTTTCCTTACAATGGAATTTATGAAAAATTGTTGTTTATATGATTCCATTAATAGCAATATTGGAGAATGAATTTGATTCCTTCGTGGTAGTGTCATAATTTACCAAATAAGGAAAGATTCTCATCACCCAAGTTTCAATTGGACCGAAACTTGGAATCATGCATGTTGTATTGTATGAAGAATGAGAATTTTCATCTTTGGAAAATTAAGACTAATTCCTTGTTCACATGTATATGTGAGTCAAGTGAAGGACTACGGGATCGAGTACACATTCTTGTGCACTGGTCAAGTCCACCACAAAGATCACTATTCGTCATGATTTACTAAAGTTTAGTAAATATGGTTATACTTAAAAGTTTAAGTATAATTCTGAAACATTGGAAAAAGTTTCAATGTATGGCAGAGCGAATGAGAAGAATCAAATTAGGCAGAAAGATAAAAGTTTCTCAAATCTGAAAAGATGAAAGAGTACTTTAGTATCATGTTTTATGATCATCTTAATGATTATGAAACCATATTACAATTGATCCTCTAAGGACATCTTAGTTCATTCCTATGGCTAAGAAGAGGAATCATGAATTGTTGGAATGGTTAAAAATCAAGAAGATGAGTCATACTTCGTTACAAAACAAGTCTTAGAGTCATACTCCAAGATTGTAATTTGAGTGACATATGTTAAAGAAGGTTTATAACACTTGTCAAATGTAGAGTAAAATGTTTTCTACTCTTGTAAATTTGAAATTGGTAAGTTGTGATGTTTTGGATAAAACAAAGACCAACTAAGGCCAATTGTGTGAAGTGTTTGTCTTGATAAGAATCTGCACTATATGTTGAATATTTGTTTGTCAAGGAATGGTTCTTGGCAAGAGAGTCTTATATGTCAAGAGGACAGTGGGAGTCTTAAAGGTCTTGAAAGTCTCAAAAACTAATCAAGGATAAAACATGTAGTTTATCACTAGCACACGACTTGAGGTTTGTAACCTATCGTGCTGACATAATTCTTGTTTCTGTGTCCATTCCGGTTAGAGTTGACTATGTATGTGAGTTCTATGAGTACTCAATTGTGTGCATAACAGCTTGGAAGCAATGGCAGGACCTTGTGCTGCCAGGTGGCAAGAAATTAAGATTGAACAAGTTCAGTCCATGTGAGTTTGAATTTGTCACTAACCTTGTCTTGTGATTATGCTTATGAAAAATGCGTATGGATAGGAACACATACACCATAAAATCTAAGTGTCATAAGGTTTCTCTCCGATTCATGAAAATGATGGTGAGGAAACGCTTTCACTAAGAATATTTTAACGAGATAACAATTATTTGCATTCTCAAATTCGTTAGTGGAGCGTGTGTGGTTAATCGGCACACTAACATGGACTTGTGAGAATGGAAAAAGGTCTAAACATTATGATTATGGCATCCCTCTTCATAATTGTTTAGACACACATATGAGCTATCTAAAGAAAGGTGTATGATTTTGAGAAGCCTTGATAAAGTATTATCAAAGCAACTCGTATCAAAAATCTGAACTTTGGTAAGAAAATCAATAAAGTATTGATTTCTAGAAGTCCAACTGATTTCTGAGTACATGTCAAAGCTAGTGGGAGCATAATGGTTATGCTAGTAATTATTATGCTAGTGGGAGCATAATCAATTATGATAAGTATTGCAAGTTAGCACTGTTAATTATAGAAAACAAAAGTTTCAATTCGTGAAGTTGCAGGGGTTGAAAAAGTTGTTTTGTTATAATTAAGGGAGAGGAATTCATACCTCATTTCAATTCTAAAAGCTTAGATTGAGATTTTAATCACATTTAGTCATATATATATATATATATATATATATATATATATATATATATATATATATATATGAATGTTATGTTGGAATGGTTCAACATAAGGAAATTCTATATATGGATGTGTTAATTGCGTTCTCAAATTTTGATTATGATTACGACATCCCTTTTCATAATTCGAATTTTGAGAACATGGAAAATAATATAATATTCTCGTGTTCTAAATTTTTCCAAATGCCTAGGGCATTAAGAGGGAAAAAGGACTAGAACCGGTTATGACTAAAGTGGTTGAGCAAATGTTAAGGACAATGTAAGGTTCGCCAAAGATTGGTCGCTTAAGGAAAGTTGGAAGTATGGTAATGGAAGGACCATATTGACATTATTATGAATAGACAGGAGTCTATTAATAATGAGTTGTCGTATGGAAAATATGGAATGTTTCCATATTAGGGGGGTTGAAGAATAGATGAGAAAGTTAGAAACTTTTATGCAAGAAGGATGTTCAAAGGAATGTACTTTGAGTTCGAGACTTCATTTCCATGGAATTGTCTTGTAACAATCTCCATTGGAATACTTTGTAATGACTGTTGCCAAGTCTTTGTGACTTTTGTGTATAGTCATTACAAGAGGATCAATGCATATGAGTTTAAAACCTAACACTTCCTAGCAGTGACAAGAATTTGGAATTCTTACACTTGCAGTAAGGATTTGGGATTGTGAAATGAGCATCATTGGAATCATGTTCAATTGATCTATTTCACAAAGTAAGGATCATAGACAAACATAGTGTGCATACTTGGAGTATGGCATAAATATTGTTTAGAAAAAATAGTGTACATGCTTGGAGCATGGGACAACTATTGTTTTAATTCAAGTATTAAGTTGATTATTTGAAACATTATGCAATGAATAATGTGTAATCAATATGGTGATTAAATAAAAGGTGTTTTATTTATATTCATAAGTTCTGAGACCATATTGGATTCGATTATTCTTATGTTTCACTTTGCATGTTTTGACTTCCCAAATAACTAGGTTATCCAAACTCTCCACAGTCGATCATACTTTGGAAGTAGGTATTGAGGCAAGACTGTCATGAAAGAGTCTGTAGTTTGTATGAGACAAAGTCGCTGCAGTGTTCATGAGTGCTCCTGGAATGAGATTCGAGTATTGGATTCAATCCACGCTCATTTGAATCACTTCATGGATTTTATCACAAGTGATCATGAGACGATAATATCTTATATTCTTGAAACGGAGATGTGTGAGTTGTAGTTGCGAGTCGGTTGCACATTGACATATGTAAACGCAACCAGTAACTTGGTTGTTATAAAACATATCGTTGTGTGTAATTCGATGAGTAAGTACAAGCGAGCATTTGGGTAGAAGTTTATCCGTTCCTTTTACCCCATGTGGATAAAAGCGATATCTGTGGGCCCCTCGATGATTTAGTGATGACACCCCTAAGTGTTTGGCCAAGCCTGGACTGATTTGATTTGTTCAATTAGTCAGTCGTCATAAATCGGAAATTGGGAAACAACAAATGGACAGAGAGAATGATTATAATCCATGCCTCAATCCATATGATATCTAGAATGGAGGAATATATGATCCCTTATCTAAATGACACATCATTTGACTAGGTCAGAGTTCGATAGCGGCTTTAAGAGCTATGATTGCTAGTCGGGATATTGGAGTCATACGCAATAATAGTTTTAGACTTGTCCAAGTGGGAGACTGTTGGGTTAGATGTCTAATCCAATAACTATTATTGGTATGTATTCAACCCGAGAGTAGCATGGTCCATTTGGGTTGCATGGAATCAGAACAATTGGATAGACAAAACGAGAAAAAGATTATTTATGATTTATATTAATATATTATAAGTTCTAATATATTAATATGAAATCATATTATTTAACTAGTATTGATCAAGAATTAATTTGGAATTAATTTTGTGATCAAAAGAGACTAATTAAATATATGGGGATTGATTATGTAAATCATTCATTATTATATATGTGGGCTTGTGATCCATTGTCCTTCATGTTGGGCTTAACCCATGTGGTAACCCATAGATACTCCATGGAGGTTAAAACCCATGGATCATGAAGGAAATGGAAAGGCATGAGTTACATGGTGTAACCCTAAATGAGCCACACTATATAAAGGACCCCATGGTTCATGAAATGGCACTAGTGCATACACTTAAGAGGGAAAGGGCCGAATTTCATAAGGGTAAACCAAATAACCTTCTTCTCAAGTTATTCCAATTGTTGGTGGTGTTGTGTGAACCATTTGAGGTGAAACATTTAGGGAACTAAGCTCTTAAAGGTTCAAGACATCAAGCTCCTTCAAAAGGTATGTCATCTAACTAGACTTTTATAGTAGAGTTGCTCCATAATATGCTAGTTAGGATGATGCTTTGGAATTTTGTATATTTGCATGTATAATAGTGAAAACATAGATCCAAATCACATAGGGTTGCATGAAAACCATAGGAGTGTTAGAATGCTCAAAACCCAACAAATAGTCCCCGTAGCCGGTGGGATAAACCGGAGGGTAGGTCAACACCCCAGAACTGCTTGACATGGGTAGGTCAGCGCCCCAGAACTGCTTAACATGGGTAGGTCAGCACCTCAGAACTGCTTGACATGGGTAGGTCGGGCACCCCAGAATTGCCTGACAGTATGTATGTTGTTTGGTATGGGGTATGATGGGGGAACTCACTAAGCTTTGTGCTTACGGTTTTAAGTTTTGGTTTCAGGTACCTCTTCGTCGAAGGGGAAGGAGCCGCCACGGTAGCAGCGCATCACAGACACATGATTCCGCATTTGAGATCCATGGGATTATACTATGATATTATTATTATTATTATTATTCCATGACATGTTTTTATGACATTTGACTTATAGGTTATGAGTTGATATGATATTGATGTTGCTTTTCAGTAAATGGTTTTAATAAACTACTTATTCAAAACGAAATTTTTGGTCATGATTTTTGGGATGTTACACCCTAATTTTAGGGCTTGCACCCTATTTAAAGGCCCTTAATCCCTCATTTCCACCTCCCTGACCATTTAGACACACCGAGAGAAACCCTAGACGAGCTGTAGTCGCTATGAGAGAGAGAAAGGCTAAAGATCTTGTGTTCAAGTGCATTTTTAGAATAGGATTGAAGAGCAAGAAGGTTTGGAATGAGAAGAAGCTTTGGATCCAGTGTTCTTTCGGTGCTAGCTGTCTATTGGAGGTAAAAAACTATCTCCTTGATCATTCCTTTTGTTAGATCTCTTTCTAGAGAGTTTTAGGGCTTTATTCCATCCATCCTTTGGTTTGGAGTTGTTGAGCTGGTCATGGAAGTTGAGACTACAGATCTAAGCTATATGAGTCCCTATGAGCCCAAAGATTCGATCTTTATCAAGCTTTGGGAAAGTCTTCAAGCATAAAGACCTTTATGGAGCTTGTTTTGGCATTTTGAGCCCTATATGTCATGCATGAACGTAAATCTTGCAGCTTTACGTGATGATTCAGCCTTACGAGGCTAGATCCAGAGTATGAGACCATATTTCTGTCCAAAAACATCTGAATGAGAAAATAGACTTAATGGACTTGACGAGTTGATGAGACAACTCGATGAGTCAGTTAGGGTCTACCCCGATGGGTTGGACACGTTGCAGACTCGGTGAGTTGATGAGACAGCTCGATGAGTTGAGAGGATTTTACCTATATTTGGTTTCAGAGTAGACTCGACAAGTTGATGAGACAACTTGATGAGTAGGTAGGATTTTCCTGGTTTTATGGACGCTGCATGGACTCGACAAGTTGGCTAGCGACTTGGCGAGTAGACTGGAGTTATCGCGACTTACTGAGTTCTGGGGGACTCGACGAGTTCATGAGCTGTACTCGGCGAGTTGAGTCAACATGGACTGTTGACTTAAGTGTTGACCTCTGTTGACTTTTAGAGTTGGGTCAGCTTTGACTGTTGACTTCCGTTGACTTTAGGGTTCTGTTCAATTATGGAGTTTGGAGGCCATAGAGGGGCGGGGATTAGAACAACAGCTCAAGTGTGGGATACATTGCTTTACTCTGCGATGTGAGTCTTCTCACTATATATGCTGAGTGACCGGAGGGTCTTATTTGAGTTGTCGACCGGAGGGTCCTACGTGCTTATATTGAGTTATGTGTCATTATGCATCTTGTCTTTGTGATACATGCCATATTATTTTGTGCCTTACTGAGTTAGGACCGGAGGGTCCAAACCGAGTTGTGAGACCGGAGGGTCTTCACTGAGATATAGGACTGGAGGGTCCGACCGAGCTGTGAAACCGGAGGGTCTTCACTGAGACACATGACCGGAGGGTCCATAGCCATGAGAGGCTAATGAGATGTGGGTGGTATCTTGGGGAAATCACTAAGCTTCGTGCTTACCGTGTTATGTGATATGTGTTTCAGGTACTTCTCAGGATCGCGGGAAGGCGTTGGCTTGATTGTACACACGAGATGGAGTTATGTTTTGAGGATCCTGGATTTTATTCAAACAATTATGAATATGTGTTTTCGATAATTTGACAATTGGGGATTTTGTGAAATGTGTTGATGAGATTTATGTGATTTTAAAATGAAAATTTTGTTTGAAAATTTACGGTGTTACAAGTTGGTATCAGAGCCTTGGTTTGAGGGATTCAGATGTACTCTCGAGTAGGGGTGGCAATTTATGACACGACACGACAAAAATACACGACACGAAACAAAATTGGGACGAAACTGAAATTTGAATTCGTGTTCGTGTTAACTGTAAAAAACACGATGTCGTGTCGTGTCGTGTTTGTGTTCAAAATTCGACACGAAATTGACACGATTTAGTAGTTTTTTATCGTGTTTGTATTGTTTGTTGTGTTTTTTCGTGTTATATTTGATAAAGTATTCATTAAATAAACTAGTTTTTAGTATATGATATATTTGTCGTGTCATGTCGTGTCAGACAGAAACACGAAACGATAGCACGATTTGTCACCCCTACTCTCGAGTATGTCTGGACTCAAACTGAGGATTTGAGAAATTTTTTCAAAAAGAAATGATTTTTATAAAACGAGTAAGAGTTTAAAGAGAAAACGAGTTGGAGCAGTGTGTACAATCATCTAGAGCTCGGACGGTGATTTCCCAAAATACCCTTACTTATTTGTGTTACGAGATATCTATGAGATGTTAGGGATGCATGCTAGAGGATAGGCAAGGTATTTCATATTTAGGGCTAGAGTTGCCTGATTTGTGATGCCTTAGCCTAGGGAATGCTATTGTCTGATATTATCTACTATTTTCTCTGTGTATGTGCTGAGTAAGAGTGCTTAGCAAGAATCTTTTAGAGAGAGCTTTGAGTAGAGGAGTAATCTAGGAGAGATACCTAGACATGCATTTGAGAAATCTACTGAGAGAGTAGTTAGATACCCACGAGAGGTTGGGTTGTTTGAGTTCAGTAGTGCTTTTTAGAGCTGCGGATAGAGCGAGTGGAGTTGTATGCTAGAGTGGTTTTATGTGTTGGTGGAGGTGATTCAATGCCCGAATGCTGCTTTGTGCTTTGTGGAACTCTTGATGATGGGAGACATCTACTAGTAAATATGACGATATTCAGGAGGTAGATGGTTGGCATCATAAGGAGTTCTTCAGCAGCTGATGGCAGAGAAGTGTGAGAACCTAGGAAGAGCCTAGGGAGATACTTAGTCAGATGAGTACGCTGATAGAGGAGAGTATTCACTGGATAGTGACCATGTGCAACGGGATTGGTGATCGAGAAGGTTGAGTAGCTACTTAGGAAATCTGGGACGATCCGTGTGGAAGGTATGGGTAGATGTGGTAGGTAGTATGGGCTCGTACTACTGAAAGCAGAGGACCCATACTCAAAACAGGGAGAATCCCAGAGGTTCTAAATAGCAGGTTAAGGGGAGATAACATGGTTCGGGTACCATGATTCGTAGCAGAGTATGTTTCCATCTTTACCAGTTATCCGACGATGGGTGTTCAGACTGAGAATGGATATGGTAAACTGTGGGGCCATAGGGCCGTGACGGTTTAGCTTCGATAGAGCGTAGACTGTGAGGGCTTTGAGTTTAGATCCAGAGGAGTTGACTGGTGGTCTGCCAATTAGAGTCGCAGGACTTGAGGAAAAGTGGAGGTGATACGCTGAGGAGGATCGCGGTCTGGGTTGAGTGATTGACCGATGGTTGAGATGTGACCTGTTGAATCATGAAAAGTGACCCTCTTAAACTTCAGCTACCGCAGCCCTCAAGCATCCGCAGTCAGACCTTCCTCAGCAACCTCACCCGAAGTCATCAACTATCGCAGTCTCTATTTACTTAGTTTAATTTTATTGTGAAACTCTCTATTGCCCAGTATGCCTTGCATGGCTACTCTTAGAGATGTGATCCGGTGTAATTCTTGAGACTCTATAAATAGAGCTCATTCTCACTTATTCAATACAACTTCGATGCTATCATTTCTATCTCTCTATATGATTACACATCTCTCCTTACTCTTAAACTTCACTAGAACATAACTGAATACAATCTCTCTTCGGAGCAAGTCACTTGTGACTTAATCACTAAGTTTGATCTCACTTACTAACTTGGTCTGAATGCATTCCTCGTTATGAATCAACTTATGTGTATACTTGATATAACAATTGTTGTCATTTACATTTCTTTACTTTTCCGCAACTGACTTTCTAACTATCTAACTCTAACTTATTAATATTATTGTTGAGCTTTTAGATCCTTCGAGATAAACTATTCCGCAATTATACTTGTTCTAACGTTTGTTCAAGTGTGTCTTTTTCTCTCAACAATTGGTATCAGAGCCATAGTGGTTGCTTTCTGAAAACAAAACTCTGATTTTCAAAGGGCCTTCTATACCACTGAAGCCCATTTCTTAAAAAAAAATCAAAAAAAAAAACATGGAAAAATGGCACAATCGTTCTCTCTGAATGTTTCCAACAGTGTTGGTGGTTCTAATCGAGCCCCAATATTGGTAGCAAATGAATATCATCATTGGTCTCAAAGAATGGAAAGATACTTAAGGAGACTTGGTAGAGATGTATGGCGATCCGTAGAAGAAGGACCACATGTCCCAGTTCTTACACCAGTCCAAACTGACGGCACTACAACCAGACTAAGAGGAGGTCAACCAGTCATGAGCTGTCCCACCAAGGATGATCTCGATAAAATGGAAAATGATGCTGTTGCTTTTTATGAAATCTCTTGTGGAGTTGCTCCTGACAACTTCGACATCATCATAAACTGTCAATCAGCAAAAGAGATCTGGGAAGTTCTCAAGAATTTGTACGAAGGCTCAGAACAAGCACAAGACAAGAAGCTTACAACCGCACTCAATGAGTTCAATAATTTCAAAGCTCACACTGGCGAAAGCTTAGAAGACTCCTTTAAAAGGTTCAACCTGATAGTCACCAAGTTATCAAACGCTTGGGCCTCTGTTGCTGACATAAAAACAACTCTTTCCATGTCTTCGGAGACAACCCGCACCATCCGCAGTAACCATGAAACAAATATTCAGTTTCTTAATGGTTTGGGAAGACATTGGACTACAGCTAAGATGATAGTCCAAGGAGATAGAAAGATTCACTCTTTGTCTCTCTACAAGCTCTACGGAGAACTGCAAGCACAAGAATCCACCGTACTCAAAGACTGTGCTGACTTCGGAGGACCACTCGCTCTCATAGCACAAGCTCCACCCAATCAATCCTACTCTCCCTCGTATGACACTGCACCGCAGTCATACGAAGCTGATTCAGAGTATGATGATGAAGAAGAATTTCAGAAGGCTATTGCTCTGGTTAGCCAACAGTTCAATCGACTACCACCTCCTTCCTTCCGCAAGAATCAATAGTTAAACAAACCTCCATTCAATCGTAACTTCAACCCGCAGAATAACCATCCTCGATATCCCAAACGTTCTCATCAACCACCGCAATCTCAGAATACTCAACCAAAGGAGGCACCGCAGTCCATCCAAACCACTGACTCCGGTACTCCATCAGAAGACAAAAGTGATATTGTAATTTTTCATAAGTGCAACAAAGAGAATCACTTTGCAAAGGATTGCAAGGCCAATGTAGTGAAAGACAGAGCATTCTACCTTAGAATGGCTCAAGAATTGGAAGATAAGGAAAAGGCAAGGGCTTACGTAGCCCATGTCAAAAGAGACCATCAAGTTTGGTCATCCGGAGATGAAGAAGAATCCATCAGCAATGTCAAAGGAAAAGGCAAAATCTGCATGCTGGCAACTGCGGATGATGATGAGTCTACAAAGCTGGAAAAGAACTGCTGCTACATGGCAAAGGATGGAACTCTAAGCATCGTCGAACAGGTAAAACTCATGATTCAAACTCTAAACTATAGCATGCATGACTGTCAACCTTTCATAGATAATCTTAATGACACATGTGCTGCCGTCCTTACAGACTATAACAAAGCCTTAGATGAGAAGAACATTGCGTCCCAAGAGATGTTCCATGTAAGAGGACGACTGGATAACAAAAGACTCAAAATGGCTATGTTAGAAAAGGACCTAGAGTTAGAAAAAGATGCAAGAATGTTGAGTGAAACACAACTAGAAATAGCTTTGAACCAGAAAGATTTAGCTCAGAGTGAAATTGTACGCTTAAATCTTTTAATAGAAAAATTGTTCAATGAAAGTGAAGCTATTGAAAATTTGGTAAATAATGGAACCGTGGACAATACATACAATTGGGGTTGGTCAAATGGATATCCTACCGCAAAGGATTCCTCACCCCGATTTAACAAAGATCGACTATATGTCCCTCCGGACCGAGAATTTCATTTCCTAGTCATTGACAAGACTTTTCCCGAAGACATCAGAACACACTTCGGTAGACTTCATAATCTAAGCAATAATTGTGTCATTGAGGAAATTGTGCCTGAAGTTTCGGGTCACACAAGTGATCGAATCCCTGTCTGTGGCACAATCTACCCAAACTCTCAAACTTCATCCGTAGTTGATGAGGAAATTGTGATTGAAAGCGCCGAAGTCTCGCAAGACTTCCCTTCTCTGCCCTCAGACTGCAGTACCCCTCATTGTAGTCATGAGCAGCAGAAGTCTCACAAAAGTCCCACTGAAGTCCCAACTCAGACTTACTCTGCGGTAGTCAAATCATCCCTACCGCAGTCCTCGAACAAAAGCTCTACGACTCTTCAACCAATTCATCACGAATTACCCATAGAAAACTTTGAAGTAGGTCAATGCTATCAAATCCCTGAATCTTCAAGTTCGGATGACTCAAGCTCTCCTTTTCATAAATTTTCAAAGGTTTCCAGGAAACCGCAGCTGAACACCAATGACTGCGGTTCCCCAAAAACCTTAGCTAAAAAGGCTTTCAAATAGGAAATTCGATCCCGAGGCACAAATAGACAAATGTTTTTGAAAAACAAAAGGCATATCAGATTTCCAAAGTCTAAGAGTCCAGAAAAATTTGTTTTCTCACACTATTTTTCGAAAAACTCTCCCATCAAGAAAACATACAAAAACGAATGTACAGTTTCAACAGTCATTCCTAATTCATCTGACACAACCCAAAAAAGTGTAAAGTCTTTTCGAAGCAATGGTTTTCAAATCTATTCCTCAGATGATCCAAAATGGAAGGGTATCTTACCCACTCCAACACTTTTAAAATCACATCAAAATTTTAACAAGTGGAAGGGTATTCTACCAAATCCAACAAAAAGGTCCCAAAGATCTACACGTGCTAAACCTTTTTCGAAACAAACTTTTTCAAAGTCCAACAGCACTCATGTCAGATATTACCAACCTCGGACCGGTCACAAGCCCAACTCATCCTTTAGACCGCTGACCAAACATGGTGTCAGAACAAAATACAAAATCGCAACCTGTAAATGCCAGTGTAGTTGCCAAAAAGATTCATCCAATGTCAAATCTAGTTGGTTTCAGAAACCTCGTAATTTTTCAAAAAAACACAACACTCCAAAATTGCACAAACACCCAGGACTAGGATTAAAAGTTGACAAGAAATCCGTCCCTGCAACCTCGGTCCATGCATCAATCAGAAATTCACCTATTGTCCCAGGCTCCAAACTAGTTTGGATGCCTAAACTAACCGTGTAATTCTCAGGCTTTGTGCAAGGAGGAACAAGAAGATGAATGGTTAATTGACAGTGCCTGCTCCTTGCACATGACCGGAAGGTTAGAATACCTTCGGGATTTCAGGCCAATTTGCAACGGTGGAAATGTCACATTCGGTAACAATGCGAATGGAATAATCCGAGGTTATGGTGTTCTCACTACAGGAAACTTCTCTATTCAAAAGGTTGCTTATGTAGAAATCCTTAAACACAATCTCATCAGTGTTGGCCAACTATGTAAGGCAGGCCATCGAGTTGAATTTGATGATCAATTTTGCTATGTAATGACAAGTGATAGGAACACGTGTCTGATCAAGTCCCGATCCGAAGGTACTATGTATCCTCTGGACGTCTCTCTGATCATAGGCAAACCACACTTATGTTTCCTATCCAAAGCCGTATCCGAAGTCAGCTGGCTATGGCACCGCAAGCTAGTTCATCTCAACTTCAGGTACATCAACAATTTGGTCACCGGAGAACTAGTCAGAGGACTCCCTATTCTCAAGTTCAGCGATGATACTCTCTGTCCTGTATGTGAATGTGGAAAGCAATCCAAAGCAAGTCACCCCATGGTGATTGACTCTTCAATTTCTGAACCACTGGAGCTCTTGCACATTGATCTCTGCGGTCCATCCACCGTAGCCAGTCTCCATCACAAGAAATACATACTGGTTATAGTAGATGACTTCACACGCTTCACATGGGTTTTCTTCCTTAGACTCAAGTCAGAAACACCACAGATTATCATCAATTTCATCAAGGAAATAGAACTTCAGATCAAGTTACCACTACGACGTATCCGAAGTGATAATGGAACCGAGTTTACTAATCATCTCATAAGCAGTTTCTTGGTTTCCAAGGGGATCACTCACAACTTCTCTGCTCCCTACACACCACAACAAAATGGGGTAGTACAGCGAAGGAACCGCACTCTAGTAGAAGCAGCCAGATCCATGCTCAACTTTGCACACCTTCCTCTTTACTTCTGGGCCGAAGCAGTGGCCACCGCATGCTTTGTGCAGAATCGAAGTATTGTATGCAAACGTCTCAGTAAAACACCGTATGAGGGCCTTAACAACCGCAAGCCAAATGTCCGCTTCTTTCACATCTTTGGGTGTAGATGCTTTGTGATTAACAACAGAGATCATCTTAACAAGTTTGCATCGAAGTCTGATGAAGGTATCTTCCATGGCTATTCCACTAACAAAGTTGCTTACAGGGTTCTCATTAGACGTACAAGGCTAATCATTGAAAGCTTCGATGTGAAATTTGATGACTATCACGTCCGCAACACCGCTCCATCCACTGAAACCACAACAATCCTACAAAGTGATATTCCTGCCTCTTCGGGTCCATTAAACCTAGTTGAAGTAAACTATGACGATCTCTTCGACCCTGTAGAAACAGCCAAGTTATCCGAAGTTCTTGTGTCTCCGGAAGCTCAACAGCAGCACGCTGAAGTATCTGGTCCATCCCTATCTGAAGTAGTATCTCTCAATACTTCCACCTCGCCGGTTGAGGGGGAAAGTTCTACTCCAGATCAAGTAACAACCGTCGAGGTTCCAGTGCTTGATGTAGCTCAAGTTCCCATCCGCAGAGAATCATTACCATCAAACGTCTCTTCGGACTCGGATGATGAAAACATAGAGAACATTGACACAAGAACAGACTCAAGGATTATCACACTCCCATCCGCAATCCAGGGGGAACCTTCTCAGGTTCCAGGGGAATTCCATCAGCAATCCAGGGGGAACCTCTTCCAACTGCTCAAGAAAATTCAATTCTCGCTCCAACAATCCAAGATGATTCCGCAGGATGTTCTCAAATCCAGGGGGAACTGTCATCTCCAACCGCAGAGTCTTCAGATATAGAAGACATTCCCTCTACTGCAGCTGTTGATTATCTGCAACCCCGTCTACACGTATGGACAAAGGACCACCCACCAGGTCAAATCATTGGCAACCCATCCGCAGGTATCCAGACTCGATCTTCCAAGGATTTATCTGATCATTGTCACTACATAGCATTTATGTCCTCGGTCGAGCCTCGAACGATCAAAGAAGCATTACTAGAACCAGACTGGATATCCGCAATGCAAGAAGAGCTAGAAGAATTCAAAAGAAACAAAGTGCAGCAACTCGTTCCGAAGCCGCAAGGTCACACCATTGTTGGTACTAGATGGGTGTTCAAGAATAAGTTGGATGAATCTGGTGCGGTAGTCAGAAACAAGGCAAAGTTAGTTGCAAAGGGATATAGTCAACTTGAAGGTATTGACTATGATGAAACGTATGCTCCGGTAGCACGAATGGAAGCCATCCGAATCTTCTTAGCATACGCAGCCCACAAGAACATCAAGGTTCATCAAATGGATGTAAAAAGTGCTTTTCTCAATGGGGAATTAAAAGAGGAGGTTTATCTTCAGCAACCTCCGGGCTTTGAAAGTATTGAATTCCCAGACCACTGCTACAAGCTTGAAAAAGTAGTCTACGGCCTAAAGGAAACCCCAAGAGCGTGGTACGAGACTCTCTCTGAATTTCTTGTCTCGTCCGGATATAAAAGAGGAGTGATTGATCCCACTTTATTTAGAAAAGCAAATGGTGATCACCTTATGCTTGTACAAATATATGTGGATGATATCATCTTCGGATCAACTGATCAAAAAATGGTGAATGAATTTGCTAAGCTCATGACCAGCAAGTTCCAAATGAGCATGAATAGAGAGATTAACTTCTTTCTAGGACTTCAAGTGAAACAAGTTCCTCAAGGGATATTCATTCATCAGGAGAAATACACCACTGAATTGTTAAAGAAATATTCAATGGACAACTGTTCTTCGACTAAGGTCCCCATGGCCTTCGGATATAAGATATCTGTTGATCCCTCAGGCGAATCAGTGGATCACAAGACTTATAGAGGTATCATTGGCTCATTGATGTACCTCATCGCAAGCCGACCAGATATCGTCTTTGCAACTGGTGTATGCGCAAGGTACCAGGCTGACCCAAAAGTGTCACACATGACCGCAGCCAAACAAATTCTAAGATACCTGAAAGGAAGCAAGACTCTTGGTTTATGGTACCTCACAGGCAATGACTTCAGCCTACAAGCATTCACAGATGCGGATCACACCGGATGCAGACTAGATCGAAAAAGCACTTCAGGAGGATGTCAATTTCTGGGAGGAAGACTCGTCAGCTGGTCATCAAGAAAACAAAGTTGTGTATCAGTGTCTACCGCAGAAGCTGAATATGTGGCCGCAGCTAGCTGTTGTTCACAAGTCTTATGGATGAAAACACAACTTATGGACTATGGATACAGAATGCTGCGGATACCAATCTATTGTGACTCTGAAAGTGCTATAGCTATTTCCCACAATCCAATTCAGCACTCCAAGACAAAAGCATATTGAACTACGGTATCACTTCATCAAAGACCACATCCTGAAAGGTAACATTGAAATCATCTTTGTCCATACTCATGAAGAGATTGCTGATGTGTTCACAAAGGCACTTGACTCTACAAAACTCAACAGTTTCTTACAAATGTTAGGAATGATGAATCCGGACCCACAATTCTTTTTGAATTGATAGGTACCGCAGACCATCCTTGGTCTCTGTTGCGATCCTAACTGAAGTTACTTATGATAGATGGTTTTGGTATATCCTGTGTACCGCAGTTTATGTACCGCAACCATATATCATATTTATCCTTCACTGGTCCTTATTGTTTGTTGTTACTAACTTCTTGTTCAAGTGTTCTCCTCAGTTCTTCTACTGCAGACATCCATCCGTCCATCCACAATGACAAATGATCCATCCGCAATGACAAATGATCCATCCGCAATGACAAAGGATCCATCCGTAATAAAGTCTTAATACGCAACCACATTGATAGTTTCTCAACTGTTTCATTAACTCTTGAATCATGGTGTGCTATTTAATGATCCTTCATTAAATAAGAAAAACATTAAATAAAAACATTCCTTGAGAAACTGTCCCATATCCCTTTTTGAATAAACCTTGTGTCAGACCTATTTAAGGTATGATGACAAAAAAAACGTTTTTCCATAAACAAATCCTTTTAATCTATCCCTTCCTATTATCCAACACGTCCAATCCGTTACAACTTCTATTTTTGCACAACGGATTAAATCCACCCTCACCACACGATCATCAGACATGATGTTGTACGTCTGACACTTCATTAATTGCAAACCCTTTTTGGTAAATCTCAAAAAAAAATTTAAACTTTTTCATAATCTGTGGCTGAGATTTCTCCTTCCAAATAAAAGAAAACCCCCAAACGTTTTTTTACCTTATCTACTTTCACTTAGGGTAAAATTTATTAATGTTCAAATCCATCCCTATAAAACCCTTTCTTCTTCCCCAAGAACAGTTTACGCTCTCTGAACCTTGAACTTTCTCTCCATCTTTCTTGCACTCTGTTTCTGCAACCTTTCTCAAACTCTCAACAATGGTGAAATCAGGCATCTCGAAGAAAATCTCCAAGGCTTTTGCCTCTGCAAAACCAACTGGGTCTGATTCTGAAACAAGAAATCAAATGCCTACAATTGCTTCAAGCAATTTTAGGGCTGTGTTCGAAGAGCATTCCTCCTACAATGCTCCGATCAAGCTAATGATCAAGTTCTTGACCAATCACCCTCTGTTTGGCCCCTTCGATGCATTCACAGACGTAGTTCCTCTCTCAACTTTGTTCAAATGTGCATTCTCTGCTTACAGACCCCTCGACAATCCTCAAGAGGTGCATCTGAACCTAGTGAACGATTCTTTGGTCATTCTGAACAAAGAAAAATTTCTCAACGCCATTAATCTGTTGGTTCATCCTTCAACCAAGGTTTTCACTCCAAGTATGGCAGACATTCTCTCAGCTCTCTACCAAATGGGTTACCAGAAAAAGATCAAAGGAATTGGCAAATTCAATAAGAATCAACTGCCTGCGGTGTGCCAATTCGTTTGTCACTTCGTCATCCGCAGTCTGTCAGGCCGAACCGGAGGCACTGACAATATGGGTCTCAAGCTATTGGAGCTGGTATGGAGCATTTTCACTGGCCACGACGTTAACTACGGTCAGATTTTATGGGATGACTTTCTACAGTACATCCCAAAAGAGAGCCCAAGGGAAAACCCTACCGAACTCACATTTGCTAGGTTCTGGTCTCTGTGCATCTCAGATCTTCATGCGGATGCAGGAATTAGCATGGGCAACGACACCAACCTCTTCATCACCAAAGATCTCAAAAGGTACAATCCCTCCAAAGATCAATCTAACTTCGGACCTATAAGATGACTACCAGTCCACATTCTGACATCACTTGGACTTGAAACTCCTGATGTCACAGACCATATAGAGGCTACGGAAGGTATTAGTCCATACCTTTCTACCCCGCCTCTACAAGCCACATCCGCACTCACCATCCCTGGTAGTACCGCAGTCCCATCTTCCACCACTCTCTCCTCTCAAAGACAAAAACAATTAGTCTCAGCCCATCAAGGCCCCCGCAACGTCTCCAAGAAACAAAGAACCCCAAAGAAAGATGCTCCCAAACCAACTGAACCCTCAAAGAAACGCAAAATCACCCAAACTGTACCCTCAAATGACGAATCCACTGAAAGTGATTCTGATGAGAATGCACTACCCATCTCCATCTTAAAGAAAAGAAAAATCGATCCCACTGGCCAAATGTGTGACCGGATAGATGCTGCAGCCTCTCAAAAGGCTCTGGTAGTCCTTGGGGTGGCCGCAGACCCATTCATTACCACAATCGAATACCACTCAGACACGGAAAGTGTGTCTGTTTCACCTCATCGTGGAGACTCACCCCCAGTTCACTCCCAAGAGGATGACACTGGTTCTCGCCCTAAGGTCTCCAGGGCTTCCCGACTTCATTTCTTTTCTCCTGAGGAGTTGAACTCCATCCTCTTGTCTGTAACCCAAACACTGCAAACACCTTCGCAACCGCAGGGCAATTCTTCCGCCCTTGCCAGAACTTAGCCGAGGTCAGACTTGACTACGGGTCAAGGAGACCGAGGAAGCTCAAGAAATCCTACTCTGCTTATATCTGTTACAGGTGGTTTAGGCACGGTGAGCACCAATGTGCAAGGATCCGTGAACCCGAAGGACACTTCGGTGCGATTCCAAGGATTTGACAAAGATGAATCGAATGATTCATGGTTACATTACACTCCGGTGTCTGAGTCCGATATCAAGAAGTATGTCGCTTTCCGTAAGGCATTCCAAGCAAGGAAGGATCAGCAAATCAAGCAACTGCAACAAAAGCAACAGGAAATTCAATCTGTAGCTAAGTATTGGGCAGACGCAATCAACAATGCCAATACCGTAGCCACCATCCTGAAAGTACAAGAATGGATGACTGAAATGGCTGAAACAATTCGCAAGGCTCAGTCCACTCATGATGGTAAAGGTGCCTCCAAATTCCCTCCAACTCCAACTCCAATTGTTCAAGAATCTCAAGAAGAAGGAACTGTTGGGTTTTAGTATACTACAACATCCTATGGTGCACATACAACCCTAAATACCTTGGATCTATGTTTTCTCTATTATACATGCAATTATGAACTTTCCAAGGTATTAACCTATCTAGCATACAATACTTGATACTTGGGTAATCAAATGGATAGAATACATACCTTTGTTTGATGTAGCTTGTCTCCATGAAGCTTGAGTGCCTAGTGCCCCAAGTGTGACACCTCAAATGGTTCACACAACACCAAATGCACATGGAATGACTTGAGAGAAATGGAACACTCCTTGAAATCGTCTAGCCCTCATATTCACACATTAGTGCACGATTTCTTGAGCCATGGGATTCTTTTATATGGTGGCTATTAGGGTTACACCATGTAACTCATAACTTTACCCATTCCTTATGCTCCATGGATTTTAACCTCCATGGAGTATCCATGGGTCACCCCATGGACTTAGTCCAACATAAGAAATCTTGGATCACAAGCCCACATATATAAGAATGAATGATTTACACAATCAACCCATATATTTAATTAATCTCCTTTTGATCACTTAATTAATTCCAAATTAATTCTTGATCAATACGATTTAAATAACCTTATTAATATATTAGAACTTATAATATATTAACCAACCTTAAGTGTTATTTCTCTCATTATAGTCTATCCAAATGCATGATGCCATGCAACCCAAATGGACCATGCCGGGTCGGGTCAAGTCTTACCAATTATAGTTATGGACTTAGACATTAATCCAACAGTCTCCCACTTGGATAAGTCTAAAACTATTATTGCGTATGACTTCAGGAACCGATCAGCAATCGTAGCTCTCAAAAGCTTCTGTCGAACTCTGACCTTGTCGATGAACTCTGACCTTTGTCAATGACTTGTCCATTAGATAAGGGATCATATATTCCTCCATTCTAGATATCATATGGACTGAGACATGGATTATCAATCATTCTCTCTGTCCATTTGTTGTTTCTCGATTTCCGATTCATGATGACTGACTGATTGAACAAATCAAATCAGTCCTGGCTTGGCCAAGCACTCACATGTATCATCTTTAAATCATCGAGGGGCCCACAGATATCGCTTTTATCCCGAAGGTAAAAGGAATGGATAAACTTCGACTCATATGGCTTGTTCTACTACTTGTTGAATCATACACAAAGGCACGTTTTATAACATCGAGTTACCGAATGTGTTTTCGTGCAATCAATGTACAACCAACTCATAGTAACAACTCATATCACTAGGTTTGAAGAATATAAGATATTATCGTCTCATGATCACTCGTGATAAAATCCATGAAGTGATTCAAATGAGCGTGGGTTGAATCCAATACTCAGAACTTATGAGCACTCATGAGTGTTGTAGCACCACTTTGTCCACCAACTTGGACCTCTACAAACCAACCCATGACAGTCTTGATTCATATCTACTTCCAACATATGACCGACTGTGGATGGTTTGAATAACTTAATCATTCAGGAAGAGCGACTTAGTTATTCTGGAAGTCAAAACATGCAAAGTGAAACACAAGAATAAATGAATCAAATATGGTATCAAACCCTATGAATATAAATAAACACTTTTATTTATCACCATACTGATTACTCATTATTCATTGATTCGGTTTTATCAACTTTATACTTGAATTAAAAACACTAGTTGTCCCATGCTCCAAGCATGTACACTATGTTTTTCTTAAACAATAGCTTTGCCATACACCAAGTATGCACTCTATGTTTGTCTATGATCCTTACTTTGTGAAATAAACCAATTGAACATAATTTCAATGATTCTAATTTCACACTCCCAAATCCTTATCGAAAAATGTGAGAATTTCAAATTCCTATCATTTATCGAAATCTGTTTAGATTTTAAACTTATATGCACTGACCCTCCTGTAATGAATATATACAAAGTCACAAAGACTTGTCAACAGTCATTATAAGGTATTCCAATGGAGATCAACTCCATGGAAACTAAGTCTCATATTCAAAGTACATTGCTTTGGACATGCTTCTTGCATTAAGTTTTCTAATCTTACACAGATAACTTCCACCTATGGAGACAACTCCATATTCTCATTTTGACTATCACTTCTGAATAAGAGATGCCTCTTTTCAGAATATGTCAATATGGTCCTTCCAAAATTAGCACTATACTTCGAACTGTCCCTGAGCAACCAATCTTTGGTAAACCTCAGATTGTCCTCGATAATTGCTTAATCATTTTAGTCATATCCAATTCTAGACCTTTTCCCTTCTTAATGCCTCTGGGCATTTGGAAAAATTTAGAAATGACAAATATTATAGCACATGCAATCGATCCTGTACCGAAAGCAAATGGTACACGATTCATGATGTCTCACATAAATACATGATTCTAGACCAGTCTTTTGCTACAATATTTTTATTTGCCATGTTTTCAAAATTTGACTATGAAGAGGGATGCCGTAATCATAATCGAATTTTGAGAAAGCAATATATAGAATTTCCTTAAGTTGAACCAATCCAACATGAAATTCATATATATATTCTTGACTAAAGATGATTAAGGTCTCAATCTAAGCCTTTAGAACTGAAATGAAGTATATCCTCTCCCTTAATTATAGCAAAACAACTTTTTCAATCCCTGCAGCCTCACGAATTGAAACTTTTGTTTTCTATAATTAACATTGCTAACTTGCAACACTAACAATAATTATCATGCTCCCACTAACATGATGATTATTAGCATAACACTTATGCTCCCACTAGCTTTGACATGTACTCAGAAATCAGCTGGACTTCTAGAAATCAATACTTTATTGACTTTCTTACCAAAGTTCAGATTTCTGATACGAGATGCTTTGATAAAACTTTATCAAAATCATACACCATTCCTTAGATAGCATGCATGTGTGTCTAAACAATTTCAGAACTATGAAAAGGGATGCCGTAATCATAGTCTCAATTGTTTAGACCTTTTGCCATCTGCTTCAAATCTACTTGGTGGAAGTGTTTCCTCACCATCATTTTCATGAATCGGAGAGAAACCTTATGACCCTTAGATTTTATGGTGTATGTGTTCTTATCCATGTGAATCGTCAAAACCATAGTCACAAGACAAGGATAATGACAAATCCAAACTCATATGGACTGAACTTATGCAATCTTAACTTCTTGTCACCTGGCAGTACAGGGCCTGCCATTGCTTCCAAGTTGTTATGCAACCAATTGAGAACTTTCAGAACTCCTATGCAAAGCCAACTTTAACTGGAATGGGCAGAGAATATGTCAACACGATAGGTTATAAACCTCAAGTCGTGTGCTAGTGAAGAACCTCAGGTTTTATTCTTGATTAGTTCTTGAAATTCTTTTTAGGATCTTTAAGACTCCCACTATCCTCTTGACATATGAGACTATCTTGCCAAATATTCAAGAGATAATGCGGATTCTTTATCAAGACAAACACTTCACACAATTGGCCTTAGTTGGTCTTTGTTTTATCCAAAACATCACAACTTACCAATTTCAAATGTACAAGAGTAGGACACTTTTACTCTTACATTTGATAAGTGTTTTAAACCTTTCTTTAAGATATGTCACTCAAGTTACAATCTTGGAGTATGACTCTAAGAATTGTTTTGGAACGAAGTATGACTCATCTTCTTGATTTAACCATTTTAACAATTCATGACTCCTCTTCTTAGTCATAAGAATGCACTAAGATGTCCTTAGAAGACCAATTGTGATGTGGTTCTTTAATCATTAAGATGATCACAAAACATGATACTAAAGTACTCTCCCATCTTTTCAGATTTGAGAAACTTTTATCTGTCTGCCTAATTTGATTCTTCCCATTCGTTCTGCCATACATTGAGACTTTTCCAATGTTTCAGAATTATACTTAAACTTATAAGTATAACCATATTTACTAAAATTTAGTAAATCATGACGAATAGTCTTAACGAGCTTTGTGGTGGACTTGACCAGTGCACAAGAATGTGTACTCGATCCCTTTAGTCCTTAACTTTACTCACACATCCATGTGAACAAGTCTTAATTTTCCAATGCTTGAAAGTTCTCATTCATCATACTATTCAACTTGCATGATTCGAAGTTTCTATCCAACTGAAGCCTTGGGAATGAGAATCTTTCCTTATTTGGTAAATTATGACACTACCACAAATGAAAGAATCAAATCCATTTTCCAATATTGCTATCAATGGAAACATGTAAACAACAATTTTTCACAAATGCCATTGTAAGGATACTTAAAATAAATAAATCAAAACTGTTTTTTATTTTAAAACTTCCGGAAAAACTTATCCTTACAATGCAAATGCATATGAAAAACTTATTGTTATCTATTCCTAAGCAATATATCATAACTCCTAAGTAACAGCTTCAAAAATTCTGATCACCAAACCATGCGATCGAAATCCATCTTCGTGATCAGAATCAGCATGTACTTCCTTTAAGTTTCTTCACTTTTCTTTGATTCTTAAAGCATCAACATGTGACCCAGTCACATCATGTAATGAGAATCTCATAATAGAAACTTAACAGAGTTAGATAATGGACTTTTACCTGAAGAAGAGTCAAACTTCTTGAATTGATCAACCTTATGATCTTTCAGGTAAATAGGCAGCTTCGCAATCAATGCCCCTTCCTTTGGAAAGAGAAACATATGGACTCTTTGGGAATGGTGTACTGGACTATCACAGACTTGTCTTTCTCTTTACCATTTGGTCAACCGAGTTGACTATGGCCAATCCCTTTCCATTGGGAAGCGAAAGATTTTCTGGATATCCAATGTTACCATTTTCAAAGTCCATAGAAGTTTGGGAAGTTGATCTTCTAATTAAATTTGCTTTACTGGTCCTCCAAATCATTGCTGATTCAGTAGCACCAAGCAAATAGATATGATCATTAAGGTTCATGTCATAGTCTGTTTCATAGTAGTCCCAAAGGAACTGACTTGCTCTTATACATATATTTATTATTAACTTATAATACTATAAAGTATAAGGGTTGAATTTTAACTTTTAAAATTCTAAGGGCTAACTTGGAATTAAAGTATTCATGGGGAAAACTTTACAAATTCCAAAACTTGAGGGCAAGTTTTGAAAATATTCAAAACTAATTAATTCCATAACTTATGTGTTTAAAGTAGTTTTAATGATAAAAAAAAATTCTTCAAGTTCCATAACTTGAGGACAAGTTATGGAAGACTTTAAACTAATAAAAGAATGTAACTTTTCTTTATTTTTGTAACTTATGGAACTAATTAAGGTTACACATTTTATCATTTAATGAAGTGACTCTTGAACCTCCATAACTTGAGGACAAGTTATGGAGTCATAAAACCATTTAATGAGGACAAGACTCTTCATTTCTGTAACCATTGTCAACTTTTTATGAGTTTTATGAAACTTAAATGTGACATTTCATATAACTTGAGGACAAGTTACAAAAACACATTTTAGAATCAACTCTTAGATTAAAATGGATTGCAAACACATAATCAATTAACTTTTCTATTAATCTAATAAACTCATATGAACAAAGATAATTCACATCAATTTTTTTTTCAAGTAATTAGCATAACTTTTAAACTAATACAATTCGATTTTTCAGCTAATTTTGCAAGTATAACAAGAAAACAAGCCTTGGCTCTGATACCACTGTTGGGTTTTAGTATACTACAACATCCTATGGTGCACATACAACCCTAAATACCTTGGATCTATGTTTTCTCTATTATACATGCAATTATGAACTTTCCAAGGTATTACCCTATCTAGCATACAATACTTGATACTTGGGTAATCAAATGGATAGAATACATACCTTTGTTTGATGTAGCTTGTCTCCATGAAGCTTGAGTGCCTAGTGCCCCAAGTATGACACCTCAAATGGTTCAACAACAACAAATGCACATGGAATGACTTGAGAGAAATGGAACACTCCTTGAAATCGTCTAGCCCTCATATTCACACATTAGTGCACGATTTCTTGAGCCATGGGATTCTTTTATATGGTGGCTATTAGGGTTACACCATGTAACTCATAACTTTACCCATTCCTTATGCTCCATGGATTTTAACCTCCATGGAGTATCCATGGGTCACCCCATGGACTTAGTCCAACATAAGAAATCTTGGATCACAAGCCCACATATATAAGAATGAATGATTTACACAATCAACCCATATATTTAATTAGTCTCCTTTTGATCACTTAATTAATTCCAAATTAATTCTTGATCAATACTAATTAAATAACCTTATTAATATATTAGAACTTATAATATATTAACCAACCTTAAGTGTTATTTCTCTCATTATAGTCTATCCAAATGCATGATGCCATGCAACCCAAATGGACCATGCCGGGTCGGGTCAAGTCTTACCAATTATAGTTATGGACTTAGACATTAATCCAACAGGAACCGCAATCGAAGTCAGCTCAGCTCCCACATTCGGCTTCGACGACTTTGATATGAATGAGGTAAATCAACCCCCTCCTTCTGATGATGATTTGATGATTTTCGATGAAGAGGAAGAATCGAGTGGTTCTCAACACTTAACCTCCAAGCCAAAAGCAAAGAAGAAGAAGAAGAAGAAGAATGCAGTGACTAGAAAGGAATTTTTAAGTCTGCAAGCTAAAGTCGATCAAATCCTTGCTGCGGTAAAGCCCACTCAACCGCAACCAGCAGACATTCCTGGACCGCAGTCCTTAATCGAAAGAATAGAAAGACTGGAAACCCGTGAACGACTGGCTGCTGAGCGCATCTCTCTGAAGGTTGAAATGGGAATCCGATCCCTGGACAACAGTCGCCAAGCTGATCACAAGAAATTCATGGCTGCTGCGGAGCGCCTCATCTCTGAGGTTTCCGCAATCAAGAAAGACTTACAAGCAGCCATTGCGGACCAGTCAACTCAATCTCAAAAGCTGATAACTGAGACTCACACTGCATATGAGTCCACTATCTCAGTCCTTCAAGCTACCATCAACAGACTGCAACGATCTTTATCATCAAACTTCCATGGCCCCGAAATTCTTCAACTCACGAAGGAGATTCACCGGCTGCTCTTCAACATCGCCATCCCCAACAATCAGCAACTGGCTGATGTTCTTAAAGCTCAATTTCAGGAGGTGTACACCAAAGTTGATGGTCTCAGACAATGGCTTGAGGATGCTCCGTTGTTGCATTCCTCAAGAGGGGGAAGTGATGAAGAAGACCATCATTCCAACAGCATTTCCCACCATCAAAGTCCTCCCATCATAACTGAGAAAGATCCTTCACCGCAACCATCTCATCAGACGCCACCACCGCATCAGTCTCCACCGCAAAAGGAGATCACTCAAAAAACTCCTCCTAAGCGACCAGAGACCCCTCCCCACTTCAAAAATCTTACATCCAATATGTCATCCGAGCACTCAAATGACTCCCCCGCAACGCAACAAAAGAAAAAGGATTGGAAAGCAGCCAAGTTCGCGGAGCTCATCTGGAGAGAAAACATATTCAACATTACTATGGATGAATCGTTAGTAAATTCCTGGATCAATCCCCACCGCAGACTCCTAGATGATGACTACAAACCATACCTTACCTATGCTGAACCCCCCTCTGATGGTTATTGGGATGTTCCAATCTCCCCAAATGCTAAATACTTCACTGTATTTGAGCCATTTGACCGCAACCTACCTGACCACAAGAGACTGCCTATGGAATTCGAAAGACTTAATCGATTCTATGCCAAACATGCGTCTTCCATAGAGAAAATCTGGTCTAATGATAGGCCATCCGCAGTCAAGAACTACAAACCCCGGAAGTTCATGAAAGCTGACTTCATCCAATACACTCTCACAAGGAGGAATCAGGACTATGTCCGCACCCAGGCTGACTTCCCATGCATGAACCCTAAAGAAGTCTTTCTGATAGCCAAGGTGTTCCAAAACAAATCAGAGAAGCATCCGAAGATGAAGATAGCGCTTGAGAGGGTAAGTATTTTCTTGAAGGAAACTGTCTGCGACTTTGCCAAAATTGATGCAGACATTCACCCTATCCTAGCCACAAAATTTGATCTTCCACCACTTGACCCCACACCCATGATTACTGAAGGATTCCAAGAAAGATCCCTAGGTGCAACAAACTTCCCAGACCTCGGAGTCATCTTCAAAAGGAAAATCAATGATACCAAATACTTCATTCCGTTGACTGCTGTGAACTGCCTTACAAGAAGCAGATTGAAGTTTGTCGAACCGCAGTTGAAAAGTCAAAACACACAACTGCCGAAGTCAAGTTCGAGATTTTGAGAAGGATCACCTGGTTGGAAAATATCAGGAAATTTTGGTGGATACTGATCAAGTTTCTAAAACTTGACAACTGAAGAGAAGTTAAAGAGGTCACTTAGGGGGAAATTTTTGAATCATGAAAATTGACCCTCTTAAACTTCAGCTACCGCAATCCTCAAGCATCCGCAGTCAGACCTTCCTCAGCAACCTCACCCGAAGTCATCAGCTACCGCAGTCTCTATTTACTTAGTTTAATTTTATTGTAAAACTCTCTATTGTCCAGTATGCCTTGCATGGCTACTCTTAGATATGTGATCCGGTGTAATTCTTGAGACTCTATAAATAGAGCTCATTCTCACTTATTCAATACAACTTCAATGCTATCATTTCTATCCCTCTACCTGATTACGCATCTCTCCTTACTCTTAAACTTCACTAGAACATAAATGAATACAATATCTCTTCGGAGCAAGTCACTTGTGACTTAATCACTAAGTTTGATCTCACTTACTAACTTGGTCTGAATGCATTCCTCGTTATGAATCAACTTATGTGTATACTTGATATAACAATTGTTGTCATTTACATTTCTTTACTTTTCCGCAACTGACTTTCTAACTATCTAACTCTAACTTATTAATATTATTGTTGAGCTTTTAGATCCTTCGAGATAAACTATTCCGCAATTATACTTGTTCTAACATTTGTTCAAGTGTGTCTCAAAGTTTTTCTCTCAACATGACCTCATGTGACGAGAATTACACTATTTCCGCTTCTTGTGTAGAGCGAACGAGATAACGAGCTTCCGGTTCCAGAGTTTGGAGGTAACCCCGAGGGGTAGTACATAATTGCGATATTTTCACCAGAGTAATTATGGTATGTTTGCTGTGAGATATTTCTTATACCGTGAGAGAGTCATCAGTGGGGACGGAAATGGATGAGGACAAGGAGATGCCTTAGATGAGTAAGGCATACTTTTAGCAGTAGTTCCAGGTGATGAAGCGGGTATGCTGGGGCGGCGGACCTCGTTGTCTACATTGTGTATCAACTGTGAGAGTGAGGTCTATTGTTTCTATGATGATCCACGCGATGCAATGTTGGTTGAGGGATCGGAGACGCGGTGTGTGATAGTGCATTACTTCCAGATTAAGAGTCGTGACTAGTTCAGGACGGTTGAGATATTCGGGGGTGTGTCGGTATGGATGACTAGAGGCAGTCACGATGGGAGGGTTCTAAGGATTTGATATGGGATTCGGGATATTTGGAGTTGCTTGGTCTCTACTGGGAAGATCATCGAGTGTTACGTTGTACGATTCCAAGAGTCAAGTGTGATGTACCTGGTGAAACAGTCTATGAAGTGGACTGTTGGTATGCCAATTGGTGATGGTTCAAACCCTGAGTGGGTGAGAACCGGGTATTCTATTGAGAGGACCAACGATCTGTTCAAGGGTGGTTAGAGAATTGGTTATGGGGATCTGCGGTGCGGACACATGAGACTTGGGTTATTGGTGAATGAGGCAAGGCGCAGAGTGAGATGATTCATGTTGTACGTGTTCAGGAAAGGATGAGTGTATCCACAGCAAGTAGTTGTTGGTCAGAGACCTTATGGTGGTTAGGAACTCTTCGAGTTTGTAGTGGTTGAGTTCGAGGTAGTTGGCTCGTTGAGGTCCAGTTTCGACTGTTGAGAATTTCTAGTTCGATGTATGGGTTGTTATATGCACTCTAGGAAGGGCAGCAGTTGTTTTGGAAACTAAATTCAGAGTCGGTATGAGTATTCTTGCATGGGTTTTGAGCAGTAGAGGATGGGGTTTCGGATTGTCGTCAACGTGTTCTTAGTCATTGACGATTCCTCCGTGTTTCAAGTTGTGAGTTGGAGTATTTCGAGGTTACGAGTTGTGCGAGTGGAAGATCAGCGGTCGAGGAAAGACATTGTGAGATTCTGAGAGGGTGTATTGCGGTATCCGAGTATGATGTCGTGAGTGGAAGATCAATGGTCGAGTCAAGACATTGTGAGATTCTGAGAGGGTGCACTGCGGTATTCGAATATGATGTCGTGAATGGAAGATCAGTAGTTGAGGCAAGACATCGTGAGGGTCTGTGATGGTGTACCGAGGTATCCGAGTATGATGCCCTAAGTTCTTGGATTATTTTTAGACTTGAGTTTGTGAGATGGCAAGTGGAGTACCGAGTGACTATTGTTCCAGTGGGAGCCCTTCAGCTAATTGTCATCAAACGGGATTATCCAAGAATATGAATTGCAGCGAGAGAAAGTGTTTTGTTGTGACAATTGTCGTCAGGAGTAGTGATGTTTAATCTGGATGGGTGTATGTACCTATCTATGATTGGAACGCAGAGCATGAACTAGTGGACTCAGTGGGGTGATGACTCGAGGATGAGATTGTGGGGCGATAAGAGAGCGAGTGGATCCGAGTGGGAGTAATCACTTGGGACTATCAGGGAAAAACCGTGGGGGGTGAGACCACGGCGAGTGAGAGAGTATTGTGAAGCAACGAGAAGCCATAGCCTTCACGAGTCGGTGAGAGAGTGTCACAAGCCTGCGGGGAACCGTAACATTCACGAGTCAGTGAGAGTGTGTCGTAAGCTTGCGGGGAGCCGTAGCCTTCACGAGTCAGTGAGAGAGTGACGTAAGCATGCGGAGAGTCGTAGCCTTCACGAGTTAGTGAGAGAGTGACGTAAGCTTGCGGGGAGCCGTAGCATTCACGAGTCAGTGAGAGTGTGTCATAAGCCTGCAGGGAGCCATAGCTTTCACGAGTCAGTGAGAGAGTGTCGTAAGCCTACGGGGAGTCGTAGCATTCACGAGTCAGTGAGGTAGTGTCTTAAGACTACGGGGAGCCGCAGTACTCATTAGTCAATAAGAAAGGATGTTGTAACTACGGGGCGTCGTAGTATTCACTAGTCAGAGCATGACGCAGAGGAGTTTTTAGGCTTGGGTAAGCCTTACCAATTGAGTCTTTGGGAAACTGGAGGCTGGACCAGGGGCGAGACTGAAGTCTCCGTGATGGGCGGGAATCGTTACATCCCAAATGGAGAAGTGGTGTATGCATAGATTGTGGATCACGGGACCTGAGTTGAGTATCAGATTGGAGATGAGTGGTTCCAATTTTTCCAGCTGAATCAGGCTCCTGAGCTTGATTTTGGCCATATTTGTGTAATGAGTAGGCAGGATGAGATTCTGAATTTCCGGATGAGTTTCCTTTTGAGAGATATTGGTTTCCATCTGAAGTTTTAGACCCGTACAAGTCAGTTTGTTGGTTTGGGAAGGACCACGATACGCAAGGAACTAGTAGGTGGCAGACAACAGAGGTCGGAGGTGAGATGATTTCAGATGGGGTTGTAGTGATTCGCTTGAGGTGGAGCAAACTTCGTGACTTTGTGTGTCATGAAGGGCTGAGATAGTTATTGTGAGAAGGAGTCTGTAAAGTCGTTTTAATGGGTGTGCAAGGATAGCCTTGGAGGTTCAGCTGTTGGGTCGAAAGCTGACATGGTGCCCGGTGTTGGGAGAGATATTTGAGAGGAAGCATGGGCTTATGAGTATAGATGTCAGAGGATAGTTCCGAATGGGCATGATCATTTTATTGTGTCTGAGAACAGAGTATTGAGGTTTATTTTTCAGATGGGTTTTGATAGCAGTACAGGTGGTGGGTCCCTGGTGAGAAGTGACCCTTCCGTTCCTTTTGAGTTACGATCTAGATCGATTGGTATATCTGACATGAGTGATCCGTAACCAATTATTGGTCAACGGCTTGTTTCCATTAGTCGCAACAAGAAAACCAGAGTTGGCAGTGTGAATCGGGGTTTGTTATTCGATTAGCGAGTAACATGATGATATCTTTCATGGGCGGTCTAGCAGGGAGACAGACCACTAGAGTTTCGGGTTCTTGAGAGTCAGAACTGGTACGGAGCGACAAAGGGGTCTGTCCTGTTTAGGGATTGGGAGTTCCTGATTAGGTTCGGTGTCTTGGGAGGGAGGTTGTCGTATGATATGAGATTTTTGGTGGTGCTTCTCGGGTTATTGGGTTTGATCTACGTGGTGTCAAGGAGCAATTTCGAGGGCGAAATCTAATTCAAGTGGGGGAGAATTGTAACACCCTCAATCCTGGATGAGAAATTTAAGAGTTATAACGCACTTTGGAGGACCTACTCGACGATTTGGTTGATCCCGACTCGTCGTGTAGGAGCTGAGCTGAACGCACAAATTATGAAGCTGACTCGCTGAGTTAAAGGGCTGGACTCGACGAGTTGAGTCTATATTGAGAAAATCCTAATTTTAGGGCTTGCACCCTATTTAAAGGCCCTTAAGCCCTCATTTCCGCCTCCCTGACCATTTAGACACACTGAGGGGAACCCTAGACGAGCTGTAGTCGCTATGAGAGAGAGAGAAAGGCTAAAGATCTTGTGTTCAAGTGCATTTTTAGAAGAGGATTGAAGAGCAAGAAGGTTTGGAATGAGAAGAAGGTTTGGAATGAGAAGAAGCTTTGGATCCAGTGTTCTTTCGGTGCTAGCTGTCAATTGGAGGTAAAAAGCTATCTCCTTGATCATTCCTTTTGTTAGATCTCTTTCTAGAGAGTTTTAGGGCTTTATTCCATCCATCCTTTGGTTTGGAGTTGTTGAGCTGGTCATGGAAGTTGAGACTACAGATCTGAGCTATATGAGTCCCTATGAGCCCAAAGATTCGAGCTTTATAAAGTTTTGGGCAAGTCTTCAAGCATAAAGACCTTTATGGAGCTTGTTTTGGCATTTTGAGCCCTATATGCTATGCATGAATGTAAAGCTTGCAGCTTTACGTGATGATTTAGCCTTAGGAGGCTAGATCCAGAGTATGAGACCTTATTTCTGCCCAAAAACATCTGAATGAGAAAATAGACTTAATGGACTCGACGAGTTGATCAGACAACTCGACGAGTCGGTTAGGGTTTACCCCGATGGTTTGGACACGTTGCAGACTTGGCGAGTTGATGAGACAACTTGACGAGTAGGTAGGGTTTTCCTGGTTTTATGGACGCTGCATGGACTCGACAAGTTGGCTAGCGACTCGGGGAGTAGACTCGGGTTATCGCGACTTACTGAGTTCTGGGGGACTCGACGAGTTCATGAGCTGTACTCGGCGAGTTGAGTCAACATGGACTGTTGACTTAAGTGTTGACCTCTGTTGACTTTTAGAGTTGGATCAGCTTTGACTGTTGACTTCCGTTGACTTTAGGGTTATGGTCAATTGTGGAGTTTGGAGGCCATAGAGGGGCGGGGATTAGACCAACAACTCAAGTGTGGGATACATTGCTTTACTCTGCGATGTGAGTCTTCTCTCTATATATGCTGAGTGACCGGAGGGTCTTATTTGAGTTGTCGACCGGAGGGTCCTACGTGCTTATATTGAGTTATGTGTTATTATGCATCTTGTCTTTGTGATACATGCCATATTATTTTGTGTCTTACTGAGTTAGGACCGGAGGGTCCAAACCGAGTTGTGAGATCGGAGGGTCTTCACTGAGATACAAGACTGGAGGGTCCGACCCGAGCCGTGAGACTGGAGGGTCTTCACTGAGACACATGACCGGAGGGTCCATAGCCATGAGAGGCTATTGAGATGTGGGTGCTATCTTGGGGAACTTACTAAGCTTCGTGCTTACTGTGTTATGTGATATGTGTTTCAGGTACTTCTCAGGATCGCGGGAAGGCGCCGGCTTGATTGTACACACGAGATGGAGTTATGTTTTGAGGATCCTAGATTTTATTCAAACAATTATGAATATGTGCTTTCGATAATTTGAGAATTGGGGATTTTGTGAAATGTGTTGATGAGATTTATGTGATTTTAAAATGAAAAATTTGTTTGAAAATTTACGGTGTTACAGGGTAACTCGACGAGTTAGATCGCGAGTTTGAGATTCTCTGAATTATGGGACGCGATGAGTTGACGGACCAACTCGTCGAGTTGAGTTAACCAAAATGTTGACTTGAACCAGAGGGTTGACTTTTGGCTTGACCGTTGACCAAGAGTTGACCCCTAAAGGGGTTATAAGTTTGAAAAAGTAATTAAAAGAAATGTTATGTGTAGGAGTTTGAGGAGAGTTGATCCCAACACCGAGGACAGTTCAGTTACTGCACAACATTGAGGTGGATTACCTTCCAGTAGAAGTGGGTCTACGGCCACAATGCCGACCCACTAGTAGGAGTTATTTGTCAGGTAATTGTCTCTGTGATAAATATCAAGGTTTGCCACTATCTGATATGTTCTATGTGCTAGTATGGTATGATGTTATGTGATAGTGGTAGTAGGGGGAAATAGTTCCCGTGTTACGGTCGTAAGGACCGAAGGGTAGGTCGGGCACCTAGATATGCCTGACAGTATGTTTATGCTATGTCATTATGTGGTAGTGGTAGGGGTGAAATAGTCCCTATAGCCGGTTGAGATAAACAGCAAGGTAGGTCGGGCACCCCAGAATTGGCTGGTAGGGTAGGTCGGGCACCCCAGAATTGCCTGCCAGTATGTTTGTTATATGGTATGTGGTATGATGGGGGAACTCACTAAGCTTTGTGCTTACGGTTTCCAGTTTTTGTTTCAGGTCCTTCTTCTTCGAAGGGAAAGGAGTCGGCACGGTAGCAGCGCATCACACCATTATTTTCCGCACCATGATGTTCTTGGGATTGTACTCTAACATTGTTGCTATTTTTTGACATGCTTTTGAGACATATGATATATGGCTTTTATGAAATGAAATAACTCGATGATGTTTTCTTTAAATTGTTTTTATAAATCGTTATATCAAAAATGAAATTTTTGGTCATGATTTTTGGGATGTTACATGTTTGATGTTTAATGAGACACTAAAGGTTAACCAACATAATAAAGAATATGATTGTGTCCTAAGTATGATGAAAGAGAATTAAAATAAATGTATCCACCACCTAATGTGAACAATAAAAAATAGTAATAACCATTAGAAGGGGGTTAAAAACAAAAAGTATGTTGTCATTTGGGTTAAAAAGAAAAGTTTGATTCTATTATGGGTTAAAAAACGAAAGTATAATGCTATAAATGGTTAAAAATGAAACTTTTTTGCAATTGTGGGTTAAAAAAATAGGTTGTGATTTTAGGTTAAAAATGCAAATTTTTGCAATTGTGGGTTCAAAAAGAAAATAGACTGTCATTTTGGGTTAAAAACACAACTTTTCTGCAATTGTGGGTTAAAAATGAAAGTAGGCTGTGATTTTGGGTTAAAAATGCAACTTTTCTGCAATTGTGGGTTGAAAAAGAAATTAGGCTGTCATTTTGAGTTAAAAATGCAACTTTTCTGCAATTGTGTTAATATGCACATAAGTTTAATGGTTTTTCACTATGCAATAACCCAAACGTTTTGTAGAGTTCCTACAATTATACCAATTCTTCAAGTATTCCCACCAATCCTCTTCTTCTAGAATCATCTGTTCCTCCTTTCACTAACCACTACCTGCATATTCAATATCAATATTAAAATGTTAAATTAAGATATTAATATTACCCAATTTAAAGTATAATCATGTAATAGTCCACAGATACAATTTTTTTAAAACACCCGTAATTTGAAAAAGGATGGTTTACCTTGTCAATAAGACCTGGTAAATGTTTTAGACAACACAGTGAACCAATATATATATATATATATATATATATATATATATATATATATATATATATATAGTATTTTACTTGTAGCTTTCAAAGGACAGTAATAGTCATAGCTCCTCCATTAAAATTGACCATTTTGAGGAATAGGTTGTACCTTCTCATTCTTGTTCACCAGAACCTGAAGTACATTAGTAGGAAGAGTTATGCCTTGTCTAATATTATCACTTATGGATGCCTAGTCTGTTAGCAAGTTGTAGAAAGAGTTGTTGTGACAGTAAACCAAAAAACAACATCTTCAAACATTACCACATGTGTTGTACAAAACAATAGACAAGGTAAAGATCAGATGCAACGTTGGCATTATGTCGAACACCTGGTGGGTGGAAGTTAAACTTTCACATTACATATAACAGATTAACATGTCAAGATCGACATTATATTCAACAACAAGGTAAACATCAAATGCAATGTGCAATTTCATAATGCAATTAGATTCAAGGTGCAAAATCAGAAATCAACTTCAAAATCAGTCAATTGATTTAAGGTGCTAAATCAGAAACCAATTAACATCAGATTCTAGACGCAAAATCGGAAACCAATTAACATCAGATTCAAGATGCAAAACCGGAAACCAATTTAAAATTATATGGAGTAAACAAAAAAACAATCATACATGACCACAGAAGAGGATTGCATGAAACAGATGCAGTGATAAAGAAAAACAAGTCAGAGAAGCACCCACCAGAAGAATGGTTGCAGGTGGACATGAGAGCTGTGGAGTGAGCTGGACGATGGAACTCATGAAAATCAGATAGGTCAACAATAGGTGGAGACTGTTGACACCTTGATTCCATTTCACACCATACACACCTCTATACTTGTCGATCGATTAATTTGGATATTATTTCCACCATATGTAACATTCCGTTAAAAATAAATAAATAAAATAAAATAAGTAAATAAATAATAATAATAATAATAATAATAAATAAAAATAAATAAATAAATAATAAGCCCTAAAACCCCGAGATGTATTTTATATTTTATTTTATTTTAGCCTTAAATCCGTAATAATTTATCAGTGTTGGCCATAAGGAGTTAAATGTTATAATTTCTGGAAATTGGGATCTATACTGTAACTTTCGGACTTGTATTGTAATGAAATCTGAAAGTTGGGGGTTATTTAGTAATTAGTGCATTTAACTTGAAAAAAATAGAGAAGGAAGGGCTGAAGTGTAAATGGATGATAGTTGAAATGGAGGAGGCCGGGCTAAAACCCGTCACCCCCTCCCCTCTTGTTCCCTTGTTTAAAACCTAACCCTCCCAAACCCTAACCATAGCTTTAAGATCGCCGCCAAATTATCACTCCAATCCTCCATCCATTGTTTTGCTACCGTGAACCATCGAGCTACCAGATACCGCCGTTGCACCCGCTGCCGACGAAACCGGAAACCCCGAAGCCAACCACCGTCGTCGTTGTCGTTTCTCTTTCTCTCTCTCTCTCTCTCTCTCTCTCTCTCTCTCTCTCTCTTCTCTCTCTCTCTCTCTCTCTCTCTCTCTCTCTCTCTCTCTCTCTCTCTCTCTCTCTCTCTCCGGTAATGGCGCAACCCTTCCCACCCTCTTCACTCTTTTGTTCCTTCATCCCGCTGTCGCCACCGCCGTTCCGACGGCTTCCTCGTCTTGACGACATTCTTCTGACCACCGCCTGCCACCGTGAGAGTGGCGGTAGGTATGTGTGTTTTTCGTGTGTATGGATGCGTGTTTCAGTCTAAGTCGACGAGGGTGTTCGTGTTTCAGTCGATGAGGTGTGTGCGGGTGTGTTTTGTTAGCCGAAAAACTTGAAGAACCACTATGGCAGCCAACCATGGTGGTTGCCGCCTGTGTTGCCCTTTTCTGCCGCCACCAGCCACCGTGTGTGGTGGTTGTGTGTGTACTTTATGTGAATGTGTGTGTTTTAATGTTGTAAGGTTGTAGGAACGAATCTTGGCTGGAGAACCGAAGAAAAACCCACCACCACCACCGTGAGGTGGTGAGTGCCACCTCATGTCGCCGTTCTGCCACCACCAGCCGCCACCTTGGGTGGCTGTGTGTATATGTGTGTGATTGGACTGATATTTGGGATACTTTGGATATGTTTTGGTCCAAAATCATAACCACCACCACCGTCAGGTGGTGGCTACCGCCGTGAACCACCGTTGACCACCACCGCCCGGGGTGGTAGTGGGTGTTGCCCAACTTATTAAACTCTAATTAACCTTAAAACGTAACCTTGAACCTCGTTGGCATGTGTTTGGGTTGGAAACCCTAATTAGGGTTTAGAAAACCCTAATCTTGGAAACTTTAGTTTTGTACTTGTCGGGACCCGCGCTTAAGCTGTTAATTAAACTGTAAATAATACTTAATAATGTCCCTACAAATAACTTAATGCAATATTGGACTTAATGGATTAAGTCCTTAAGGGGTTAAGTGTGGAACACTAACCCTAGTTATCATTTTATGTGAAAAACCCTATAATCAGAGAGCTCTATTTGGACAATGACTGGGCACGTATTCGGGCTGTTGATTTAATTGTTATTTTCCATAGAATGACTAAGTCAAACCGTAGCCAGTCATACCCTTAAGTGATTAATTCCTTAATGGGTTAAGCGTTCTTACTTAACCCTATCCGTTATTTTATGTGAAACCCTAATCGTCATTTTATGTGAGGTGGTCACTGTTGCAAGTGACTATGACCTGTGATCGGGTATTGACTCAAGTATCTTCCTATAGGTGATTGGAAGTGAGTTGAAGCTGGTAGAGTTCTTCGTTGCTACATTAGTTATATGTACACATATCTAGGTGAGTTTCGCCTCACTATACCCGTGAGTTTCATTGCTACATTGGTTATTTGTAAAAGATCAACAACAATATAAAGTTTTTTTTGGTTCACCATAAGGCATGTTGCTGATTTTAGTGTCACCACACATTTTATGTAATTGGAACTGACATGTGAGCTAAGGTGCTTATCATTTGTACTCTATATTATATGTTTGGAGAATGCGGAGTGCATGCATATATAAGATCGAATTGATAAGCCAATACTGGCATCAGAGCCTAGGCTTGTTTATTTGATACTTGATGCAAACCTGTTGAAAAAACTCAGTTTTCTGCATTCTGCAGCATGAACTCGCCGAGTCCATGGGGGGACTCGACGAGTCCATGAGTGAATTCATCCTACTCGTCGATTAGGTTCTTGCACTCGACGAATAGGAACCCCTGAATGCGGTTTTTCGAGTTTTGCTGCTGAAAATGGACTAGAAACATTACCCTAAACTGTTTTGGTGTTATAAAACTTGTTTTAGATGGTATAATGGTTATGCTAATCCATTGTCAATGGCTATTATCAAAATTTCAAGTTTTATATGGTTTATTTATGATTCTTGAAATTGTTGATATGAACATTCATGAACTTATGAGTTTAGAAGATCATATGAATTATTTGTAACTTGCTTGTTAGTTTAATTCTTGATCTTGATGTGTTTTAATGGAATCCATAATTTGTCCTCAAGTTATGGATTACCAAAAGTCACTCTTTTAAAGTCCATTATTAAACACATAGGTTACATAAAATGAAAAGCCTCTCATTTTATTAATCCATTAACTTATAAGTTATGAAAGATGAAAAGTTTTGAAAGTTACAAAACTTGCCCTCAAGTTTTGGAACATGTAAAGTCACTTTAAAAACTTTAGTTCCAACCCCTAGAATTTTAAAAGTTAAAATTGAACCCTTATACTTTATAATATTATAAGTTTAATAATAATTATATATGTATAAGAACAAGTCATTTTACCGTTAGTAGGCCTCATTCACGAAGTCAGTCTATAAGGGGGGTATAAGGTTGTTGCCTATAAAATGGCAGCTTAATAGGTGTCCACTCTCACCCACCGCTTCCTTGACTGGTGGAGGGTCGTTAGCCGAACGGGTAAGACAAGGACTTTAAATTCTCATTAAAATTATGATAAATATAAAGTAACTAAATGTTTTATAAAATTCTCAATCTTAGTTACTTTAGGAAAATGTGAATAAGGTGCTAACCCATGAAATTACACTTTGCACTTTGCTTAAGTCGGTTAGTGGAGCGCGTGTGGTTAACCGGCACACTAACCTGGACTTAACAAGGTAGGCAAAGGGTAACTTAATGTTTATCATAGTATCGATGGAGCGCGTGTGGCTAACCGGCACATTGATTGAGGGGTAAATATTAAGGGTACCAAGTATATTTGCATGGTTATTCACACCTTGTTTTGTGATCCTCGGCATCCCAGTCACAAAACCTGAAGGGCACACTCGATATTGAAACATGCCATTGAAAAGTTCAATGAATCTCAAAGAATCTAGGAGTTTCAAAACCAATTAAAACCTAATAATTTATTTCGTTTTTTCATGGTGGAAATTGGTGAATCGTCATTCACCTACCTTCAAATATTTTATAGCTTGGATTACGGCATCCCTCTTCTAAGTTATAAAATATTGTGTTGGGTCCTAGCCTTAATATTTCATATTGGGTGTTATATTAAGGAATTAAATCAACTAACTTGAATATCTCCCATTGTAGATGTCTGGTTTAGACAACTATGATCTTCCCAAATCTCATGGAAATCATACTTCTCTACCTCCACCTCGTCCATTTATTCTCCCTGACCCATAAGCTCGAAGACTTGAAAAGTTCAAGGTCACTCAAGCCCTACTAGCAATGAAACATAAAGAAGGAAGACCTGTGTGCACTCATGTCTTAGGAATAAAGTCACACATTGATAGATTGAGAATGTTGGGTGTCGTTGTCCCAAGGAAGTTGGCTATTGATTGGGTTCTTCAGTCACTTCCTGAGTCATATAGTGAGTTCATTAAGAACTTCTTTGTGACAGATCAAGACATGACCCTAATAGATCTATCTTATTTGCTTGTTGTTGCTGAGTCAGAAATGATGTGGCGCAATGGTCAAGCAAATATGGGTTGAAGGTCTATTTCTCAAACTTCCATGGACATAGACAATGGTAACATTGGAAGTCCAAAAAAGCTTTCTTTTCCCAATGGAAAGGGATCGGCCTTGGTCAACCTGGTTGACCAAAAGGTAAAGGGAAAAACTAAGTCTGTGATAGTCCCGTGTACCATTCCCAAAGAGTCTATATGTTTTCATTGTCAAGAGAAGGGGAATTGGTTGCGAAACTACCCTAACTACCTGAAAGATCTAAGAGAAAAGGAAAAATCCAAAAGATTTGACTCTGCTTCAGGTAAGTCCACTATCTAACTCTGTTAAGTTCCTTATTGATGATTCTTAATACAAAATGTGACTCGGTTACATTTTGATGTTTGGCAGGATCAAGCAAAGGGAAGGAAACTTAAAGGAAGAGTATGCTCAATCTGATCGCGAAGATGGATTTCAGTCGCATGGTACGAAGATCGGATTTTTGAGCTACTACTTAAGAGTTATGATAGATTGCTAGAAAATATGTAATAGCATAGTTTCCATTTAAAGTTGCATTGTAAGGAAAAAGTTTTTTTTCCGCATTTATTAAATAAATAAAATTTTGTTTTACTTTATTTTATATCTCTTTGCAATGGCATTTATGGAAAATTGATGTTTGTATGGTTCTAGTAATAATGGAAATATGAATTTGATTCCTTCTTTTGTGCTAGTGCCTAAATTTACCAAATAAGGAAAGATTCTCATCACCCAAGTTTCAGTTGGATAGAAACTTGGAATCATGCAACTTGTATTGTATGATGAATGAGAATTTTTCATCTTTGGAAAATTAAGACTAATTCCTTGTTCACATGTATATGTGAGTCAAGTGAAGGGCTAAGGGATCATGTACACATTCTTGTGCACTGGTTAAGTCCACCACAAAAGGATTGATAAGACTATTCGTCATGATTTACTAAAGTTTAGTAAATATGGTTATACTTACCAGTTTAAGTATAATTCTAAAACATTGGAAAAGTTTCGATGTATGGCAGGACGAATGAGAAAGATCAAATTAGGCAGAAAGATAAAAGTTTCTCAAATCTGAAAAGATGGGAGAGTTCTTTAGTATCATGTTTTGTGATCATCTTAATGGTTTAGAAATCATATCACAATTAGTACTCTAAGGATATCTTAGTGCATTCCTATGGCTAAGAAGAGGAATCGTGAATTGTTGAAATGGTTAAATCAAGAAGATGAGTCATACTTCGTTCCAGAACAATTCTTAGAGTCATACTCCAAGATTGTAACTTGAGTGACATATCTTAAAGAAAGGTTTATAACACTTGTCAAATGTAAGAGTAAAATGAGTCCTACTCTTGTACATTTGAAGTTGGTAAGTTGTGATGTTTTGGATAAAACAAAGAACAACTAAAGCCAATTGTGTGAAGTGTTTGTCTTGATAAAGAATCCGCACTATCTATTGAATATTTGGCAAGTGAGTATTATATGTCAAGAGGACAGTGGGAGTCTTAAAGATCTTGGAAAAGCTTCAAAGATCTGTTCAAGAATAAAAACATGTAGTTTATCACTAGCACACGACGTGAGGTTTATAACCTATCGTGTTGACATATTCCTGGTTCTATGCCCATTCCAGTTAAAGTTGGCTTTGCATATGAGTTCTGAGAGTTCTCAATTGGTTGCATAACTTGGAAGCAATGGCAGGCCCTTGTGCTGCCAGGTGGCAAGAAGTTGAGACTACACAAGTTCAATCCATATGAGTTTGGATTTGTCACTAACCTTGTCTAGTGATTATGGTTTTGACAAATTCACATGGATCGGAACACATACACCATAAAATCTAAGTGTCATAAGGTTTCTCTCCAATTCATGAAAATGATGGTGAGGAAACACTTTCACTAAGTAGATTTTAAGTAGATAGCAATTGTGATATTTGCATTCTTAAAGTCGTTAGTGGAGCGTGTGTGGTTAACCGACACACTAACATGGACTTGTGAGAAATGGCAAAGGTCTAAACAATTGAGACTATGATTACAACATCCCTTTTCATAGTTCTGAAATTGTTTAGACACACATGTGTGCTATCTAAGGAAAGGTGTATGATTTTGATAAAATTTTATTAAAGCATCTCGTATCAGAAATATGAACTTTGGTAAGAAGGTCAATAAAGTATTAATTTCTAGAAGTCTAGCTGATCTCTGAGTACATGTCAAAGCTAGTAGGAGCATAAGTGTTATGCTAATAATCATCATGCAAGTGGGAGCATGATAATTATAATAAATGTTGCAAGTTAGCAATGTTAATTATAGAAAACAAAAGGTTTCAATTGGGAAAAAGTTGTTTTGCTATAATTAAGGGAGAGGAAATTATACTTCATTTCAATTCTAAAAGCTTAAATTGAGGTTTTAATCATCTTTAGTCAAGGATATATATATATATATATATATATATATATATATATATATATATATATATATATGAATTTTATGTTGGAATGGCTCAACACAAGGAAATCATATATATGGGTCCATTATTTGTGTTCTAAAATTCGATTATGATTACGACATTCCTTTTCATAATCTGAATTATGAGAACTTGGCAAATAGAAATAGAAATATTATAGCAAAAGATTGGTCCAGTATCATGTCTTTATGTGAGACATCATGAATCATGTCCCATATGCTTCGGATATAGGATCGATTTCATGTGCTATAACATTCATCTGTTCTAAATTTTTCCAAATGCCCAGAGCATTAAGAGGGAAAAGTACTAGAACTAGATATGACTAATTTGATTAAGCAATTGTCGAGGACAATCTAAGGTTTACCAAAGATTGGTTGCTCAGGGACAGTTGGAAGTATAGTGTTAATTTTCGAAGGACCATATTGACATATTCTGAAAAGAGGCAACTCTTGTTCAGGAGTGATAGTCAAAATGGGAATATGGAAATGTTCCCGTAGGTGGAAGTTATTCATTAAATCTGTGTAAGATTAGGAAACTGAATGCATGAAGGGTGTTCAAAGGAATGTACTTTGAATTTGAGGCTTCGTTTCCATGGAGTGATCTCCGTTGGAATACTCTGTAATGTCTGTTGACAAGTCTTTGTGACTAGTGTGCATAATCATTACAAGAGGATCAATGCATATAAGTTTAGAATCTAACATATTTTAGTAAATGGTAGGAATTTGGAATTCTTACAGTTACGATAAGGATTTGGGATTGTGAAATGAGAATCATTGGAATTATGATCAATCGAGCTATTTCACAAAGTAAAGATCACAGACAAACTTAGTGTGAATACTTGGTGTATGGCATAACTAATGTTTGGAAAAACATAGTATGCATACTTGGTGTATGGCATGACTAGTGTTTAGAAAAAACCATAGTGTACATGCTTGGAGCATGGGACAACTATTGTTTTAATTCAAGTATAAAGTTGATAGTTTGAAACAGTATGCAATGGATAATGTGTAATTAATATGGTGATAAATAAAAGATGTTCTATTTATATTCATAAGTTCTGAGACCATATTTGATTCGATTATTCTTGTGTTTCACTTTGCATGTTTTGACTTCCATAATAACTAGGTCATTCTTCCTGAATGGCTAAGTTATTCAAACCATCCACAGTCGGTCATATGTTGGAAGTAGATATGAATCAAGACTGTCATGAAGCTGGATTGTAGATGTCCAAGGTATGGGACATAGCAAGAGTTGCTGCAACATTCATGAGTGCTCATAAGTTCTGAGTATTGGATTCAACCCACGCTCACTGGTATCACTTCATGGAATTTATCTCGAGTGATCGTGAGACGGTAATATCATATAAGTCTTCAAACCCAGAGATATGACTTGTTGCCTATGAGTTGGTTATACATTGATTGTACAAAAACGCATTGGTAACTCGATGTTATAAAACGTGCCTTTGTGTATAATTCAACAAGTAGTAGAACAAGCATATGAGTCGAAGTTTATCTGTTCCTTCTTGGATTAGAGGCGATATCTGGGCCCTTCGATGATTTTGTGTTGACCAATGTACTGGGCCCGGTCAGAACTAAGTTGATGTGTTCAAATAAGTTCTATGTCAAACAAATCGGAAATCGGGAAACAAACTGCTGGACAATAAGTAAGACATTGTTCCATGTATTTGTCCGACTGATATCTAGAACAGAGGATTATATGATCACTTATCTTAAATGGCGTATCATCATCATCTCAGTTCCGCGAGACCTTGAAAGAGCTACGATTGCTGATCGGTTCCTGAAGTCATTCTTGCAGTTATAGTTATTAGACTTATCCAAGTGGGAGATTGTTGGATTAGGTGTCTAAGTTCATAACTATTCCTGGAATGTACTTGACCCGGTTGGCATGGTCCATTTGGGTTGCATGGCATTGAAACACTTGGATAGACTAAATGAAAGAAATGACACTTAAGGATTATTAATATATTATAAGTTCTAATATATTAATAATATTATTTAATTAGTATTGATCAAAGAATTAATTTGGAATTAATTAAGTGATCAAAAGGAGACTAATTAAATATATGGTGTTGATTGTGTAAATCATCTATTCTTTTATAGTGGGCTAATGATCCATGGTTCGTATGGATTGGGTTAAAACCCATAAGGTGCTCCATGGATAATCCATCGAGTTTACAAACCTATGGATCATGGAATATGGAAAGCCATGACAATTAGGGTTTACATGGTGTAACCCTACTTGTGCCACAACTATATAAAGAACCCTATGCAAGCAAAATCGGCACTATGACTACTACTTGTACAAGAAATAGGGCTAGCCGATTTTGAGGTGTAAGTGAACTTCTCTCAAGGTCATTCCAAGTGTTGTGGTGTTGTGTGAGACATTTGAGGCATCACACTTTGAGGTGCTAGGCTCACAAGGTTCTCAAGGAATCCAAACCACAAAAAAGGTATGTTCTTCTTCTAGAATTTATGTTTAATAGTTCCCCCATGCTATGCTAGATAGGATAAGAACCTTGGAAAATCAATTTTGCATGTATCATAGTAAAACATAGATCCAAGGTTTCTAGGGTTGCATGTATACCATAGGAGTGTTAGAATGCTCAAAACCCTTCAGATACAACATAAATAAGGGGGTCAAGGGGGTCGTGTCCCCTTGCAGGGTCCTAGGGGCAGCGCCCCCTTGCAGGGTCCAAAGGGCAGAGCCCCTAGCGGTGGTCCCTAATTAATTATGGTAAAATTAATAAATTTTATCAATTTTGGTAACCATGGATTGTGCCATTAAATTCGTGATTATCCTAACTAATTTAGAAGACGAAAACCCTAATCTATCTAGGATAAATACAACTCCTTAATTGAGCCGTGACACACCCTTTCTTAGCTCTCTATATTCTATACGAATTCAGAATCCTCTGTTGGGTTATGAAGTCTTATCCAACATGGAGCACTTGGGGTTCATGGAGCATGTGACAAAGGAACGGATCATCTGATAAAGAAATGGATCGTCTAACAAAGGAATGGATCAAGTGCCAAAGGAACGGATCATACAGAAAGGGGTTTGGAGCACCTGGAAGAGTTTGGAGCACTTAGGAGTGATATGGAGCAACAAGGGGACCTTGTTGCGCCATCTGTTGAAGACATGGGCCAAGAAGGATGTTGTTGTGCCAAGGAAACTGCTTCTTGCGCCAAGATACTCCCTCTTGCACCATGGGATATCCCTCTTGCTCCATGGGGTACTCCTGTTGCGCCATGGAGTATGTTGTTGCGCCAAGCATAGCCTTGTTTCTCTATGCATGTTATTGTTGCGCCAAAATGGTGATGTTGTTCCAACCTAGATGATCTTGTGCCACACTTGATGCCTCTTGCGCCATCCATAATCCTGTTGTGCCATGATGGCGCAAGATGGAACATCTTGGTCCTTGATGAGCCAAGTATGCTATGAAGTCCTCTATGATGCTCAAATGGAAGAATGTTCTAGAAGATGCTGCATGGCGGAATATGATTGGTTGTCACCATTCATGGGCCTATGGGCCAATGGGCTTGGCCCATTAGGGTTTTAGGTTTGATCCCTCAAGTATAAATAGGACCATACCCCCATCATTGTAAAGTGCTAGATTTCTGTGAGAGCTCAAAGTGAGATACAAATTTGAGTGCTTGTAATAGTTCCAGAAAGATAATAAAATCATCTCTCTCTCGTTCGCCCGTGGACATAGATCACCTTGACCGAACCACATTAAATATCGTGTTCTTTTGATTTACGTTTTCCAGAAGTTTTGTGAGTTTACTGAAGTTTGTGTTTTGATATTTGTCTGAAGTTTTTAACTTATTTTGTTGTCACCCAACACCCCCTGGAGATTTGGCTTGTGTTTCTGTGTCTAGATACACAATTGTCATCTTGGATTATCCTACACTGGATTTTCTGTAACCCATACATAGAGTGGAAATATCAATTCGGAAAGTGAACTTACACGATCCAAGAGAAATCCGGTTCTCCACCATCACCCTACTCAATATCCTCCAACAATGCATATACTTAAAAAAAATTCAACTGCGAACGTTTGAACCATCTCATATTATGTGAACGTTTGAACTATGTATTATTACTTATTTATCTTTTACCATATTAATTTGATTTTTTTATCTTTATCTCACATTTCTTCACACAAACACACACACACACACACATATATATATATATATATATATATATATATATATATATATATATATATATATATATATATATATATATATATATATATAACATTTCTTCTTGTCCTTAGATAATACCACTCATTTGCTTCTATAATTCATCAATTTTGATTATAATATGACTTTCAAAGTTTATTATTTATTAATGTTCGTTTCATCATAAAAATATGTTTTTATCTCAAGGTGCTAAAATATTCTACTATTTGGTTTTAGCTTCCAATAGTATTGAAACTCAACACTGAAGATGAAAATTGCTTAAAACTTACAAAAAAAAAAAAAAAAGCAAAAAAAAAAAAAAAAAAAAAAAAAAGAAAAAACAATTAGCTGACAAGCTTATAGTATGTCGCTATAAAAAAGCGAAACTTATGTAAACCTTTTTTAAATTCTCAACAATGTATGTAAATAAAAATCTTCAATAGTGAACGTTTGAACATTGGTAAAAAAAATTAAATTAAAAAAGATAACACATATATAAAGTACAATGACTAATTCTTTTGGGCTAATGTCATAAAAACCCTCAAGTTTTCAGGGTTTTGTCGGTTTTGCCTAAAGGTGACTTTTATGTCCGTTTTTACCCTAACATTTTCCAAAAAATGTTTGGTTTTACCCTTTTACCGATGATAACAGGTTACCATTATATTAACTTCGCAAAAAACCCTTAAGTTTACAATTTTTTTACGTTTTTACTCTTAAGTTTATAATTTTTTTTACACTTTTACCCTATGTATTTTTTTTCATATTATACGTATTCATGCAGAAAAATCATATTTATATACGAAAAAAAATTTAATTAAATATTGTATTTACATTTCTTAATGTTATTTCTTTATATATATATATATATATGTGTGTGTGTGTGTAGGTTTTTTTCTTGGATAAACCATTTAAGATGTAAAAAAAAATAAATTAATATGTTTTTAGAACTACAAATACGTATTTTTATGTATTTAAAAATATAAATATCAATAAAAAAAACTTGTTCAATCATGAACATGTTTATATAAATATATACATATATTTTTATAAGTGTAAATATGTATTTTGATATATGTTTTTTTTAAAGTATGAATATATTTTTAGAAGTATAGATACATATTAATATATAAAAATGTAAAAATATGTATTTATACTTCTAAAAACTATATCTATAAAACACGTATTCATAATTCTAAAAATATTATTTATCTTTTTAAATGATATAACATTGCAAAAACACATACAAACAAATATATATATATATATATATATATATATATATATATATATATATATATATATATATATATATATATATATATATATATAACATTAAAAAAAATACAATATTTAATTAAACATTTTTTCGTATATAAATACGATTTTTCTGCATGAATACGTATATTATGAAAAAAATACTTAGGGTAAAAGTGTAAAAAAAAGTTATAAACTTAAGGGTAAAAACGCAAAAAAAAAAATGGTAAACTTAAGGGTTTTTTTGCGAATTTAATATAATGGTAACCTGGAAAACCTGTTATCACCGGTAAAAGGGTAAAACCAAACATTTTTTCGAAAATGTTAGGGTAAAAACGGACATAAAATTCAACTTTTGGCAAAACCGACAAAACCTTGAAAACTTTAGGGTTTTTATGACATTAGCTCAATTCTTTTTGATATGTTATAACACATTCCCAGATGAAGTAACTAAAGGAGAATTAAACATTTATAAATATATAAATTTATATTTTTCCCTTCTGTGTGTTTTTTTTTAAACTCTATGAGAGCATAACACTATTTTAACCTACGATTTATAATCTTATAAAATTTCTAGAAAAAAATATCATATGTTTGTCAATGTAGATCCCTTGCACGGATAAATCTTAATGTGACCATGTGATTCAAGATGCGTAATATCAACTTTTCATTATATATAATATTCCCTTGATTTAATTTTTCTCAAGACATTCGAAATAGAGCATAAGTAAAAATAAGTTTTTCATCTCATCGTATCTAATCTAAAGTAATATAATATTTCTTTAAGCCAATAAATTCTTGAAAAATTCATACTTAAATGAATTCATTAATGATCTATCAATAAAAAAATCTATCAATAATTTTACCATATAATTTTATTTCTATGCAACTTATAAGAATTTACTTAGTATGCTATGAATGATGGATAGATATAAAAACGTCAAGGTAATTATCTAAAATATAATAATACAATAACTAGCGGAAAAACCCGGGCTTCCCCCGGGCCGTTTTTTGTGTTTTTTATGAATAATATAAAAGTTTTGACTGTAAGAACCAAAAGTGTCAAAATGGTTAAAGAATTAAAGGGGTTGGAATTAGCAAGTTTTTAAAAAAGGGACCAAAGTTGTCAATTCCTTAAAGTTTTGTGGCCAAACATTGAATATTAAAAGGTTTCTAAAAAATGTAAAATTTTTGATTGAAATGACCAAAAGTGTCAAAAGAATTAAAAAATGAGGGGTAAAGTTGACAAAAAAACATACAAGTTTACTATTCACAAGGGAACAAAGTTTTTATTAAAAGGTTCCTAACAAATGTAAAAATTTTGATTGAAATGACCAAAAATATTAAAATGGCTAAAAAATGAAGGGTAAAATTGACAAAAAAAAAACATACAAGTTTACTATTCATAAGGGAACAAAGTTTTAATATATATATATATATATATATATATATATATATATATATATATATATATTGTCTAATAAAATCTTAACTATGATGCTATAATATGTTATATTGATATTTATTATATTTTTATTTTATATTTTATACATTTATCATCTTAAATAAACTTATTCATTAAAACATATAATTAGAATTTCTATATCATTTTTAAGGAATTAAATCATTAAAATAATCTATCGAACACCTTAATAAAGCATTACAATTTGTCTAACACCTTTGAAATAAACATTACTTGAACAACAAGACCTTGGTTATCTATGTAAGTTGGTAGGTTGTATTTTTTAAGTAAAACTTTAAATAATATTTTGGTAGGTAAAAGCTTAAAAATATAAGATGTAAGTTGGAGAGTTGAAAATAAATTTGAAGGATAATAAATGGAAATATAAGTAATTTTTGGTGTTCTATTTCGTCAAATTACGTTATTTTTACAAATAAAAATAAAACAATCATATTGTTGCAATCCAAAAAATACCATGCTTTAAAAAATAAATAAATAAGTAAATAACATAAAAAAATCTTAGAAAACCCGTTTTATCACATCTTCATCTTTGTCATTCATACAGAAGGTGAAGGAGGCTAAACTCTTGCTGTTTGTTTTTGTGATAAAGGTAGAAAAGAGGGAAAAAAAATTAGCTCTGATACCATGTGATAAAGGTAATCTCCACACCAAATTAGGTGGGATATCATCGGTATATATAAAGCATATATTACAATAACAGAATACAACTAAGAGCTAATTACATAAAGGTATACAAACTATCATTTGTGTCTATTTTACTCCAACAGTTTTCTTTGATTCACAGGTTCAATCTATTTTATTTTTTATTTCCATTGTTGTCTCTTGACAATGAGTCTGTGGGAGAAGCAGCAAGAGAAGATATTGAAAGCTGATGATTTAGTTAACAGATTAGAGACAGAGCTTAGGAAAATCAACGCAATTAAACTAAAACCTGTGTACGCTTCTCATGAATGATGGGCATTTCTCCGTTTTTTTTTCTTTTCATATTCATTTGAGTATTATATAGCTATGTTTTACTTCTCTCAACAATTTTTTCATTGGGTGTTTACTTTTTTCGTTGATTTAATCGTAACAGTAGGTGGGTTTTGATGTTATTCACATTTTCAGATGGTTTTCTAATTATTTGTAGAGCTGAAACAATTGGATTATCACTCTGAAATGTGTTCCAACTAATCGTGAATTGCTTGAAATATAGTTGATTTCATTTGTTTACTACTCCATTGTGATAGTGTAATCTTTTATTCTTCTCAATGTTGCTTTAAAAGAGGAATTAACGATGTTCAAGAAATCAACAAATCCGCAACACTTTGAAGGATTTATGACACTTAATAAAACATGTGATGGAGATCGAAAACCTGAAACCGACAATGGTGACAAGAAGAATTAGTTAAGATCTACACAACTCTAGAACACAAATGATAACAATTCAGATACACAACAAAACCATATTCCAAAACAAATCCAGTCCAACAACTAATCTAAAACGTAAAAATCAAAAAGAGTGATGATACATGTTTTGATTAAATCTATACATATATGAATTATTTATATGAATTTTATTTCAATTTACTTATAAAGAGTTGATGAAGAACAAGATGGGATAATTGAAAGTCCATTTAGAGGGAACTCAATATGCAATATCTTGATTCTTTTCTTTGTATTTTGTTTTAGGTTGACAATAGAAACAAAGTGAATGAAAAGTTTAATACCATATTAGTCACTTGAAAGTATGCTTTCAACTTGCTGGGGTTGAGATGGTTCTTAGTAATCCATGTATATAAAATAAGATTGATTTGTTTGTCCTTTTTTAATTAATTAACTTTTCTTGACAAACCAAAAAGCAGGTTCTCAGGCTCCATTCAAGAACTGCAACCCAAGTTTTTCTTCTATGTTTTACAAATAAATGAAAGTACGTTGCTATTTAATGCATTTAACATAGACAACAATATTGCTATGTAATGTTTTTTTTTTAAATCTTCCTGTCACTGTTTTCTTCTCTTCTTTTAGATTCTTAGGTTTCCATATATTATGTAATATATTAATTCAATGCATGGATTAGAGAGGATAAAATATATGCTATTAGAAGGTATAAATGTTGAAGAAGTGAGAGCAATTGTGCTTGATATATGATTAATAACGGATATGCTTGGAAAAGAAATATAATTGGCTCTTATTAAATAGATATTGAGATTAAGAAAACGTGATGCTTAATTAGGCCACGGTTAACTGCCAAAGAAAAAATTAGTTTTGTACTTAATGTGCTAGGTAAATTATGAAAATGATCCCTACTCTTTCTATTTTTTTACCGTGTTTAGTACAAAATGAGAACATTTTCAATTTGGTACTTATTTCAAGGTTTCATCGTTTGTGTAATTATAACAGATTTCTAATTCTTTCCTTATTTTTGTTTATTTTTCGTATCTTTTCGTATTAAAGCATTATCTTTTAAAAGTACAATGGTTTAATAAGATAAAAACTTTTTTAAACAAACTAAAAATTAGAAATGAAAGTATGATGCTATATTAGACAAACAAATGGAAGTGCATTGTAATTTCTTGTTTTAGCTCCTGATTAGGCTTAAAGCAAGAAATAGCAATGTACATTTGTTTAACTAATTATAACATCTAACATTAATTTTTAATTCTTAACATTTTTTTATTTTGTTTTATTTTTTCACATTTAAGCATTATACTTTCAAATACAACAGTTTAGTAAGAATTTTTTCTAAAAACATCAAGGATTAGAAAGAAAGTATGATGTTATATTTCACTCTTCTTTGTTCTTTATGCGTATTTAAATTTTGAATGGGGATATTGAATGTAGTGTTGAGTTCCCTTACAACCAATACAAAGTAAGTTCCTTTTCATTTTCTACTTTTGATGAACTATCTAAAAATAAATATGCTTCATGTACTTTGAATTAATAAATATGTGATGTATCATTTTTTAACTAGTCTATAATTTATAATTATCACCATTTTATCATTTGTAGCAAAGTACTTCCATTAGATCTGCAAAAATTCATTAAAATGACTATTAATGGTTTTTTTTTCTATTTATAGCATTGTACTTTTAACAAAAAATATTGATTAAACTTTTGTTGCAACATGCGGGCTTAGAACCCTCGTAAATAACAATAATTAAGTCACATTCTTACTAAACATATAAATTAAAATATACCATTATTTTTAAAAATCACAACAATGTTAGGAACATAGAATATAGAAGTTTCCAGAAGTGATCAGTGAGCTTCAACGTCATCGATTTGGAAAAGCTAATCACAAAAAAAAAGATACATATAATGATGCATTCGAACTACAAAGTCTTTTGGTGGTCCTTTGAAATGTCACTAGACAAAAAAAGAAAATAATGTGATGGACATTGTATCAAAATCATTTCAATGCTCGATGCACCTTTATGTCAAATGTAAATCGCATAGTCAAGCTGTCTAGTTTAAAATCCAATCAAATGTGGCTTCTGTACGAAACTTCCATGTCGCATCACACGTATTGTTGTCTTTACATGACTTGCAATACTTGTTGCTTGACACTCACAAACCATGTACCGAAGCCAACTTATGATTCTGTGCAACTTCCAAGTTATCGCCTATGTTGTGTAAACCCTACTTTTTTATTGATTGTATGATGGCTTACGTGTGTGAATCATCATGTCATATAGCAAGTCGCCAAAACATGTACAAGGCACCAATTTATCAAAACGAAGAATAAAACTGGCAGGCAAAGGCAAATCTAGGATGTATATGTTGGAGTTATTAAAAAATATATGTTGGGGCATTAAGAAATATATCAAATAATTTTTTGGGGTCGGGTCAAAACAATTTTATACTGGTCACATAGCCTAAATGAAACCTTGATTTATCGTTAACAGAACACATAAAATTATTGTTCACATTACACAATAAGAACTAATCAAAGCTCACATTAAAGCTTGGGTTCAACATAAATGTTTATCATTAACAATATTCCGGTTATCTCCTTTGGTTTTTGAGACCGGTTAATTAATAGATATAAATATTTTAGACTTGAAATGCAAAAGGAAACTTGATGAACTGGACTTGCAGATTAAAAGATGGTATAGGTACAAGTTTTGATACTTACATAGAAGTATTTGTATTTTAGTTTCCTCCGATATCTCAAACTAAAAAGCGAAAACAATCGTCTTAGAGCAATGATAAGTAACAAGGACATTGCCATTCTCATCCTCAAAATTAATGCAAGATTTTTTTTTTCATGTATGAAATTATCCAACCAATGTTAATATATGAAAGTGTCATACTAAACGAATGACAAACTACTATAGCCATGAACATATTGCCTTGTTTGGTTCATGTAAGATATGTTTGTAGTGATAGCAAAAATTCATTAATGTCTTGTAGATTTACAATAACCGAAAAAATAGTTTTTGCAATATATGTAACTTTAATACATTTTTATAGTCGGAAAAACAAAATGGTACTTCGTTGTGTTTATCTGAAATGATCGTTTATAACATCCTCTTCCTATAGGATATGACTAAATATCATCGGAGCTCATCATTTGGTTCATTGTAGATGCATTTTAGTAATTAGGATATGTTTGACAAAACTAGTTGATAGTTGAAAGTTGTATCTTTTACTTTTGTAGAACTATTCGGCAAAAGCGACTTTAAGATTTTTAAACATATAAAATTAAATAAAGGCTCTTAAGACATATTTTAAATAGTTTTTGGATTACGAACTTTTTATTTTTGTTTAAAATAAAAGATTGAAACTCATAAAAACTTTCAAAATTAAATTTTTAAAAGGTAAAAGCTCCTAAATCTCTCAAAATCTAGCTAAGGAACATACCATTATTTTGGATTGTTCTTAAGTACCATTATTTTTTTTCCTTAGGTTTAAACACACCAAACTAGAAGATAGATTTGCAAAATGGAAAACCTTCCGTTTCATCGATTATGTTCAATTTATGGGTTTACAAAGACAAATGTTCCTTGGATTTACAAACAAAGTGAGTGATTATGACAAATTCTAGACTCCAAACACTCACATACACATATAAACATGTATTAATTCCACTTTATAAAAAAACAAAAAACATAACTCAATCTCATAGGGTGTGAAGTCAAAGAGAAATCGAAACACACACACACACAAATGATTTCAAAAATGAAAAACCATTGAACAATGCTTTCATGGAGAACAATGATTTTTACATAGAGGGACAACTAGAAAGAACCAAAAAAAAAAAAAAAAAAAAAAAAAAAAAAAAAAAACAGAGTTAATTTTTTATCACCGTCCCGATCATCACCGAACACCGTTTTCCATTTCAAAAGATAGAAATTTCATAATGTGGAGTGAAATCCCTAGAAGAAAACAAAAACCATCTAACACTATTCTCTACTAAAAATCCTCGTACAGTGAAATCCCCAAAAGAAAGGGATTATTTGTCAAATGACCAAAATATGTAATGGGTTTGAAATAATGACCAAGAAAAACTGGTTTTCAAAAAATGACCAAGGTTTCCTCAGAGGAGGCCTCTGTGGAATTCATTAATGCTCTGTGGATGTCAAATTACTCTGAGGAAGTGACGTTTCAGGGGCATAATAGTAAAACTACATAGGTAAAATAGAAAAGGGGGAGGGATTTGCGGTATTAAAGGGCAATGTTATTTGTGGAAGACGAGAGAGCTATGGAAATCGGAAATTTCAGGGAAGTCAATGATCGGAAATCCAAACTCCAAATCGATCGGAGATGGTGAGAAAATCGGGACAACAGGAGCAGCGGCTTAATGATGATGTTTTAGCAGATGGCTATAGTTAAAATTTGTATATTGAATCAATGATATGCGCTTAATAGGTGAAACCTCGTTAAATAAACAACAAAACATTTAACAAAGTCGTCAGAATCTTTGGTTATGTGAAGATTAGTTCTGCAGAGGGTTGCTACCTGAAGAACAGATCCGCAGAGGGCTGCTCTGCAGATCCACATGACCTCTGTGGAAATGTGTTTTTTTTTTAAATAATAATCCAAAAAATGTGTTTTTGAAAACGTGTTCAGTTCCACAGAGTGAAAGACAGTACCATAGAGGCCTTACACATTCCGTAGTGAAAGACAGTACCATAGAGGCCTTACACATTCCGTAGAGACCCACTCTGCGAATGTATAACGTCAGACGTCAGAATGTTGTCTCTTTGCACACGTGTCCAGTTCCACAGAAGAAAAGGCTATTTCCGCAGAGGTGTAACATTTCCGCATAGACGGGTTGTACGGAAACCTTGGTCATGTTTTGAAAACCAATTTTTCTCCGTTATTATTTTCAAACCCATTACATATTTTGGTCATTTGACAAATAATGCCCAGAGAAAATCCATTATGTCTTTTTCTCCTTGTGTGTTTTTTTGAGTTCGTCGTCGAGATGGTGTCCAGGGGATGAACTCATATTTGAACCTTTTGAGCTCAAGCTTCCAAATCATCATTAGATCTAGTAGAAAGAAAGACATGCGGTTTCAAGTTTACAAGGATTTATGTACAAACCGCTTTTATAAAAAATCGTTCTATTTTTGATGGACCTCCTATCCTTAATGAAGTGCTTGTATGGATAAAGAAAAGAAAAAAGAAGGGATTTACTTTCAAAGTCGAGCTTGAAAAGGCCTTTGACAACCTCAGTTAGGAGTTGGGAGTATCTGGAATCGATCTTACAACTAATGGATTTAGGGGTCAAATGAGGACAGTAGGTCCATGATGCTTATCATAAGCAAGAATCTTGGTTCTTATAAATGGGTCTGCAACCTTAGAATTAGGGGTGTTGATCGGGTAATTATTTCGGGTTTCGGGTAATTCGGGTTTTTCATGTTAAAAAAAATACCCGTTACCCTACCCAAATTAAATTCCGGTAATTCGGGTTTGGGTAATTCGGGTAGTGGGTTCGGGTATTACCGAAAATATATAATTTTTTTTGAATGACACCTGAAAAATAAATTTAATGAAATAAATATGTCGTTCTCTATTAGCATTGTTTATATAAACAAACGAGGCTTACACGAAGTTACATAAACTTTGAACATTGAGATTTTTTAGTCAATAATACTTGAGATATCAAGTAATCTTTAACAACTTAATCTAATCTAATAAGATGTTAAATAAAAAATACTTAGAGATCTTAGTTTAAAAGTTAAAATGTTTAAGATAATTATAGCCATAAGTTTTGCCATGTTCTGAAGTTTCGTCAAGATAATGAGTTTGTTAGTTGCAATAAAAATCATAATCTAGAAAATAGTTAAGTTTTAAAGAACATGGTGACATATAAACAATTGTTTTTAATATTGTTGGTGCCATACTGTCATAATAAAACAAAGTCATGTTTTACAATAATTATAGTTAGTTTAAGCGTGATCAAATATCTGCTACAGAGTACAAGCTCTACGAAAGAAAAAAAAAATTAATAATTCGGGTATACCCGAAACCCAACAAACGTACCCTATACCCGACTTGAAAAAAAATCGAGTTAACCGAATACCCGAAAAAATTAACCATATACCCGATTAACCCGACCCGATTTACCCGATACCCGAAAAATCGGACAGATAATTCGGGTACCGGGTATTTTCGACAGGGCTACTCGGAATTATGTATGGAACGTAGGGTTAGACAAAGAGACCCACTATCCCCATTTTTATTCATCACCCCTGGTGATAGATTACATATTGTGATGGAGATGGAAAAAGAAAAAGGTATTTTTGAAGTCGTCCAACTTCCTTGACAAGGTCCTGTTATATCGCATCTCTAGTATGCACTATGCGGACGATGTAATCTTCTTGGGTGCCCGGTTGATTGAAAACGCACAAAACCTAATCAGAATCCCAAGATGTTTAGAGCAGGTTGTTGAGAAATAGAAACAAATCTTGTTCAATCATAAACTTGAAAATGTGGTAATTAAAAGTCATAAACCTTGTTTGTTTGAAAGATATAGGATATAAATTGTTAGATATAAAAGATATGGCTACTAATGACAAGTTGTACAAAGCTGGAGGTTACGAAGCTATAAAAAAGGAAATAGGTGTGCTATTTCTATAAATTTATGATGAGGGTTTAATGGTCTTGTTTTCGTCTCACTTTATAAACTTTAAGGCTCTCACTATCTCTTTTTGTTTTCCTCTTCTTCTTGTGTTAGTTCTTTGTAACAAAAACTCTTTTAGACTTGTTTAATTCATAGTTAGTTTTTGTCTATATAGTTTTTCCTGTAATAGATTAATTTGAGTGATTGGAGTTATTAGGTCGAGAGATCGTATTGAGGTTTTAATGTAAAAGCATGAACTGATTCTTTATTGGGTTAATGTTGTGGTAACCCATCGAAGTATATGTTTTCATCCGATTTATTCACTAAAGTTATTTTATTAAATCATTATGAAACAAATGAAGCGGTCAGCCGGTTTCGACGCTGACTTGGTATTTAATTAAAGAAGGATAAACTTTATTTTATCTATGTTAGCAAGCCACGTACGTACGATTGAATGAGGCGTCAGATGTTAATATTAACAGGTTTTCTTCTCTCATACATATATACAATCCTTCATTTACATATGCTCAAACACTCATGATGCCTAAACCTAGAAAATTAAAACAAACACAAATGATACTAAACCTGGAAAATTAGAAAAAACTCTCACACACATCTGTTCAAGAACACACGCATACACACATCTTCATCTTCCCGTTTGATATCATCTTGCATCAGGTCCGATTTCTCATTTTTAGAACTCAAGAGCTCATTTCTAAAACATAAGAACACAATGAACTCAATAACTAATTTCTCGTTTCACACTATCGTTCACCTCCCACCGCTACTATCCACATCCATCTCCCACCACCCACATCAATCTCACACATCAATTTTTTCTCTTTGCATAACAATACAAGCTTGCACATGTTTGTTTTAGTAGATGCTATGATCCGTAAAAATGATGGAGAATGGTCAAGCAAGAAACACCTCAGATTCATTTTAGCCGAGCTAATAAAAATCTTCATATCCATGGATATCTCAAGTAACCTTTTTTTTTCTTTGGAGAAATACCAAGAACAATTGGTAGACTCAAAGCTTTGCATACTCTCAACGTATCAATAATGAGTTCAGATGCTCAATCCCACAAACTATAGGAAATTTGAGCATTGGAACAAATTGAACAGATTGAATGGAGAAATTCTATCGCTCTCACAAACCTTTCATTCAATTCTATATTTAATTTTTCATACAATCAATTTCAAGGACTCTTTTTAAAAAAAATTATCTTTCCTCTTTCTAAAAAACTTCAAGGAAGAATCCCAATAGGCTACCATTTTCAGAACTTCACGGAAGGATCATATAATGGAAACAATGGATTTAATCCTTCTAGACTAGTCTTGAGTCTACTCCGGCCACAATCCGATTGAACTCATTAATGTATTCAATCGTATCTCTGAGGCTGGAGGGAGTGGTAGCATGTGGTAACATGTGCTAAAACATTGACATGTTATATTTTTATAAACAAATAAACATAATATGATGATATGGAATGGTGATGTGATTAAAAGGTAAATATTTTTTTTCTTAATCAAATAAAAATTTGTTTAACTATTTAAATAAAACAAAATTATAAAAAAAGGTACAAGTTGTTAAAGTTGAAGTTACAAACATTTAAAGCCGAATTAATAAGATGGGACCACCTTTCTTCTCTTTCCTCTCGCCAAGCACATAACGAGCCACTACTATCACATGTCCTTAGCAAACCAAAGGGAGTGGTAGCGCGTTTTTAAAATGGGCTTGGCGAGCCACTCCCTTCAGCCTGACAACCGATGCCCAAGTTCCAAAATCGCTCTCGATTACTGTGGATTCAGGTGCAAACAAAGAGGAAAATGTAAGGGAGGCATGAAGAAAAAGATAAAGTGGAGGCTTGAAGAAGAAGAAGAGGGATAAGCATGACTACTCTAGGGTTCATGATTTATTTATTTCAATTTTCAAAAAGATTATATATATTTAATATCTAGTATATTAACTAGATTATGACTCGCGTTAAATGCGGGGAACATAAATTAAATACATATCACATTAATAGGTGACATTGTCTTAGGTGGAATTTTAATAAAAAAAATGTTAGTTAGATTCATTTTTAGAGTAAGATCACTCCTCCCCCGTTCCCTTCAAAACTAAGGAACAATAAAAGAGAAAGAGAGGACCAAGAAACCATGGACACTTTTCGAAAGGTTAAGTTAAACATTCCTTTCTTAGATGTTATTAAACAAATTCCCCGTTATGCAAAGTTCTTAAAAGAACTATGCATGACAAAAAATTTTTGAAAGGGAATGAGAGAGTAATTGTTAGTGAGAATGTGTGACATCCCCAATTTTCACGGTCAAATGAAACTTTTTCTATATGCTTATTTAAAACAGAGTATTCTTTAAAGAATATATTAGTGTGGAATTTTTCCTAAAACATTTTCATTGTAAGATAAAATTAATATCAAAACATTTTCGAACAAAATTTTTTCATTAATATTTAAAAACCTTGGATGTCGTAACCGATACAGAAAGCATAAGCATAAACTAATCATTATAGGCCTTACATTCTCTAAATCTCTCAGCAAATTTAAATCATTATTGTTGTGTCTTCATACCGCTACATGTGATACAAAGAAACTGAGTGGGTCGGGCTTGGGAGTCTGGTGAGCACATAGGGTTTTCAACCCACAATAATATAATTATATATTATTTGTGTATATATATACATATACATATACATATACATATACATATATATATATATATATATATATATATATATATATATATATATCACCAAATAATTAACTCGATTACCCATTCCTGTTATTTTCACACCATGATCCAAATATGATGATCTCAAGGGACCTACCCTAAAGGATCACTATTAGTAATGAGTAGACAATAATGCTTTGTAGATTCCATAACAATATATTTCAATAGGAATGGAGTACATGTATGAACAATTTTTCCTTTTTCGTGAAAAGGATGATCATTAACACCTACAGGTGGCGAGCCTGCTAGTGTTCCTCCAGACTGTCTAGAATAGTCAGTGGTCGTCATTTATTCTCCCATAGATAACTAGTCATAATAGTATAAAAGTACGATGCATGGCCTCTCACCATTATTATTTTCCCACAACCCTTCACTACCTAATACAATTTAAATATGATAAAATGAATACACAAGTAAAATCATATCATATTATTACATCCAACACAGATATCAAGAACATAGAGAATAAGCACATATAACATTTAATCATCTAAATACTTTATATTTATGTGTACAATGAAATTAACTAGGTACTCACTTGTTAAAAGTGGATGATTGGTGGTTAGGTCAGTGCTTCGCCTTACACCTTAATTTTTCCTTTCAAAAGACAGGATTTTCTAGTGAAACTTAGAAACTATGTGGTAGGACTTAGTTGCTGAATCTTTCTTCTAAAAATATTTTTCTAGCACTTCATCTCTCATCTTACTATACTAATACTACAGAAAGAGAAGTTGAATCGCGAGGGACCGAAATTCTCGGGGATGAGAAGAGAAAAGCTCTTGAAAGAGACTTGGTGTAAGAGTTATGAGAGCCTAGAGCCTCTTATTTATAGTAAATGGAGTTTGAAAAATCTCCTTTATAGTTACTTAAATGACTAAATAACCCTTTAGAATACTATTTTAAATATTTTTAATGATATTTGTACTACACTAATCTCAAAAGTATTCAATACTAGTCTTATATCGACCGCATTGTCGATACCTTTCTATATATATATATATATATATATATATATATATATATATATATATATATATATATATATATATATATATATATATTTGTGTGTGTATGTGTGTGTGTGTGTATATATATACACACACATTTATATAATATATGATTTATACTTTATTTTACTGTGTAATTATTCTATTATAGATTATAACTTCTGCATATGAACTCTTTTCTCGATGTTCTATATATCAACGGATTCATATTTTCGAGGACATCAACTTTCATTTGGATTGTTTTTGGCTAACAAGCAACCGATCTCCATTTCACTTTTTATGAAAAAAAAAATCATAACTTCCTCATACGAAGTCATATTTGAGTGTTATTTATATCTATGAGATCATCACCACGACTACTATAGCTTTTGTTAAGATTAGTTATCCTAAATAATCTTTTATTTTTTACACTTTATTTTATCGCTATAACGATAAATTCTATAATAAGATTTTATCCAAATATTATATATTTATAATATTTGTTCCCATAATGTGCATATATTAAATGGATATTTATATAGACCATAACGAATAACTATCATATTCGACGGTTTAATTATAAATAATTCACTTATTATATTTTAAGTTTCTAGCCCGAATATGCGGGTATTACAATTATCTCTAACTTAGGATGATTACTTCCCGAAATTATATAGCAGCAAAACAGTTATGAATAATGATTCATCAATCACCTCTCGATCCCACTGTTTTATAGACTAAATAATATTTAAGCTTTATTTATGGTAGCTTAACAGCCTATCTACCTAAGTCCATAACATTAACTTTATCTAAGGTCTCATCTAAGCTACCTCGTTACGATGAATTCCTCACACGACCATTTCTACATATCCAAAAATTTGACAAAGTTCATGAACATAACTGTTCCGTACTCTTTTCGGGTTTTGACTTTGTCAGACTATAACGGTTTTCACGTTATCATCATCGTAAGTATTCTTAAGAAGGTCATAGAAGGGTCTTAGACCAAAATCTTTACTAATTCTCGATAACGATTCTATGAAAACATTCTCTACAGACTAATTCACTACATATGTGATACCTTGGAAGGTATACTTTTATCGCTTGGTCAATTCGGACCCATAGAATATCATGTTTCTACATAATCATGGGACACTTGATGATGAGATTCTAAGGCAAGATCGTTCCATTTACCCATAGGCATAGGTAAAGGTCTTAAGTTCCCTCACGATATTTGATGTTGTTTTCTTACTTTCTAACAAAAACATCCATTCTACTATCTACATAACAGTAACTAAAGCTAATAACTCTTCTCCTAGCTTCTTGTGTTGCAACTTTCTTAGGTCTTGACGTTGAATCTGAAGTCGAGTTGCCATTCTCATTATTGCCTTAAGGGTTTGTTTTTCTTGTTTGGGTTTGAACCCCTATCTACTTCTACTCACAACTAATTAAATCCTAATTGGTTCGACTTATGTGATTTTTAGCTCTTTTTTCTTATTGGAAGAAACTTTCGGTTGTCATATTAATGACTTTAACATTCTTAACATAGTATTACTGCTTGTGTCTATAACGTGTGATATTCTCGCATAACATGATCATAGTCTAATCAAGATTTTGACAAGCACGAAGTCGTCCATTAATGCACACATATGTAAAATGGTTATAAGAGAATATTACTAATGTAATGGAAATATTAGCAATAACGACAGTTTCTAAACTCAGTATTATTTTCCCTCTTTTTTCTAGGACGATTAACCTTGTCGCGCTCAAACTGATCTTCTTGTAATGATCATTTCGATCATTTCTTGAAGCATTTAGGTATACTTACAAAACACACTTTTATGCACCTCATGTACTAGCTACAATGTTTGTATCTCCCCTGGCTTCCTGAACGAAAATCAATGGGTTTGAACCTATTTGTTGATGGTGGTGCTTCAACCTTCACTTGTTCTTTTATCCATCAATGGACCTTCAGTACTTATTCTCGAATCACAACTTGACTTTCATCAGAGACTACAGCTCCTTTCTAAATTTGGTCATAATCTCAACCCCTGATAAGGTCTTTACTTTGGCTATAGTAAGAAACTGAATGGCCATATTCTAATGACCTTCTATCGCATAGTGCAACGAACTAGATTCTTGTTTCTATGAGTTAAACATTAACATAGAAGAAACCTTCCTTCATGTTATAATGTGGTACCATCATATTATATCAAGTAGTATTTCTAGCTACTGTTTGCTTAATCCTAACGATGACAAAAATTCTTTCATTGATCACTTCAATCATATCTTTCTCGATCCTTGACTAAGATCGATATCTACACTGGACATTGTTTCTTAAACCAATTGACTCACTTATGCAGATGTAGTCACACTCGATCCTTCATGACTACTTGGTTTGAAACAAAAATCATTTTCCTAATCATCACCATAACGCAGGTAACGATAGAAAACAGGTAAAATTGACTCAACTACTGGTACCTTAATAACCTTGTGACTTTTCATGGTTCAAGTACGGATCATGTGCTTCCGTTAGTACATGCCTATACTACCTTTCACACATATGAATACTCGTCCCAAGAATTGCCTCGCAGTTCTCATGTCATTATACATGATAACCACAAAAAAATTTAACACATAAATGTGTCCAAATGGGAACATGCAACAAATTTTCCTAGACTCCACTAGGATTTTCGCGTCTTTATCAGGCGCTCTAACAACAACCATGTGTTTTACCAAACACGTACTAGAAACTCTTAGATTCCTCTTCAAGGATTCTTTTCGTGCATATGCTTGATCTGGAATATCTTACGCTTTTTCTTAGTTCTCTTTGAACTTTACTTCCAAATCTTTGTGTTCCTTCTAGAATAGTCCCTAGTCTGTAGGGTATACTATGTTTGAATTCTCTATGGTGGTATGGAGACAACGCCCTTCAACTATTTGTACCACATGTTGACATATGCAAGACATCATGCATATCGTCCTATCTTTGTACTTCATCATCCTTTTCTCTATAGGAGTAAATCCTAAAAGTCTACTTCTCAGCTGCATGTCTTTCATGTTTATTTCATATGACTCATCTCTAGGAAGTCTGCATTTTAGTAATATCTTAACATGTTATACTACCTTCTACTTAGATCTATGTCATCTCCTCACATTAGCATTTCTCCTTATGTGATACTACTGATGTATCGCCTCTTCAGCTAAATACCCTAACTTAAATATCATTGAAGTATTTATCACCATCTTTTGTACTTCTAACTCTGGGAGCAATCATTACATCAAACTGGTCGGGGGTAGAATCACCTAGCAGTAGGATAACTTCATGGTTCTTGCCAAAGTCCTGTCATCCCTCCACTTTTCAATGTACTTCAATCGTAGGATACCTTTCCGAAGGTACTATCACTTTTTCAAACACAATCTAAAGGTACAATACTACTCTATTGGTATTTATACACTATTTACAAAGTTATCGATGTCAAATATCGTAAGTCTTCTTATTTTATCAAAAACTTACATGCCAGTTCTAATACGATAATTAAATGTTGAGAAACATGTACACTTAAAATTTCTAAATCAATGTCGGCAATAGACCTCAAATTTCTTCAATTAATAGCAATCTAGGTAGGCAACCTAAAGCATGTTATAACGCATAACAAACACATATTAGCATATAAGACATTATTCCTAAAGTATTCTAATACACCTAATAGCAAGTAAGGTATACAACCTAAGGCTTGCTATAAAATAATTAGTACATAATATTAATGAAGGTATTTACACTAAAATATTCTAGTGCTTGTGTCCTCATTATTAATTTAGGTATACAACCTAAAATATTCTAGACACAACTTTCACCATCATCGCTTAATCTTTAATTTTAGGTCTAAAAATAATCAATGTTCCTACTTCACTTAACGTAATGATCTGATACCAACTGTGACATCCCCAATTTTCGCGGCCAAATAAAACTTTTTTTTTATTCTTATTTAAAACAAAGTATTCTTTAAAGAATCTATTAATGCGGATTTTGTCCCAAAATATTTTCGTTATAAGATGAAATTTAAATCAAAAAATTTTCAATGAAATGCTTTTCATTAATATTTTAAAAAAAACCTCGGATGTCGTAACTGATACAGAAAGAATAAGCATAAACTAGTCATTATAGGCCTTACACTCTTTAAATCTCTTAGCTCATTTAAATCACTATTCTTGTGCCTTTGTACCGCTACGTATGATATAAAAAAACTGAGGGGGTCAGGCTAGGGAGCCTGGTGAGCACATAGGATTTTCAACCTACAATAATATAATCATATCTTATATATATATATATATATATATATATATATATATATATATATATATATATATATCACACCAAATAATTAACCCGATTACCCATTCCCGTTATTCTTACACCCTGGTCCTAATATGATGTCTCAAGGGACCTATCCTAAAGGATCAGTATAAGTAATGAGTAAACAATAATGCTTCAAGATTCCATGGCTATATATGTCAATGATGATGTAGTACATGTATAAACATTCTTTCCTTTTCCCTGAAAAGCATGAGCGTTAACACCTACAGGTGGCGAGCATGCTAGTGTTCCACCAAACTATCTAGAATAGTCAACTATCGTCTTCTATACTCCCATAAATGAATGGTCCCAATAGTATAATGGTAAGATGCATGGCCTTTCACCATTATTATTTTCCCACAACCCTTCACTACCCACTATAATTTTAATATGATAAAATAAATACACATGTAAAATCATGTCATATTATTACATCCAACACAAATATCAAGTACACCGATAATAAGACAATATAACACTTAATCATCTAAATACTTTATGATTATGTGTACGATGAAAGTAACTATGCATTCACTTGTTAAAAGTATATGATTTGTGGTTAGGTCAGCGCTTCGCCTAACACCTTAGCTTTTCCTTTCAAAAGACAGGGTTTTCTAGCGAAACATAGAAACTCCATGGCAGAACTTCGTCGTTGAATCTTTATTCTAAAAAAGATTCTTCCAGTGCTTCAGCGCTCAACTTACTATACTAAAACTACAGAAAGAGAAGTTAAATCGCAAGGGGACGAAATGCATGTGGGTGAGAAGAGAAAAGCTCTTGAAAGAGACTTGGTGCGAGAATTAAGAGAGCCTAGAGCCTCATATTTACAGTGAATCAAGTTTCAAAAAGCTCCTTTATAGTTACTTAAATGACTAAATGACCCTTTATAATAGTATTTTAAATAGTTTTCACGATACTTATACTAAACTAATATCGAAAGTATTCAATATTAGTCTTATATCGACCGCATTGTCGATACCTTTCTAATGATATATAAATATGTGCGTGTCTCTCTGTCTCTCTCTCTCTCTCTCTCTCTCTCTCTCTATATATATATATATATATATATATATATATATATATATATATATATATATATGCTTTATACTTTATTTTACTACGTACTTATTCTATTATAAATCATAACTTCTTCATACGAACTCCATTCACGATGTTCTATATATCGAAAAATTCGTATTTTCGAGGACATCAACTTTCGTTTAGATTGTTTTGGCTAACAAGAAACCGATCTCCATTTCAATTTTCATGACACACGTTGTCGTGTAAGGCTGAACGCGAAACTTTGAAAAATCGTAACTTCCTCATACGAAGTTAGATTTGAGCATTCTTTATATCCACGGGATCATCATCACGACTACTACAACTTTTGTTAAGATTATTTTTCCGAAATAATCTTTTATTTTTTACACTTATTTTATTGCTTTAACTATAAATTCTATAATACGATTTTCTTCAAATATTATATACTTAAAATATTCGTTCACATAATGTGAATATATTAAATGGATATTTACATATCCCATAATGCATATAACGAATAACTATCCTATCCGACGGTTTAATTATAAATAACTATCACTTATCATTATTTAAGTGTCTAGCCCTAATTTTCGGGGGTTACAAAATGTTTGTAACGCCAAGTTTCTGGTATGTTCTTCTTAAGGTGTTAATGTTTAATTTTTTTGATTTTTAGTAACCGCAACGTGGTGAATGAATTCCCACGACGTGGCCATGGCCTGAGAATACACTAAAGTTAAGTGAGCGCCACGGCGTAGCAGCCTATTGGCCATGTCGTGACAGCCATTTAATGAGAAACTCAAATTTACAAGGTTTGTGCCCTTATTTAAGGAATGTGATGGCTAGGGTAGCCCACCCTCATCCTCTAACTCAAGCAAACCCTAGCCTCCATTGCTAAGTTTTGAGCTTGTGTGGTATTTGGTGGTGTCTTGAAGAATAAGAAGGTGACCCTTGAGCTTTTTTTCAGCAAGCAACTCTCCCCCATCCTCTTTGGGCACACCTTCTGGACTCTTGTAAGTCCTCAAGCCCAAGCTTTATGAATCCATCTGCTTAGATCGAGGTTTTCTTGAGATTTTCTTCATATTTAGGCTAACTGGAATTTTGGGATTCCATAAAGTTGCCAACTTTGTGGATCCTCAGAGTTCCGTTATAGTTAGAAGTGATGGATCTGAATTTTGGTAGAGTTTTGAACTCTTACATGTGATCTTGATCCCATTTTTACACCTTTTTGACCTAGCATGAGCTCTAGACATGCATTGGACATGCATGTCTATAACGCTATGATTTTTATGATCTTTTGGGAGTATGGAAGCATTCTGGAAAGTTTAAATGAGTGGGGAAAATGATTAAGAGCTTAATGGATTAAGTTTGTATGGACAGTTCCCACGGCGTGGAGGTTTAGTCGGGACGCTGTGGCGTTTGGCAGATTCACATCTATTTTGTCCTATTATCCCCACGACGTGGAATAAGCTTGTCCATGTCGTGGCGACTAGGTGTCGAATTTTGACCTTTGACCGTTGACTTTGATGATGTTTGACTTTAGGTCAAATTGAGGATTTTTGGGCTGTAGTTTGAGACTCGATCTGTGGTTGTTGTTTAGGTGACCCGTAGAGCCGGTATTTAGATCTGTGATCAGTTCGTCTATCTTCTAGACTTTGAGGTGAGTTTTCTCACTATACTCGTGGTCAAAGGCACTAATTTCGACCCATTAGTTTGTGTTATATATCCTTGTGTATAGGATGTTTCCATGCTATAGTGATCGGTTAAATTGGCAGATCTGTATGATTACCTATACTCGCTAGTAATTGTTTATTGTTTGCATATGTCGACATGGTGCGGTTAGGTTGAGGCGGTACTGCTTTGTGTTGTAAGCCAACAAACTCGAGTGCAATCCAGACATAATTTGAGGGTCGGGAGGGCAATCCAGTCTGATTTTATGGTCTCGGGAGCAATCCAATGATAATCTGAGGACTGAGAGGTTAATCAAGTCTTATGTTGTGGTCTCAGGGCACTCCATTCTTTTGTTGTGGGCCTAGTGTGCATGCATTATATATATATATATATATATATATATATATATATATATATATGTGTGTGTGTGTGTGTGTATGTATGTGCGTTATGGAGTGGGGTATTTTGGGGGAACTCAAGGCTTTGGCTTACAGTTGTTTATTTCAATGTTTCAGGTACTTCGGATGATCGGGGCAAGGCGAAGGCGTGATCATATACATCCTCATACAATTTTTTTGTTATGAGAGATTTACTTGATACTCCAATTTTCTTGGACGTGATTTGAAAAAAATGGTTGTTTATCTATGGATTTTTATGGAAATGTTTTTATAAAATTAAAAAATTTATCGTGGTTTTTGGGATGTTACAAGTTGGTATTAGAACCCTGGTTTGAGTGAATTGGATAAACACTCGTGTGATTCCAGACTCAAACTATGGAACTACAAAATATTTTTTTTATAATTAAATCTAAATTAAAAAAAGGTAAGGATGCTATGTGTACAATTAGTCAGAGTTCAAGGAAAGTATTCCCCAAGATACCCACACTTGTTTTGTGTATTGATGTTATGATAGAATTTCATGCTAGTTTGTAGGCTATGGGTCTTCAGGAATTGCATGATAGAATTGCTTGATTTAGCCTAGGAGAATTTCTTGATGTGCTATATGGAACTGACATTATATTTTAGTTTGTTATTGTGTGCATCATGGTTATACATAACTAAGATTTTATAGCCTGAGAATGTTTGATTTAGCCTTATTTTATGTTCCTTGGTTGGTTGTGGGCTTAGGGTGGAATCAATTATTAGATTGTTTATCGAATCCAGTGTTATGTATGATTAGCATATACAAGCTGGTTACAGAGTTGGTGGAAGTTTCGTGAGTGAGTATGGTTGTTAGGAGGGGTAATGTAAGGAATGATTAGCCACTCTTGGGAGAGTGAGTATAACATGTATGCGTATTGTAGTTGCTTGGGTTTTGTGGATGGGAGGTCCGTGGTGATACTTGATACAAATATGGGTAGGTATGGAAGGTAGTATGGGCCCGTACTACTGAAAGCACAGGACACGCACGTGTATCAAGGAAGTCACGAACTCCAAGGGTTTAGTGATCCAGTAGTGATGTGTTAGTATAAATTGTAACTTTTCTGATGTGTTTCGATTTATTTTCAATATGGCGATCAATAGAGGTTCGGGATCAGGAGCTGACGGTCCGGATAGACCACGATTAACAGACGATGAGATTCATGAGATGATCACCACTCAGATGACCATGTCAGTTAGGGAGGCGATCCCGAAGATGTTTGGGTCTTTCAAGACCGCCATGATCGACCTGTTTGGTGAGCATTATGTTGCCATCACTAAGGTTGTGGTTGCCATGTCCACTACAACCATTGTTGTTGCAGTAGTTCAGGGGAGAGGGATAGTGCAGTGCTAGGACTTCAACAACATGAAGCCCCTGGATTTCGACGGGGTCAAGGACCCGATCATTTCCATGAGGTGGATATCTGATGTGGAGGGTTGCTTCTTCACATGCTCGTGTCCAGAGGACCAGAAGGTCAAGTTTTCCTTGGACCTTCTTCATTTGGGGGCGGAGGATTGGTAGAATCTGGTGACTGGTGCTTATTTTCCCACAGAGAAGGCCACAGTAACTTGGGAGCAATTCACAGAGATGTTCTGTACTGAGTATGTCCCATTGGTGGAGAGGGAGAGGTTAGGCCATGAGTACCTGTCGCTGAAGCAGACAATAAAGTCGGTGACGGACATCACCAAAATGTTTACTGAGAGAGCCATTTTCCGCCCCGAGTATGCTGCTTCGGAGCAGGTTTATATGTCCTGCTACTTGTGCATGCTCAAGACGGAGATCCATGAGTTTGTGTCGACCCAGAGGTATAGTTCTCTCTCCGAGCTGCAGTCCTTCGCTCAGAGGAGGAAGATTGAGATTGAGACCCAATTGAAAGAGAAGAGGCAGACCCCAGTTTAGACACAGCCAAAAACAATGCATTTTAAGCCCGATGATTCACGATCCAGAGGTCAAATGATTCGTACTTATGGAAAGTACAGGAAGATGCATGAGGGGGTATGCCGATCAGCGGTAGGGTGCCACAATTACGGAATAGAGGGTCATTATATGAGGGATTGTCATTAGCAGGCTCTGCTGCCGAGCGATTGGATTTGTTACCACTGTGATCTGGTTGGCAGTGTGAAGGCCAAATGTCCCTTGCTCGCCACTAGACTAGTGCATGCATCGGCTCCAACCACTCTTCAGATCACGGACATACGTCATGGGAGGGTCGAGGCCCCGAAGGCCAGGGTCGTGCTTTTAAGCTTACAATAGAGGATCCATGGCAGCACCTGATGTCATTACTGGTACCTTCTTAGTGAATTCTCTTCCTGCTCTTGTAATTTTTTACTCGGGTGCAAGTTGTTCTTTTGTATCTCAGTCCTTCAGTAGGGATTTCAAAATGACCCTTGGGGATTTGGAGTGTCCATTATGAGTTTCCATAGCAAACGAACACAAGGTTTCTGATTCGAGTATTTTCGTGATTGTACCTTGGGAGATTTTCGGGGTGCCATACCCGATTGACTTGATTCTTATTCCTATGGGGGATGTGTGTGTGATCGTAGGAATGGACTAGCTGAGCAGATTTGGAGCCTTGATCGATTTCGAGAGGCAGCTAGTGGTAGTTCGAACCCTAAGTAATGAAGAACTGACCATTTGTGGTGAGGTTACCAACGTTGGATCAGACTTTTGTTTGGCTGCCAGGGCTAGAAAGTATCTCCAGCATGGTTGCGCGGGTTACCTCAGATATGTGGTTGACACTTGATATGAGGGGACAGTTTCGGTTTCAGATGTCCTAGTGGTCAGGGAGTTTCCAGGTGTTTTCCAAGATGATTTATCTGGTGTGCCTTATGTGAGGCAGGTGGAGTTCATGATCGATTTGATCCCTGGTGCGGCCCCGATTGCCAAGGCACCGTATCGCCTCGCACCATCAGAGATGCATGAGTTGTCCTCTCAGCCCCAGGAGCTGTCGGGAAAATAGTTTATCAGACCGAGTAGTTCACCCAGGGGAGCATCGATTCTATTTGATAAGAAGGAGGATGGATCTCACCGTATATGCATAGATTACCAGGTTTTGAACACGTTGACGGTGAAGAATTGTTACCCACTTCCTAGGATTGATGATCTTTTGAATCAGTTGTAGGGTGCATCTTGGTTCTCAAAGATTGATCTTAGGTCAAGTTACCATCAAATGAGGGTCAGAAAGGAGGATGTGGAGAAGACAATGGTCTGAACTCGTTATGGTCATTATGAGATCATCGTGATGCCATTTGGGCTCACCAATGCACTAGTAGCATTTATGGATTTGATGAACCGGGTATGCAAGTTGATGCTTGGCCGGTCGATTATTGTTTTTATTGATGATATTCTTCTCTACTCCAAGACTGGTGAGCAGGATGAGGAAAATCTATGGGAGTTTCTTAGGGTACTGAGGTAGGAGAAGCTTTATGCAAAGTTCTCCAAGTGTCAGTTCTGGTTATGAGAGTTCCAATTCTTACGACACCTCATCAATTAGAATGAGATTCTAATCGGTCCATCTAATATTGAGGTAGTTATGAAGTGGGAAGTCCTGAAGTCCCCATATGAGATCAGGAGTTTTCTAGGATTAGCAGGTTATTATCGGAGGTTCATCCAGGATTTTTCCAAGACTTTCATTCCTCTGACTCGCTTGAAAAAGAAGAGTTTAGATTTCCATTGGGGCCTGGGTAGTAGGCTACATTTGAGACTCTGAAGTGGACGTTATGTGAGGCCCCGGTCTTGACCCTTCCTGAGGGAGTTGAGGACTTTGTGGTATTTTTGTGATGCGTTAATCATGGGTTTGGGGGCGATACTTATGCAATGGGGTAGGGTCATTGCATATGCATCAAGGCAGTTGAAGTCTCATGAGGTTAGGTATCCGACGCTTGACTTAGAGTTGGGGGCCGTGTTTTTTTCCCTCAAGATTTGGCAACACTATCTCTATGGGGTCCGTTGTACCATATACACAGATCATAAGAGCTTGATATATCTTATGGAACAACTAAATCTGAACATGAGGCAATGCAGGTTGCTCGATGTAGTCTAACATTATGACTGCGAGATTCTTTATTGAAACATCCCAAAAATCATGACCAAAAATTTCGTTTTAATTATTACTAAAACCATAGTTATCAAAATCATCACATCAAATCTTAAGTCATCGTATCTCAAAACATCATAAACATCTGTCAAATATATATATATATATATATATATATATATATATATATATATATATATATATATATATATATATATATATATATATATCAGAGTAACATCCCATGCAAAAACATAATGGTCTGTGCAATGCAGTCATCCCGAGCTCTTCCGTTTGCTACCGGAAGTACCTGAAACCAAAACTGAAAACTATAAGCACGAAGACTAGTCAGTCTCCCCAAACTACCACATACCATACACATAAGCACATAATCACATATAAACATATTGTGGGCCCCGCCCCTTCATCGGGCCCCGCCCGGCATCGGACATAGTCCGACATAGGTCCCCGCCCGGCATCGGGCCCCGCCCGGCATCGAGCAAAGCTTGGTATACATAATAGCATATCAACAAATACACATAAAATATTCACATAACATAAACATATAAACATTCATCGGGCCCCGCCCGACATCGGACCGATATCTGGAAGCATACTAACATTCCTCGGGCATTTCCCGGCATCGGACCGTAATCCGGAAACATACAAATACAGACACATGCAAGAATCACGAAGACATCAAGCATATAAACATTCCTCGGACATCGCCCGACATCAGACTGATATCCGGAAAGCATATAAACATTCATCGGGCACCGCCCGACATCAGATCGAAATCCAGAAACATATAATCATACATACAGGCCGGCATTGGTGCCTTCGACCCGTTCCTATAGGTGAAAACTCACCTCGCAAAGCTGAATGCAGAATCTCACGGTAAGGAATCTCTAACGGCTCCTCCGACGACTCCCAGAGCTATCATTACCACAATAACACTTAGTCAATAACCAATAATCCTTCTTAGGGTAAAATGACCATTTTACCCCTGATCTAATTTGGCCCATGTCTAAGGCCCAAAACCATAACATGAAAGGCACAAATCTAGATAGCCTTCCTAAGCCCACTAGTGGCCCAAAATTGGGCCCAACTCCTCAAATGGACCTTCTCTTAATCCCAACATATTCTTAGCCCAAAATAACTGATTTCCAAAGCCCAAACGACGTAAAGCCCAAATCCAGTGAGTACGCGGGGCGTACTCCTCTGTACGCTAAGCGTACAGGCTGCATGGCTTGTACGCTGCATGTATGGGCTTGTACGCCCATCGTACTGCTCTGTTAAGCCACTTATACCATTAAGCATTTAATACTCTATTCCAAAGGATAAAATCACAGATCCAAGTCCTCTTCAACCTCTTAATCCATAAAGTCACAGACTTGGTGACTTTATATGTCCCACATGAACCCAAACTCAAAGTATAGCAATCTACTTCCATGAAAATGGCCATAACTCTTGCATGAACCCATTAAGACCTTCAAGATGGAAACATTCTATCGTAGGGACTCAAATAGCACCAAGGGTGGCAACCCTAAGCCGAGAAACGAATTTAGAAACATAAAGCCCCATTCTTGGGACCAAAAAGTCCAAAAGCTAAAACCTTAACTTATTAATCCATTAAGACATTATGACACTCTCATGGAAGGTACAGAAGGATCAAGATTACATTTTTATGGATCCTAAAAGATCCATAATGGATAAAGTTTCCAACTTTATCCATTAGAATGGTCCAAACCACCAAGATCTATCCTTTAAGCATCAAATGGGACCAAAAGTGCATCTTTTTCAACTTAATCCATTAAGTCTAAGTCTCCAACCTTCATATCTGAATCACAATGATGTTTAGATGGATAAAGTTTCCAACTTTATCCATAACAAGGTCACAAACTTTCAAGATATAAACTTTATGCACTAAAATGACCAAAAGCTAATAACATCCAAAACTAGCTAGATCTAACAAATGCATCATCAAGATTTAAACTTTATACCTCTAGAAGATAGATCAAGGTGAACAAAGTCCAGATCTACAAGCTCTAATGCAACCAACACTTCTACAAGAAGTTCCTTCTTTTCCAAGGTGCACCATGCATACTCTAAAGCACTCAAAATCACCTTCTTTTATCTCAAAAGGCTCATCTAAGATGAGGGTTTCATGAAAGGGGTGTTGGAGGGGTGGAGGCTGAGAATGGAGTGGGTTTGGGGGAGTTAAGGAGCTTAAATAGGGCTTAAACCACGAAAATAGGGTTTGGGCACTGATTGGGTACGCCCAGAGTACTCATGGTACGCCCAGCATACTCAGGATTCCATTAGTACGCCCAGCGTACACCTTTTTGTACCCCCAGCGTACTCAGCTTGGCCCAAAACCACCCAAACTTCAAACGGTCATAACTTCTTCGTTCTAACTCCGTTTTTCAACGTTCTTTATATCCACGGAAAGGTATTGAGGAGCTCTACAACCCTATATAATTAATTTTGACTTAAAACACATCAAACTAAAATCCAGAATTCATAAAAGAAGTCTGAAACACTACATTCCCATTTTACCCTTTGACTCCAAAGTGAAAACCAAACTATTGGGTCAGATATCTACATTACCCACATCCAAATGGGCCTAAATCTTAACTTTTCAAAGGCCCTAATCCCTTATGACAACTAATGATTGGGCCGCAGCCCCAAGCAATGAAGCAAATCCGAAACTGAGTGTTACAACGCTCCCTCACTTAAATTAGATTTCGTCCTCGAAATCGCTCCTTACCAATACTCATATCAAAACTACTGATCTGAGGAATGCAACCGATGATCCTGCGCGTAAAATAGCCTTCTCAAGTCAACCGAAACCCAAACCAAACTTCCATCCCGAAGAAAACTTCATACCCCCGCAAAACCACTTCTGCCTATCTGTAGTCTGAAATCCATAATCGTCTGTCTCCCTGACAGACTGACCACGCTGAAATGTTGTCATGCGAAAACCTTGTCGAACGACTGGCCAACCATAATACTTACAATCCTGATTATCTTGATGCAATCTATGAATACAATGCCACTAACCATAACAATCTGCAGATAAGTTCTACTTGACAAAAGGCTTAGATAATCCTTCGAGTAGAAGATTCATCCCTGCAACGGTTAGACTGAGACGAGAGTTGTGCAACAGAGTTAAATCAATTACTCTGAGATTATTTAACCCTACTGAAAGTGACTTAGCATTCCCAACCAACCAGTTACTCCACACACACACGTAACCCAAACCAGTAATACTTCCAAGCATATCTGGGTGCTAGCCTACCCCTTCGGTCTACTTCAACCGGATATTGTCGAGCATATCTAGGTGCTCAACCTACCCATTCGGTCTATTTTAACTGGATACTGCTGATCATATTTGGGTGCTCGACCTACCCCTTCGGCCTATTACAACCATATATTGTCGAGCATATCTGGATGCTCGACCTACCCCTCCGGTCTAAACCAACCGGATATTGCCCGAAACACTGGAACTGTCCGGAACAGCATGCTGCCTCCTGGCTGATTTCCATAATCCACCAAGACCTCCCTGGCCTCAATTCGTCTGCCAGTCATCTGATATATCGGATTCCCACCCGGCTGCTGCCAACGAACAACCTCACAGTCGCCCTACGCTACTTCCGAAAGAAATTTTGGCTAACATTAACTGCCCCAGCTATATCGCCACTCATGGCTCCATCAATCCTTCTGGTCCCTCCGATCCTAATAGCCTGACAACCTGTCACCACCAAATCCAATGCGAAAAGTGAATGCTACCAGAATAACTATAGTCTTACCTCATGCCCGGTCTCCAACGACCAACTTTTTCCTGGTTCCGATCATGTTGTGGCCTTTCCATGATCCTACGAACTGACCCACCCTGGCCTAACTTATCTAAAAGAATATGTAAATGCTACGGCTCATTCTGTAGTCTAACAACACTTTCCCACACTATCTGACCGTATGGTGAATGCTACGGCTGCCCTGCAGTCGTACAATACTTTCCACACTATCTGGACGCTAGTGAATGTTATGGCTATCCCGCAGTCTTACAGTACTTCCATACTATTTGTTCGCTAGTGAATGCTACGGCTATCTTGCAGTCTTACAACACTTTCCACGTTGTCTCGCTACTGGTGAATGTTACGGCTATCCTGCAGTCTTACAACACTTTCCACGCTGTCTCAATCGCTGATTACCAATCCGAACACATCCAACGTCGAGCACATACATGATCTAACATCCTAAACTGAACTCATGTCTTGACTAGAATCCCCAACCTGATTCCCTAAATCCTGATATCAAACATTCCGAGAATGCGATCTCATTATTGGCAAGTTTTCCGAACTTCCAACTCACACTATCCTCAATCCATACAGCCGCTTGGGCTGTCTTTCTTCCTGACAAGGATGCGAAACTTATCCCAGTTTCAAAACTGCTCCTGCTTCTGAATCCCTGGACGATTCTCCCCCACTATGATTCGAATAAATCCTCAAAGCACATAAGAATTGAAGGATTCCCGTTTCTTCTTTCCTTACACGATTGACACGCTGACTACCAATGCTTAACCTTGCTAGTGATCCATTACTAGCACATTCCAAAGACCGCACAATTACTGAAGACCAGATGAATGCTTTTCGAATCCTAACAATACTGATAACTCCAGATACCATGAAATGATACCGTACTCAAATCTTGGAGTCCGATTAACCGATGCTCAAAGCAAAACTTCAGTAATAGACCACTTCCCTTGGCGACCTCATGAGTCAATCTGAGCACAATGACTGAACCCATAGAAACCTGTCAAGGGTTTCAGTAGGGTGGATAACCACCCTAATGAACCCTGACTGCAGACCTTCCACATAATTCCCCTGAACTGATATCGACCATAACCAAGATAACATTGAACACTGCCATCCCGAAAAAGGGAAATAACCTTGTACTAACCACTAATAATTCACGGTATGCAATTGGAATATTACATCACTTGAAAATATAATCCAAACACAGGTAGAGAATAAACCTAGAGATACACTTACCCAAACCCTTGGAACGAAAAAGTCCATCGTGCAGTTTCCCGCACGTGCAACACTGACTTTGGCCCTGCTGGCCTCTCATCAGCTGATCAGAAGTCTTGGGTCTCTTCGCGGGACCCTCCAAAATATGCACATGATCTGACCTCCTATTCTCAAAGTGATCCAAATTAATCTCCTGCCCTCGGGCTCTAGATATCATATCATTCAGGGTCTCGCATCCTGAAATACTCACAAATTTCCTGCTATCATTGCGCATCATATCATGATACCTTACTTTCTTCATCTCCTCATCTGCTGTATACCGTGGTACCAATAAAGCCCTCTCCCGAAACTTGGCAGTAATCTCTGCCACAATTTCCGTAGTCTGGTGGAGGTCCTGGAACTCTCGTGCTAGCTGTTGCACCTCAATCACTGGCGGAAACTCGACCCTGAACCTGGTCGAGAAGTCACTCCATGTCATCGCATCAATAGCGGAATCATCTCCAATAGCGTGTCCAACTTCCTCCTACAATCACGTGCTCTGTCCATCAGGAGGCAGGAAGCAAGTCAGACCTTGTCCCCCTTATGGCAACGGCTGGAACAAAAGGCATACACCTTTTTGTACGCCCAGCGTACTCAGCTTGGCCCAAAACCACCCAAACTTCAAACGGTCATAACTTCTTCGTTCGAACTCCGTTTTCAACGTTCTTTATATCCACAGAAAGGTATTGAGGAGCTCTACAACCCTATCTAATTACTTTTGACTTAAAACACATCTAACTATAATAAATAATTCATAAAAGAAGTCTGAAACACTACATTCCCATTTTACCCTTTGACTCCACAGTGCAAACCGAACTATTGGGTCAGATATCTACGTTACCCACATCCAAATGGGCCTAAATCTTACATTTTCAAAGGCCCTAATCCTTATGAAAACTGATGACTGGGTCGCAACCCCAAGCAACGAAGCAAAACCGAAACCGAGTGTTACATCTATCATCTAGGGAAGGCCAATATGGTCGCTGACAATTTAAGTCGCAATGCGGCTAGTACTCCCATTCGAGAGCCCTGTTTGAGGATGTCCATTGACTCACCACTCTTGGATTTGACCAGGGAGGCTCAGGCTGAGGGAATCAGGAGGGAGAATTGTAAGAAGGAGAAGATCAAGGGTTAGATTGGTAGATTTTCCACTGATAGTTACAGGATTATGACCCAGTGTGGTAGGGTTTGGGTCCTAGTTTTTGGTGGGGTCCGACAGAAATTGATGGAGGAGGCACATAAGGCAGAACACCTGAGGCCGCATGGCAAGCTGCAGCCTTTGTAGGTACCCTTATGGAAATGGGAGCTGATCACCATGGATTTCATCACCAAGTTGTCGAAGAAGGCCAAGGGAATTGATTCAGTTTGGGTTATTGTTGATCGTCTGAACAAGAGCGCCCATTTTCTTTCCATTCGAGAGAGTTCTTTGGCTGAGAAATTGGTTGATGTATATGTAAGTGAGACCATTGCTCGCCACAGTGTGCCGATTTCTATCATATCTGATCATGATGTATGATAATGCACTTCATCATTGCTTATCACCCTCAGACTAATCGCCAAAGTGAGCAGAGTATTCAGACACTCGAGGATATGTTGAGGGCTTGTGTCATTGATTTTGGTGGGAGCTAGGACTCCTATCTTCCTTTAGCTAAGTTTTCCTACAACAACAGCTATCACTCTAGCATTGGTGCACCCATGTATGAGCTTCTTTATGGTAGGAAGTATCGTACTCTAGTTTTTTGGAGAAAGGTCGACTATAGAGTTATGGGGAGGACTGAGGTGGTTCTCCAAACGACAGAGCTTATTCAGAAGATCAAACAGAGGTTACAGATAGTACAGAGCCAACAAAAGAGTTACGCTGATAGACGACAGTCTGAGTTGGAGTTCTAGGTTGGGGACATGGTTTTGCTGAAGGTATCACCTTGGAAGGGTGTTATACGCTTTAGAAAGAGGGGCAAGTTGGGCCCCCGATTCATCAGACCTTTTCACATAGTGGCTAGGGTAAGCAATGGCTTACCGGTTGAATTTTCCAGAAGAGCTTAGTAAGATTCATATCGCCTTCCATGTTTCTCAGCTTCGGAAGTGCTTGGTTGATGATATGGCTATGGTTCCGTTAGATGACATTCAGTTCGACGAGCGCTTGAATTATGTGGAGAGGTCGGTGTCTATTCTGGATAAGAAGACGAAGGCCTTTAGCAACAAGGTGGTACCTCTAGTTAAGGTTCAGTCACAGAATCATAAGGGTTCCGAATGGACATGGGAGCTTGAGTCGGAGATGCGCGAGCACTACCCAGATCTGTTTTTAGCTGAGGATTTCAATGACGAAATCTAGTTCAAGTAGGGGAGAATTGTAACGCCAAGTTTCTGGTATGTTCTTTTCAAGGTGTTAATGTTTAAAGTTTTGGATTTTTAGTTTCCATGATGTGGTGAATGATTTCCTATGACGTGGCCATGGCCTGATAATACACGAAAGTTAAGTGGGTGCCACAACATGGCAGCCTATTGGCCACGTCGTGGAAACCATTTAATGAGAAACCCTAATTTTTAGGGTTTGTGCCCTATTTAAGGAATATGATGGCTAGGGTTGCCCACCCTCAGCCTCTAACTCTCTCTCTCTCTCTCTCTCTCACTCTCTCTCTTTCTCTCAACCTCAAAATAAAACCCTAACCTCCATTGCTAAATTTTGAGCTTTTGTGGTGTTTGGTGGTGTCTTGAAGAAGAAGAAGAAGGTGACCCTTGAGATTTTTTTCAACAAGAAACTCTCCCCATCCTCTTTGTGCACACCTTATGGACTCTTGTAAGTTCTCAAGTCCCAAGCTTTATGACTCCATGTGCTTAGATCGAGGTTTTCTTGTGTTTTTCTTTATATTTAGGCTAGTTGGAATGTTGGGATTCCATTAAGTTGCCAACTTTATGGATCCCCAGAGTCCCATTGTAGTTAGAAGTGATCGATCTGAAGGTTGGTAGAGTTTTAAATTATTGCATGTGATCTTGACCCCATTTTTACACATTTTTGACCTAGATTGAACTCAAGACATGCATTGGACATGCATGTTTATAAAGCTGTGATTTTTATGATCTTTTGGGAGTATGGAAGAATTCTAGAAAGTTTAAATGAGTGGGGAAAAGGATTAAGAGTTTAATGGATTAAGTTGGTCTGGACAATTCCCACGGCATGGAGGTTTAGTCACCACGCCGTGGCATTTGGCAAATTCGCGTCTATTTTGTCCTATTATCTCCACGACGTGGCATAAGCTTGTCCCTGTCTTGGTGACCGAATCTTGACTTTTAACCCTTGACTGTTGACTTTGACCAAATTTGACTTTATGTCCAATTGAGTATTTTTGGGATGTAGTTTGAGATTCGATCCTTGTTTGTCGTTTAGGTAACCCGTAGAGCCGTTATTTGGATCTGTGATCAATTCGGCTATCTTCTAGACTTCGAGGTGAGTTTTGTCACTATACTTGTGGGTTGAAGGCACCAATTTTAGCCCATTAGTTTGTGTTATATATCCTTGTTTATAGGATGTTGATATGCTATAGTGATCGGTTAGATTAATGGATCTGTATGATTACTTGTACTCGCTAGTTTTTGTTTATTGTTTGCATATGTCAACATGGTGCGGTTGAGTTGAGGCGGTACTCTTTGTGTTGTAAGCCAACAAACCTGGGAGCAATCCAGTCATAAGCTAAGGGCCGAAAAGGTAATCCAGTCTTATGATGTGGGCTCAGGAGCATTCCAGTCATAAGTTGAGGGTCAGGAGGGCAATCTAGTCTTATATTGTGGGCCTAGAGTACATGCATTGTGTGTGTGTGTGTGTGTGTATATATATATATATATATATATATATATATATATATATATATATATTGTTCTCATGTATTGGAGAGGGTTGAGTTGGGATTGTAGATGAGATCCGTGCAGGTGACTTCTCCTGATATCACAGTGCAAAAGAGAAAGAGGATCGTTAGTCAACGTCCGGGAGGAATTCCCGGGACGAAGCTCCGACGATCAAGTTAGTATGAGATCTCAGAGAGATAAGATTGAAATCACAGGAAAAAGAGTTTTTTCCCCTTCTTCGTGAGGAAGAAGGATCTTTTTATACCTGTTTGAGAGGCGTGTGCCTCTCAACTGATTCTGTTGAGCATTCCCTCGTGAGGTGCGACATGGCAGACCCATATTGGAGGATCTTTCGTCACGCCTTTTTGCCTCGTCCCCTCATTGGCTAGAAGGGGATCTTTTAATTATTATGAAGATCGTGGCTATCGTCTAATGGGAAAGTGGAACTCTTTGATTGGTCCCATGTTTTTCGGGGTGTAATTCCTTGGAGAAGAGGTTAAGGCGCAGTTATGCATCTTAACCGCCACACCAGTGATCTTCGCTTTGGCGAAGATCCGGCCTTGGCCTCGGACTGGGTCCAACTGGTTTCTGACCTGGCCAATGTAACCCCCGTAGATTCAGGCTAGTCAATTTAGAGACAATAAGCATCAAAAATGAGTTTTTATGGAAGATTATTTAGAAGGATTAATCTTAACCAAATGGTAGTATATGTTACAAGGGTTCTGTACATATAAAGAACGCCGAAATCCGAGTTATAACGAAGAAGTTATGGCCCACCGAAGTTTTTCGGCAAAACCGGCATGGCACCGGCAGACGTAAATAGTGAATTTACGATGGAGGACTTTTTAGTCTTAGAAATATAAGCAAAAGTTGTAGTATACGTTAAACCGAGAACATACAAAAAAAAAAAGAACGCCCAAATCTGACTTCGTATAAGGAAGTTATGAATTTTCTAAGATTTGGCATAGCAGTGTACGGCCCGAAACTCGAATTTTAGATCGAGCGGTTTTTGGCATACGCGACCTAAATGATAAATGAATATCTCATTAATAGGAACTCAACGGTAAAAAGACAGACGAAAACGGAGCCCATATGTAGAAGTTATGAATTTTACGCAGACATTTAACAGTATAATCTCCTCGTACTGTTAAATTTAAGATCGGTCGAGAATTAGCCAACGGAGTCAAAATGAAAGTTGTAGATCTTATTTTTACCTGCGTGTGGATATAAAGAACGTCGAAAACGGAGCTCGTATGCGAAAGTTACGGGGTTTAGAAGTCGGCAGGGTGCTGCTGCAAAAGGGGTGGCGACATGGCACAACCTTGGTCATTGCTTTCTCCCCAAGGCTTGCCACTAGATGGTGACATGTGACACTAATTTCAGCCATATTTCAACCTATAAATACAACCCCTTCCACCCTCATTTCTTCACACCTCCACCCTTCTCTCTCTACTCTCTCTCTAAACCTCCCAAAACTCCCCTAGCGCTAGAAGAAAGCCCCGGAGCGCTTGACGGCTCCGAGAAGGAGAGCTTTCGGCTCGGAAGTTCTGCCCCTACAGAGCGCGGCTTCTAGCCAAATCCCCTCGTAGGTAAGATACGCCTACCAAATTTTTAATACAGCTTTTATTTAAATATAGTAACATTATTAGGACCTTATAATAATTATTTGAGCTATTATTACGGGTTATATAAGTGTCGTTATAATATCTTTTTAACCACTTGCGGTACGGGGAATCCGGTTTGAAGTGCCGCCTGGGTTGTTGGATTTCAGAAGTGCTATATGCCAAAATTATCTTGCCCTCGGGTGTTTCATGTCTGGCCCCTGTCTGTACATAGTGGGTGAAGAGTATTGTTTAACGCTTATATAATATTAATAATAGTTAGACTATTAATTAGTCTCGTTGAACATTAGACTACACTCTAGTGGAAATGATACTAGGTTTTGTCAACGGAAATTCGTTTTAAAGTAAACGAAGTGTTGTCCGAGTACCGAGTCACCACCATTGCAGGTGAGTGCATAGTTACTTTCATCTTACACATAGATATGAAGTATTTTATATAAATTACGTGTTATGTGTGGATATAACCTGTATACTTGCTATCTATGCTGGATGAATGATTTGATACATGTTTTAAATAATTTAAACTGTATATGTATTTTATATCTACGAATATGTTGGGTAAAACATGGTAGATGAATGATGAGAGATGAAAGATGATATGAGTGAACATTGACAACTATAGACTTAGTGCCTAATAAATAACATCGGCAGCTATGGACTTAGTGTCTATTGGATAAACGTCGGTAGCTATGGACTTAGTACCTGATAGATAAACGTTGGTAGCTATGGACTTAGTACCAGATAGATAAACGTGGGTAGCTATGGACTTAGTACCTATTAGATGAACACTGGTAGCTATGGATTTAGTACCCGATGAATGAACTTTAGCAGTTATGGATTTAGTGCTTTACAAATGAGCATTGGCAGCTATGGACTTAGTGCCTGTCTTATAAACCCTGGAAGCAAGGGACTTCAGAATGAATGAATGCAGGATAGATGACTCTTAGGGTAGACCCTTAAGAGTGGGGAAGATAATGGGGATGGGTAATTGGGTTGATTGTTTGATGTTTAAACATAATAATTAAATTATTGTGGGTTGAAAACCCTATGTACTCACCAGGTTTCCCAACCTGATCCACTCAAGCTTATTTGTATCACAGGTGTCGATATGAAGCTACTTTACACTGAGGGATTTAAAAGAGATGTAGATCACTAGTGTAAATGAATGTAAGTTCTGTTTATGCTTATGTTTTTGTATTGACGATGACATCCCAAATGTTTTAAAATGGATAAAAATACATTTCTTCGGAAATGCTTTGATAACGTATTTATCATGTTTTTCTGGGAACAAATTCCGCAACATTTTTATTAAAAGAGGTACTCTGATTTTTATAAAGCATAAACAAAATCGGTCTTTTCTGGCCATGAAAAATGGGGATGTCACAGCCAAGCCCAGCGTTAGTTTGACTTGTTCTTTTTGGATGTTCTCCCTAAGGGATACGTTAACAAGTCCCTTAGGCTTGTAGGTGTATGCGTAGGCTTTACAGCGTCGTCGTTCGAGCCTATATTTCAACATGTGTAAGTCTGGGATTATCTCTACCGTAGAGGAATTCCAATTCCTGCAAGATCATTTCGGTTTCTTACCGGAACACAGTGTGATGATTCCGGCAAAGGGGTTATCGATCTACGATTGTCCTCAAGGGAAAGTGGGGGTTCCGATCCCTCTGTTCGAAGCGAGGTTGCGCCTGACAACCTCTTATTTTATTGACATGATTGTGCATCATTATGGCTTTTCCATTGACAAGTTAACCCTGAGTGCCGTCAATAAGATTGTGGGTTTTGAACTGATTTGCCGATCCCTGGGTTTTATACCCACTTTTTCGGTTTTCAGCTGCTTTTTCTGTTCAACTACAAATTCTGGCGTTCGCACTCTAGCGAAAAGATGGGGTATTCGTCAGTTGATCTCTGAACAAGATACTTCCCAGAAGAATTAGCAGTGGCAATGGATTTGGGTTAACCGAAATCTAGTGGGACGTGAGTTTTGTAAAACCCAAGACTTTCCTGACCGTCTTCCCAAGTTGTTTGGGAGCAACCTAACTCTTGGTAAACGACTGGGAAACATCACTATCGTTGGGGAGAACTGGGAAGATTTTATTCTTGCGGCGGCCGGTATGAGCGCCGCCTGGAGGGCACGTGGGAAGATGGCGCAATTGTTCGTCGTGAGATGCGGTATTAACTTATCTCCTTTTCCCCCCTCTTTTTTTTTTAAAAAAAGAATGAGAATAGGGCATCCTATCAGCTTGCGAGATCTTATTCTTGGCGTTTATTTTTGCAGGTGCTGAAGCTGAGATTTCCTGAGAGATGGCCCTGCATGGTCACTATCGGGGCAAGCTTTTCCACCGGGAGATCGATCTTGTAGAGGCTCTTCCTCCTCCTGTGTCTGAAAGACGCATGCGAGAGCTCACTGGGTTGCCCTCGGTAGAAGGGGAAATGCTGGTTCTAGCGGACCTGCTTCGCCTTCCCAGTCGACCGTTGGAGTCGTTTCCCCAGTTCGTTCATTGGTTCCGGCTTCTTCTGGTTTTCCTGCGGGAGTACAGGCAGAAAAAGGTAATGCCCCTATTCGTAAAAGACGAAGTTTACGCATGGTGCCATCGTCAGATGAGGAGACTGAATCTAATGATGCGAGTCTCCGTCCTCGTAAGGTGCGTAGGACTGTATCCGTGACCAAGCTTCTTGGTGGTATCGGGGATGCTCTTGGTGATACGTTTTCTGTGCCTAAGCAGAAAGAGAGGGTTGTGGTGCCTAGTTCTTAAATGACACCACCTTCGTCGTTTGCTGGTGCACTCTCAGTTGATCCTGATTCCGTCTTCGTGCTTGGGGGTGCACCGAGCTCACCTGGAGGTTCTTTCCAGCCGGGGAAGCCTTCTCCGGTTGGCGAAATAGGAACTTCGTCTCACTCCTTGTCTTTCGAGGCTTATGCCTCGGGATGGGCAATTACTAGGGATTCCTTGCTATCGGACGACATTGCCGCCTAGGAGTGGAGTAGCTATGCTCACCCTTGACTACAATGAATTCGCTTGCAGGCCAATCAAGCGCTCGTATGGCTGGTGACCTTTGTTATGTCGCAGCTCAGACTTCTGCCTTTATAGTTGCTACCTCCGACCGGGTTTGCCGCGCCGACGTGAATGAAAAAGAGTTGAAAACTTTTCAAGGTGCCATGGAAATCATAAGGGAGGGACTCCGTGATTCAGAGGATGAGCGTCGAGTCCTTTCAGAGCAGAATTATATTGTGGCCTGCGAGAAGGCCGCTTTGGAAGACCATGTGGCCACTTTAGAGGACCAAACGGAGCGACTCGAAATCCAAGTGAGTTCTCTTACTCGGGAGAAGGGTGTGCTAACGAGTGAGTAGGCCAGGTGCCAACATCAACTGGCCCGTGCTCGTGTTGATGGTGCTTTCGCCCGAGGTGGTTTGCAATGGATGCTGGAGAAGGGGGTGGTTCGCTTAATTGATAAAGTTATCGAGAGCGTGGAATTTGCCAGCGGGATCCAGGGTGTTCTCTTCCCCCTTTTTTGTTTTATATGTATACACATATTTTGGATTGTCCTGTGATATCTTTAAGGATGGGCTATTCGACGTTTCTACTGTAATTCTTTTCTGCACACTCCCTTGTTCTAGGGTTTGCGTTAATTGGCTAATGTGTGCTCCAGACGTCGTATAGATGCTACTTATTGAGCTATGTTCCGTTGACTTGTATGTTTAATTGGGCTTATTGTGTTAAGCTGTGAAATGTTAGTCAATGTTGTTGAATATACTGTATGGTTTAGCTACCAATACATTGGCCGAGATCGTCACCTCAAGACCTTTTACTGTACAATTTGCAGAGGAAAGGTTATGAATCTTTTAAAACCCCTTGTTCTGTGCCATTAATTGGGATTGATACATTCTCAGCTCTAAGATGTTATTGGCACATTGTAGGTAAAGATTATGACTCTTTTAAGACCTACATTTGCATCCTTACATAAATTTTGCTCAAGTAGCGTAGGTGATCAGCCGTTTTTGCTACTTGGAAAATATGCACAAACTCTATACTTTGTGTTTTTGCAATTGGTTAAACAGAATTCTGGAAAGCTCTTTCAAAATGCAAGTTATATTATTTCTAGAAAGAAAAAGAAAGACATGAAATAATAGACCCTGAATTTCTACGTATCAGGGTGTATGCCCGGTCTTCGCTTTGGCACCTGGAGTATGGTTATCCTGTGTGGAGTTTGACCATACTCCTTTTATAAGCCTCCGCTTTATTTTTTTGATTGAGTGCTCTGCTATGGCTACCACGTTGGCAGTGTCTCTTTTCCTCATCTGTTGCAAGTGCTTCTTGATAGGTTGGGGGTTTCCTCTCGTTTCCACCATCGGTGCCCAGCGTGAGAGAGCTGAATTTCGTCTTTTCTGCTCTGGAGGCGCTCGCACTTTCCTTCTTTTCGACCCAGTGTGTACTGAGATTATGGGAAGCGCATCCCTTTGGCCGAGTGAGGGTACCACCCGCGCTTTTCTGCGCGCATGTCAACCTTACATGTCACGCTGTCACCTGGGGTGTTGTTTAGCTCATCGGAGGCCCTTGTCAGTTCTCTTCTATAGGAAGGCTTGTGTGTTAAAATGAGTGGCATTATGCCTCTATTTTTGTTGCACCTGGCGCTTGTATCTTTCATCGCACTAGATTTTGGCTTATGTTTGACATTGGCCAAGATCTGCTTCGAGTTCCAAATCGCTCTTTGGCTGGGCATGGTTCGGTCATCGATTGTGGGCCAGGCTGGTGCCCGTGCCCATGGGTAGACGCTTCTTTGCTTCGCGATTTTTGCTCTATACTCTGGCTGAGCCATCCTCAGGTCAGCGCACGCTCCTTTCTGTGGGGGATATGTTGTGAGCCGACTAAAAACATCTCTTTGTCTTTTCCTGGATTCGTGGATCAGCACTTGTGTTGCCGCAGACCTCCGCTGTGGATCCTCCACCTTCTGACAACATTCTCTTCGACACAATTGGGTTTCTTGTTTCCTTTCTCGTTGGGCGTCACACCCATTACCTGGATTGGTTGCCACTACCGTTTCCGATCTGTCACTCGTGCTGAATTTGAGAACACCGTGAAGAGTAGACGGAATCGCTTGTAACTCGAACAGTGTTGGCCGGCCTAGTAGAATATTATGGTCAGTCGGGTGGTCAACAACCGAGAATTCGAGCAACCTTGTTATCTGTTTGGTTCCATCATGACCGATCAATGTAAATGGGAGCGTGACTACTCCTGTTAGCCAGATGCCATGACTGGTGAACCCGACTAGCGGGCCTTGGCGTGGTAGCTGGAGGTGCTTTTTCCATTCAATTGGTAACTGTCGAAGGCAGTGTTCATAAATCACGTTGACCCTGCTTCCGATATCGATGTACACTTGTTCAACACGGTTTTGGCTAATGAAACCGATGATGAGCAAAGGATCATATGGATCCCAGTGCTCTGGACTGGGGTCGTTCATTGAAAATGCTATGTTGAGGATGTTTTGATGGTATACCTTCGCGCCTACGTGCTGGCTCTGGCGATTTCTACATGAGCGGGGGCCTTCGATGGTAAGTATCTCTGCCCTTCTTTCGTGATCCTTTCCCCCATCCTTTTGATTTTTAGGTTGGTGCTTATCCTCATCAAATTTTTCCCTAAGGTCTTTTGCTATGTCGACTATGTTTCCCACTAGTTGTTTCTCATCGATCTCCCGCTTCAATACCGTGCACTAGTTGGTATCATGCGTTTTGCGTTTATGATACTCACGGAACTTGGTCTTGTCTTTGTTCTCCTTTGCTAGAGTCTTATTAATTGCGTGGACATCGTTATGACCACTCCTGCTATCATCTTTGTTGAAAGGTCGATACCTCCATGACATGTGCCTAGAGTGGCGATTGTGCATCTGTTGGTTTCCATCTTGCCTCTCTTGTTGGGTTGAGCTCGGTCGGGACGCCGCTTCCTCCTGTTTGATGTACGCATTGGCTACAGCTTTGAGACTGGCCTCCTTTCGCTCTTCCCCCTCGATTTGTATTAGGTATTTTTCCACACGGAACATGAGTTCGTCTCTGGATCTAGGAATTGTTCCTTGCATCTTCCTCGATAGGGGTCCAGGAAGCAGACCTTAGGCGAAGGCGCCTATCACCAGGAACTCTTCATGTCCTGGGACATTCAAGGTAGCTAGCGTAAATTAGTCGTAATAGTCACGAATCGATTCTCCTTCTTTTTGCTTGCACTCCATCACAAAGTTGGCGTCCCCTTTTCCTTTACTCAACTGCATGAAGTTGTTGAGGAAAATGTATTTCAAGTACTCAAAACTCGAGATACTTCCCGACCTTAGAGACTTGAACCACTTGCATGTGTTTCCTGTTAAGGTCCAGGGGAAATACGTGCAGGTGAAGCGACGATCCATCTTAATAGATGTCATCGTCCACTCGTAGTTGTCGATGTGGTCATCTGGTTCTATAGTGCCATCATACTTTGGCATGTTTGGTATCATCGCAGTGTGCGGGATCTCGTAATGGAGCAATTCATGGCTGAAATTGGAGCTTGCGTTGTGCATGGGGTTATCCATGTATGAGTAATACATACCACCATAATCCATGTGTTGCTTCATCTGGTAGGGGCTGGCGTACATCTGGTTGTGCATGGCTATCGGCGAGATGTACGGTTGATACTGATGTAGGTTTGGCAACAATCCAAAGTGTTGGATTGCGTATTTCCCTACCGAGGGAGCCATATATGGGCTTGCTCCTGCGTACTGTTGTGTGTACAGGTTGAACGGTTGAGCAGCTGTCATTAGGGGGTTGAATTGGGGTGCTACTGAGAACTAAATACCGGATCCATAAGATTCGAATCCCTGACTAGTCGAGGTCTGCACGCTTCTTACTTGCGGCTGAGACAGTGCAGGGATTGAACTTGGCATCTGTTATACAAGCTGGTTGAAGATCGGCGGTTGTTGTACGAATAGTGGCACATGAGGCAACCCTGCCATGGTGACGTGTGGGTGGACCATCGGGGGAAATTGTGGCTGCGGCTGAATAGTGTGAGGGATCCAGGTTCCGGTGCCTGAAGTTTGCGGGAAGGATTATTGTTGTGAAACATGGATCTCTGTTTGTTGCGTTGCGATAATCTGTGGAGTTGTGGTTATGATTGCTACTTGTGGAGTTGTGCTGGCTGTTGGGCGCCATAGATTGGCTATGTAAATTGCCGCCGTCTCAGCTGCAGAACTGGATGGTGTCTGTGAGACTGGTATGCGGTTTGAAGCGTGTTATTACTGAACGGAAGTTTACCCGCCATCTAGTGACTGCATTAAACGCATCAGACTTCTCTCCGTTGTCCCTGATGTCATTGGCATGTCACCTGCCATCGTTGCTTTTTGGGTTTGCTTCATGGATGTATCATTCTAGAGATACGCCCGGATGGCGCCAAATGTTGTGATATATTGGAGAGGGTTGAGTTAGGATTGTAGATGAGATACGTGCAAGTGTCTTCTCCTGATATCACAGTGCACAAGAGAAAGAGGATCGTTAGTCGACGTCCGGGAGGAATTCCCGGGACGAAGCTCCGACGATCAAGTTAGTATGAAATCTCAGAGAGATAATAGTGAAATCACAGGAAAAAGAGTTTCGTCCCCTTCTTCATGAGGAAGAAGGATCCTTTTATACCTGTTTGAGAGGCGTATGCCCCTCAACTGATTCTGTTAAGCATTCCCTCGTGAGGTGCGACGTGGCAGACCCATATTGGAGGATCTTTCGTCACGCCTTTTTGCCTTGTCCCCTCATTGGCTAGAGGGGGATCTTTTAATTATTATGAAGATCGTGGCTATCGTCTAATGGGCAAGTGGAACTCTCTGATTGGTCCCACGTTTCTCGGGGTGTAATTCCTTGGAGAAGAGGTTAAGGCGCGATTCTTCACCTTAACCACCACACCAGTGATCTTCGCGTTGGCGAAGACCCGGCCTTGGCCTCGGACTGGGTCCAACTGGGTTCTGACCTGGCCAAGCCCGGTGTTAGTTTGACTTCTCCTCTTTTGACGTTCTCCCTGAGGGATACGTTAACATATCTATATATATATATATATATATATATATATATATATATATATATATATATATTATGGAGTGGGTTATTTTGGGGGAACTTACTAAGCTTTGGCTTACAGTTGTTGATTTCAATGTTTTAGATACTTCGGATGATCGAGGCAAGGTGAAGGCGTGATCGTACACATCCTCCTATAGTTTTATGTTATGAGAGATTTACTTGATACTCTGATTTTCTTGTACGTGATTTGAAAACAATGGTTGCTTATCTATGGATTTTTGTGGAAATGTTTTTATAAAATGAAATTTTTTTATCATGGTTTATAGGATGTTACAACGTTTCAACGTTTTTGCAAAGAAAACGACCTCCAAAATGTAAGGATCTAGGTGCATTCACCTTTCCTTGCATGTTGAGGAGTATTTTAATTGAACGTGTCATCCTAGACTTAGGGGCGTCATATAATGTTTTACCACATTCCATTTACAAATCCATGAATTTTGGTCCATTAAAACAAACAAGGGGTGATCATACAACTTGTGGATAGGTCTATTGTCTATCTGAAAGGTGCATTCAAAGATGTTTTAGTACAAGTAAATGAAATTATTTTTTCCACAGATTTTATTGTGCTTGACATGGAAGATGATCATTTATCCAAGTCTAGTGCCATCATATTGGGACGCCCCTTTCTAAAAACTGCTAAAACCATAATTAATGTTGATAATGGTACCTTAACAATGGATTTTGATGGTAAAGTTATTAAATTTGATATCTATGATGCTACGAGGTACCCAAGTGATACTTCCTTGGTATACTCGATTTACGTGGTTAAGCCTATTAATTAAGAATTGCATGAACTAACCATCCAAGATGCATTAGATATTGTGTCAAAGGGGAGTATGAAAGCAATGGATGTGGATGGAATCAACGATCAACATGACTTCATGGAAAATGGTGAGGTGATGGTAGTGAAATGTGCAGAATAGGAAGTGAATGTGGCCTAAGTCTTAGCCAAAGACATTAAAGAAAGGTGTTGTGTGTGAGGCAACTTGTGTTATTTATTTTAACTCACTTATTTTTGAAAAAAAAAAATCAAAAAAATATAAAAATATAAATGCATCAATTTTTTTTATTTTAAAATACCTATATTTCTTTCAAAAGTTTTGTTAAAAAATTTGAGTCTAAGTGCAATCTTTAAAAGGTTTTTGACGTTAGAAATCAGGAGCTCAAAATGGACGTGTGATAACTATCAAAGAAATCAAAACGGTCATGTTGCTTGAAATTTTGTTTAGCATCCAGATCTGTGAAACAACTGTGTTTAGCTCGCTGTCCAATTTGAAAACCGACGTGTGCGCTACCTGATTGCTAGACTTAGAATAGATGAAAAAAATGCATGTTCCAATTAAAAGCTTGGTCAAAAGGGTCCCAAATGTCGTCTCTCTCACCTCCTCCCTTCTCCTTCTTCCATCTTCGGTGAGAAGGACAATTGCTGCCTACATGCCTCCTAGACATCGCTGTTGCATTGTGGTCGACACCTCCGACCTGTTTCCTTCACTTTGTTGACAACCCCCTACCAGAAACCTCCTTCACAGCCCCGATCATAATCATCCCTCTCTCCCGACTTTTGCCGCCGTGAAAACCACCGTCGACCTTGCTTCTTCCTACGCCGCTGACATTCTACGGGTTTGAAAATTTACCCCCCGTTCGCTCCATTACCAGTTGTCGCCTCTGTCACCAAGATCTGATGACACCGCCGGCCAGTCAATCCTTCTGCCCCACCCCCCCCCCCCCAACTGTACCCCTTCCCTATTGTTAGAAATTATAGGGTTTATGGTGGAGATCTGGATACCAACTTGGATCGTGATATCACTTTCCGAACTGATATTTCTACCCTATGTCTGGGTTACAATAAATTCAGCCTAGGATAATCCAAGTGGACACTTACGATTCTAGGCACAGAAATTGCAAGCCAATATGCTAGAGGATTCTAAGAGTATGATGAAAACGAGAGCTTAGGATCGTATCTCTCTTCTGAAAAGAAGAGTCTTTTATATAATAAACGATATTAGGGTTTCATTAGGGTTGGGTCGTCATTAGTTGCTTTGGAAGCAAGTCATAATAATCCGGATTTAATGAGGATTTCGGGTTACCAAAACTAATGAGTTTCGTTAGTTTTACCATAATCACCCTCAAGAAATTGAAAACATAATCACCCCAGCCAGGGGCTCTGCCCCTTGGACCCCGCTAGGGGCGCTGCCCCTAGACCCCGCTAAAGGGGCGCTGCCCCCGGACCCCCGACTAGTAGTCGAACCGGCTTCTAATTCGATCTTATACATGTGTGCACTTCGCACAACCCCGTACATATATTAGAGTACAAACCAAGAAGCCCCTTAGCTCACATGTTAGTTCCAGTTACTTAAAATGACATGGTGACACTAAAATCACCAACATGCTACAGTAACAAGACCCCTGTGAGATGAATTGATTTTTATTCTATAAATTCGCATGTTTTGAGACGATAAGAGGAATAGATTTTCGAACTATAAACAAAAATTTGGGAACATTTCTCTGGTTTTCAAATTAATTAGCAAATGAAGCATATTTACAACTACAAATACTGATTGTCAGGATTGAAACGAGAATTGGAACATTTTGCACTAAAAAAATCAGGACTTCAAGTCTTTGAAGTATACACATCTAGTTCTACAACAATTAAAAGCCATTGCATTCAATTTCAATATCAAGTATACATGTTTTGATTTTATGCTTATGGTGAAAGGCAAAAGATTCTATTTTTGTTGTCTTTACAAATTGAATGGTCTATGTTTCAAATTATTGAAATTGCTTGTTGTTAGGAATTTAGGAACACACACAGTACACTCATATGCACATGTCACGAAATCTTGGCTCTCTTTGAACAAAGTTTACCACATTTATCCTGGTTGACATGGTTTGATTTGGTGACTTCTCATTTATGTGTGAATTTAGCGTCCTTACTAATGTTTAAGTCTTTCATAAATCTGTTAGGACCGCCAATATTGGGATGGTGTCATTTGTGTGTGCATTGTGTTCATAATTCATGTTCTATTTCACACGCACACATCGGTATGTCAACATAAGACACCTATTTTTCTAGTCGATCTATATTACCACCCCCGCATGAGTAATTATAAGTTCCTTTTTTTCCCAAGCATCGAGGACGATGCCAAATCTTAAGCTTGTGGAGGGGGTATGCATTTCATATAGCTTAGGTTCCTCATGCATTAAAAAAACATTTCAAAAGTTCCAAAAATATTTTTTTCTTCTATTTTAGTTTTTAATCACTTTTTCATTTCATCTGAAAACCTTTTCAAAATCCAAAAATATTTTTCATTTCATATTTTCATTTTTTAGTGCATTCATTTCAAAGCATCTAAACAAAAAAAATTCAAAAAAATAAAAAATATTTCAATCTTTTGAATTTCTTTGCATTTCACATTGTTAATCACCAAAAATTACAAAAAGATTTTTTTTCCAACTTATTTCAGTTAGCATTTCATTAAAAAAAAATCAGAAAATCGATCCATCAATCATAAGGGGTACAAGTAGTTGACCGCCTTGAAGTCCAAACACATAAAAATAATAATGAATAATATAAATAAAATAACTTCTCACCTCAAATGTGTCTCACACAAATAGAGAATGGTAGACCTGAAGGTGTGCTCCTCGTTGTGGGTTTGGTAACTCAAAAAATAGAGGGTATATGATTTTCTATGTTAAGTTATGGAGTATAGGAGGGTAAAACAACTTTTAAAAATACCACGCTCTTTAAAACCCGATACTTAACACCAACTCCTGTTTGAAAAGACCGGACATCCATCTTTAGAATTACTTCTGGGTAGACCTCTTTAAGGGGGATTTCGTTTCATCCACCCTTCCACACATTATCTGAAGTATTGAAGACTTGGTTGGCCATTTCACTTAATCAGGACAAATCTACACAAGCAAGTGGTTCAAGAATAAATAAAGGCACAATTAAAGAAAGAATCCTCGAACCAAGTCTTACACCAAAGAGATTTAGAAGTAAGGAAGTCATCAAAAGAAAGCAATCTCGAAAAAAAAAGTGACAAAAAGAAAGCAACTTGAAGAAGCAAAAGACAAAGTTCATCAAAGCAAGTCAAAGTAGTCAAGTTGAAAGTTAAAGATGCGAGCAACACAATATATCAGGTGGATGTAACGATTGGTACCTTTGGGAGTAAGCCTGATATGGACAGTGAGACTGGGATGGAATGCAAGGTATGTTTAACCTTGAGTACACCGAGGGAGTTTTAGAGAAGCGGTCCCTTTTGAAAAATATGATACCTTCCCGAATAAAGCAATTTGGCATCAGAGTTGTCTACATTTTCAAAACCACTAAATCGGTGACTTTCATATGACGTCTCACGACCCTCTAACTTTGAACATTGGTTGAACGACTGTCATTTTAAGGACAATGACCAATGTATGACTCTGTTGAGACTTTCTTGAAGTGGGAACAATAAATGGATAACATTTTGTGTTTGGAAAATTAGTGCTTGACTTTCATACCATGTGATCGGAAAAAGTAAGAATTATGAAATTTGGATCAATAATAAAATTTTCACTTTTACTTTTTGAAGCTTTACTAAGCTTATTTTCTTAGTTTTTTTTTGTATATATATGTTATTTTCATTGTTTTTATTGCATACATTCGTTCCTAGATCCTTTAGGTTCTTTCCGTCCCTTTTTGTTCAATATTTATTTTTTTCATCTAGAAATCATCTCGTTTTATCCGATTCTCATTCTTTTATGAGGAAAATAAAGGTCTAAGCTTGGGGAGGTTTGTTAAGTGTATTTTTATGCATACTTTTCCATATTTTCTACATTCATTTATATTGCATTTTATGCATTTATTTCATACTTTGTATATCATTTTGTGAAAAAACACACTTTGGTGGAGCACAATCTACGTTGGGGTATTTTTGGTTGTTTTTGTAGGTTTGGAGCGATTACAGATGATTTTGGATACTAAAGGAAGGCCGAGAGATGATTTTGGATGCTAAAGGAAGATCGGGTGATCATTTTGGACATTAAATTTGAAGTTGGAAAATGCAAGGCAACAACTCCAAACAGCCGTGTTTAGTTTGCAAGAATACCACGCGGCCATGTTGAGGAAGATTTTGGAGGCTCTTTATGGACCACACGATCATGCTGATTTTAGCCTATATAGTAGCACGACCGCGTCAACGCGAAAACTGCTTGTAACCACCTCCTTTAAACACGATTATTGGGTCATTTTGACCACACACTTCATTATGGGGCGATTTTCTGGAGCATTTTGAAGGAGAATTCATCTAGTTTAAGTGAAGAACATTAATTTCTTTTGATTTTACATTTATCTCTTAGATTACTTCAAGATTTAGTCATTATATGTGGCTAAATCTCACTAATTCCAACATTAAGGTTTATCTTTTGAAGTATGATTCAAACTTTTATGTGAAATAATTATGTTAGATCTTCTTGTATGTTTTCTTGTATTCAATTCTGGATTATGAATGGAAACATTTTAGATTATTAATGAAATTGATCATTTTTTTAATTTTCTACTCCCATTCTTGGGAACAATTAATGGCGTTGTTTTTTTCTATGAATTCAATTCCATTATAGATTCATACAATATAATTAAAGCATTCTAAATGGCGTGAATGGTTTATTATAAATGACACTTCCATCATCATCATTGCAATGTGTACCCTAAGACTAGAGCTGCTAGAACTTAGTGTTGCATATTATATTTAATCAATGAACTGTATTTTGTTAAATACATACGTGGAAGATTATTAGAACGGCTAAACATCACGTGTCAATACAATTCATTCTTCATAAGATCATTGCACCATAATTATTGATGATCATAATTTGAATCATAACAATAGATAACTCTTATGTTGAAATACTTTTTATTATTTGAATTTATTTTTAATATGCTTCATGCTAGTTGTAGTAGTTTCTAAAATGCAACTCCTCTTGTTTTTATTTTGTTTAAGTGACAATCATACTTGTAATTGGAAATCTTTGGTATAACTTGTTAGCCTGTGTTTCCCTGAGGACACGAACCTTACTTCCATTCATACTAATCCTTAGTGTGTCTAAGTTGGTTTAATTTTTTATCATATTTTGATAATTTATTTTGTTGGATTCGACACTCCAACATGGGGTATCTATGGAAGTTTAAAAACGATAAAATTTTTGCTTGAGGAAAGCTTATAAAAGATGAAAATTTCGACTCCATAAGAGAATTCTCTTTTCTTTGGTATTCTAATAGGAATCGTATGTGTAATGTTAGCTGGGTGTCTTGGTTACAAAACTATCTAAACAATGTGTAGTCGGTGCCCTTTTCTAGCTTTGTGCTATTTTTTCTTATTTATATATAGTTTATTTGGTTTCGTCCCAAAAAAAACAAACAAAAAAACGACACAAAAAATTCAGTTCATATCTATTTAGGGTTATTACATCAAGTTTATCCCAAAAAAAATTATAATGCACTCAAACTACTAAGGCCATACTTGGGTTCTTTGAAATTCGTCTATAGAGAAAAGATAAATAAATGTGATGAATCGTATGATAAAACATTTTTAAATACCCTCCTTACGTCACTTGTAAGTTGCGTTGTCAAGTTAATTGGTTCTGAAATACATCAACTGCGGCCATTGTACTAAACTTCCAGATCGCATCATATTGTATGGTCTTTACAGGATTTCCACAAGTCAGGTCACACTAGTAAACCATATCCCGAGGCCAACTTCCAATTCTACGCTACATGTTATGTGAATTCCAAGTTATCTCCAATGCCATGTAATCGCAACTATACACTTTCCTATTGACAATTGTATGACAGATGTAACGAATGTCTTACCAAGTCACATAGCAAGTCAACTAAAATATGTACACGACTTATAATAAAACCCACATACCCATCTTGTCACCATAGCAAAACTGATGTAGCAAAAGCTACATAATAGGCAATTTTAACTCGTGTATTGTATTGGAAGTGTTAAAACAAGGGGATAATAATGTTTATCAATCAAAGATCAAAAAAGGTTGAGAAACTTTCTCTGACTCTTATATTTTCACTTAGAAAAAACAATACCCTAAAACCTAAACAATTGAACCCTATTTAAAGGACATAAAATATATCTTAATTAGAATATAACTCTTAAATATAAGAAAATAATAATTGCAACACATGCTATTTAACTAAAAGGAAAGATAATTTCAATATAAATAAAAATAATTATGATGACTCCTTAAGAAAAAAAATAGTTTTATAGAAATTAAAAAACTACTAATTAACCGAAATATTTCCCATTGTTTATAAAAAACACTTATAAAGCATAAAACAATAATAAATTATGCATTTATGTTTTACATATATTATTCTGAGTTTAGATAAAAATAAAGGCTCTTTTATGCTTCGCTCTCGTTTTCAGTATTTTGACAAGAGGGGAACCCCTTAGTTGATTGAGTTGTCCTCTCAAAAGAAGAGACTCGCTAGAGATCTTTTTATCAAAATCTTTGGAACAAATGGTTTCCCTTGAAAATTGGTGTTTTTTTGTGGAAACTAAGACTAATTAAGAATGTCATTGTTGTTGGTAGCAGTTTTCCAGGTTTGGAATGAATTTTGCCTCCAAATGTGTTTGTTGTTCCTCTCCTTGCATAGAAAGAGTGGATCACCTCTCTCAAAGTGATATTCCTAGGATAATAGGGTCTCATTTATCTCATAGTCTCAATGTGGATTTCTTTTATAAAGCTCCTCTCTTCACCATTCATTTGTTATGTAGTACTTCTTTTTTGTTATTATTTGTGTTTCTTTTGTTTTTATTTGTGTTCCGAAGATCGGTTGTGAATTTCTTTTGACAAATTAAAATCTATGAAATTTATGAGTTTAAGAAATTTACGAAGAACAAAGGTTTGAAATGGTAAATCAACCTTATGAAATAAGAACAAGAAAATATACCTCTTTGACAGTCTCTTAGTGAACATGATTAGTTTTTAAGACAATTAATTAACAAATATAACTATATACAATTAGAAATGCTAAAGGATACTTAATGAACTAAAACTATTGATTTAGTGATAGTGGATGGAAATTTTTAGCAATATATATAAAAATGTTTGTATTTTAGTTTCTTCCAATATCTCAAAACAAAAGAAGTGAAAACAATCATCCAAAAGAAACGACAACTAACAAAGACATTGACAATCTCATCCTAATAATGTATCTAAGATCATATATATTTTTCCATGTACTAAATGAGGCAACCAACCTTAATTAATATATGAAAATGTCATACGACAGCAATGACAAACTACTATTTGTCATGGACAAATTGCCTTGTTGGGTTCATGCAACACATGTTTGACAGTAAAAGGAAAAAATACACGCATATCTAATGAAATTACAATAACTGTGAAAATGGTATTCACAATAGAATCTAATTTCCACATTCAAGTAATGAAAACATTTCAGGCTCAAATTACACCAAATTAACTAACAACTTTGTTGATGAAATCTATAATTGAGTCTAGCGCATGAAATGATATCATAGTAAAATAGGATTGTTTGAAAAGATATTTGCATTTATCTGCTATTATATGAGTGTAACATACCCATACAGATTTCGATAAAAAAATAATATAAGTTGACATAAATACAAATAATATAATTGGATAGATTTTGCAAAGTACAATGTTACAATACAATACTATACTTGGGTAGATTTTTCAAAGCACTATGCCTTAATAAGAACAAGATGGAAACAAACAATCATATGTATGTCCGATGTTAGCTAATGTACTTCATAAGAACTAAAAGAGACATGAAAATAGTTGAAATATTGTAACATATAAGTCCATAATTACTTAATTAATTCCAATTATTACTACCATCCATTTTAAAAAAAAATACTAAAACATTAATCCCCTCAAAAATCCTAAAAGAAGAAAGTTCAAAAACCGCATATGGAAGATGCAGAAAAATAGACATGTCAAGAGGGTGTGTACAATGTACTTGCATTAGGCTTTAGCTTTTTTGTATTGTTTGATTTCATTAATGATTCCTTCTGTTAGAGCATCCACATCGTTATTTTTCCCAAAGAATTTTATAAACTCCATATTCGGATCCATCAAGTACCTAAGTAACATACGAAAATAGTAAGAATTTAATAAAAATATATTTACTTTTTTCAAATCAAAGTCAAAAAAACAGAATAAAGATATATACTTACATAATTATGGAGTGATCAACAAGGTAATCTGAGCCCTCTTCCTCTGTTTTCATATAGTAAACTCTATAAGCACGAGCAGCCTTTTTAATCTCATCCGGATCACCCGTAAGCCCAATCAACTTCGGGTGAAACTCTGAAACAAGAAAAAAAAAATTAAAATCCAAATAAAATTATCAAGTTCCTACAAAAAGAAGAACAACTTTTTTATACCTTTGACATATTCAGAAACTTGTTCTACTGTATCCCTTTCTGGATCAACCGAAATAAAAACCGGGACTATTTCAAAACCTGATTTCGCCTCTGCGAATATGCAAATAAAATATTGTTTTTTTTTTATAATGAGTAACGTGTATTTTTTTTTATGAGGAAATATATTATTTATGTGCTTACTTATTTTATCGATTGCAGCAGCAAGTTTTTGAAGCTCATCCGGGCAGATATCCGGGCAGTGGGTAAAACCGAAGTATATGAGGGTCCATTTGCCTTTGAAATCATTCTCAGTGACAGATTTTCCATCATGGTTAATGAGGTTGAATGGACCACCAATGGCTGCTTTTCCAGCAGAAGGTCCTTGTTTTACTGCAGTGGAAGAAGTATTTATATCTGCAGAAGAACAGAATGCTCATTAGATATGTAATTAGATAGTATAACATACAAAGGACTAATTAGAAATATATAAAAACTGTTAATGTAATGTTCAATCAGAAATATAGTTCATACAAAAGGCAGGGAAATGTATATTACTAACAAGATGCCAGATAAATCAAGTAAGTTTTCTTAGCCATTTAAGTATACTAGCAATTGCAGGAAATACAGTTGTTATTATAGTCTACAACTCTATATCTAATCAACCCTAAAACTAAACATATACCCTACTCACCGTAGTTATCTACCTTCAATATGTCGTTTCTTTTCCTGATCATAGTAGAAGATAACTCCTGCTCCAGTGGCAACCAGCAAAAGAAAGCTCAACCAAGAAATGGGCTGTAGAGTGTAGATCATTGCATTATCAGTTAACTTATGCTTGGTGAATTGAAGTGCAAGAAAGCGTAGATGGAAAACCAACATCTCATCTAGAATGGATTGATTAATGGAAAAATAGCAGTTCATTTTAGCTGATAGAATAGAGGTTTTCAGTCGTAGTAAAACCAATATCAGTACAGAAATTGACATAGAAAATCAAAGATGTAGTAAGAAGATTACTCCGCCTCGAACAGATTTTCCCTGTTCTGAACTCTGATGTGAATCTCCGGATTGCTTCCCCTGATCAGAGTGAGAATCCGATGCGGTTGCTTTCAATTCTGAATCAGCTTGAGTATTAGCATTAGTAGATAGAAACCTAGGGAGCTTCGTAAATGATCCTAGACCCTGAAAATTGAAGAAATAGAGCACAATTTCACAACATAATTATCGAACTGATACAATAGATAAACAAATGAGAGCGAACCGATTGAGGGAGAGGTCGGTGGAATGGTGATTTAGGAATTTCATTGGAGAGCTGTAGTGTTAGGCGAGATGTCGTGTGAGAAGATAAGAGTCGGTAAGCACGACGGAGATGAGCAGTTTTTGATAGCACGGCAGCCATGGCTGGCAATGGTATCGCGGCGGCTGTGTGGCGGAGTTACGTTTTAATTTGTAAATCGGCAGTCGGAGAGAAGAACCGCATATAAATCTTGGTGCCTGCGCGATGGTTTTGTGCTTTTTGAGTGAATTACACAAATTATCCTTACTCTTTGAGTAATTACAAGAATCATCCTTCATCTTTGATTAATTATAAGTTTTGTGCACTTTTGTTTAAAATATTTTTACTTGCTGAAACTATAATCTCTGAATCTCTGATTATCGTCATCAGTTCCAGCTCCTTCACGCATCAATGGCGGCGATGAACCTCTCATCATCTACTCACACCACCACCACCTCCTCTTCTCTCCGGTTACTAACCACTTCTCGCACTTACACCTCCCCTAAATCTCTTCCATGTTTTCACTCAACCCACATCAAAAACCTTTCCTTCTTCTCATTCCCTTCTTCAGTTTCGCTCAAACCCAACCACACAATTAAAGCCCGTCGTCCCCATCTGTCTCTCGTCGTTTCTGCTCTCGGGAAGCTGTCGGATACGGAATCGGTCCCCGTTCCTCCCGAATCCGACGCTGTTTCCGCCGTATTCCCCCCGGCTTCCGGTGTTTACGCCGTCTATGACAAAAACGGTGATATGCAGTTTGTGGGATTGTCCCGTAACATCCAATCCAGCATCCTTTATCACCAGAAATCAGTACCAGAGCTCTGTGCCTCCATCAAGGTACATACTTCACTTTTCCCCAAAAAAAATGTTCTTAATTAGGTCTTAATAGCTTTCGAGATTAATTTGAAATCATATAGGTTGGAGTGGTGGATAATCCCGATAGATCAGCACTAACCCAAGCTTGGAAATCATGGATGGAAGAACACATAGAAGTCGCCGGAAAAGTCCCTCCCGGCAACGAGACCGGAAACACCACATGGGTCCGGCAAGCACCCAAGAAAAAAGCCGATCTCCGGATTACCCCTGGCCGACATGTTCAACTAACAGTCCCTCTAGAAGAACTAATCGATCGTATGGTGAAAGAAAACAAGGTGGTGGCTTTCATCAAAGGGTCAAGAACAGCTCCTCAATGTGGATTCTCTCAAAGAGTTGTTGGGATTTTGGATTCAGAAGGGGTGGATTACGAGAGTGTGGATGTGTTGGATGATGAACATAATGGCGGATTGAGGGAGACATTGAAGAGGTATAGTAATTGGCCTACTTTTCCTCAAGTGTTTGTGAATGGTGAATTGGTAGGAGGGTGTGATATATTGTCCTCTATGCATGAAAATGGCGAGCTTTCTGGTTTGTTTAAGAAGTAGTGTATCTTATTATATCATTTTATTTGATGAAATATAAAGAGAAAAAATCATGTACTTGTTCATTTGAGAATTGAAATCATCATATTTCAGTATTTGATTTTGCTTTCTCACATTAGACTTTAGAAGTGTAAAATATAGCAGTTGTTTATTGTAGCATCCTACTATAAAGTACATCTATGATTAAAATAAAAAGGTAAACAATACAATGTTGCAATAGAAATAAATGAAAGTACAAAGCTTTATTTAATACACAAATAATCGAAAGTACGTTGCTATTTCAAGAACAATGAGTTTGCATGGTCATCACTGCAATAGAGACAAGGATGTTGCACAAATCCTTGTATCTTTAAAACATTCCTAGCCATCAACACAACTTCTTTGTTACTCAAATCACCTTGATTCTCTTTCAACACAATCTCAATCGCATTACTAAAAGCACCATAAGCTTTCCCTTTACCCCCATTAGGGTTCATATCTGCGGAAGTTTCATTTGCTTGACACCCACTTAGCAAAATCCCGGTATCTTCATGTAAGGATGGAATGGAATCAATTTCGTGCGAAGGGAATCGGAATCGGAGACTTGCAGTGTCTCCAAAGAGCTCGAGAAAGTGTGTGGCAAGATCGGGTGTGTTTATGTGTGTTAGTGATGAAAGATGGAGTAGAATTGATTCAAAAGGAATGGTTTTGGATTTGGTGATGGTTGGGATGGAGGTAAGGGTAGGGGTAAAATTGGAATTTTGGAGGGACGATGGGCCGATTTGCTCTTTTTCTTTGTCGATTAGTCCGCCACTATGGCAAGAATCAGAAAGAATGGTGAAAGTTGCTCCTTTTGGCACTCGATTCACTATGTTTCGGAAATCCAGATCTGCAAAATTTATATAATCATAGTGTATGTTCAAAAGAAAATACTTAAATCAACAATTCTTTATAAAACTAACCTGTAATAAGATTAAAATCGCAAGGAACGATGGCTTCATCTAGACGATGAAAAGTGTGTGGTGGTTTAATTGAAGGAACTCGTGTCCCATGACCACTATAGTGAAAGTAAAGAACATCACCTGGCTCAGCTTGGTCAACCATATGGTCAAGTGCATCCTTTATGTTTGCACCGGTTGGCATGACAAGTGAGCCAGGTGCATCGGTTAGCAGATTGATGCGATTTGGGTCGAACCCAAATCGGCTGATGAGAACTTGTCTCATGGCTAACACATCATTTATGCAACCATGTAACTCATTTGGTGTGTTTGCATAGTTGCACCCTACTAAAAGAGCTAATTTCTTGGTTTGGGTGTCTTTCATGTTTGAATTTTGATCGAGTAGTTGGTTTTTTTGTGTGGTTGTTGTATGTGGATTTATAGGAAGAATGTGTAGGTTTTGGTGGTTGAAGCATATGCTTTCTTGTCTTGGAAGTGAACTTGGTTATTAACTTAGAAGCATAAACTGTTTCTATTTTTGTATTTAATATTTTTAGATGGTGTTTGATAAATTTGAATAAATAAATAGTGAAAGTTGAGAGATAGGAATGATCAAGACAGGGTGAGATAATGTAACTACACAAGTCATGAAAATGGAAGATTTCTCAATAAGCACTAACTTTTTATAAAGATTTATTTCTCACGTCATCATTTATTAAAATATTTTTTAATCATCATTTATCAAGACAACTTTATTTAAACAACACTTAACGAAAAAAAAAATACATTGTCTTACACAAATGAACCACCTAAATAACACAACAATTTCCACAACACATTCAAATTACAAACGGCTGATTTGGGGCTTCTTTATAACGGGCTTAAAACTAGCAATACCCGTGATCTCTCTACCAGTCACCAACGTGTTAATGTCATACGTTCCTTCATATGTATAAATCGGCTCCAAATCTCCAAAAGCCTGTCACCAAAAAAAAAAAAAAAAAGTCAAACACATCAAACTTTATACAATTTAACACCAAAATTTAATGAAAAAAGTGAATACCTTTGCAACTAAAAAGTCGGATATTATTCCATTCCCACCAAGTAACTCACGACCCAATGCAACGGTTTCTCTAGCCCTCAAGGTGATCCATGACTGTATGTTTGATAAGTAGGCATTAGATCAACATAGTATTTAATAATATAAAATAGGATTTAATGCATGAAATAGTAATGTACAATATTGTAATAATAGAAATTAAAAAAGAAATAAACAAAAGTAGGTTGTTATTTCTTCCATACCTTTCCTAAGCTGGCTTGACCCGGAGTCATTTTACCACTTTCATACAACTTACAAAGCCGCCAACCAATCAAAAACATGGCTTGGATATTAGCCAACATTTGAACTAACTTTTGTTGGTTGATTTGAAAAGCTGCTAATGGAGCTCCAAATTGCTTTCTCTCTAATAAATATCTACAAAAATTTAATAAAAAAAACATTAAGAAAATACTAAACAAAATCAACAGTATGCTGGACATGATATGACATGACAGAACAGGTTTTACTGTGTCTAACATAATTGTAGTGGAACAGTGACCAATGTCAAAAGGGAGGTGATATTTCCACTTATGCTTTTGATTCATCCACTTAAAAAAATGTGTTTTGACTTTTGACTTTTGACTTTTGACTTTTATACCACTTCTTTTAAATGAGGAGAGAATCATGTTGAGGGGTATAAAAGTCAAAAACACATTTTTTTTAAGTGGATGGATCAAAAAACATAAGTGGAAATATCACCTCCCCATCCATAAAGTCATGTGAAAAAGACGTAAATGCCCTCATCATCCTCATTACCTATGGCACATATCGTAGACACCCATTGTGATGCCAATAGGTTGCCAGGCAACCATGACACGGGAAACCGCAAGCACCTACATTCGGTTCGGGTAAGGGTAAATACGTAAATTTAAGTGTATTTGTTTTCAACGATTATGAAAAATAAAAATAAAAAATAGGAAACTACTTTGCTTGTATCTTGGAAAGAGTTGACCCCAGGTAACCTATCTTCATCGGGGACAAAAACTTTTTCTAAAAGAATATCTCCATTTTGAACCATTCTGAGCCCGATTTTATTTTCTATTTTTGTCGCTTTTAGCCCTTGTGAATTCTTCTTTACAATGAATCTGTAACAAAGTATTTGTTAAAAAAAAAAGACCTCATGGTAAATTTAGACATGATTGAAATATTTTTTTTTACCCGTTTATCTGGTTTGTGTTTTTGTTTTTAGCAAAAATAACCAAAATATCTGCAAAAGTGCTATTTCCAATCCATCTTTTTTGGCCTTCAATCACCCATCCTCCTTCCACCTGATAATTTAATATCATCAGAAATATAAAAAAATAAAAATAAAAATAAAAAATGGGATCATCGTGTTGAGTGTTGACCTTTGTTGCTGTTGTTCTAAGGCCACTTGCATCACTTCCATAATCAGGTTCAGTCAAACCCTAATTAAAAAAAATTAGATTAAAAAAAAATAGATGAAAATAAATTGAGACTATTTTATATTATTAAATAAAAGCTCAATCACTCACCCAACAAGCTATAGTGTCTAGTTTTGCAAGTGATGGTAAATATTTCTGTTTTTGTGTTTCTGATCCACATAGAGCTGTTTTTGAAAGAATAAAAAGTTAGAAGATTTAAAAATAAATAAATAAATAAATATAAGTAGATTGTTATATCTTGTAATTAACCGATTTTAAAATTAAAATCAAGATCTTACATATGGTGAGCATTGCCAATGAAGAATGCACTAAAATAAAAGTAGAGCAACTTGCATCAACTCTGGCTATTTCTGCTGTAGCTAATGCATTTGCAGTGACAGAAAAACCTGGACACCCATACCCCTGAAAAGTGAAAAATTCAACTCTTTTAACAAACAATTGCAATATTTATGATCTAAAAAAATAATTTAAAACAGATATTATTTACTCAAAATACCTTGATAGTTCCACCAGCTATATTCAGAGCTCCTAATTTTGGAACAACTTCAAATGGAAACTCTGCCTTCTCCCAATACTGCATTGATTCATTAATACTTAACATCAGTTTTGAATATATCTAGTGGGGGTGGGTGGGTGGGGGTGGAGGGGGGGGGGGGTACCTTGGTCATTATTGGAGCAATTTCTTTCTCCACACATGCTCTTACTCTCAGTCTTAGAGCTTGTTCCTCAGGGGTAAGAAGGTCAGCAAAGTGATAGTAGTCTGAGGCTGCAAATATTAAGTAATAAAAGGGATTATAAATGGCAGAATAAAGGTGTTGTGTTTTTAAGCTTAAATAGTCTTTTCAATCTTACTGCAAGGTGGAAAGATTGAAGCAGGTGTAGCTTGAGGAAATGCAATTGAGACATCCATTGGTGGAAAATTGGAATATGAGCTCTCTGAATCGTTGTTCTGCTCATCTGTGTAAGAGCAAAAGAGAAAAATTGATAATTAGAATCCATGAATCAAGAAACTATACAATGGATTGGATCCTATTTCAAATGATCAGAAAAAGTGCAATTTCATGTCTTCTTTCTTAGGTTCTTAACCTTTTTACTAGAGTTAATATTGTGTGAATTCCTTGTCTGAAAGGTAGAAGAATATAAAAATAAAACTGCAAAAGAAAAGGCGACATCTTAACTTTCTCCCTTAACGGAAAGTAAGGGAGAAAGAAAAAGGATTAAGTCAACACTCAACAGGCCCTATTTGGGGAAGTTACAGACGCCTGTACAATTACAGAAAAAAAAATCAACTAATTTCAAACTCGAGATCGAACTGTAGCTCATCAATCACAAAGCGCATGCATGAATCATCAAATGGATTTTAAACCATAAAGTTTTAAAAAATAGTGATCGAATTGAGCAAATTTCAGCATAGAGTTAAAGTTCAGGTGAATGAACTTTGTCGGCGATTTTCGAATTGGAGGTTTTGGGTTTACTTTGCAAATTGCAATTAAATTAAGTACGCCTCATTAATCATAAAGCACACAAACAATCATTAACAGTATCGAAATTTCAAGACTCAATTGAGTTTTCAGCGTAGAGCTGCACATAACATCAACAACAAAAAAGCACATGATGATGATGAAGATGATGATAAGAACAAGTACAAAGAGAGTAATTGAAGATACCGCGAGGTTTAGATGATTGTATAGCCATGGTGATTCCCGAGACGAAGGATCAAGTCAGAGCTGAGGATCCGTATAGAGAGAAAGTGGTTGAAGCAAGACGAAATCTTGGTTTTCTATTTACTATTGTCTTCCCCCCTCCGGCCTCCGGTATGGCAAATAGGCCCATGATCATATTCTTATCCTTTTATGAAATCAATTTTTTTTGTCAAAATGAATAAATTGTATAGAATTATAATTTTATTATATTTAATTAATATGAAACATTTTAGACAGCTTTCAATCTTAGCAAGTCTAGTTAGGCTTAGTTTGACAATTATAAAGCTAGATTTTAGCTTATAGATTAGGTTAAAATTGTTTTATGAAACGCTTAAATTAGAATAAGTAGTTTGTCTTTGCCAAACATTGTATTAGGTTTTTTCGAATCTAAAACGCCTAAAGTCTGTGGATCACATCTGCAACTTTCTGCAGCAGATGAGGTAGATCAAACGGTTATAGTCTGTAATAAGAAGTTTGTTTGTTTTTAACGTCTATAGGTTGCTGTAATAAACTGAAATTTAAATAAACTGATTTTGCAAGCATAAAATAATTTTTATTCATTTATTACACGTGAATTTTTTTTTAATATATTATATTTATTTATTTAAATTATATTTAATTTTGTGGTTGTTAACCAAATTGTTATTTAACATACAAGATGTGTCACGTATTTAGAACAAATATAGAAGTCACTTTACTAATATTATTTATCTACACCGCATCGAATAAAACCAATTCAAATCATCAAATGTTTATTATTTGAATTTTCAATTTTCAATCATTGACTTTTAAATCTGATACCAAAATAAAATTTAACTAAAATTATTCCCTCGTTAAAATAATTCTAAATCAAAATTTTATTTAGTTTCAATAATAGTAAATCGAATATAAAGATCATTGTGATATATAATTTTTAAAGACGTTTATATAATATAATTAAACATAATAATTGTTAAATAACAATAAATAAAATTGTTTGATTTAGCAAACAAGATGTTCATTTTGTTAAATTTTCCGAAACGATTGTTATTTCTTTGGTTAGTTTTAATAAATTTGATAATTTTAGTAATTAACTTTATAATATTTGGTTATGGACAATATAACACAAAAAATATTTATATAAAATTTACTAAACGGTTTTGAAATTATATAAAATATACTTGAGTTTTTATAGTATCTTTCACAATATTATTAAAATAATAAACATGTTGAAAAAAATAAAACAAATCAATGTTAAATAATATAACTTAAAGTAAGGTGAGAAGATGTTTAAAGATGAGGGTCCAGTGTTGTGTCGTGCAGCACACACACAACAGTTTTTAAATCAGAAGTCTTTTAAAAAAACAAACAACTACAAAAGGTCAAGTGATGCGTGTGTTCTGCACGACGCAACAAGAAGTTGTTAGAAGTGGGTTTTAGAAAAACAAACCATTAGTATTTACCGTATCGAGCTTTTAAAATATTTTAGCTTTTAGCTTTTTAAAAAAATTGATTTAAACTAAAAGGTTATTGTATCAACATAAAACATATATGGAACTTTGTTAATATATAAAGGTATTTTTAACTATATATCACCTTAACGTTGAAGTATGTATGAATTATGATTGGAAAATGGGGCAACTACTTTTAGGGGGTTTGATTTCCGGAGGATAACAACTATGTCGACTTGAAAGTGGTTAGTATATAATGATATGTTCTAACTTATGGTTGAAGTTAGGGATGAGCAAAGGCGGGTAACCGGCCAAATTTAATGAAACCGAAACCGACGGTTCCTAGGATGTTGGAACCGGAACCGGTTACATCGGTTCCTAAAATTTTAGAACCGCTCCCGGAACCGCCGGGACCGGTTCTGTCCGGATACCCGCTTGCTAAAAACTTTCACACTAATTTAATTCAAAATTCATAGAATTATTAAAAATTGTCAATTTAAAGACCTCATAATCATTATTTTGAAAACTTCCAGGTGTAAAGAGCATGCCCAGTTCCCAAATACTCCAACCCATATAAAGTTTTCAATTCAAACCTTAAGCTGGAGTGGAAATGAAATACGGCATATTCTCCATTTATAGGCTAAGCAATCATTCAAACTTTGATGTACCAAACAATGTGGGATAGCCTGCATTCTCCTTATGAATTCTCTGTAGAGTCCATTTCCAGACGAATCTAGAGCACATCCATTGCATTGGTCTAATAATAAACTAAAGATAATTACAATATGATTTAATTGTATTTCTTATTAATTCTTGATAAACCTCGATACCTTATTAAAAAGTTTAAACCTGACTCCAATATTCAAGGGACTTGAGCTTTATTTCAATATAAACAAGCTATTCTTCTATATATTAGAATTCTTTTGTTCTATGTATTAGAATTCTTTACTAATACTCCTGAAGAGAATATCATTCATGTTTACTATTTTGTACGTATTATTTTATTGAATGAACAACAATGTATCCATAATTCCTATTCAATGTGCACAAATAATATATATATATATATATATATATATATATATATATATATATATATATATATATATATATATATATAAACCGGTTCTGGCGGGTAGCGGTTCCAAAAAAATGAGAACCGGAACCGGAACCGATTAAGGCGGTTCCAAAACTTAAGGAATCGGAACCGCCTAAGGCGGTTCCGGTTCCGAAAACGGGTACCCTGTTCCGATGCTCACCCCTAGTTGAAGTCATATATTTTTACAATAATTGAACAAAGACAAAATTGCACAAATGGTCCTTGTGGTTAGCTGAAAATTGCCACTTTGGTCCAAAAAGATTTGGACTAGCACTAGAGGTCCAAACTTTTCATTTTCTTGCGAGTTTGGTCCAATTTGCTTTAAACATTTTTATAATGACGGTTTTGCCCTTATTTTTTATTTTTTATTTTTCAATTTTTTTATTTATTTAAATCTTTTTCTTATTAAAATAAAAATAAAAAAGAAATAGTTTTCTTTCTCTCTCTCTCTCTCAACATATAACCCTCCCTCTCATTCGTATCTCACCAGCCAATACCACTGTTTCCCGACCTCCTTCATCCTCCTCCTTATTCAAACCAAGAACCACCACCGCCTGCTACCTTTCCTCTCCATTCACCGCCGAGGACAAACACCACCAAGGGTGGTGTTTCTGTGGTAACCACCGAGAGGCACAGTCACCTCCTATGGTGACCATCCATCGTGAAGGAAAAACCCCAAAGTGATTGGGTCGACATGATCTTGACCACTGTCCAAGACAACGATCTAAAATTGATTTCATCATCGACGAGATCTTGAGTTGATTTAGGAGAACGAAGGCGAAGATGGTATGGGAAAACACATTGATGATGGCAACAACAAATAGGGAAGATGGACTGTCTAAGACACGTTGTTCTTTCTTGATGTCGATTTCTGGATTTCTCGGTAGAGGCGAAGGCGGTGGTCGGCAAATTACAGTTTCCTACCCTCCAGATTTAGCGATTGTTGTGGAATTCGTCTTGATTGTTACGATGGAGAGATCCGTTTGGGTGAAGATCATCCCTACATCTACAAAAATCGATTTTAGGTTTAGGGTTCACATCAGAAATTGATTCAGATTAAGCGATGGTTATGGAATCCATGTCCTTCCCTCTTTCTTCTCCTTAAAATCAGAACATATTGTGTGATGGATAAATGAAGATTTCATCGGGCTTGTTTAAGATTTTTTTTCTAGGATTTTCGTTATAAATCAAGAACCATAAGTATAGATTTCACTTTCGTTTTGGTTTCCTTTTGATTTGGTGCAGGTGTTGGCGATGGTGGTTATCGGATCTGATAGGTGTTTCCTATTCTAATTTGGATTTTGATAGTTTTTGTGATTTAGGGTAAGGGTAAATGATGAATGAGATAATAGGGTTGATTCGACTGAAGATGAAGATGGGTCTAAGGAGAGAGAGAGAGAGAGAGAGAGAGAGAGAGAGAGAGAGAGAGAGAGAGAGAGAGAGACTTTTATTTTTATTTTTTTGTTTTTATAATCTGAAAATCAGGAGAGAGAGAGAGAGAGAGAGAGAGAGAGAGAGAGATTTATTCTTATTTTTTATTTTCTTGTTTTTTTTTAAATTTGAAAGTCAGAAAAACAAATAAGAAAAAAAATCATATTAACAAGGGCAAATCTGTCATTTTGAAAAAAATCATAACAAATTGGACCAAAGACGCAACAAAATGAAAGTTTTGAACCACTGGTGCTAGTCCAAATTTTTTTGGATCAAAGTGGCAATTTTCGACAAACCACATGGACCATTTGTGCAGTTTAGTCTTGAACAAATAAATTTTTGATTGCAAAGCCTCATAAAAAGTTTAGGTAAGCTTATATGGAACAATCGTAAAACTTGATTTTTTTTTCATTGATATTGTTGGTCCCAACATGTCACTATATCAGTATGCATAGCCGGATTTCTAGTAATTATTACGTGTTTAAAAACTTTTCATAAAAGTATAAAATATCTCGTAAAATTTATTGTCATAATCATACCTACTAAACACAATTAAACACCCTTTCAAGTCGACATAGTTGTTATCCTCCGGAAATTAAACAGCCTAAAGGCATAAAGTTTTAAAACTACAATAAGTTGCATCAAGTATAATTGAAAGAAAGAAAAAGTTGAGATCGGGATTTATATGACGTTTCATGCTTTCACATGGGTTTTGGAATATAGATACAGACTTAACACATAATAGTATACTACAATATTGGATATATCTTAGCAAAGAAATGTTTTATATATAACTATATATAAACTGACCAGTTTTGACGGACATCCAAAGAATAGCGGTTCCAAAAAAATGAGAATTGAAATCGAAACCGTTTAAGGCGGTTCCGGTTCCAAAAACAGATACCCTGTTTGGTTGCTCACCCATATATAATTTCGCTCGATGTATGCTATATTTCTATGCAATTATCCTTTTTATTAATTATAATACATGACACGTTATTTAAATAAAAGAAATAATAATGTTCAGTCGTTCACTTCATAAACAGGTTTACACGGTTTAATAAATAAAAAGAATTAAAAAAAAAAAGTTTATCTTCCGGAAACAAAACTTCTCCCATAACACGTTATTTTTCTATTTAATTTTCTTCGAAAAATATAAATAATTTATATTTATATATTATAGAAATGGGCACACCAATCAAGGAGGCGTTTCCCGTTCGTAAATCGTAACTTCGTATAAGAGAAATTGTGACTAAAACAATAATCTTTTAATGTTCTAAATTTCTTTAAATAAAACATAATTTATTAATTTAGTTATGAGATAGTAATTAACTTGATAGGTCTTTATATTTGTTGTTTTATAATTTTTTTCCAATTTATCATTAAATTTGTATATGTCATTTAAAATCTAATATTTCGACCAGCAATAGATGTCTATTTTGATGGGTTAATAACTTTACGTAGAGGTAGCAAATCGGACAATCGTATCATGTTTTTGTCGGACACGACATGACACAATTAGGTTTTACATAACACGAAAACGACACAACATGATGTCGTATTTTTTTAACTAACACGAAAACGAATCAATTAAAAACGACAAACACGACATAACAAAGATAACATAAATAACAATTTGTTTATTTAATTAATACTTAATCATACATAACACTAAAAACATGAAAAAACAAGACAAACAAATGTTAAATCGTATCAATTTCGTGTCGAATTTTGAACACGAACACAAATTCAAATTTCAATTTCATCCCAATTTCGTGTATTTTTATCTTATCATATCATCAATTGTCACTCTAAGACTCTAACTTTATAGTGTAACAAACTTTTGATGTTATGCACATTTAGTCACTCCTTTTCTAAACAAAATACTATTAAACTTACATTTTTGTTCAAAACCTACAATTAAATTTTGTTAGTTTTTTAAAAAAACATTTTTACAACCTTTTATTATAATTTGTTTTACACATATTAATATTTTTTTTTAACCTTTTTTTATACTTTATATATATTTTTTTACCTTTTTTATATTTTATATATTTTTTACAAATGTTTTTATTTTTTTTTATATTTCTACTTATGCTTTTACGTTTTACTTACTTATTTAGGTACATAATTATTATATCAAATAAAAAACTAATAATATAAATATTATTAGAAATGTCATATTTTATAAAACAAAATGTATTTGTAAATATTCCAAAGTACTTATTTAGGTAAATTGCATTTCTATTTATGTTATGTGAAAAAAAATTAATCATGTTTATCATATTTGTTTTTTCAGTGATGCATAAACAGAAATGCAATTTACAAACGTGTTGTTTTATAAAAAAAATGACTCTTTTTAGTAACATTTATATTAGTAGTTTTTTATTCTGATCTAAGGCTACGGGAATGGTTCGGCAAAGCATCTCAGCATGTTGAGGTGGCCTCGGTGCACACCGTCATTTGAGGTTGGCATGTCGAGTTTAGAGACTTCCCTCGGCAACGACTTGTAGAGTAGAGAGGTGATTGTTTTTCAAATTCAAAATTTTTACCCACTTTTCAAAAAACTATTTGTATTTTATTCAAAATTTAAACCACTTTCCTACCAAAATAAATACCAAGAATTATCTATGTTTCTCATCACTTTCAAACCTTCAATATTCATCTTATTTCTCTTAAACCTTCAACACTCATCTTACTGTAACGCCCTGTTCCGAATTGTTTCTTAATGCGGGGTGGTGACCGAAGATTGGGTATCATCAGGATTAGGCCTTTGAGGAAAAGAGATTTAGACCCATTTGGGTATGGGTAATGTAATTTAGATGATTCGGGAGTTCGTTTGGTGTTTCGGAGCCAAGGGGTATATCAGTAAATTTTCAGTTCGGGCTTTTATGGAAATTGGGTTTTAGTTCGGGAAGTTTTAAGGCAAGTATGAGTTGATAGAAGCGTAGAGCTTCTCGTTACCTTTTCGTGTATATAAGGATCGTCGGAAACGGACTTATAACGAAGAAGTTATGGCCTTCGAAAGTTTGGTGGTTTTAGGGTTAAACCGAGTATTCGGGGCGTACACAAGTGTACGCATTGCGTACTTGTGTTAAGGCCAGTACATGGGGCATAAATTGGTGTACGATGGGCGTACTAAGCAAAATGATCGCGGGTTCTTAAGGGAGTACGTTGGGCGTACTCCAGTAAGACCCAAACCTTAATTTAGGGTCTTTGGCCCTATTTAAGCTCCTTAGCTCACCACCAAACCCTATTATCTTCATCCTCCATCCCTCTAAACCCTAGAAACGAAACCCTAGCCCCCATTTCAGTGGTTTTTGAGCTTTTGGTGGTATTTCATGCCTTTTGATGTTCATAGAAGAAATTTGACGTTATTGCGAAATACGACCTTCTGAACCGCCAAGACTTGTTGGAATATCATATGTACTGTTCACGAAAAAATATGTTCACGACAAACCCAATAATGTTCATCAACCCTTGAATTCTTAACCATTTTAGAATTTGGATCAAAACAGTCATGTTGCTGAAGTTACAGGGACCAAAACTGCCATGTTGTTGAAATTATGAGGACCAAAGTTATAAATTGAAGTTTTCTTCCCCATTTGTTTGATTAATACGAGACACAACAAATGTATCAGTTTCGATTCCTTCATTTTGATTGCGTTCATAATTCATTTGTTCCGATCACAAATAGACACCCTTCGTTCTGATTCAAGCCATCCAACATCACAATTCTGAAATCTAATACCAAGGGTTCGATTCTCTCAGGGACAAATTTCAGAGGGGGGGGGATTGTTGGGGGTCAGAAATGGCATCGACCAAGTCCTCTCATGATGGCATGGAGTGCCGCAATCGAATGGTTGGTCCTGTAAGGCTGAATGCGCTATATGGGTAAGGTTACGCCCTTTCTAACACCAATTGGTTTTAGATCAACCGGTAGCACTAATGCTCAAGAAGTGGTATCAGAGCCAATGGCGAGGGTTCGATTCTATCAGGGAGCAATTTCAGAGGGGGGGATTGTTGGGGGTCAGAAATGGCATCGACCAAGTCCTCTCATGATGGCATGGAGTGCCGCAATCGAATGTCTGGTCCTGGAGGGCTGGATGCGCTATATGGATAAGGCTGCGCCCTTTCTATCACCAATTGGTTTTAGATCAACCGGTAGCGCTGATGCTCAATACTGGGCCAACCTCTCTCGCTCTACCAATGGAACATATCTCGAGCGTAACATCCCTAAGAACTGCTCCCATGGTATTGTAGCTCGCTGCTCTGGGGTGTATGAACAAGTAACCAGCCTCCACCAATCCTTCGCTCCAGACCGAAGAAGGTTCAGGGTGCACTTGTCCTTCTAGTCGGCTGGGCAAGAGCAGGTAAAAAAACATCCCTCCACATCTGACAGCCACCTCATAGCAATGATCGGGTCCTAAACTCCTTCAAACACCGGGGACTTCATATCATCGAAGTCCCGGTATTGAAAATCTCTCTCTCTCCTCGAACCCTAACGACAGCAACAATCGCAGTAGTTGCAGCAACAACAACCTCATGAAGGGTAGCATATCGGTCATCGAAGTACTCCACCATAGCGGCCTTGACAGGCCCAACAAGGTCTGATATCTGCTCCTAGAAAAAAGAAACAACCTCCTCACGAATGATCTCCCTGACCCGGTCCTCAGACAATCCTGGCCCATCCTGGCTGCCTGCTCCGGCTCCTGATCCTGAACCTCCAATAGCTGTCATACTAAAATATACCAAGAAAAGATCAAACATCACAATACAAAGCTCTGCACGCTAGGCCCTACTCCTATTAGTCACTTAGTAGCCTCAAAATTCCTCTTGAATCTCATACGGATCCTGTGCTTTCAGTAGTACGAGCCCATACTACCTTCCACACTTATCCGTAGTCGATTCATAATTCCTCCCAAGGTCCTAAGTCACTGCACTAGACCACTCCTAGATATGCTAATACCACTTCTGCTACGAGCTAAAACTGACTTCCTAGGTACTCTTCCTAGGATCACCCACGCTCTCGCACCACCAGTTGCTTTTGTGCGTGCTTGTTGTACACAACATGAGACCAGATAGACTATCGAATAATCAACTCTGCCCTAAGTCCACAACCAAACAAGGAACAGGAAGAAAGGCCAAGTCGATCATTCTAGGGCTATCCAATCTAGCCATATACAACTAATCAACAAGCAATCACAAATCAACTAATATACATCAAACAAGCAACTACCTATATCATAAGGCATCACATAAATCAGGCATTTCTATCCTGTAGCTTCCAAAATAACCTTACCCAATATCATGCTTTTCTAACAATTCACATATCAGCAAAATCAAAACTCAACAAACATAACCAATATGGGTATTTTGGGAGCTACTCTCTTGTTCGGGCTCTGGTTTACTGTACACACCACATCCTCCTGAAAAATTCAAAGTTAAGCCAAGATCCACGTTCCCGATCCCAATCCAACAATCAAACAAGAACATAACAAGAGACCGAGCCCATGTCCTTATCCCAACCCTTTTATTACAAATTATTTCTTTAAAAAAACATTTTTCAAAAATTTTTGGATCCTAGTTTGAGACTGGATTCACACGAGTGTTCCTCCAGTTCACTCAAACTAGGGCTCTAATACTAACTTGTAACGTCCCATTTTCACAACCAAAATTTTCATTTTTATTAATGTAAAACTTCCCAATTTATTAATCCATTATTTAAGAAAAACCATTTATTCCAAATTACATTTATGAAAAATCAGAGTATCGTAGAAAACACGGAATCTTCAATGTTGGTGATGAGTGTGTACAGTCCTGCCTTCGCCTTCCCACAATCACCGATGATACCTGAAACCATAAACAACGGGGTAAGCATAAAGTTTAGTGATTTTCCCCCAAAATACCCCATACGATAAACATAAAAGCATGTGGAACTTCCGCTCTTCGGCCTTCAGTCTATCCAGACTGAAATACTAGGGTTTGTTGGCCTTCCGCCTTAACCCAACCGCTCCTCTCGAGCCTCCATGCCTTCGGCTTACAGTCGGCCTGCACAGGGTATGTTGGCATACAGCACAAAGCAGGACCGCCTCAATCCACCACCACCACCACATATCGACATGTAAACAAACAAGGATCAAGCATGCACATAAAACAAGCAAATAACAATCATACAACTCACTCCCGCCTACTAATCCTCTCACAACACATAGTCCCACTACCTGCTAACCTCCATGAAATGCATAACCATAAGTAGCCAGAGGTAAGATAGCCACCCGAACGGATGATCCTACTCTAGAGCCACAACCAAACGAGGAAGAAGCAAGAGAGACTAGACCAAGAGTTCTGAGGCTATCCTACATAACCACAAACAATCCCTAGGGCACTCTACCAATTGATAACCAGTAAGTACAAATAACATACAGAGCCAACAGTGCACTATAGCATAACAACATCCTACATACCAGGATACTGATCTAACAGATCACTACAGCATAACAGGATACTCGATACCAGAATACAGATCTAACAGATCGCCATAGCCTATCAACGTACTCGATACCAGAAAACAAATCTAGCATATCACTACAGCATAGTAGCATACTCGATACAAGAATACAAATCTAACAGATCGCCACATCCTATCAACATACTCGATACCATAATACAGATCTAACAGATCACTATAGCATAGAATCATACTCGATACCAGAATGCAGATCTAACAGATCGCCACAGCCTATCAACATACTTGATACCATAATACAAATTTAACAGATCACTACAACATAACAGCAGACTAAGTAACAACAATCTAAGAATTGCATGACTGTATATAATTAGAGGTGAGATAGCCACCCGGACAGATAATCCTACCCTAGAACCACAACCAAACAAGGAATAGGTAAGAGAGCCTACATCAAGAGTCCTCAGTCTATCCTACATAACTATACACAGTACCTAAAGCATCCCTCTACTAATAGATAACTGAAAACTAGTGGGTCGGCATTGGTGCCTTCGACCCACGGTATAATGAGGCGAAGCTCACCTGGAATGAGAAACCTGAGAATATCGCGATCCGCTCCCTGCTACACTGCTTGCTCCCGCGGATCCACTGACATCAAAACCATATAAAATCTTAATTGCCAATCCAAACCCTCAAGTTTGACCTAAAGTCAAACTTGGTCAAAAGTCAACGAAATTCAAATTCCAAGGTCAAACTGGTCAAAAATCCATAAGTCAATTGAGTCAACCTAGCCGAGTCAACCCAGCCGAGTTAACTCATCCGAGTTGACTTAGAAGACGTACGCGGGGTGTACTCTAAATGTACGTTGGGCGTACTCCATCGTTGACCGCCATCGGGGGCTTTGACCACATACGTGCTGCATACTCAGATTACGTAGGGTGTACGCCTAGATCTTCCAAACCTCATTAAGTGCTTAATGCCATAAGTCCTTACATCCAACTTTCAGATCCACAACTAAAATACCCTCTAGAGTCATAAATTTTCCAACTTTATGTGTAACGCCCCGATTCTCAGGTATCGATTTTATATAAGAATTTTCTTGATTTCAAGGTCTACTCGACGAGTGGGTTTCCCTACTCGTCGAGTAGCAGCGGGTTGGTCCGCGTGTTTTAGTGACCTACTCGCCGAGTCCAAGAAGGGACTCGACGAGTAGGAGCTGGCTGATGAAACCCTAAATTCCGGGGTATTGCACCCTATTTAAAGGATCATTGGCCTCCCCCAGCCTCCCCTTTACAGCTCCTTGACACTCTTAAACCCTAAATCGTGTGTGTGTGTTTCTTTGGTGTGTTAAAGCTTGGAAGAGGGATCTTGGTGAAGGAACACTTGGGAAAAACAAGTAAATTGAAGCAAGGAACTCGTGGGAAGCAAATATCTACTTTAGTTGGCTTTCTCTTGAAGGTATTAGGTTGTTTCCTTGGCTCATTTCATCTTTAATCTCTTTGGGTGGGTTTTAGGAAAAAGGGTTCTTGTGTTTGAGCCAAGATCTGAAGTTGCAACTTCAGATCTGGACTCCCTTTGGCCTCTAGATCCATAAAGTTATCAGCTTTGGCAAGTATGAACCTTCCCTCAAGTGTGAAACTTCCTTACAAGCTTGGTGTTGTCATTCTAAGACTTTAGAGCTTTGCATGCACGTAAAGTTTGCAACTTTACATGATAAACATGCCTTGGGAAGCTAGATCTACAATTTGGAGCCTTAGCATGGCCTAAAAATCCTCTGTATGGATAAAGGACTGAAGGGACTCGGCGAGTCGCATGGTCGACTCGGCGAGTCCGATGAAGATTGTTGTGGGCTCGGCGAGTCCGATGAAGATTGTCGTGGGCTCGGCGAGTCAGATGAGAGACTCGGCGAGTCGGCTAGGGTTTTCCCAACCTTTGGACACGTATGAACGCGGCGAGTGTAAAGGGAAAACTCGGTGAGTTGGCCAAGGAGTTTCGGCCACTGACACTAGGAACTCGACGAGTCACTCAAGTGACTCCGCGAGTTGGTGAGTCATGCCAGGAACTCGGCGAGTAGCTGAGGGTACTCGACGAGTTGAGGTCAACATGGACTGTTGACCTTGATAGTTGACTTTGACTTTGACCAAAGGTTGGTTATTGGACTTCTGGGGAAATTTGGTCGAGAAGGTCATGATGGGTATTAACTTATTATTTATGGTGTGATAGTGTGGGATTCCGGGGAGACAGCAGTCAGAGATTTGTAGTACTTCACCACTACTTGCGAGGTGAGTTCTCCTCACTATATCAACAGGGTCTACGGCACCAAGGCCAACCTTTTATGATTTACATCCTGGTTTAGGATGGTTGCTATGTTAGATTTCATCCTGGCTTAGGATGGTTGCTATGTTATAGATCGGTTAGATCGGTATCCTGGTTATAGGATGGTTGCTATGTTATTGATCGGTTAGATCGGCATCCTGGTTATATAATGTTTACCATGTTAGTGAGTTGTTAGATCTGCATGTTTACTTGTGTATATGTATGTGCGCATGTTTGTTGGTTTAGGGAAAGGGTTGGGGCAGGTCCTACTGTGTGCAGTAGGCCAAGACTGTTGGATTAATGTCTAAGTCCATAACTATATTTGGTATGTACTTGACCCGACCCGACATGGTCCATTTGGGTTGCACTTCACCGGCACAATTTATATGGATAGTCTTTTGAGAATAGTATATTTATGATTTATATTAATATATTATAAGTTCTAATATATTAATATGGAATCATATTATTTAATTAGTATTGATCAAGAATTAATTTAGAATTAATTAAGTGATCAAAAAGAACTAATTAAATATGGACTCTTATATATATGGAATGGGCCAAGTTCATTTAGGTTGGGCTAAGCTTTCATGGATGGTCCATGGAGCTTTTAACCCATGGATCCTATGTAAATGAAAGGTCATGGGTATTAGGGTTTACATGGATGTAACCCTAATCCTCCATAATATATAAAGGGGTCCTTGGCTCACAAAATTGACACAAGTGTGTGAAAATAAGAATGGGTCGATATTAGTGTGCATACATATTCTCTCAAGTTCTTCCAAGGTGTTTTGGTGATTTGTGATTCCATTTTAGGCTTCCACACTATTGGGGCTAAGCTCTTAAAGTTTGAAGACATCAAGCTATATCAAAAGGTATGTCATCTAAGTAGAACTTTGTAGTATAGGTGCTTCATAATATGCTAGTTAGGATGAAACCTTAGAATAGTTAATATTTGCATGTATAATAGAGAAAACATAGATCCAAGGTTTATAGGGTTGCAAGTACACCGTAGGAGTGTTAGAATGCTCAAAACCCAACAGTGGTATCAGAGCCATGAGTTGTTTTCTGTTATATTGATGCAAATGTTTTATTTTCAAGTTGAAAAAAAAAGGAAAAAAAAACATGACGTTTGTCAAATTTTAAGATAATTACTTGTTTTGTGAAAAACGAATTATTTGTAAAATTTGAATCATTTGTTATATGAGTTGAATTAGGTCAAATTTAGTAAAAGATAAAATGATATGATTATTTTATTAGTTTTAAAAGGTTGATCTAAATGTTTTAAGGAGTTACAAATTTTGTCATAAAATTTTGGAGCTCAAAAGTTTTCTTTTTTTTAAAGTTGTGATCTTAAGAGTTTTGAAACTTCCATAAGTTATGGATATGAAAGTTTTTTTTAATAAAAAAAAATTGATTCAAAGTTTTTATGGAGTTACAAAATTTGGTGTTAATGTTTTAAAGAATTCCATAACTTGTTCTTAAGTTATGGAACATGGAAAGTTTCATCATAAAACACCATTAATTCCATAAGTTATGGAATCCAAAGGTTTTCAAGAATTACAAAACTTGCCCTCAAGTTTTGGAATTTGAGAAAAGTTTTTTATGAAAAAAAGAATTGAATTCTAAAACTCTTGGGTTCATAACTTAAACAATTAATTAAATGGTTTTAATTTTGAGTTTAATAATTGGAATTATGATGTTTTGTTGAATAGTTCAAATTAATTCTTATGGACTTTATTAATAGTTAATTAAAGCGTTTAATTAAAAGAGTATTATTAATCCATAAATATATGGTTTGAGTTTAATTAAATTAAAAGTCTAGTTTAATTAATAGATTAAACCACCAAGTATTTTAAATGTCTAAAATACACCCTTATACTATTATAATATTAAAAGTTTAATATATTATATGTATAAGAGCAAGTCGTCTTACCATTAGTAGGCCTCATTCACGAAGCCGGTCTATAAGGGGGGGTATAAGGTTACTGCCTATAAAATGGCAGTTTAATGGGTGTCCACTCTCACTCACCGTTTCCTTGACCGGTGGAGGGTCATTAGCCGAACAGGTAGGACAAGGACTATAATTCTCCCTTCATTAAAAGTATTAATGATAAATACTAAGTAACTAAACCTTTTATTAATTCCCAATCTTAGTTACTTAGAAAAATGTGAATAAGGTGCTAATCCATGACATTACACTTTGCACTTTGTTTAAACCGTTAGTGGAGCGTGTGTGGTTAACCGGCACACTAACCTGGATTTAACAAAGTAGGCAAAGGGTAACTTAATATTTATCATAGTATCGGTGGAGCTCGTATGGTTAACCGACACATCGATTGAGGGGTAAATATTAAGGGTACCAAGTATATTTGCATGGTTACTTCACACCTTGTTTTGTGATCCTTGGCATCCCAATCACAAAACCTGAAGGGCACACTCGAGATTGAAACATGCCATTGAAAAGTTCAATGAATCTCAAAAGATCTAGGAGTTTCAAATCCAATTTTAAACTTAATTATATTTCGTTTTTCATGGTGGAAATTGGTAAATCGTCATTTACCTACCTTCAACTATTTTATAACTCGGATTACGACATCCCTCTTCCAGTTATAAATAGGTTGTTGGATCCTAGCCTTAATATTTCATGTTGGGTGTTATATTAAGGACTTTAAATCAACTATCTTGAATATCTCACAAAAGGTGTCTAGCTCAGACATCTATGATCTTCCCAAATCTCTTGGAACTTTACTTCATCCACCTCCTCCAATTATTCTCCTTAACCCACAAGTTCAAAGGTCACTCAATCCCTATTGGCAAGCAAGGTCTATGTGTGATCGCATCTTGAAGATGAAGTCACATATTGACAAGCCGGGAGAGTTGGGTGTCAAAGTCTTAAGAAGGTTGGACGTTCAATCACTTTCTAAGTCACTTAGTGAGTTCCTTTGGGACTACTATGAAACAAACTATGACATGACCCTTAATGATCTTATCTATTTGCTTGGTCAGCAATGATTTGAGGACTAGTAAAGCAAATTGATTAGGAGATCAACTTCCCAATGGACATTGACAATGGTAACATTGGATATCTAGAAAAGCCTTCTCATCCCAAAGAAAGGGTTTGACCATAGTCAACTAGGTTGACCAAATGGTAAAGAGAAAGGCTAAGTCTGCGATAGTCCCATGTACCATTCCTAGTGAGTCCATATGTTTCTCTTGCCAAAGGAAGGGGCATTGATTGCGAAGCTGCCTATTTACCTGAAAGATCATAAGGTTGATCAAGTCAAGAAGTTTGACTCTGCTTTAGGTAAAGTTCACTATCTAACTCTGTTAAGTTTCTATTCTAAGATTCTTATTACATGATGTGACTTGGTCACATGTTGATGTTTTAAGAATCAAAGAAAAGTGAAGAAACTTAAAGGAAGTATATGTTGATTCTGATCGCGAAGATGGTTTTCGATCGTATGGTTCGGTGATCAGAATTTTGAGCTGTTGCTTAGGAGTTATGATATATTGCTTAGGAATAGATAACAACAAGTTTTTCATATGCATTTGCATTGTAAGGATAAGCTTTTCCGGAAGTTTTAAAATAAAAAAAAACAGTTTTGATTTATTTATTTTAAGTATCCTTACAATGGCATTTGTGAAAAATTTTTGTTTACATGTTTCCATTGATAGCAATATTGGAAAATGGATTTGATTCTTTCAATTGTGGTAGTGTCTAAATTTACCAAATAAGGAAAGTTTCTCATCACCCAAGTTTCAATTGGACCGAAACTTGGAATCATGCAAGTTGTATAGTATGATGAATGAGAACTTTCAAGCATTGGAAAATCAAGACTAATTACTTGTTCACATGGATGTGTGAGTCAAGTGAAGGACTAAAGGGATCGAGTACACATTCTTGTGCACTGGTCATGTCCACCACAAAGCTCGTTAAGACTATTTGATTTACTAAAGTTTAGTAAATATGGTTATACTTACAAGTTTAAGTATAATTCTGAAACATTGGAAAAGTCTCAATATATGGCAGAACGAATGGGAAGAATCAAATTAGGCAGAAAGATAAAAGTTTCTCAAATCTGAAAAGATGGGAGAGTACTTTAGTATCATGTTTTGTGATCATCTTAATGATTTAAGAACCACATCACAATTGGTCTTCTAAGGACATCTTAGTGCATTCTTATGACTAAAAAGAGGAGTCATGAATTGTTGAAATGGTTAAATCAAGAAGATGAGTCATACTTCGTTTCAAAACAAGTCTTAGAGTCGTACTCCATGACTATAAGTTGAGTGACATATCTTAAATAAGGTTTATAACACTTGTCAAATGTAAGAGTAAAAGTTTCCTACTCTTGTACATTTGAAGTTGGTAAGTTGTGATGTTTTGGATTAAACGAAGACCAACTAAGGCCAATTGTGTGAAGTGTTTGTCTTGATAAAGAATCCGCACTATCCCTTGAATATTTGACAAGAGAATCTTATATGTCAAGAGGACAGTGGGAGTCTTAAAGGTCTTGAAAGTCTCAAGAACTAATCAAGAGTAAAACCTGAGGTTCTTCACTAGCACACGACTTGAGGTTTATAACCTATCGTCTTGGTATACTTCTATTTCTGTGCCCATTCCAGTTAAAGTTGGTTTTGCATATGAGTTCTTAGAGTTCTCAATTGGTTGCATAACAACTTGGAAGCAATGGCAGGCCCTATACTGCCAGGTGGCAAGAAGTTAAGATTGCATAAGTTCAGTCCATATGAGTTTGGATTTGTCATTATCCTTGTCTTGTGACTATGGTTTTGACGATTCACATGGATAAGAACACATACACCATAAAATCTAAGGGTCATAAGGTTTCTCTCCGATTCATGAAAATGATGGTGAGGAAACACTTCCACCAAGTAGATTTGAAGCAGATGGCAAAAGGTCTAAACAATTGAGACTATGATTTCGTCATCCCTTTTCATAGTTTTGAAATTGTTTAGACACACATGCATGCTATCTAAGGAAAGGTGTATGATTTTGATAAAGTTTTATCAAAGCATCTCGTATCAGAAATCTGAACTTTGGTAAGAAAGTCAATAAAGTATTGATTTCTAGAAGTCCAGCTGATTTCTGAGTACATGTCAAAGCTAGTGGGAGCATAAGTGTTATGCTAATAATCATCATGTTAGTGGGAGCATGATAATTATTGTTTGTGTTGCAAGTTAGCAATGTTAATTATAGAAAACAAAAGTTTCAATTCGTGAGGCTGCAGGGATTGAAAAAGTAGTTTTGCTATAATTAAGGGAGATGATATACTTCATTTCAGTTCTAAAGGCTTAGATTGAGACCTTAATCATCTTTAGTCAAGAATATATATATGAATTTCATGTTGGATTGGTTCAACTTAAGGAAGTTCTATATATTACGTTCTCAAAATTCGATTATGATTACGGCATCCCTCTTCATAGTCAAATTTTGAAAACATGGCAAATAAAAATATTGTAGCAAAAGACTGGTCTAGAATCATGTCTTTATGTGAGACATCATGAATCGTGTACCATTTGCTTTGGGTACAGGATCGATTGCATGTGCTATAATATTTGTCATTTCTAAATTTTTCCAAATGCCCAGAGGCATTAAGAAGGGAAAAGGTCTAGAATTGGATATGACTAAAATGATTAAGCAATTGTCGAGGACAATCTGAGGTTTACCAAAGATTGGTTGCTCAGGGACAGTTGGAAGTATAGTGCTAATTTTGGAAGGACCATATTGACATATTCTGAAAAAAGGCATCTCTTATTCAGAAGTGATAGTCAAAATGAGAATATGGAGTTGTCTCCATAGGTGGAAGTTATCTGTGTAAGATTAGAAAACTTAATGCAAGAAGCATGTCCAAAGCAATGTACTTTGAATATGAGACTTAGTTTCCATGGAGTTGATCTCCATTGGAATACCTTATAATGATTGTTGACAAGTCTTTGTGACTTTGTACATATTCATTACAGGAGGGTCAGTGCATATAAGCTTAAAATCTAAACAGATTTCGATAAATGATAGGAATTTGAAATTCTCACATTTTTCGATAAGGATTTGGGAGTGTGAAATTAGAATCATTGAAATTATGTTCAATTGGTTTATTTCACAAAGTAAGGATCATAGACAAACATAGAGTGCATACTTGGTGTATGGTAAAGCTATTGTTTAAGAAAAACATAGTGTACATGCTTGGAGCATGGGACAACTAGTGTTTTTAATTCAAGTATAAAGTTGATAAAACCGAAACAATGAATAATGAGTAATCAGTATGGTGATAAATAAAAGTGTTTATTTATATTCATAGGGTTTGATACCATATTTGATTCATTTATTCTTGTGTTTCACTTTGCATGTTTTGACTTCCAGAATAACTAAGTCGCTCTTCCTGAATGATTAAGTTATTCAAACCATCCACAGTCGGTCATATGTTGGAAGTAGATATGAATCAAGACTGTCATGGGTTGGTTTGTAGAGGTCCAAGTTGGTGGACAAAGTGGTGCTACAACACTCATGAGTGCTCATAAGTTCTGAGTATTGGATTCAACCCGCGCTCATTTGAATCACTTCATGGATTTTATCACGAGTGATCATGAGACGATAATATCTTATATTCTTCCAACCTAGAGATATGAGTTGTTACTATGAGTTGGTTATACATTGATTGCACGAAAAAACATTTGGTAACTCGATGTTATAAAACGTGCCTTTGTGTATGATTCAACAAGTAGTAGAACAAGCCATATGAGTCGAAGTTTATCCATTCCTTTTACCTTCGGGATAAAAGCGATATTTGTGGGCCCCTCGATGATTTAGCGATGACACATGTGAGTGCTTGGCCAAGCCAGGATTGATTTGATTTGTTCAATCAGTCGGTCGTCATAAATCGAAAATCGGGAAACAACAAATGGATAGAGAGAATGATTGATAATCCATGTCTCAGTCCATATGATATCTAGAATGGAGGAATATATGATCCCTTATCTAATGGACAAGTCATTGACAAGGTGAGAGTTCGACAACGGCTTTAAGAGCTACGATTGCCAGTTAGGTTTTGAAGTCATACTCAATAATAGTTTTAGACTTATCCAAGTGGGAGACTGTTGGATTAATGTCTAAGTTCATAACTATATTTGGTATGTACTTGACCCGACCCGACATGGTCCATTTGGGTTGCACTTCACCGGCACAATTTATATGGATAGTCTTTTGAGAATAGTATATTTATGATTTATATTAATATATTATAAGTTCTAATATATTAATATGGAATCATATTATTTAATTAGTATTGATCAAGAATTAATTTAGAATTAATTAAGTGATCAAAAAGAACTAATTAAATATGGACTCTTATATATATGGAATGGGCCAAGTTCATTTAGGTTGGGCTAAGCTTTCATGGATGGTCCATGGAGCTTTTAACCTATGGATCCTATGTAAATGAAAGGTCATGGGTATTAGGGTTTACATGGATGTAACCCTAATCCTCTATAATATATAAAGGGGTCCTTGGCTCACAAAATTGGAACAAGTGTGTGAAAATAAGAGTGGGCCGATTTTAGTGTGCATACATATTCTCTCAAGTTCTTCCAAGGTGTTTTGGTGATTTGTGATTCCATTTGAGGCTTCCACACTATTGGGGCTAAGCTCTTAAAGCTTGAAGACATCAAGCTACATCAAAAGGTATGTCATCTAACTAGAACTTTGTAGTATAGGTGCTTCATAATATGCTAGTTAGGATGAAACCTTGGAATAGTTAATATTTGCATGTATAATAGAGAAAACATAGATCCAAGGTTTATAGGGTTGCATGTACACCATAGGAGTGTTAGAATGCTCAAAACCCAACAGTGGTATCAGAGCCATGGGTTGTTTTCTGTTATATTGATGCAAATGTTTTATTTTCAAGTTGAAAAAAAAGGAAAAAAAACATGACGTTTGTCAAATTTTAAGATAATTACTTGTTTTGTGAAAAACGAATTATTTATAAAATTTGAATCATTTGTTATATGATTTGAATTAGGTCAAATTTAGTAAAAGATAAAATGATATGATTATTTTATTAGTATGTTGATATAGTCTGGTTGTGGTTCAATCAGAGTTGACTGTATAGTCTGACTGTATATAATCAGATTTGATATAGTCTGACTGTATATAATCAGAGTTGATATAGACACCCGAACAGGTGATCCTACTTTAGAACCACAACCAAACAAGGAACAGGTAAAAGAGCCTAGATCAAGAGTCCTCAGTCTAACCTAGATGACTATATACAGTCCCTAAGGCATCCCTCTACTAACAGATAACCAAAACTAGTGGGCCGACATTGGTGCCTTCGACCCACGGGTATAGTGAGGCGAAACTCACCTGAAATGAAGAAACCCAAGAACAATATGATACACTCCCTGCTACACTGCTTGCTCATATGGATCCACTAACATCAAAACCATATAAAATATTAATCATCAATCAAATCCCCCAAGCTTGACCTAATATCAAACTTGGTCAAAAATTCATAGGTCAACGGAGTCAACAAAAGTCAAAGTCTAAGGCTGGTTTAGTATGCCCCGTGTACGTGGGATGGCTTAGTACGTCCAACGTAATCGAGTTGGTTCTATCCTTTCCATTAAGCGCTTAATCCCTTAAGGGCTTTTCACCATAACTCAGATCTAGCCTCAAAACAATGTCTTAAGTCATAAAGTTTCCACCTTTATGACTTTCCATGGCTAGGGAAGATCCAAAAGGTAAAACCCTAACTTATTAATCCATTAACACATTACAACTCTTGCATGGAAGGGATGGAAGGACCAAGATCACATTCTTATGGTTCCTAATAGCTCCATAATGGATAAAGTTTCCAACTTTATCCATTATAATGGTCCCAACAAACAAGATCTAGTATTTAAGTCATAAAGGGACCAAAAGTGCATCTTTTTCAACTTAATCCATTAAGTCCAAGTCTCCAACCTTCAGATCTGAATCAATATGATGTTTAGATGGATAAAGTTTCCAAGTTTATCCATAACATGGTCACAAACTTTTGAGATCTAAACTTTATGCACTTAAAGTGACCAAAACTCATAACACCCAAAACTAGCTAGATCTTACAATTTCATCATCAAGATTCAAATGTTATACCTCCAGAAGAAAGATCAATGTGAACAAGGTCTGGATCTACAAGCTCCAATGTAACCAACACTTCTTCAATGAGTTCTTTCTTATCCAAGGTGAACTAAGAACACTCCAAAGCACTTAAAATCACCTTCTTTTTTCTCAAAAGGCTCAAACTAGGGTTAGGGTTTCAAGAGAGGGTGTTAGAGAGCTGGAGGCTGAGAATGGAGTGGGTTTGGGGAAGTTAAGGAGCTTAAATAGGGCTCAAACCACGAAAACAGGGTTTGAGAATTGATCACGTACACCCAACGTACTCTTGGTAGACCTAACGTACTATGTATGCCATAGTACGCCCCACATACTCCCCGTATACCAAACGTACGCGACTAGCCCAAAAATCGCCATAACTTCAAACGATCGTAACTTCTTCGTTCCAACTCCGTTTTCAACATTCTTTATATCCACAGAAAGGTGTTGAAGAGATCTAAAATATTATCTAAATATATTGGGCTAAAAACTTCTTAAACAAAAATGCATATTTCATGCAAGAACCCGGTGTATGACTTTTCCTTTTTTACCCTTCGGCCCAAAACACAATTCAAGGGTTGGATCTCTCAACCATCATTACCTCCTTCCACAAGGTGTAATATTTACCTCCTTCATACCCAAAGATTTTACGCAATCGACTTCCAGCCCACGACCCTGAAATAAGAAATGACGGGAAACAGGATGTTACAATTCTCCCCCACTTGAATTAGATTTCGTCCTCGAAATCAGCACTCACTTCCACTTCATGATGCAACCCCTCACATCAACTAAACTAACTGAAAATCCGCAGGTTTTATTGGATCGAAACCTCCTCGGCCAAACTCCGTCATGCAAATCCCACACATAAGTGCACCATTGCGACGAGAACCAACTGGTCACATACCAAACTACGCCATGCTCCTACTTGGCTCCGACAGCCCTGCTTAGTTATCTACTAACAACAATCAGGCGTAGCCTTAATCCACTAACCGAAAACGGCACTCGGGCCTACCCTCGATCCACTAACCAACAACAACACTCGGGCCTACCCCCAATCCACTTACCAATAACAACACTCAGGCGAACAAAACTTAACCGATCCTACTAGGTCTTCGGGCCGTGACTCAGACCTCCAAGCCCTATGAAACGCCCGATGGTTCCAATGTATTATTTAATTATATAATAATTTATTTATTTGTCTAATTTTGCAAGTTGTGTGGACTTAGTGGTATTGGGCTTTATTGAATGGACTTGCTAAGGTTGTTCGTTGGGCGTAAGCCTGGTGTACGCGGGGCGTAAGTGGGACATTAAGAAACGCGGAGGTATGCATGTACGCTTAGCGTATGAAGAGGTACGTGCAGCGTACGCGGTCAAGACCAAAAACCCTAATTTTTAGAGTTCAATCCCTATATAATGTCATTAAGTCCCATGTGTTAGACTCCTTATCAGCCTCTTTTGTCCAGAAACCCTAAAATCGAACCCTTTATCATCTTGGTGTGTTCTTGACCTTGTGGAGTGCATTTTTGATAGTTTGGTGCCTTGGAAAGAAGAAGAAGTTGGTGAAGGAGAGTTGTTGGAGTTGAGCTTGAAGATCCAGATTATCTTCATCATTTGGCACTCATTTGAGGTATAAAGCTCAGAACTTGCTTTGTTAATGCTTAGATCTACCTTGTCTGAGTTTTTGGGTCTTTTGGTCCCATAGATGAGATCTTGTGGGTTACTGTCATTTCTGGAGCTTAGAGTTCCCACTCTTGGTGTTCATTTGGTCCTTGAGTCATAAAGTTGCCATCTTTGAGGCTTTGAATCATCCATGCATGATTTTGGATTCATTTTATGGAAGTTATGTTTGATATTTTGAGATTTGGTTCATTAGGGGCATGCAAAGCCCCCAAGTTTATGACTTTATGGTTTAAGACACTTCATATGACTTAGATATGTGATTGGAACCCTAGGTCTTATGGATTTTAGTGCTTATTGGGATTATGGCTTAATGAGTGCGTATGTTGGGCGTACAAGCTAGTACACACAGCGTACAAGCCTTGTAGCCTGTACGCTTAGCGTAAAGTTGAGTACGCCCCGCGTACTCAATGGATTTGGGCTTTGCGCCTTTTGGGCCTCGGATGGGCTACTTTCTTGGACTTTGTATTTTGGGCCTTAGTGGGCCATATGGAATCGAACCTTTGGGCTATGGAAGCATTATTGGGCCTTAGGTTAAAGCCCATGTGAAGGGATTGGGCCCAATTAGAAATTGGGCCATATGTTGGGCCTTGTTGGATTGTTTAACTTTTGGGCCATTGGATTGTGATTTAGGGTTTCGTTCTGAGACCAAGTTATGTTAGGGGTAAAATAGTCTTTTTACCCCAAGTAGGAATTTTTTGTTATGATGTAGATCCCAAATGTTAATTAGCTTTTGTTTGGTAATTAATAGCTCGGGGAGCTGTAGGACCAGCATTCAGGGATCATTCGTTTCATTCAGCTTTTCGAGGTGAGTTTTCCTCACCGGGTTTAGCAAGTCTAAGGCACCAAGGCCGACCCTTGTTGATTATGTTGATATACTTGTTTTTTGTGTGATACTTGTATGTGATTGTATATGTATGCTTATTGGGCGGGGCATGTATTGCGAGTGTGGGAGGGGCCCGTATCTCATTGGGCGGGGCCCGTTATGCGAGTGTGGGCGGGGCCCATATCTCATTGGACGGGGCCCGTTATGCGAGTGTGGGTGGGGCCAATATCTCATTGGGCGGGGCCCGTTATGCGAGTGTGTGCGGGGCCCGTTATGTGATATGTATGGTATGTGGTATCTTGAGGAACTCACTAAGCTTTGTGCTTACGGTTTTTAGTTTATGTTAGGTACTTCTGGTTCTAAGGGGAAGAGATCGGGATGACTGCATCGCACACATCATAAAGATTTTGTTTGTGGGACATACTCTGATTGTCTTGATGTTTTACACTTCTATTTGTTTGGGATGTATAAACAATGTTTGGAATATTGTTTTACTTTAATCAAAAACGAAATTTTTGGGACCATATTTTTGGGTGCTACACTCTAATCAAACAAGAACAGACAATGAAGCCCTCATCACATCCCTCAAACTGGGCTCCTAACACGCTAGAGTCTAAAGCACAAGCACGCCTACATATGATGCCACAACTAAAACTAATACGGCTTGAAGGGAAATCGAACAGCTGACGATGATCTTGACGCGAAACTGAAAGATTCAGCAGCTGCGTGGAAGTCTTGAACATGGAGAAATCTGACTGTGAACCGAACCTTGGCACAAGGTCTTCCTGCTATGAGGTTCCACTCTCCCCCACTTGAATTATACTGGAATTTGACAACTTCACAGTCCTTTGGTCCCCTACTACTTGATCCCAACCGTTGATATCCACATACACATGAGAATTTAAACCCTCACAAGATTAACAAATTCCATCATTCATACAATTGAGGAAAAGATAATTAATCCATTCATAATAATAATTCATTTAAAACAGAGCGAACAAGGAAATTTCATTCAATTGATCATCCAAGGTTACAACCGAACTTCCAAACATAAACAAGAATTACAGATAAATACCAATACTACATCAATTATTAAATATAAGAACTGCTAACTCAAATCTCGGTCCCCAAGACTCCGACCGTCCCAAGACGATTGTCGGGAAATTGCCAAGATAGGGGTGAGGGATCCAACACCTTACCGAAAACGAGAAAAGGACAAAGAGCTCTAATGTGGCCTTCCTGGCCTCAATGGAAACAAACTCGCACACTTCGACTACAATCTCTACCAAAATGGCCCTCCTCGCCACACCTGTTACATACAAAAGATTTCCACCTCCCTTCAGTTGATCTCGAACTCCGGCCGACGGACTAGAACTGCTTTGTTGTAGGCTGGGACTGAATCAGAGCCTGACGCTACTCCCTTTCCTGGGTATCTACCTCAATCTCTTGCATCCTCACGACATCCTAAAGCTCATCGAGGGTCCTGTATTTCTATGTAGACACAATCGACTGAATATCCGTCTTGATCTTACTCAAGTACCGAGTCATCTGAGCCTGCTCAGAGGCAGCAAACTCAGGGAAGAAGAGAGCCCTCTTCGTAAACATCTTGGTGATCTTCGTCACCATCTCAGTAGTCTGTCTCAAATCTAAATACTCATGATCCAACCTCTCCCTCTCCACCAAGGGAACATACCTCTCATGGAATAACTCCGAGAACTGCTCCCAGTTAACAGTAGCTCTCTTCTCATAAGTGTAAGCACTAGTCACCAATCCCCACCAATCCTTCGCCCCCAACCTGAGAAGGTTCATGGCGCACTTGACCTTCTGTTCAGTAGGGTAAGAGCATGTGAAGAAACAACCTTCCACATCAGACACATCTTATCGCTATAATCGGGTCCCCGACCCCATCAAACTTCGGTGGCTTCGTATTGTCGAAGTCCCGGTACTGAAACATTTCTCCCATTGAATCCCTGGCGTAGAAACCGTCACGGTGGCTGCAACAACAATAACATCCAAAAGAGCAGCGTACCAATCGTCAAAAAGAACAATCATGGTGTTCTTGATAGACCCAAACATCTCCGACATAGACCTCCGAACAGCAGAACCACCTCATTGGCGATGATCTCCTGAATCTGATCATCAGTCAAACCTGGTCTATCCTGTCCACTCGCTCTAGACCCGAAACCAAATCCTCTCGTAAACGTCGTACTGAAAATAACCCGGAATATATCAGAATGACATGTTACACATTGATACAATCACTAGACTAGACTCGATTCCTCGAGCTTTGTGACTTCCATGCGACGCGTACGGGTCCTGTGCTTTCAGTAGTACGGCCCCATACTACCTTCCACACCTACCCGTATTTGTCTCAAGGATTATCACAACCGCCCAACACAAATACCACAACTTGGATACACATACATCCTATCCTCACTCTCTCATGAGTGGCTAAACACTCTGCATTTGTATGGCTACTCACACATATACTCACCCATGAAACTTCCACCAACCCTGCAACACTCGTGTATGATAATCATACGTAACACTAGATCCTATACACAGTTGAATACTTGATTCTACCCTAAGCCCACAACCAAACAAGGAACAGGAAATAGGACAAAACCAAACATTCTCGGGCTATAAAATCTTAGTTATGTATGACTATGATGCATACACTAAGCAACTACAGTAATGATGTCAATTTCATACAAGAGGTACTCCTAGGCTATCAGGTATCATACATCAGGCAATTCTATCATGCAATTCCTGAAGATCCCTAGCCTATCATTATCATGTTGTTCTATCATAAACATCATATCAACAAAATCAAGAACTCAACGCATATAACAAGTATAGGTACTTTGGGAACCACTCTCTTGTTCAGGCTCTGGCTGACTGTACACATTGTATCTTTCTGTAAAACCAAATTTAGATCAAGGTCCACGTTCCTGATCCCAAGCCAACAATCAAACAAGAACATGACAAGATACCAATCCCATGTCCTTAATCCAACCCTTTTATTATAAATTAATTATGAAAAACCTTTTGCAAAAACTCTCAGATCCTAGTTTGAGACTGGATTCACACAAGTGTTCCTCCAATTCGCTCAAACCAGGGCTCTGATACCAACTTGTAACGTCTCATTTTCACAACAAAAGTTTCATTGTATTTAAGTAAATCTTCCTAATTATAACTCCGTTATAGAGAAAACCATTTATTCCAAATACATTTATTGAAAATCAGAATATCATTAAAGCACGTGTCTTCATTGCTGTTGATGAATGTGTACATTCACACCTTCGCCTTCCCATGATGACCGGTGATACCTGAAACAATAAACAACTGGCTAAGCACAAAGCTTAGTGAGTGTCCCCCGAAATCCCCCATACGATAAACATATAAGAATGCATAACGGCCACTCTTCGGGCCTTCGGCCTGATTGGACCGCCTCACAGGCCTTCAGTCTATCCGGGCTGGAATACCAGGGTTTGTTGGCCTACCACCTCAACCCAAGCGCTCCTTCTGAGTCTCCGTGCATTCGGCTTACATCCGACCCGCACCGGGTATCTTGGCCTACAACACAAAGCAGAAACACCTCAACCCACCATTACCATATGTCGACATATAAACAATCAAGGATCAAGTAGGCATATAATAAAGACAAACATCAATCATACAGCTCACTAACGCCTACTAGTCCTCTCAAAGCATACAGTCCTGCTACCAACTAACCTCCATAGAATACATAACCATAAGTAACCAGAGGTGAGATAGCTACCCGAAAAGATGATCCAACTCTAGAGACACAACCAAACAAGGAACATGCAAGAAAGCGTAGATCAAGATTTCTCAGGCTATCCTACATGACCACAGACAGTCCCTAGGACACTCCACCAGATGATAACCAGCAAGTACAGATAACATACAGTTCTATAGATCCTTACAGTAATGCAACATACTCGATACCATGATACAGATATAACAGATCACTATAGCATAGCAGCATACTCGATACTAGGATATAGATATAACAGATCACTACATCATATCAGCATACTAAATATCAACAATCCAAGGAATGCATGACCGTATATAATCAGAGGTGAGATATACACCCGGACAGGTGATCCTACTCTAGAACCACAACCAAACAAGGAACATGTAAAGGAGCCTAGATCAAGAGTCCTCAGTCTATCCTACATGACTATATACAGTCCCTAAGGCATCCCTCTACTAACCGATAACCAAAACTAGTGGGACGACATTGGTGCCTTCGACCCATGGGTATAGTGAGGCGAAACTCACCTGAAATGAAGAAACCCGAGAACACTGTGATATGGTCCCTGCTACACTGCTTTCTCCAGCGGATCCACTAACATCTGAACCATATAAAATCTTAATCACTAATCAAAACCCCCAAGTTTGACCTAAAGTCAAACTTGGTCAGAAATTCAACGGTCAACAGAGTCAACAAAAGTCAATATCCAAGGCTGGTTGAGTACGCCCCGCATACATGGGATGTCTTAGTACGCCCAACGTACGAAAATTATGCCCAACCTACTCGAGTTGGTTCCATCATTTCCATTAAGCACTTAATCCTTTAAGGACTTTTCACCCAAACTCAGATATAGCCTCAAAACATTGTCTTAAGTTATAAAGTTTCCACCTTTATGACTTTCCATGGATAGGGAAGGTCCAAAAGCTAAAACCCTAACTTATTAATCCATTAAGACATTACAATTCTTGCATGGAAGGGATAGGAGGACCAATGTCACATTCTTATGGTTCATAATAGCTCCATAATGGATAAAGTTTCCAACTTTATCCATTAGAATGGTCCCAACAAACAGGATCTTGTCTTTAAGTCATAAAGGGACCAAAAGTGCATCTTTTTCAACTTAATCCATTAAGTCCAAGTCTCCAAACTTTAGATCTGAATCAATAGATGTTTAGATGGATAAAGTTTCCAACTTTATCCATAACAAGGTGACAAACTTTCAAGATCTAAACTTTATGCACTTAAACTGACCAAAATCTCGTAACACCCAAAACTAGCTAGATCTAACAATTTCATCATCAAGATTCAAACTTTATACCTCCAGAATAAAGATCAAGGTAAACAAGGTCTGGATCTACAAGCTCCAATACAACCAATGCTTCTTCAATGAGTTCCTTCTTCACCAAGGTGCACCAAGAACACTCAAAAGCACTTAAAACACCTTCTTTTTGCTCACAAGGCTCAAACTAGGGTTAGGGTTTCAAGAGAGGGTGTTGGAGAGGTGGAGGGTAAGAATGGAGTGGGTTTTGTTGGATTTGGTGTCTAAGCCCATAGCTATAACTGGGATGTACTTGACTCGGTTGTAGCATGGTCCTTTTGGGTTGCCTTCACCAGTGCAATTTGATAGGATGAACTTTTGCGAATAAGGTTATTTATGATTTACTAATATATTACAAGTATAATATATTAATATGAAATCATATTATTTAATTAGTATTGATCAATAATTAATTTGGAATTAATTTTGTGATCAAAAGAGACTAATTAAATATATGGGGATTGATTATGTAAATCAATCATTCTTATAATGTGGGCCAATGATCCATGGTTATGTAGGATGGGCTAAACCAATGAGATAATCCATGGAGGTTTAACCCATGGAGCATAAGAATGTGAAAAGCCATGGAGCATTAGGGTTTACAAAGTGTAACCCTAGCATTTGCCACACTATAAATAAACCCCCTAGAGCCAAAATCGGTTGCCATATACATTCCAAGAGAGTGAAATTGATTTTGTGCAAGTAACTTATTCTCTCAAGCCTCCCTTTGCATATTGGTGTTTGTGAACCATTAGAGGCATCACACTTGGGGTTCTCAAGCTTTCAAAGGTCAAGAATTACAAGTCCTTCTAAGAGGTAAGTCATCTAACTAGTTGTATTGTTCATTTGAGAATGTGTATGCTAGTTAGGAGAATGCTTTGGAAAAATTAAAAATGCATGTATAATTAGAGAAAACATAGATCCAAAGCATTTAGGGTTGCATATACACCATAGGAGTGTTATAGTGCTCAAAACCCAACAGTGGTATCAGAGCCTAGAATTATTTTCTCTTATACTTGATGCTTGTTATTTTTCAAAGTTGAAAAAAAATCGATTTTCTGCATATGACAGATGAACTCGCCGAGTCGACTGGCTGACTCGACGAGTCCACTCAGTAACAGAGCAACTCGGTGAGTTAGTTCATACACTCGGCGAGTCCATTGCCCTGTGTGCTGAATTTCGAGTTTTCTTGGCCTGGATTGGATTCGGAACACTACCACAAACTGTTTTTGATCATTAAAATGTTTTCTCTTATTTGGTAGTGCTGGTACTCATCCAACCACAAGATAATTGTCAAAGTTTTGAGAAAACTGTTGTTTTATGTGATAAACAAAGTTGCTTGTAAATTTTTGACTTAGAATTATCTTGTTTATGAGTTTAGTTAGATCAATCATGAATTATGTGATATTTTAGTTGTTAGAAAATTGATCTAAATGAATTTTAATGACCTCCATAACTTGTCCTCAAGTTATGGAAAATGAAAGGTCTCATCTTTAAAATTGCATTAAACTCATAACTTATGAATACCAAGAGTTTTGACAAGTTTCAAAACTCGCCCTCAAGTTTTGGAATTACACTTTGCATAACGTGTCCACTCTCACCTACCGCTTCCTTGACTGGTGGACGGTCGTTAGCCGAACGGGTAGGATATGATATTAATTCTCGTTAAAACTATAGTGATAAAGATAAAGTAACTAAACTTTTATTAAATTCCCAATCTTAGTTACTTTAGGAAAAATGTGAAAATGGTGGTAATCCATGAAATTACACTTTGCACCTTGTTAAGTCTTTAGTGGAGCGTGTGTGGTTAACCGACACACTAATTTGGGACTGAAAATGTGTGGCAAAGGGTAACTCGATGTTAATCATAGATCAATGGAGCGTGTGTGGTTAACCGGCACATTGATTAGGTGATTTGTAACATTGGGTAATATTTGCATGGTTATTCACACCTTGTCTGTGATCCTTGGCATCCCAGTCAGAAACATGAAGCGCACAATCGAGATTTAAACATGTCATTGAAAATTTCAATGAATCTCAATGGATCTAGGAATTTCAATCCAATTAAAACTTAATAATCTATTTCGTTTTTCATGGTGGAAATTGGTAAATCGTCATTTTCCTACCTTTAAATATTTTACAATTGGATTACGGCATCCCTTTTCGCAATTGTAGAATATTGTGTTGGGTCCTAGCCTTAATATTTCATTTGGGTGTAATATTAAGGATTATCATCTAATCTAAACTTTGTTCTTCTTCTTTTTCAGATGTCTATCCCAAATAATGCTTCCAACTCAATCCCTTCGGGCTCTTTCTCCCTCATGAACCTATGTGGGAGGGTCATTTTCGATGACTCAAACTTCAATTACTGGATTCGAAACATCCGAATGGCTATTCGCTATGAGGACAAAGAATATGTCCTAGATAAAGAGCTTAAATAGATTGATGTCACCACTTCTACTCCAGAACAAATTGCTGAACATACTACTCATGAGAGGGATGCGACAAAGGTGTCGTGTCTAATGATTGCTACCATGACTGTTGAGCTGCAGAAGTCCTATAAGGACTACTATCCTTTTGAAATGTATCAAGATTTGATGGAAAGATACCATCAAATTGCTCGGCAGGAGAGGTATGAGATCATTTCCGCCATGATCACAACCAAAATGAAGGATGGTGAGCCCATCACGGCCCACTTGCAAAAGATGCAGAGATTTGTGGACCGCTTACTTAAATTGAATGTCAATTTTGATGAAGAGTTGGCCATAGATATTATTTTACACTCTTTACCTTCTTGTTATAATCAGTTTCGTATGACCTATCATATGAACAAGGAGGAGGACACTCTTAGCAAGCTTCAATGCCTTCTAAGAACTGCAGAAAGCAACTTGAAAGGCAAGTTGGTTGTGTCTACTCCTACTACTACTTATGCCCCTGTTCTGGCAATTAGATATGGGAAGGGAAAGAAGAGGAAGGCTCCCTCCAAGAGCCGCAAGGGAAAGTCTCTTGATGGATCCTCTTCTAGTGGGACCAAAGCTGGTTCTGCTAATCCTTCTTCCAATCCAAAGGATGCAGAGTGCTTCCACTGTTACGAAAAAGGGCACTGGAAACGAAGTTGCCCCAAGTACTCGCAAGATATAAATGATGGTCAGATTAAGCCCTCCTTTGCAGGTATTTACACTATTCAATATAATTACTCATCACATGTTAATTCTTGGGTCCTTGATACAGGTTGTGGTATTCACATTTTTTTTTGATTTGCAGGGACTAAAAAGAAGTAGGGATGTGGAGCACGGGAAGATAAACTTAATCATGGGAAATAGGAAAGTGTCGCCTGTGACCAAGATTGGAGTTTATTCTTTATTGCTTAGTAATGGTTTAAATTTAAATTTGAATAATTGTTGTTACTCGGCCGATATGGCGAGAAATATTATTTCCTTTCACAGTTTGTATAAACAAGGTTTTACTTTTTCTTTTAATAATGAAAATGGTGGTATTTATGCTTATTGTAATGGTGTTTTTTATTTTGAAGCATTACCTTACAATGGTATATATGAAACTGTGATGGTTGTAGATAACTTAGGAAATAATGTGTTAAATATTTATTCGTTGAATGATTTGGACAAGGCATGCTTGTGGCATTGTCGTCTTGGACATGTCAACAAGAAGCGCATAGCCCAAATCCAAAAGTATGGAGTCTTGGAGTCATTCGACTTAAATTCGGATGACACTTGCGAATCTTGTTTACTTGGAAAGATGACCAAGTCACCCTTCACTGGTACTTGTGAAATAGGTGATGGTCTATTGGATCTCATACACACTGATGTGTGTGGACCATTCAGAACCGCCACAAGGGATACTAACCGCTTCTATGTGACTTTCACTAATGATTACCGTAGGTATGGCTATATCTACTTAATCATGCATAAGTTGGAAACTTTTGAAAAGTTCAAGGAGTTTAAGCAAGAAGTGGAGAATCAATTGGGCAGGAAAATAAATATGCTACGATCCGATCGAGGAGGAGAGTATCTTAGTATTGAGTTCCTAGACTATCTTAAGGAATGTGGAATTGTTTCACAGTTGACGCCACCTAGGACACCACAGCTTAATGGTGTGGCTGAGAGGCGCAATGAACCTTACTATACATGGTTCGTTCCATGATAAGTCGAGCTTCGTTACCTATCTCATTTTGGGGGTATGCCTTAGAGACTGCCACCCATATCCTTAATCTAGTCCCTACCAAAAAGGTTTCCAAAACACCTCACGAGATGTGGACAGGGAAGGTTCCCTCGTTACACCACATCAAAATTTGGGGTTTCGAGGATTTCGTGAGACGCGAGACTCATGACAAGCTCGAACCTCGGAGTGAGCAATGTATTTTCATCGGCTACCCACAGAAATCCTTTGGATATCTCTTCTACAGACCGAGTGACAATGTTGTCTTCGTTGCAAGGAGAGGAGTATTTCGAGAGAGAGAACTCATAGGCCAAGGAAACAGTGGGAGGCAAATTGACCATGAAGAGATTCAAGAGTCAAGCGGTGAAGGAGCCTCAAACACTAGCAATCAACCTGAGGAGGAAACTCCTGTTGAACCAAATGACCAGTCCGTACCTCTGATACGTTCCAGTAGAGTTAGTGTTCCACCTGTGTTATATGGTTTTCATATAACATCTGAATGTGATACATTTATCAGTGATAGCACATTGGTAAATCTGGATGAACCTAAAAACTACAAGGAAGCCATGGCAGGCCCCGAGTCTGCAAAATGGAAAGAGGCTATGGACAGCGAGATTCAGTCCATGTATGACAATCAAGTTTGGAACTTGGTTGACAATGTACTGAGTCATAAGACAGTCGGATGCAAATGGATCTTCAAGAAGAAGACCGACATGGATGGGAAAGTACACACATATAAGGCGCGACTGGTTGCGAAGGGCTTTACTCAAACTCATGGAGTTAACTATGATGAGACCTTCTCACCAATAGCGAAGATTAAATCTATAAGGGTTATGTTGGCCATAGCTGCATTTCATGATTATGAAATATGGCAAATGGATGTCAAAACCGCTTTCCTTAATGGAAAGTTGGCTGAAGATGTTTACATAAGTCAGCCAGAGGGTTTTTGTCAATGCAAAGTACCCTAATAAAGTGTGTAAACTTGAGAAATCCATTTATGGATTGAAACAAGCATCTCGCAGATGGAATCTTTATTTTGATGAGAAAGTCAAAGTGTTTGGATTTTTCGAGAAGCAAGGATGAGTCCTGTGTATATATCAAAGCTAGTGGGAGTATAGTGAGCTTTCTGGTATTGTATGTAGATGACATACTGCTCGTAGGAAACAACATCCCAACCTTGCAGGAGGTTAAGTCCTGGCTTGGGAAGTGTTTCGCTATGAAGGACCTCGGAGAAGCTGCTTATATTCTGGGGATAAGGATATTGAGAAAAAGGAGTAAAAGACTAATAGGACTTAGGCAAACTACCTACTTGGACAAGGTGTTGAAATGTTTCAGCATGGAGGAGTCCAAGAAAGGTGATTTACCTATCCTAAGCAATACCAAACTGAGTAAGAGTCAGGTTCTGAGTACAGAGGCTGAGATAGCAGAGATGAGTCATATACCATATGCATCCGTAGTTGGTTCGATCATGTATGCTATGACTTGTATTCGCCCTGATGTGGCCTTTGCTTTGAGCATGGTCAGCAGATATAAAGGGAATCCTGGTAAAGCTCATTGGACTGCAGTTAAGAACATTCTTAAGTGCCTGCGGACGACTAAGGACTTGATGCTTACCCTCGGTGGGAGTGATGACTTGAGAGTGGTGGGGTATAGTGACGCCAGCTTTCAGACGGACAGGATAATTTCTGCTCTCAGTCGGGCTGCGTGTTTACCCTGAATGGAGGAGCAGTAACATGGAAAAGTTCCAAGCAGGAGACTGTAGCTGATTCAACGTGTGAATCAGAGTACATAGTATTAAGCGAAGTGGCGAAGGAGGTGATATGGTTGAAAATAGGAGACCTTGGAGTCATTCCATCCATAAAGGAGCCTGTGGAAATTTTCTGCGATAATGAAGGGGCGGTTGCCTTAACCAAGGAACCGAGAGATCATGGTAGATCCAGGCATATCGACAGAAAGTACTACTTCATAAGACATCAAGTAGAATAAGGACACCTCGTGGTGAGGAGGATATCGTCATAAGACAACCCAACAGATCTCCTTACAAAGGGACTGACTAGGGTTAAGCACTTGCAGCATGCGAGGGGTATTGGGCTAACAGACGATATTAGTTTTAGTAATTAGATAAATCAAACTTGTAATAGCTAAATTGTAATTGACATTTGAGGATTAAATAAAAGGAGTTTTATTTATAAGTTACTGTCTTGTGCCAATTATTTACTATTGTTTCACTTTGCATGTTTTGACTTCCAGAATAATAAGAATTATTCAAACTATCCACAGTCGATCATACGTTGGAAGTAAGTATGAAAGAAGACTATCATGAGTTGTCTTGTAGATTGTCTAAGGAGTTAGACATAGGAAAAGTTTGCTACACCATTCATGAGTGCTCCTGAAATAAGATTTGAGTATTGGATTCAACCCACGCTCACCTAAATTACTTCATGGAATTTGTCACGAGTAATTGTGAGACGATAATATCATATAATCTTCAAAACAAGATATATGAGTTGTTGACTATGAGTTGGTTGTGCATTGATGACATGAAAACGCATCAGTAACTTGATGTTATAAAACGTGTCGTTGTGCATGATTTGATGAGTAGTTAGTACAAGCATATAATGTCGAAGTTTATCTGTTCCTTTTATCCTAAGACGATTAAAAGTGATATCTTGGGCCCCTCGATGATTCTGTTATGACTATGTGTCAGGCCCGATCAGAACTAAATTGATGTGTTCAGTTATGTTCTATGTCAGACGAATCGGAAATCGGGAAACATATTGCAGGACAATAAGTATGACTATGTTCCATTTATTTGTCCGCATAGATATCTTGAGAACAGAGGAGTATATGATCCCTTATCTGAAGGACACATCACTGACTAGGTCAGAGTTCGAAAGTGGCTTTTGAAAGCTTACGATTGTTAAGTCGGATCCTAAAGTCGCATTGGCAGCTATAGTTATTAGACTTATCCAAGTGGGAGACTGTTGGATTTGGTGTCTAAGCTCATAACTATAACTGGGATGTATTTGACTCAATTGTAGCATGGTCCTTTTGGGTTGCCTTCACCAGTGCAATTTGATAGGATGAACTTTTGAGAATAAGGTTATTTATGATTTATTAATATATTACAAGTATAATATATTAATATGAAATCATATTATTTAATTAGTATTGATCAATAATTAATTTGGAATTAATTTTGTGATCAAAAGAGACTAATTAAATATGTGAGGATTGATTATGTAAATCAATCATTCTTATAATGTGGGCCAATGATCCATGGTAATGTAGGATGGGATAAACCAATGAGATAATCCACGGAGGTTTAACCCATGGAGCATAAGAATGTGAAAAGTCATGGAGAATTAGGGTTTACAAAGTGTAACCCTAGCATTTGCCACACTATAAATAAACCCCCTAGAGCCAAAAATCGGTTGCCACATACATTCCAAGGGAGTGAAATTGATTTTTTGCAAGTAACTTATTCTCTCAAGCCTCCTTTTGCATATTGGTGTTTGTGAACCATTAGAGGCATCACACTTGGGGTGCTCAAGCTTTCAAAGGTCAAGAACTACAAGTCCTTCTAAGAGGTAAGTCATCTAACTAGTTGTATTGTTCATTTGACAATTTGTATGCTAGTTAGGAGAATGCTTTGGAAAAATTAAAAATGCATGTATAATTAGAGAAAACATAGATCCAAAGCATTTAGGGTTGCATGTGCACCATAGGAGTGTTATAGTTCTCAAACCCAACAGTTTTGGGGAAGTTAAGGAGCTTAAATAGGGCTCAAAGCACGAAAATAGGGTTTGGGCACTGCTTGTGTACGTCCAACGTACTCCTAGAACGCCCAGCATACTAGGGTCGCCCTAGTATGCCCAGTGTACGCGACTAGCCCAAAAATCGTCATAACTTCAAACGGTCGTAACTTCTTCGTTCCAACTCCGTTTTCAACGTTCTTTATATCTACAGAAAGGTGTTGAAGGGCTCAAAAATATTATCAAAATATATTGGGCTAAAAAATTCTCGAACAAAAACCCATATTTCATGCATGAACTCGGCCTAAGACTTTTCCTTTTTACCCTTCGGCCCAAAACACAGTTCAAGAGTTAGATCTTTCAACCATCATTACCTCCTTCCACAAGGTCCAATATTTACCTCCTTAAGGCCCAAGTATTTTACACAATCGACTTCCAGCCCACGGCCCTGAAATAAGAAATGATGGGAAATAGGATGTTACACCAATAGTGACGATGATAAAGATGCTTATCCTGATTAGAATGATGCATTTGTATAGGAACCAATAAGTCAAGATGAAAAGGTGGAGGAATGTGAAATTAAACAAAATGTTTAAGATCCTATAAGTCAAGTTGAAAAGGTGGAAGAGGATAAAAATAATCAAAATATTGGTTTCTCTCTGCCTACTGGTGTGGTTCTTCAAACAAAACATCTAGTTGATGGGGTGATTGAAGACCTCTCGGCGAAGGAGGGACCAGTTCTTGCCAATCCCAGATGGGGAAATCGATTAGATAGAGATGATTTTGTTTTTCCAAAAATCTCTCATGAGAAGGACCCCCTAGATCAAAGTAAAAGTAAGTAGTTATGGTTGGATAACCATGTTGCCAATTCGTGTACTCCTTCAAAGTCACCTGGATTCAAATGGAAGCAATTCTTTGATAAACCTTCATGGAGTTCATATGTGAAAAAAACCAGTGGTATGTCTAGCTTCACAAATACTTGTGGTTCAATTATTGATAATTTTATTGATCATATAGAAATGGGGAGTGTTTTAGGTTATGATGTCTCTGGAAGTAAAGCCGATTTAATTATATATTTTGAAAGTGTTGGTGTGAACGAAGATAATTAATGTATATTATATCTTATAATTCATGTAGCTTAGAGACGGAAAATGCCGGGTTATCTCTCGGTTATACTCAAAGTATCAGGTTAATTTTTTGGGTTTACAGGAAACACATCTTACTCGCACAAATTTGTTGAAAGTTAAAGGTGTTTGGGGAAATTATCACTTCGACTTTGCCTCTAGCTCCATGCAAGTTCGATCAGGTGGCTTACTATCTATATGGGACCCTGCTGTTTTTTTAAAAACACAAGTTATTTGCAGGAAAAATAAGCTTATTGTTTAGGGTGATGGGATCTCGCTTAATCTTAACTGCTATTTGATCAATATATATATATATATATATATATATATATATATATATATATATATATATATATATATATATATATATATATATATATATATATATATATATATATATATATATCTTTGGAAAAAGGATTTGTGGGATAATGTTCTTGAATTTATGCATCGTAACCCGGATTATTATATAGTCTTTGGCGGTTTTAATGTCGTGCGTTGTGCTTCAGAAAGGTTGGGGTCAATTTTTTTTCAAGTTCCAGCTGATGACTTCAATCAAGTTATCGACGATGGCAGGTTGTGGGATGTTCCCTTAGGAGGTCACTTGTTTACTCGGCTTAGCACTAATGGAGGAAAGTTAAGCAAACTTGAAAAAATTCTAATTTTACATGATCTGATGGTGTGTGTTCCTAACTTGAAAGCCTTGGCTCTTGATAGAATTATCTCAGATCACAGACCTATAGTTCTTAAGTATTTTTTTCGAAGACTTTGGGTCGGTCCCCTTCAAATTTAATAACTCTTGGATGAATATCACCAGTTTCGATGAAGTCATCAAAGAAGGTTTGCTTGTGGCTCAAAATTGCTTGGGGTCTAATAAACTAATTGTTTTTAAAGATAAAATGAAGATGATGAAAAATAAAATCAAGGAGTGGGTTAAAATTCATAATTCCAAAAAGGAGATGAAAAAAACTTCCCTTATCTATGGTATTGAGCAAAATGGGAGCGCTAAGGAGTTGGTGTAGCTCCGCCTAATGTGCTTCTTGATCACGTGTCTATGCTCAAAGAATTACGTGCTATAGAAAAATCTAAAACAACTGATGCAGTTCAAAAGGCTAAGGTTAAATGGGGTGTTGAAGCGGACAAAAACACTCATTTCTTTCATGGTCTTGTTAACATGAAATGATGTCAACACTCTATTCAAGGTATTAAAATGAAGGTACTTGGATCACCAAAACAACTACAATTAAGCAAACCTTTTTCCAATTCTTTTTCGAAAAATTCAAAAAGATTAATAATACTCATAGTAATCGGTTTAGAGCTCTTTCTCTGATCAAGTCTCTTTCCTTGAGGCCTCAGTTTCAGAATATGAGGTGAGAAAGGCGGTTTAGGCTTGCGGTTCTGATAAATCTTCGGGCCTTGATCGACTCACTTTTTCTTTCTACAAAAAATATTGGGATTTAATTAAAACGAGGGTTATGGATTTTATCTCCGAATTTTTTGTTACGGGTAAAATTCCTTTTGGTTGCAACTCATCTTTCATAAATTTAATTCCTAAAGTCGGTAGTCCTGTTCTTGCTTCGGAATTTCGACCTATAAGCCTTATAGGTGCTCAGTATAAAATTGTTGCTAAAATCTTAGCTAATTGGTTATCTCGTGTTATCGGCTCTATTATGAGTAATGAGCAGTCGAATTTTGTTAAAGGTCGTCAAATACTTGATGACCCTCTCATGGTCAACGATACTATTGACTGGTATAAAAAGCGTAAAAAGAAACTAATGGTGTTCAAAGTTGATTTTGAAAAGGCTTTTGACTCTGTTTGCTGGGAATTCCTTGATCGTGTGATGTCTTTCATGGGGTTTGGGAAAAAATGGCTTTCTTGGATTCGTGGTTTTCTTTATTCTGCAAAGGCTTCTGTCTTAGTTAATGGTAGCCTACTATTGAGTTTTCTCTTCATAGAGGTTTACGTCAAGGTGACCTTCTCTCCCCCCTTCATCTTCATTCTTGTGATGGAGGCTTTGCATGTTGCAGTTGAAGATGCCATTGCAGCAGGCTTCTTTAAAGGAGCTAAAGCTCATTCCATGAAGATTTCACATATGTTGTTTGCAGATGATGTTTTGTTTCTTGGCAAGTGGTCTCATGGTAATATTCTTAAACTTGCCTAACCTCTTAATTGTGTTCATGATGTTTTTAGGTTGAAAATTAATCTACACAAATCTAGCCTCTTTGGAGTTGGAGTCGATTTTTTCGAGGTTCAATGGTTGGCTACTATAACAGGGTGTAAACCAGAAAACCTTCCTTTTCCTTATTTGGGTCTCCCAGTTGGTTCTAACATGGCTCATCTTCATGGGTGGCAACCGATTATTGATAAATTCAAGAAAACGTTGACGAAATGGAAGGGTAGCATGTTTTCGATTGGGGTAGATCAGTCTTGGTATCCTCTGTTTTTGGATCTCTCAGTACCTATTTCCTTTACCTATATCTAATGCATGTTCAAATTAAAAAAAGCTTGAATTTCTTTGGGCTAACTTCTTTTAGGGAAGTGATAGTAATTCTTCAAAGATGCCATGGGTATCTTGGAATCAAATTTTGGCTTCTAAGAAGAAATGTGGCCTTGGTATTGGTAGTCTTATAGCTCTTAATTACGCTTTATTGCAAAAATGGAGGTGGAGATTAGTTAACGATAAAGGCTCTCTTTGGGTAAAAGTGATTTATGAACTTTATGGAAATATTGATACTTTCTCTTTTCTTCGGATTCGTGGAAATGGAGTATGGCCGAGGATAATTGGCTAAATTAAAACAATGCATGAGAAAGGTATAATTCCTAATTATTGTCTAAGAAGAAAGGTGAATAATGGGCGTTATACAAAATTTTGGAGTGATGTTTGGATTGGCGGCACCTCCTTAAAGAATAGATTTTCTCGTCTTTTCCTACTTGAAGAATATATAAATTGCAAGGTTAGTAACAAGTGGAGAGATGGTTGGATTTGGTCTTGGACCAATGATTTGCATGTTGGAATTACCCAAAGGCAGCTTGATGAGTTGTTGATCTTATTAGCCGAGATTAACCTTACGAATGATCCCGATGAATGGATTTGGAATTTGGAGGGTTATGACTCTTTTTGGTCAAGGATGTGAGGCGCTTTATTGATTCAGTTACTCTCCCTGATGGTGTTATTGCTACCATGTGGAATCAATTTACCCAAAGAAAGTTAACATTCTTTGTTGGCGGGTGTTTTTGGATCGTTTACCCACTAGATGGAACTTAAGTCGGAAGGGAGTTGAAGTTAACTCTTTGATGTGTCCATTTTGCTCGAATTCCCCTGAAAAGATTGACCATATCCTTTGGTCATGTATGCTCTCGGATTCTTTATGGGACTGAGTCTTTAAATGGGAATACCTAGTGCCTCCAGAGAGAGATAAGATTATAGACATTTTATATGGCTCAATGACTCCAACCTCAACTCGATCAAGAAGATTACTCTTAATGTTATTTTCTGTGTTACTCTTTGGGTCCTGTGGAGCTTTAGGAACGACTCGGTGTTTGCAGAAAAGATTACCCAAAAAGAAACTTTATTTCAGAGCATAGTTTATTTCTCCTTTATGTGATTTTTTAATAGGAACAATAAGGTTAGAGATTTCTAGAGCGATTGGCTCCAAAACCCTCTTCTAGCAATTTCTATGTAAAAAAAATTGCTAGCTACTTGCTAGTCCCCTAATAATAATCTAGTTATTCGAAAAAAATTCTAGTATTTATGGGATGGGGAGATTAAGTTTTTGCCATGCAACAAGATTTTTATTATTATTATATATACAATATAATTTATATAATGGAAAAATATTCATTAAATTATGGTAAATACATGATAATAAAAAAATAATCCATTTAAAAATAAAACATAAGAATTAAAACATAAGAAACAAGAAACATAAAGCCCCTGCTCATGCCCACACACCAACCCCTACTATAACGACCAGAATCTTCTAACATAATATCTAAAGGAAATATCAGAGTTTTATGTACAAATGCGGGATTCTGCTCAAATTAAAACACTTTAAATTCTTAGGTTTAATCACATGTTTACAATAAAATCTGTTACATAAAAGTACAAGGGAAAGAAACCTAATCTAGGTACTACTTGTAACGTCCCAAAAATACTAGTAAAAATTTTCATTTTCAAAACACCAAAAGCAATACAACCATTTGTTTCAAAATCAGTCAATGTATAAAGTGTTCTTAAACATCAGAGTGAATCAACTAAATAGTGCGTAATAAACTCCAGGGGATGTTGTGCAATCAATCCCGACCCTTCCCTTTGGAACCAGAAGTACCTGAAACATTTAAATAACAAAACCATAAGCACAAAGATTAGTGAGTTCCCCAAAATACCACATAACCATATGGGCCCCGCCCATTTAATCCAAACGAGCCTCACCCAGCTCACATATCGGTCCCCACCCATCATACATAACGGGCCCTACCCTATTCATATAACGGACCCCGCCCAAGATACATGCAAGAGTCACAAAGACAACTAGCATTCTACATAGTATAGTGAGAAGACTCACCTCACAAAATGTAGTCGACAACTAACAGGCTCACACGATCGAAAAGTGGATGATACACACCTCCTAATGAATTATAGGGGGTAAAATCTTAGTCTACCTTCTAAAACTAACCATTTGACTAAGAGTCAACCCAAGTCAAAAAAATCAACAGTAAAAGTCAACTCTAGCTGCCTTCCACGTCGTGGCGTCTTGATCATTCAACTTGCTCCCGCTCAAAATCCGCTTACCACGTCATGGCAGACATGCTACCATGCCGTGGAAGAATCCAGATAAAATAATCGTGACCATACCAGTCACTATGTCGTGGCAAGCAAGTCGCCACACCATGGAAACTGTACAGGGGCAACTTAATTGATTAAACTTTTAACTTCTAATCCCAAGAGCTCCAAATCTCAGATCTAAATCTCTACAAGGTTATGATGGTTAAACTTTCCAACTTTATCCATTAAGACACCCCAATAAGTCAAGATCTCTACTCCAAAGTTCTTAATGATCACACCAAGGGCATGGACACCAAAATGATTCATACAATACCTCTTTCCAACCAACAACATGGTCTAGAAGCCAAAATATGCACCCAAAGGCTCTGGAGTACACTCAAACTCCAAGTACAAAACGATTAGGACTAAAAAGCTCATGAAGATGTTGGATCTAAGCTGGAACCAAGCTAACAAACCACAAGATGAGCTTCTCATTCCTTCAAGCTTCACAAAATGGCTTCACACACTCAAAATACACACAAATAGGCTACGATGTGGGTGGGGATCGATTTCATAGGATGTAGGCTACCAAATGAGTCAGCCCTTGAAGATAGTGCCCTTAAATAGGCTACAAACCCAAAGATCTAGAGTTTGCACCAAAATGTCCACCACGTCGTGGCAAGCACGATGCCACATCGTGACACTTCTAGCTTCGCGTTCTTAATCGGACAATTTCCATGTCATGGGGTCTTAGACACCATGTCATGGCCCACCCAATACCTTCACAATTAATAATTAGAATAACTAACTTGCGAAAAATCATTACCTAGAAAATATATGTTACAACTCTCCCCTACATGAATAAGATTTCGTCCTCCAAATCCTCTGCTGTAAATTACTCTCGTTAGTGCTCCATCAACTCGTCCCCGTATTCCTAGGTCTACTCTGCACCCTTTCGGTGCTGCCATTACACCTTCACTAAACCAACCACCTTGTTGCGCAAGGCCTTCGTTATCCTGTCTAGAATCGCAACGAGTATCTCCACATTGAAGGCGCTCATCAACCTGAATGTCATCCAAGGTAACCACTATAGAATCATCAGCCAAACACTTCCTTAGTTGAGAGATAGGAAATGTGCTATGAATCTGACTAAGCTCGATGGGTGGATCCAGTCGATACACAACCTTGCCCACCCAGCTGATGACTCAGAAAGGTCCAATGAATCTGGAGCCTAAATTGCCCCGCTTCCAGAATCGGATGACACCTTTCCAAGGCGAAACCTTCAGAAGCCCAAGATTTCCCACCTGGAACTCAAGGTCAGAATGGCGTCGGTCATTGTAACTCTTCTGCCTGCTCTTCCCAATCCACAACCTGTCCCACACATGCGGAATCAAATCAGTGGTCTTGAGCACCACTTCAGTGCTCCACACCTGTAACGCCCGTGTTTCTAGGCTAGGCATTAATATTGACGTTATATTCTAGGTTAACCTTTGTAACTCATTTTGAAGAAATGAAAAGGAATTATGTGAATATTATGTGTTTTATGCTTAATTATTAGGGTTTAATTAATTAAGAATAAAAATGAGCGTCAAAAATAAAAATTAGATAAAGTTGATATCTATTAAGAAAGTTGTAGTGGGCGTGACAAGGATTACGGATATATAAAGAATACCAAAATCCGAGTTATAACGAAGAAGTTATGACCTGCCGAAGTTTCGCGACAAAACCGGCACGGTGCCGAATGTCGTAAAAAGTGAGTTTTTGATAAACTACTTTTTAGCCTTAGTGATCTAAAAAAAAGTTGTAGTGTTCGTTAAACCGAGAGTATGTATAAAAAGAACGCCCAAATCTGACTTCGTATGAGGAAGTTATGATTTTTCGAAGTTTCAACTTAGCAGTAGACAGCTAAAAACTCGAATTTTAGATCGAGTGATTTTTAGCCGACACGACCTAAACAAGAATCGAAGGTATCGTCAATAGTAGCACAACGGTAAAAATACAGACGAAAACGGACGTCGGATGAAAAAGTTATGAATTTTTAACGGATTTCCTGTCCCGATCTTTTAAAAATAATAATATAAACATTAAAGTCAAAATTAGCCGACGAAGTCTAAATGAAAGTTGTAGAGCGTTTACCTACGCGTGCATATAAATAACGTCAAAAACGGAGCACGTATGCGAAAGTCATGGATTTTAGAAGTTTTGGCGCGAAAATCGAGAAAAAAATGTCAAAACCGAGAAAATTCGCATACGTGGACTTCGGCCACGTCACCCTCTCTCAAATCGTGCCACGTGTCCGTAATTGCTGTGTCATCAGAAGCGTGTCCGAACTGGAGAAGCCATGCGAAGAGGTCCAATAAGAATGCGACGCGTACTCCTTTATCGCGTGTCTGATCCTCGCATGGAGTGCCACGTCCGAAGCCTCGAACCTAGACTCCGGTCCACTAAGAAGCTGCCACCGAGACCCTCGCATGCGCAACCCTCGTGTGAGCCACCTGCGCGCCTTCGCCCTACTGTTGCCGCGTGTCCTCGCTGCTGAATCCTCCTTCTAAGCCGACTTCGGACCTAGCCTATAAATAGAATGCTTGCGAGCCTTCCCAGGTACTTTTGGAAATTTGTCCATTTTTACCCCTTTTTCAATATTTCCTTCATTTTAACATCCCCCAAAGCCCCGATATCGATTATAACACCCAGAATACGCCCCGAAGTGCCCGAGAATTCCGGAAAATTTATCTTTCGGTTTCGAAGCCCAACCTTTGCAGAGCCCGGTTTCTCAATAAAACTCTCGGTTTTATTAGAAACGAACGTTTTAGGAAATGAATTGCTGGCCGATTTTCAGTAAATCAAGTGAGTGTATAGTCACCTTCATCTTACACCTAGATATGAAGTATTTTCTATAAAATATGTGCTATGTGTAAATATATTAATTGTTTAATTGAGGTGACTGTTGAATAGATGTTTTATACAAGTTTTAAACTGTATATGTATTTTTATCTACAAATATGTTGGGTAAAACATGGGTAGATAGTTGATGTGTGATGAAATAAAAATGATGAGAGGCCTCGATGTACACACTTATAAGGCACGACTGGTTGCAAAGGGTTATTCTCAAACTCCGGGAGTTGATTATGATGAGACCTTTTCACCAGTGGCCAAGATTAAGTCTATTAGGGTTCTGTTAGCCATTGCTGCATTTCATGATTATGAAATATGGCAAATGGATGTCAAAACCGCTTTCCTTAATGGAAAGTTGGCTGAAGATGTTTACATGGTTCAGCCAGAGGGTTTTGTCAGTACAGAGTACCCCAGTAGAGTGTGTAAGCTCGAGAAATCCATTTATGGATTAAAACCGGCACCTCGCAGATGGAATCTTTGCTTTGATGAGAAAGTCAAAGAATTTGGCTTTTCAAGGAGTGAAGATGAATCTTGTGTCTATATCAAGGCTAGTGGGAGTATCGTCAGCTTTTTGGTACTGTATATGCATGACATACTACTCATAGGAAATGACATCCCAACCCTGCAGGAAGTAAAGTCCTGGCTTGGGAAGTGTTTTGCTATGAAGGACCTTGGAGAAGCTGCCTATATCCTAGGGATAAGGATTTTGAGAAACAGGAGTAAAAGACTAATTGGACTTAGTCAAAGCACCTATGTGGACAAAGTGTTGAAAAGGTTCAACATGCATAACTCCAAGAAAGGAGAGTTACCCATCCAGAGTAACGCCATATTGAGTAAGACACAAAGCCCTAGTACTGAGGCTGAGATAGCAGAAATGAGTCGAATACCTTATGCTTCAGCTGTAGGATCGATCATGTATGCTATGACGTGTACTCGACCTGATGTAGCCTTTGTTTTGAGCATGGTTAGCAGGTATCAGGGGAACCCTGGCAAGGCACACTGGACTGAGGTAAAGAATATCCTCAAGTACCTACGGAGGACTAAGGACTGGGTCCTTACCCTCGGTGGCAGTGAGGACTTGAGAGTTGTAGGGTACAATGATGCTAGCTTTAAGACTGACAGGGATAATTTCCGCTCTCAGTCGGGATGGGTCTTTACTGTAAACGGAGGGGCAATTACTTGGAAAAGTTCCAAGCAGGAGACAGTGGCTGATTCCACTTGTGAATCAGAGTATATAGCAGCAAGTGAGGCAGCAAAGGAGGCTATATGGCTAAAGAACTTCATCGGAGACCTTGGAGTTGTACCAGCTATAAAGGAGCCAATAGAGATTTTCTGTGACAGCAATAGTGCGGTTGCCTTAGCCAAGGAACCAAGAGATCATGGGAGATCCAGACACATTGACAGAAAATATCACTTCATCAGACATCGAATAGAAGAAGGAATCCTCGTGGCAAAGAGGGTATCATCGGATGAGAACCCAGCAGATCCCCTCACAAAGGGACTGACTCTGGCTAAGCATCTCCAGCATGCTCGGAGCATAGGGCTGAAGGATGATATTAGTTTTAGTAGTTAGATAATCTTGAAATTTGTAAAATGTAACTGACATTTGATGATAAATAAAAGCTGTTATTTATGAGTAAAGTGTTGCTATCTCTTGTCAATCGTTTACTATTATTTCTTTTTGCATGTTTTGACTTCCAGAATAATTATGTTATGGTTTATATCATATTATTCAAACTCTCCATAGTCGGTCATATGTTGGAAGTAGATATGAATCAAGACTGTCATGGGTTGGCTTGTAGAGGTCTAAGATGTTAGACAAAGCGGGGCTACAACACTCATGAGTGCTCATAAGTTCTGAGTATTGGATTCAACCCACGCTCACTTGTATCACTTCATGGAATTTATCTCGAGTGATCGTGAGACGGTAATATCATATAAGTCTTCAAACCTAGAGATATGATTTGTTGCCTATGAGTTCGTTATGCATTGATTGCACGAAAACGCATTGGTAACTCGATGTTATAAACCGTGCTTTTGTGTGTAATTCAACAAGTAGTAGAGCAAACATATGAGTCGAAGTTTATCTGTTCCTTCTAGAATTAGAAGCGATATCTGGGCCCCTCGATGATTTTGTTTTGACCTATGTACCGGGCCCGGTCAGAACTAAATTGATGTGTTCAGTTAAGTTCTATGTCAAACAAATCGGAAATCGGGAAACAAATGCTGGACAATAAGCAAGACCATGTTCCATGTATTTGTCCGGCTGATATCTAGAACAGAGGATTATATGATCACTTATCTAAAATGGCGCTTCATAGTTCAACAGAGTTTTAAGAGCTACGATTGCTGATCGGTTCCTGAAGTCATACTTGCAATTATAGTTATTAGACTTATCCAAGTGGGAGACTGTTGGAGATAGTGTCTAAGTCCATAACTATATTTGGTATGTACTTGACCCGACCCGACATGGTCCATTTGGGTTGCACTTCACCCGAACAATTTACAGATAATCTTTTGAGAATAGTATAAGTTATGATTTATTAATATATTATAAGTTCTAATATATTAATATAAAATCATATTATTTAATTAGTGTTAATCTATAATTAATTTAGAATTAATTTAGAGATCAAAAGTATGACTAATTAAATATGGGCTCTTCTATTTATATAGTGTGGGCTAATGCTTATTTGGAATGGGCTAGGCTTGCATGGAAAGTCCATGGATACTCCATGGAAGTTTAACCCATGGATCTCATGGAAATGAAAAGACATGGGTATTAGGGTTTACATGGATGTAACCCTAATCCACCACACTATATAAAGGAGGCTTTGGTTCTTGAAATAACACTAGTTGATGTGTGTAAACTAAGAGGGCCGATTTCAAGAAGTTTGTGACTATTCTCTCAAGTTTCCAAGTTTATGGTGATTTGTGACTTCCATTTGAGGCATCCACATTATTGGTGCTAGGCTCTCAAACTCCAAGCAATCAACTACTACTACAAGGTAAGTAATTATACTAGTGTTATTCTATTCAAGTACCCCATGCCATGCTAGTTAGGATAAGAACCTTGGAAAAATAATTATTTGCATGTATCTTAGTCAAACATAGATCCAAGGTTTCTAGGGTTGCATGTACACCATAGGAGTGTTAAAATGCTCAAAACCCATCAGTGGTATCAGAGTCTGGTTTGTTTATTTGATACTTGATGCAAAAAAAAAAACTTGAAAATAGAAGTTTTGTTCAAAAGCTCGTATCAAAATTTCAAGTTTTGTATATGTACTTACGATTCTTGAAATTTTTGATATGAACATTCATAAACATATGAGTTTAGAAGATCATAGAAATTATGTGCTAATAATTTATTAGATTAATTCTTGATCTTTATGTGTTTTAATGGAGTCCATAACTAGTTCTTAAGTTATGGATAACCAAAAGTCACATTTATAAATAACCATTAAAAGAACACATAGGTTACAAAAAATGAAGAGTCTTCATTTTTAATAACCATTAACTCATAAGTTATGAGAAATGAAAAGTTTTGAAAGTTTACAAAACTTGCCCTCAAGTTTTGGAACATGTAAAGTCATATTAAAAACTTTAGTTCCAACCCCTAGAATTTTAAAAGTTAAAATTCAACCCTTATACTTTATAATATTATAAGTTTAATAATATTTATATATGTATAAGATCAAGTCGTCTTACCGCTAGTACGCCTCATTCACGAAGCCGGTCTATAAAGGGGGTATAAGGTTGTTGCCTATAAAATGACAACTTAATGGGTGTCCACTCTCACCCACCGCTTCCTTGATCGGTGGAGGGTCGTTAGCCGAACGGGTAGGACAAGGACTTATAAATTCTCATTAAAAGTATAATGATAATACTAAAGTAACTAAACTTTATTGAATTCCCAATCTTAGTTATTTTAGGAAAATGTGAATAAGGTGCTAATCCATGAAATTACACTTTACACTTTGTACAAGGTAGGTAAAGGGTGACTTAATGTTTATCATAGTATCGATGGAGCGTGTGTGGTTAACCGGCACATCGATTGAGGGGTAATACATTAAGCGTACCAAGTAATTTGCATGGTTACTTCACACCTTGTTTTGTGATCCTCGGCATCCCAGTCACAAAACTTGAAGGGCACACTCGAGATTGAAACATGCCATTGAAGAAAGTTCAATGAATCTCAAAGAATCTAGGAGTTTCTAAACCAATTAAAACCTAATTAAATATTTCGTTTTTCATGGTGGAAATTGGTGAATCGTCATTCACCTACCTTCAAATATCTTATAGCTTAGATTACGGCATCCCTCTTCTAAGTTATAAAATATTGTGTTGGGTCCTAGCCTTAATATTACATTTGGGTGTTTTGTTAAGGACTATCTCTATATCTAATCTAATCTATTCCCTTTTCTTTTCAGATGTCTTCCAATAACAATGCTTCTGGCTCAAACCCTACTAGCTCTTTCTCTCTCATGAATCTTTGTGGGAGAGTCATCTTTGATGGGTCCAACTTTACAGATTGGATCAGAAACATCAGGATGGTCACTCGGTATGAGAACAAAGAATATGTTCTCGACAAGGAGCTGAAGGTACCCGAGCCAACTGCTACTCCTGAAGAGCTTGCTGAATATGAGGTACATGAAAGAGATGCTACAAAAGTGGCATGCATCATGATGGCCACCATGACAGCCGAGCTCCAAAAGTCCTATGAGGACTATTATCCTTTTGAGATGCACCAGGGCTTGATGGACCGCTACCATCAAAGTGCTCGTCAAGAGCGATATGAAATAATCTCCTCCATGATAACAACCCGAATGAAGGATGGTGAACCCATCACGGGCCACATGCAGAAAATGCAAAGGTATGTGGACCGTTTACTAAAGCTGAATGTGAACTTCCCTGAGGAGTTAGCAATAGACATCATTTTGCACTCCTTGCCATCGTGTTATGATCAATTCCGCATGACATATCACATGAACAAGGAAGAAGTCACCCTCAGCAAACTTCAAGGACTCTTGAAGACCGCCGAAAGTGGTCTAAAGGGTAAGTCGGTTGTTACTACTCCTACTCCTACTCCAACTGCGGCCAATGTCTTGGCAATCGGGCATGGCAAAGGGAAGAAGAGAAAGAACCCTTCTAAGGGTACCAAGGGTAAGACCCTTGAAGGCTCCTCTTCAAGCAAAACCAAGAAAGGTTTTGTCACTCCTTCTGCTAACCCTAATGAGGCCGAATGCTTCTATTGCCATGAAAAGTCGCACTGGAAGCGAAACTGCCCAAAGTACCAGCAAGATTTGAAGGATGGGAAAGTAAAACCCAACCATGCAGGTATATACACTATATTGTCTAATAACTCACCTCATTCTAAGTCTTGGGTCCTTGATACAGGTTGTGGTATTCACATATGTTGTGATTTGCAGGGACTAAAAAGAAGTGAGAATGTGGAGCAGGGAAAGATAAACTTGATCATGGGAAACAGGAAAGCTTCACCTGTCACCAAGATAGGAGTTTATTCCTTAGTGCTAAATAGTGGGTTTACATTAGATTTGAATAAATGTTATTATTCGCCAGAAATGGCAAGAAATGTTATTTCCTTTCATGAATTGTATAAACAAGGTTTTACCTTTTATTTTGATAATAATAATGGTAGTATTGATGCTTTCTTTAACAATGTTCTTTATTTTAAAGCATTACCTTGTGATGGCGTGTATGAAACTGTATCTGTTGTAGATAATCTAGGAAATAATGTATTGTGTATTAACTCTTCCACTAGCTTAGATAAAGCATCCTTATGGCATTGTCGTCTTGGACATGTAAGCAAGAAACGCATAGGCCAACTCCAAAAGGATGGAGTCTTGGAGTCATTTGACCTAAAGTCAGATGATAGTTGTGAATCTTGTTTGCTTGGTAAAATGACAAAGTCACCTTTTACTGGCACTTGTGCTAGGGGTGAAGGTTTGTTGGACCTCATACACACGGATGTGTGTGGACCCTTCAGAACCGCCACAAGAGATGCTAATCGGTTCTATGTGACTTTTACTGATGATTTTAGTAGATATGGATATGTCTACCTAATCAAGCATAAGTCAGAAACCTTTGAGAAATTCAAAGAGTTTAAGCAAGAAGTGGAGAATCAGTTGGGAAGGAACATTAAGATGCTTCGATCCGATCGTGGTGGTGAGTATCTTAGTACTGAGTTCCTTGACTATCTTAAGGAATGTGGGATTGTCTCACAATTGACACCTCCTAGGACACCACAGTTGAATGGTGTAGCTGAGAGGCGCAATCGGACCTTGTTAGACATGGTTCGTTCCATGATGAGTCCAGCTTTGCTACCAATCTCATTTTGGGTGTATGTCTTAGAGACTGCCGCCCATATCCTTAATCTAGTCCCTACAAAGAAGGTTGCCAAAACACCTCACGAGGTGTGGACTGGAAAAGTTCCCAATCTTGACCACATCAAGATTTGGGGTTGTGAGGCTTTCGTGAGACGCGAGACTCACGATAAGCTCGAACCCCGAAGCGAAAGGTGTATTTTCATCGGCTACCCACAAAAATCCTTTGGTTACATCTTCTACAGACCCAGTGATAATGTGGTCTTTGTAGCAAGAAGAGGATTCTTTCGAGAGAGAGAATTCATGAGCCAAGGAGACAGTGGGAGGAAAATTGACCTTGAGGAAATTCAAGAGTCAAGTGGTGAAGGAACCTCAAACCCTAGCCCTCAACCTGAGGAGGAAACTCCTGTTGAGCCGACTGAAGAATCTATACCTCTGAGGCGTTCCACCAGAGTTAGGAATGCGCCTGAGCATTATTATGGTTTTCATATTACTGCAGAAGGTGAGACACTTATCAGTGATAACACACTGGTAAATCTGGATGAGCCTAAGAGCTACACGGAAGCCATGGCAGGCCCTGAGGCTGCTAAATGGAAAGAGGCTATGGATAGCGAGATACAGTCCATGTATGACAATCAAGTTTGGAACTTGGTTGACAATGTACCTGATCGTAAGATAGTTGGGTGCAAATGGATCTTCAAGAAGAAGACCGACATGGATGGTAATGTACACACTTATAAGGCACGACTGGTTGCAAAGGGTTATTCTCAAACTCCGGGAGTTGATTATGATGAGACCTTTTCACCAGTGGCCAAGATAAAGTCTATTAGGGTTCTGTTAGCCATTGCTGCATTTCATGATTATGAAATATGACAAATGGATGTCAAAACCGCTTTCCTTAATGGAAAGTTGGCTGAAGATGTTTACATGGTTCAGCCATAGGGTTTTGTCAGTACATAGTACCCCAGTAGAGTGTGTAAGCTCGAGAAATCCATTTATGGATTAAAACAGGCACCTCGCAGATGGAATCTTTGCTTTGATGAGAAAGTCAAAGAATTTGGCTTTTCAAGGAGTGAAGATGAATCTTGTGTCTATATCAACGCTAGTGGGAGTATAGTCAGCTTTTTGGTACTGTATGTGGATGACATACTACTCATAGGAAATGACATCCCAACCCTGCAGGAAGTAAAGTCCTGGCTTGGGAAGTGTTTCGCTATGAAGGACCTTGGAGAAGCTGCCTATATCCTAGGGATAAGGATTTTGAGAAACAGGAGTAAAAGACTAATTGGACTTAGTCAAAGCACCTATGTGGACAAAGTGTTGAAAAGGTTCAACATGCATAACTCCAAGAAAGGAGAGTTACCCATCCAGAGTAACGCCAGATTGAGTAAGACACAAAGCCCTAGTACTGAGGCTGAGATAGCAGAAATGAGTCAAATACCTTATGCTTCAGCTGTAGGATCGATCATGTATGATATGACGTGTACTCGACTTGATGTAGCCTTTGCTTTGAGCATGGTTAGCAGGTATCAGGGGAACCCTGGCAAGGCACACTGGACTGCGGTAAAGAATATCCTCAAGTACCTACGGAGGACTAAGGACTGGGTCCTTACCCTCGGTGGCAGTGAGGACTTGAGAGCTGTAGGGTACGGTGATGCTAGATTTCAGACTGACAGGGATAATTTCCGCTCTCAGTCGGGCTGGGTCTTTACTCTAAACGGAGGGGCAATTACTTGGAAAAGTTCCAAGCAGGAGATAGTGGCTGATTCCACTTGTGAATCAGAGTATATAGCAGCAAGCGAGGCAGCAAAGGAGGCTATATGACTAAAGAACTTCATCGGAGACCTTGGAGTTGTACCAGCTATAAAGGAGCCAATGGAGATTTTCTGTGACAACAATAGTGCGGTTGCCTTAGCCAAGGAACCAAGAGATCATGGGAGATCCAGACACATTGACAGAAAATATCACTTCATCAGACATCGAATAGATGAAGGAATCCTCGTGGCAAAGAGGGTATCATCGGATGAGAACCCAGCAGATCCCCTCACGAAGTAACTGACTCGGGCTAAGCATCTCCAGCATGCTCGGAGCATAGGGCTGAAGGATGATATTAGTTTTAGTAGTTAGATAATCTTGAAATTTGTAAAATGTAATTGACATTTGATGATAAATAAAAGTTGTTATTTATGAGTAAAGTGTTGCTATCTCTTGTCAATCGTTTACTATTATTTCTTTTTGCATGTTTTGACTTCCAGAATAATTATGATATGGTTTATATCATATTATTCAAACTCTCCATAGTCGGTCATATGTTGGAAGTAGATATGAATCAAGACTGTCATGGGTTGGCTTGTAGAGGTCTAAGATGTTAGACAAAGCGGGGCTACAGCACTCATGAGTGCTCATAAGTTCTGAGTATTGGATTCAACCCACGCTCACTTGTATCACTTCATGAAATTTATCTCGAGTGATCATGAGACGGTAATATCATATAAGTCTTCAAACCTAGAGATATGATTTGTTGCCTATGAGTTGGTTATGCATTGATTGCACGAAAACGCATTGGTAACTCGATGTTATAAACCGTGCTTTTGTGTGTAATTCAACAAGTAGTAGAGTAAACATATGAGTCGAAGTTTATCTGTTCCTTCTAGAATTAGAAGCGATATCTGGGCCCCTGAAGTCGTACTTGCAACTATAGTTATTAGACTTATCCAAGTGGGAGACTGTTGGAGATAGTGTCTAAGTCCATAACTATATTTGGTATGTACTTGACCCGACCCGGCATGGTCCATTTGGGTTGCACTTCACCCGAACAATTTACGGATAATCTTTTGAGAATAGTATAAGTTATGATTTATTAATATATTATAAGTTCTAATATATTAATATAAAATCATATTATTTAATTAGTGTTGATCTATAATTAATTTATAATTAACTTAGAGATCAAAAGTATGACTAATTAAATATGGGCTCTTATATTTATATAGTGTAGGCTAATGCTTATTTGGAATGGGCTAGGCTTGCATGGAAAGTCCATGGATACTCCATGGAGCTTTAACCCATGGATCTCGTGGAAATGAAAAGACATGGGTATTAGGGTTTACATGGATGTAACCCTAATCCACCACACTATATAAAGGAGGCTTTGGTTCTTGAAATAACACTAGTTGATGTGTGTAAACTAAGAGCGCCGATTTCAAGAAGTTTGTGACTATTCTCTCAAGTTTCCAAGTTTATGGTGATTTGTGACTTCCATTTGAGGCATCCACATTATTGGTGCTAGGCTCTCAAACTCCAAGCAATCAACTACTACTACAAGGTAAGTAATTCTACTAGTTTTATTTGATTCAAGTACCCCATGCCATGCTAGTTAGGATAAGAACCTTGGAAAAATAATTATTTGCATGTATCTTAGTCAAACATAGATCCAAGGTTTCTAGGGTTGCATGTACACCATAGGAGTGTTAGAATGCTCAAAACCCATCAGATATATCCCTCTTCATACAGGGCCACCAATAGCTCAATATCAAGTCTCGATACATCTTCATGTCCCCTGGATGGATCGAAAACTTTGACTTGTGTGCTTCCTCCAACAAAGTTTTCCTAACCCCACCAAAAGCAAGAACCCATACTCTGTAGCACTAAGTTAATCAACCCGACTATCTCTGACAAATAAAGGAATCTGACCCTTCATCTTTCTTTCATTCGATTCTCTTTCTTTAACCCCTCAACATGCACCTCCTATATCAAATGAAACAATGGTGAAGTGATGAACATTCTCAAGCATAGGTCTTTGATAGGAGTATTAGTCGTCTTGCGACTCAAAGCATCGGCCACTACATTGGCCTTCCCAGGGTGATATGAAATCTCACAGTCATAATCCTTCACCACATCTAACCATTTGCGATGTCTCATATTCAAGTTCACATGATCCATCAAATATTTCAGACTCTTGTGATTCGTGTAGATAGTACACTAGACCCCATACAAGTAATGTCACCAAATCTTGAGGGCGAAAACCACACCCCCAACTACATTTCATGAGTAGGTGTAACATCTCGATGATGAGACACTTTTAATTTTGGCCCAATGGTTTAATTATATTTCAATATGGACACTGAGTATAAGAAAGAGTGAAATAAGGGCCCTAGTGGCATTTTCACAATTTTGGGCTTGAGGGAGTACGCCATGCGTACGTGTGTACGCTGAGCGTACTAGGGCGCGACGTACATCTATACACAGGACGTACATGACAATCATTCAAACCCTAATTTCTAGGGTTTTGCTCATATTTAAACCCCATTATAACCTCATTTCCCCTCACCTCATCAGCCTCCACCCTATTGGAATGTTCTTGCAACCTTAATCCATCTTGTGAAGCATTTCTAAGCTTGAGTGTGGGTGTTTTTTGCCTTTGGTCAAGAAGGAAATGAGTGGAGACCATCTTGGAGGAGTGAAGCTCTTTAGATCCAGAATCTTACCACCTTTTGGCGTCATCTGGAGGTATAAAGTTCTAAACTTGGTGAAGTTTCATTTAGATCTTGTGTTGGGTTGGTTTTTGGTTCCTTTTTATCCCAAATGTGGTGATTCATGAACATAGAATGTTCTTGACCCATTGAGCTATCCTTTCAGACCTTAGGAGGGGTCTTACGTTATAAAAATGGGATCTAAGTGGTTGGTTTTGCTCCATGCATCATTTAGAGGGCATTAATGGATTAAGATGTTGAGTTAAGCTCTTAATGGACATGCAAAGTCATAATGTAACGTTCTCAAAAATCATGCCAAATTTAAACTTTTTTAAAACATTTCAAAACCCATGATCATTACAAAACTTGTTTGTAAAATAGTATATTGTCAGAGTATCCCAGAATCAAAACATGAAATCATAAAGTGTGAGGAGCGGTACAATCAAGCCTTCGCCTTCCCGCGATCATCAGAAGTACCTGAAACAATAATCAATAAATGTAAGCTCGAAGGCTTAGTGAGTTACCCCCAAAATACCAACGGCATACAGATATAACCATATCATATAACATATAAGCAAACAATACATCATGCATAATGAGCCATCAGTCTGACTGGACCGAATCCCGGTCCTCAGTCTATCTGGACCGCTCTCCGAGCCCTCGGCTCATCTGGACAGCCCTCCCCGGGGCCTTCAGCGTATCCGGACCGCTCGCTGGGCCCTCGGCCTGACTAGATTTACCCGGCCCAGGCCTGTAGTCTACCCGGTCCACCCAGGGTGTCTTGGCCTACTGCACACAGCAGGACCTGCCCCAACCCTTTCCCTAAACCAACAAACATGTGCACATACATATAAACAAGTAAACATGCAGATCTAACAGCTCACTAACATGGTAACCATCCTATAACCAGGATGCTGATCTAACCGATCAATAACATAGTAACCATCCTATAACCAGGATACCGATCTATAACATAGCAACCATCCTAAGCCAGGATGAAATCTAACATAGCAACCATCCTAAACCAAGATGTAAATCATAAAGGGCCGGCCTTGGTGCCGTAGACCCTGTTGATATAGTGAGGAGAACTCACCTCGCAAGTAGTGCTGAAGTAATACAAATCTCTGACTGCTATCTCCCCAGAATCCCACACTATCACACCATAAATAATAAGTTAATACCCATCATGACCTTCTCGACTAAATGTCCCCAGAAGTCCAATAATCAACCTTTGGTCAAAGTCAAAGTCAACTATCAAGGTCAACAGTCCATGTTGACCTCAACTCGTCGAGTACCCTCAGCTACTCGCCGAGTTCCTGGCATGACTCGCCAACTCGCCGAGTCACTTGAGTGACTCGTCGAGTTCCTAGTGTTAGTGGCCGAAGCTCCTTGGCCAGCTCGCCGAGTTTTCCCTTTACACTCGTCGTGTTCATACGTGTCCAAAGGTTGGGAAAACCCTAGCCGACTCGCCGAATATGATCCAATGACACCACTGCCTCCTGATCCGTAGTGCACTTTCGTAACTGCGATATGTGGAAAGTGATGTGGATTCGACTAAGTTCATCCGGTAGCTCTAACCTATAAGCCACCTTGCCAACCCTGGCAATGATCCTGAACGGCCCAATGTATCGGGGACCCAATTTCCCCCTCTTCCTGAAGCGGATCACACCCTTCCAGGGTGAGACCTTCAGGAGAACCATATCACCCACCTGGAACTCTAACTCAGATCGGCGTCTGTCGGCGTAACTCTTCTGCCGGCTCTGAGCAGTCTGCAGTCGGTGCCTAATCTGCTGAATCTTCTCGGTAGTCTGCAAGACTACCTCCGTCCGCCCCATCACCCTGTGTCCGACCTCACCCCAACAAGCCGGGGCGTGACATCTCCGCCCATACAACAGCTCGAAAGGCGGGACGCCAATACTGGAATGATAGTTGTTGTTGTAGGCGAACTCTGCAAGGGGTAGGTGGGAATCCCAGCTCCCACCGAAGTCAATGACACAAGCCCTCAACATATATTCGAGGGTCTGAATGGTTCGCTCGCTCTAACTATCAGTCTGCGGATGGAATGATGTGCTAAAGTGCAACCGCGTGCCCAGTTCCTCGTGGAACTTCTACAAAAATGGGAGGTAAATCTAACATCGCGGTCGGAGACAATGGAGACCGGAACCCCATGGCGAGCCACGATCTTTCGGACGTACACGTCGGCCAACTTCTCGGCCGATGAACTCTCCCGTATGGCCAAGAAATGGGCACTCTTGGTCAATCGATCCACGATGACCCATATGGCATCAAACCCATTCGTCGTCCTTGGGAACTTGGTAATAAAGTCCATCATGATCTGTTCCCATTTCCACATGGGAATCTCCAGGGGCTGCAGCTTGCCATGCGGCCTCTGATGCTCGGCCTTGACCATCCTATAGGTCAAGCACCTCTCTACGTACCAAGCGATTTCTCGCTTCATGCACGACCACCAGTAGCTCAAACTCAAATCCTGGTACATCTTGGCGGCCCCCGGGTGAATAGAGAAGTGAGACTTATGAGCCTCCTCCATCACTGTCTATCTGACCCCTCCAGACATTGGAACCCATACCCGACCGCATCGGGTCAATAATCCTCGGCTATCCCGCACAAACCGGGTGTTCTCACCCCTAATCCTTTCCATTTTCCAGTTCTCTGGTCGCATGCCCTCCACCTGAGCATCCCTTATCAAACTCACAAGCGGAGAATCCACCGCTATCCTCATACATACCGCTGGGGTGGAAGGCCCAGCGGACTTGCGGCTCAGAGCGTTCGCCACCACATTTGCTTTACCGGGGTGGTAAAGGATCTCGCAGTCGTAGTCCTTGACTACATCCAGCCACCTGTGCTGCCTCATGTTCAGTTTCGGCTGATCTATGATGTGTCTCAAACTCTTGTGATCCGTGTATATGGTATATCAGACCCCATAAAGGTAATGCCTCCATATCTTGAGAGCGAACACCACCGCTCCCAACTCTAAATCGTGAGTAGGATATCTCGTCTCATGCGGCTCCAACTGTCGCGACGCGTAGGCTATCACTGGTCCTCTCTGCATGAGGACCGCCCCCAAACCTGTGATGGATGCATCACAGAACACCACAAAATCCTCTACTCCCTCCGGGAGTGTCAAGACCGGAGCCTCGCACAAACGCTGACAGAGGGTCTCAAACGCCCTCTCCTGTTCAGTACCCCACCGGAAATCCACCCCCTTCCTCGTCAGACGAGTGAGAGGTACTGCCATCTTAGAGAAATCCTATATGAATCTCCGGTAGTACCCTGCTAATCCTAAAAAGATCCTGATGTCTGAGGGAGATTTCGGAACGTCCCACTGCATAACTGCCTCGATTTTGGCCGGATACTTGTAAAGTTCTCGAAAATCATGCCAAATTTAAACTTTTTTAAAACATTTCAAAACCCATGATCATTACAAAACTTGTTTGTAAAATAGTATATTGTCAGAGTATCCCATAATCAAAACATGAAATCATAAAGTGTGAGGAGAGGTACGATCACGCCTTCGCCTTCCCGCGATCATCAGAAGTACCTGAAACAATAATCGATAAATGTAAGCTCGAAGGCTTAGTGAGTTACCCCCAAAATACCAACGTCATATAGATATGACCATAACATATAACATATAAGCAAACAATACATCATGCATAATGAGCCATCAGTCTGATTGGACCGAATCCCGGTCCTCAGTCTATCTGGACCGCTCTTCGAGCCCTCGGCTCGTCTGGACCGCCCTCCTCGGGGCCTTCAGCCTATCCGGACCGCTCGCTGGGCCTTCGGCCTGACTAGATTTACCCGGCCTGGGCCTGCAGTCTACCCGGTCCGCCCAGGATGTCTTTGTTGCGTTTTGAGCATTCTAACACTCCTATGGTGTACATGCAACCCTATAAACCTTGGATCTATGTTTTCTCTATTATACATGCAAATATTAACTATTCCAAGGTTTCATCCTAACTAGCATATTATGAAGAACCTATACTACAAAGTTCTAGTTAGATGACATACCTTTTGATGTAGCTTGATGTCTTAAAGCTTTAAGAGCTTAGCCCCAATAGTGTGGAAGCCTCAAATGGAATCACAAATCACCAAAACACCTTGGAAGAACTTGAGAGAATATGTATGCACACTAAAATCGGCCCACTCTTATTTTCACACACTTGTGTCAATTTTGTGAGCCAAGGACCCCTTTATATACTATGGAGGATTAAGGTTACATCCATGTAAACCCTAATATCCATGACCTTTCATTTACATAGGATCCATGGGTTAAAAGCTCCATGGACCATCCATGAAAGCTTAGCCCAACCTAAATGAACTTGGCCCATTCCATATATATAAGAGTCCATATTTAATTAGTTCTTTTTGATCACTTAATTAATTCTAAATTAATTCTTGATCAATACTAATTAAATAATATGATTCCATATTAATATATTAGAACTTATAATATATTAATATAAATCATAAATCTACTATTCTCAAAAGACTATCCATATAAATTGTGCCGGTGAAGTGCAACCCAAATGGACCATGCCGGGTCGGGTCAAGTACATACCAAATATAGTTATGGACTTAGAGATTAATCCAACAGTCTCCCACTTGGATAAGTCTAAAACTATTATTGAGTATGACTTCAAAACCTAACTGGCAATCGTAGCTCTTAAAGCCGCTGTCGAACTCTGACCTTGTCAATGACTTGTCCATTAATTAAGGGATCATATATTCCTCCATTCTAGATATCATATGGACTGAGACATGGATTATAATCATTCTCTCTGTCCATTTGTTGTTTCCCGATTTTCGATTTATGATGACTGACTGATTGAACAAATCAAATCAGTCCTGGCTTGGCCAAGCACTCACATGTGTCATCGCTAAATCATCAAGGGGCCCACAGATATCGCTTTTATCCCGAAGGTAAAAGGAATGGATAAACTTCGATTCATATGGCTTGTTCTACTACTTGTTGAATCATACACAAAGGCAAGTTTTATAACATCGAGTTACCAAATGCGTTTTCGTGCAATCAATGTATAACCAACTCATAGTAACAACTCATATCTCTAGGTTTGAAGAATATAAGATATTATCGTCTCATGATCACTCGTGATAAAATCCATGAAGTGATTCAAATGAGCGCGGGTTGAATCCAATACTCAGAACTTATGAGCACTCATGAGTGTTGTAGCACCACTTTGTCCACCAACTTGGACCTCTACAAACCAACCCATGAGAGTCTTGATTCATATCTACTTCCAACATATGACCGACTGTGGATGGTTTGAATAACTTAATCATTCAGGAAGAGAGACTTAGTTATTCTGGAAGTCAAAACATGCAAAGTGAAACACAAGAATAAATGAATCAAATATGGTATCAAACCCTATGAATATAAATAAACACTTTTATTTATCACCATACTGATTACTCATTACTCATTGTTTCGGTTTTATCAACTTTATACTTGAATTAAAAACACTAGTTGTCCCATGCTCCAAGCATGTACACTATGTTTTTCTAAACAATAGCTTTGGCATACACCAAGTATGCACTCTATGTTTGTCTATGATCCTTACTTTGTGAAATAAACCAATTGAACATAATTTCAATGATTCTAATTTCACACTCCTAAATCCTTATCGAAAAATGTGAGAATTTCAAATTCCTATCATTTATCGAAATCTGTTTAGATTTTAAACTTATATGCACTGACCCTCCTGTAATGAATATGTACAAAGTCACAAAGACTTGTCAACAGTCATTATAAGGTATTCCAATGGAGATCAACTCCATGGAAACTAAGTCTCATATTCAAAGTACATTGCTTTGGACATGCTTCTTGCATTAAGTTTTGTAATCTTACACAGATAACTTCCACCTATGGAGACAACTCGATATTCTCATTTTGACTATCACTTCTGAATAAGAGATGCCTCTTTTCAGAATATGTCAATATGGTCCTTCCAAAATTAGCACTATACTTCCAACTGTCCCTGAGCAACCAATCTTTGGTAAACCTCAGATTGTCCTCGACAATTGCTTAATCATTTTAGTCATATCCAATTCTAGACCTTTTCCCTTCTTAATGCCTCTGGGCATTTGGAAAAATTTAGAAATGACAAATATTATAGCACATGCAATCGATCCTGTACCCAAAGCAAATGGTACACGATTCATGATGTCTCACATAAAGACATGATTCTAGACCAGTCTTTTGCTACAATATTTTTATTTGCCATGTTTTCAAAATTTGACTATGAAGAGGGATGCCGTAATCATAATCGAATTTTGAGGACGCAATATATAGAATTTCCTTAAGTTGAACCAATCCAACATGAAATTCATATATATATTCTTGACTAAAGATGATTAAGGTCTCAGTCTAAGCCTTTAGAACTGAAACGAAGTATATCCTCTCCCTTAATTATAGCAAAACAACTTTTTCAATCCCTGCAGCCTCACGAATTGAAACTTTTGTTTTCTATAATTAACATTGCTAACTTGCAACACTAACAATAATTATCATGCTCCCACTAACATGATGATTATTAGCATAACACTTATGCTCCCACTAGCTTTGACATGTACTTAGAAATCAGCTGGACTTCTAGAAATCAATACTTTATTGACTTTCTTACCAAAGTTCAGATTTCTGATACGAGATGCTTTGATAAAACTTTATCAAAATCATACACCTTTCCTTAGATAGCATGCATGTGTGTCTAAACAATTTCAGAACTATGAAAAGGGATGTCGTAATCATAGTCTCAATTGTTTAGACCTTTTGCCATCTGCTTCAAATCTACTTGGTGGAAGTGTTTCCTCACCATCATTTTCATGAATCGGAGAGAAACCTTATGACCCTTAGATTTTATGGTGTATGTGTTCTTATCCATGTGAATCGTCAAAACCATAGTCACAAGACAAGGATAATGACAAATCCAAACTCATATGGACTGAACTTATGCAATCTTAACTTCTTGCCACCTGGCAGTATAGGGCCTGCCATTGCTTCCAAGTTGTTATGCAACCAATTGAGAACTCTAAGAACTCATATGCAAAACCAACTTTAACTGGAATGGGCATAGAAATAGAAGTATGCCAAGACGATAGGTTATAAACCTCAAGTCGTGTGCTAGTGAAGAACCTCAGGTTTTACTCTTGATTAGTTCTTGAGACTTTTAAGACCTTTAAGACTCCCACTGTCCTCTTGACATATAAGATTCTCTTGTCAAATATTCAAGGGATAGTGCGGATTCTTTATCAAGACAAACACTTCACAAAATTGGCCTTAGTTGGTCTTCGTTTAATCCAAAACATCACAACTTACCAACTTCAAATGTACAAGAGTAGGACACTTTTACTCTTACATTTGACAAGTGTTATAAACCTTATTTAAGATATGCCACTCAACTTATAGTCATGGAGTACGACTCTAAGACTTGTTTTGAAACGAAGTATGACTCATCTTCTTGATTTAACCATTTCAACAATTCATGACTCCTCTTCTTAGTCATAAGAATGCACTAAGATGTCCTTAGAAGACCAATTGTGATGTGGTTCTTAAATCATTAAGATGATCACAAAACATGATACTAAAGTACTCTCCCATCTTTTCAGATTTGAGAAACTTTTATCTTTCTGCCTAATTTGATTCTTCCCATTCGTTCTGCCATATATTGAGACTTTTCCAATGTTTCAGAATTATACTTAAACTTGTAAGTATAACCATATTTACTAAACTTTAGTAAATCAAATAGTCTTAACGAGCTTTGTGGTGTACATGACCAGTGCACAAGAATGTGTACTCGATCCCTTTAGTCCTTCACTTGACTCACACATCCATGTGAACAAGTAATTAGTCTTGATTTTCCAATGCTTGAAAGTTCTCATTCATCATACTATTCAACTTGCATGATTCCAAGTTGCGGTCCAATTGAAACTTGGGTGATGAGGAACTTTCCTGATTTGGTAAATTTAGACACTACCACAAATGAAAGAATCAAATCCATTTTCCAATATTGCTGTCAGTGGAATCATATAAGCAACACTTTTCCACAAATGCCATTGTAAGGATACTTCAAATAAATAAAATTAAACAATTTTCTTTTATTTTAAAACTTTGCAGAAAAACTTATCCTTACAATCCACATGGAAAATTGTTGTTATCTATTCCTTAGCAATATATCATAACTTCTTAAGCAACTGCTCAAAATTCTGATGCGATCGAAATCCACCTTCGCGATCAGAATCAGCATATACTTCCTTTAAGATTTCTCTATATTCTTTGATTCTTAAAACATCAACATGTGACCCAGTCACATGATGTAATGAGGATCTCAGAATAGAACTTAACAGAGTTAGATAATGGGCTCTACCTGATGTAGAGTCAAACTTATTGACTTTAACATCCTTAGGTAAATTTGGCAGCTTTGCAATCAACGCCCCTTCCTTTGCCAAAATAAACATATGGACCCTTTGGTAATGGGACTATCTCAGACTTAGCCTTTCTCTTTACCATTTGGTCAACCGGGTTGACTATGGGCAATCCCTTTCCATTGGGAAGAGAATGCTTTTTCTGGCTTTCCAGTGTCACCATTGTCACTGTCCATAAAGTTTTTGGGAAGTTGATCTTCTAATCAAATTTGCTTTACTATCGTTCCAAATCATTGCTGATTCAGCAGCACCAAGCAAATAGATATGATCATTAAGGTTCATGTCATAGTCTGTTTCATAGTAGTCCCAAAGGAACTCACTATGTGACTTAGAAAGTGATTGAACATCCAACTTTCTCAAGACTTTGACACCCAACTCTCCCGGCTTGTCAATATGTGACTTCATATCTAAGATGTGATCACACATAGACCTTGCTTGCCATTAGGGCTTGAGTGACCTTGAACTTGTGGGTTAGGGAGAATAATTGGAGGAGGTGGAGGAAGAGAAGTATGACTTCCATGAGCCAAACTCGGGAAGTCATATTCATTAGGAAAGCTTGGTTTGGGAAGATCATTGTTGTCTAAACCAGACATCAACAATGGGAGAAATTCACGTAAAGTTGATTTAAGTCCTTAATATAACACCCAATATGATATATTAAGGCTAGGACCTAACAAACTATTTTATAACTTGGAAGAGGGATGCCGTAATCCAAGCTATAAAATATTTGAAGGTAGGTGAATGACGATTCACCAATTTTCACCAAGATAAACGAAATGTATTATTAGGTTTTAATTGGTTTTGAAACTCCTAGATTCTTTTGAGATTCATTGAACTTTTCAAAGGCATGTTTCAATCTCGAGTGTGCCCTTCAGGTTTTGTGACTGGGATGCCGAGGATCACAAAACAAGGTGTGAATAACCATGCAAATATACTTGGTACCCTTAATATTTACCCCTCAATCGATGTGCCGGTTAACCACGCACGCTCCACCGATACTATGATAAACATTAAGTTACCCTTTGCCTACCTTGTTAAATCAAGCTAGTGTGCCGGTTAACCACACACGCTCCACTAACTGACTTAAGCAAAGTGCAAAGTGTAATTTCATGGGTTAGCACCAAATTCACATTTTCCTAAGTAACTAAGATTGGGTATTATTAAGAGTTTAGTTACTTAGTATTTATCATTAATAATTTTAATGAAGGGAGAATTATAGTCATTGTCCTACCTGTTCGGCTAACGACCCTCCACCGGTCAAGGAAGCGGTGAGTGAGAGTGGACACCCATTAAACTGCCATTTTATAGGCAGTAACCTTATACCCCCCTTATAGACCGGCTTCATGAATGAGGCCTACTAATGGTAAGACGACTTGCTCTTATACATATAATATATTAAACTTTTAATATTATAATAGTATAATGGTGTATTTTAGACATTTAAAATACTTGATGGTTTAATCTATTAATTAAACTAGACTTTTAATTTAATTAAACTCAAACCATATATTTATGGATTTAATAATACTCTTTTAATTAAACGCTTTAATTAACTATTAATAAAATTCATAAGAGTTAATTTAAACTATTCAACAAAACATCATAATTCCAATTATTAAACTCAAAATTAAAACCATTTAATTAATTGTTTAAGTTATGAACCCAAGAGTTTTAGAATTCAATTCTTTTTTTCATAAAAACCTTTTCTCAAATTCCAAAACTTGAGGGCAAGTTTTGTAATTCTTGAAAACCTTTGGATTCCATAACTTCTGGAATTAATGGTGTTTTATGATGAAACTTTCCATGTTCCATAACTTAAGAACAAGTTATGGAATTTTTTAAAATATTAACACCAAATTTTGTAACTCCATAAAAACTTTGAATCAAATTTTTTTTTTTAAAATTTTTTTTTCATATCCATAACTTATGGAAGTTTCAAAAACCCTTAAGATCACAACTTAAAAAAAAACTTTTGAGTTCCAAAATTTTATGACAAAATTCATATCCATGGCTCTGATACCACTGTTGGGTTTTGAGCATTCTAACACTCCTATGGTGTACATGCAACCCTATAAACCTTGGATCTATGTTTTCTCTATTATACATGCAAATATTAACTATTCCAAGGTTTCATCCTAACTAGCATATTATGAAGCACCTATACTACAAAGTTCTAGTTAGATGACATACCTTTTGATGTAGCTTGATGTCTTCAAGCTTTAAGAGCTTAGCCCCAATAGTATGGAAGCCTCAAATGGAATCACAAATCACCAAAACACCTTGGAAGAATTTGAGAGAATATGTATGCACACTAAAATCGGCCCACTCTTATTTTCACACACTTGTTCCAATTTTGTGAGCCAAGGACCCCTTTATATATTATGGAGGATTAGGGTTACATCCATGTAAACCCTAATACCCATGACCTTTCATTTACATAGGATCCATGGGTTAAAAGCTCCATGGACCATCCATGAAAGCTTAGCCCAACCTAAATGAACTTGGCCCATTCCATATATATAAGAGTCCATATTTAATTAGTTCTTTTTGATCACTTAATTAATTCTTGATCAATACTAATTATATAATATGATTCCATATTAATATATTAGAACTTATAATATATTAATATAAATCATAAATATACTATTCTCAAAAGACTATCCATATAAATTGTGCCGGTGAAGTGCAACCCAAATGGACCATGCCGGGTCGGGTCAAGTACATACCAAATATAGTTATGGACTTACACATTAATCCAACACTATCCATGAACTACCATGTTGGTTTCATCCAACCTAAACAACCATAAGCCCACACTATAAGAATCATTGATTTACCAAATCAACCGCTTACATTTAATTAGTCTCTTTTGATCACTAAATTAATTCCAAATTAATTCTTGATCAATACTAATTAAATAATATGATTTCATATTAATATATTAGAACTTATAATATATTAATAAATCATAAATAGCCTCTTCTCAAAAGTCCATCCTTACAAATGTTCTGGTGACATGCAACCCAAATGGACCATGCTACTCTCGGGTCAAGTGCATACCAATTATAGTTATGGACTTAGACACCTTATCCAATAGTCTTCCACTTGGATAAGTCTAATAACTATAGCTGCAAGTATGACCTAAAATACCGACTAGCAATCGTAGCTATTAAAATCCTTTGTCGAACTGTGACACGCCATTTTAGATAAGGGATCATATAATCCTCTGTTCTCAAGATATCAGCCGGACAAATACATGGAACATAGTCCTTCTTATTGTCCAACATTTGTTTCCCGATTTCCGATTTGTTTGACATAGAACTTAATTGAACACATCAATTAAGTTCTGACCGGGCCCTACACATAAGTTAAAACAAAATCATCGAGGGGCCCAAGATATCGTTTTTAATCCTCCACGGACTAAAAGGAACAGATAAACTTCGACAGTATATGCTTGTACTAACTACTTGTTAAATCATACACAATAGTGCGTTTTATAACATCAAGTTACAAATGCGGTTTCGCACTATCAATGTACAACCAACTCATAGTGAACAACTCATATATCTTGGTTTGAAGACTTATATGATATTATCGTCTCACGATCACTCGAGATAAATTCCATGAAGTGATATAAGTGAGCGTGGGTTTAATCCAATACTCAGACCTTGTGAGTACTCATCAATGTTGTTGCAAACTTTTCTATGTCTAATACACTTCAGACAATCTACAAGCCAAATTGATGAAAATCTTGCCCCAATACCTACTTCCAAAGTATGATCGACTGTGGACAGTTTGAATAATATAATTATTCTGGAAGTCAAAACATGCAAAATGAAACAATAGTAAATTATTGACACAAGATAGTAACATTACTTATAAATAAAAAACACTTTTTATTTAATCATCAAATGTCAACTATATTTCAACTATTACAAGTTTCAAAACTATCTAATCATTAAAACTAATATCGTCATTCAGCCCGATGCGCCTCGCATGCTGTAAGTGCTTAACCCTACTCAGTCCCTTCGTGAGGGGATCTGCTGGGTTCTCCTCTGACAATACCCTCTTTGCTACGAGGAGTCCTTCTTCTATTTGATGTCTTATGAAGTGATATATTCTGTCAATGTGCCTGGATCTTCCATGATCCCTTGGTTCCTTGGCTAAGGCAACCGCACTCTCGCTATCACATAAAATCTCCATATGCACCTTTATAGCTGGTACAACTGTTGAATCATGAAAAGTGACCCTCTTGAACTTCAGCTACCGCAGCCCACAAGGATCCGCAGTCAAGGTTTCATCAGCAGCCTCACCCGAAGTCATCATCCAACCATAGTCTTATTATCTCCTTAGTTTAACTTTATCTACTTTTCTATAATACTCTCTATTGTCCAGTATGCCTTGCATGGGTACTCTTAGAGAACTGATCCGATGTAACTCTTGAGTCTCTATATATAGAGCTCATTCTTTCTCAATTGATAAGAATCTTGGATCTATCATTTTCTCACATATTACTCTCATCTTCTTACGCATCTTAATATCTTCTTACTCTCAAAGTTCTCTAGAACGTAACTGATTACTACTTCTCTTCGGAGCAAGTCACCTGTGACTTAATCACTAAGTTTGATCTCACTCACTAACTTGGTCTGAATGCATTCCATGTTATGAATCAACTTATGTGTATACTTGATATATCAACTGCTGTCATTTATGTTTCCTTACATTTCCGCAACTAACTCTCTAACTATCTAACTCGTTAACTTATTATTGTTGAGCTTTTAGATCCTTTGAGATAAACTATTCCGCAACTATACTTGTTCTAACGTTTGTTCAAGTGTGTCTTAAGTTTTCTCTCAACAATTGGTATAAGAGCCATAGTGGTTGCTTTTTGAAAAACAAAACTCCGATTTTCAAAAGGCCTTCTATACCACTGAAGCTCATTTCTTATAAAAAAACTTAAAAAAAAACAAGGAAAAATGGCACAATCGTTATCTCTGAATGTTTCCAACAGTGTTGGTGGTTCAAATCGAGCCCCAATATTGGTGGCAAATGAATATCATCACTGGTCCCAGAGAATGGAAAGATACTTAAGAAGATTTGGTAGAGATATATGGCGATCCGTAGAAGAAGGACCACATGTCCCAGTTCTTACACCAGTTCAAACTGACGGCACCACAGCCAGAATAGGAGGAGGTCAACCAGTCATGAATCGTCCCACCAAAGACGATCTCGATAAAATGGAAAATGATGCTGTTGCTTTTTATGAAATCTCTTGTGGAGTTGCTCCTGACAACTTCGACATTATCATAAATTGCAAATCAGCAAAAGAGATCTGGGAGGTTCTCAAAAACCTGTATGAAGGCTTAGAACAAGCTCAAGACAAGAAGCTCACAACTGCACTCAATGAGTTCAACAATTTCAAAGCTTATACTGGCGAAAGTTTGGAAGACTCCTTCAAAAGGTTCAACCTGATAGTCACCAAGTTATCCAATGCGGGCACCATCCGCAGTAACCATGAAACAAATCTTCAATTCCTAAACTGTTTGGGAAGACATTGGACTACTGCTAAGATGATAGTTCAAGGGGATAGAAAGATTCACTCTTTGTCTCTCTACAAGCTCTACGGGGAACTGCAAGCACAAGAATCCACCGTACTCAAAGACTGTGCTGACTTCGGAGGACCACTGGCTCTCATAGAACAAGCTCCACACAATCAATCCTACTCTCCCTCGTATGACACTACACCACAGTCATACGAAGATGACTCAGAGTATGATGATGAAGAAGAATTCCAGAAAGCAATTGCTCTTGTTAGCCAACAGTTCAACAGACTACCACCTTCTTCCTTTCGTAAGAATCAACAGTTCAACAAACCTCCATTCGACCGTAACTTCAACCCACAAAATAACCATTCTCGTTATCCCAAAAGTTCTCATCCACCACCGTAATCTTAAAATACCCAACCAATGGAGGCATCGCAGTCCATTCAAACCACTGACTCCGGTACTCCCTCAGAAGACAAAAGTGATGTTGTAATCTGTCACAAATGCAACAAAGAGAATCATTTTGCAAAAGACTGCAAGGCCAATGTAGTGAAAGACAGAGCATTCTACCTGAGAATGGCTCAAGAATTGGAAGAAAAGGAAAAGGCCAGGGCATACGTAGCTCATGTCAAAAGAGACCATCAAGTTTGGTCATCTGGAGATGAAAAAGAAGCCATTAGCAGTGTCAAAGGAAAAGGCAAAATCTGTATGCTGGCAACTGCGGATGATGATGGGTCTACAAAGATGGAAAAGAACTATTGCTACATGGAAAAGGATGGAACTCTAAGCATCGTAGAGCAGGTAAAACTCATGATTCAAACTCTAAATTATAGCATGCATGACTGTCAACCCTTCATAGACAATCTTAATGACACATGTGCTGCCGTCCTTACAGACTACAACAAAGCCTTAGATGAGAAGAACATTGCGTCCCAAGAAATGTTCCATGTAAGAGGACGCCTGGACAACAAAATACTCAAAATGGCTATGTTAGAAAAGGACTTAGAGTTAGAGAAAGATGCAAGAATGTTAAGTGAAACACAACTAGAGATAGCTTTGAACCAAAGAGATTTAGCTCATAGTGAAATTGTACGCCTAAATCTTTTAATTGAAAAATTGTTCAATGAAAGTGAAGCTATTGAAAATTTGGTGAATAATGGAACCGTGGACAATACATACAATTGGGGTTGGTCCAATGGATATCCTACCACAAAGGATTCCTCACCCCGGTTTAACAAAGATCGACTGTATGTCCCTCCGGACCAAGAATTTCATTTCCCATTCAATGACAAGACTTTTCCCGAAGATATCAGAACACACTTCGGTAGACTTCATGATCTAAGTAATAACAGTGTCATAGAGGAAATCGTGCCTGAGGTTTTGCGTCACACAAGTGATCTGACTCCTATCTGTGGCACAATCCATTCAAATTCTCAGACCTCATCCGTAGTTGATGAAGAAATTGTCATTGAGGGCCCCGAAGTCTCGAAAGACTTCCCATATCTGCCCTCAGACCGTAGTGTCTCACACTGTATCAGAAGTCCCACAAAAGTCCCACTGAAGTCCCAACTCAGACTTACTCTGCGGTAGTCAAATCATCCTTGCCGCAGTCCTCGATGAAAGGCTCTGTGACTCTCCAACCAATTCATCATGAATTACCCATAGAGAACTTTGAAGTAGGTCAATGCTCTCAAAACCATGAATCTTCAAGTTCGGATGAGTCAAGCCCTCGTCCTCAAAAAATTTCTAAAGATTCCAGGAAGCCGCATCTGAACACCAATGACTGCGGTTCTCCAAAAACCTTAGCAAAAAAGGCTTTCAAAGAGGAAATTCGATCTCGAGGCACAAGTCGACAAAACTTTTCTAAAAACAAAAAACATATCAGATTTCCAAAATCTAAGAGTCCAGAAAAGTTTGTTTTCTGTCACTATTTTTCAAAAAACTCTCCAATCAAGAAAACATGCAAAAAGGAATGTACAGTTTCATCAGTCATTCCAAAGTCATCTGACACAACTCAAAAGAAAGAAAGGTCTTTTCGAAGCAATGGTTTTCAAATCTATTCCTCAGATGATCCGAAATGGAAGGGTATCTTGCCCACTCCAACACTTTTAAAGTCACATCAAAATTTGAACAAGTGGAAGGGTATTTTACCAAATCCAACAAAAAGGTCCAAAAGATCTACACGTGCTCAATCTTTTTCGAAACAAACTTTTTCAAAATCCAACAGCACCAATGTCAGATCTTACCAACCTCGGACCGGTCACAAGTCTACTCCATCGTTTAGACCGCTGACCAAACAAAGAGTCAGAGCACAAGACAAAATTTCAGCATATCAATGTCAGTGTAGGTGTCAAAATCGCTCATCTCATGTCAAATCTAGTTCGTTTCAGAAACCTCGTAACTTTTCTAACAAACGCAACACTCCAAAAACTCACAAACACACAGGACTAGGATTAAAAGTTGACACGAAACTAGTCCCTGCAACCTCGGTCCATGCATCATTCAGAAACTCATTTGTTGTCCCAGGCTCCAAACTAGTTTGGATGCCTAAACTAACTGTGTAATTCTCAGGCCATGTGCAAGGAGGAACAAGAAGAAGAATGGTTAATAGACAGTGCCTGCTCCTTGCACATGACCGGAAGGTTAGAGTACCTTCGGGATTTCAGGCCAATTTGTAACGGTGGAAATGTCACATTCGGCAACAATGCGAATGGGATAATACGAGGTTATGGTGTTCTTACTACGGGAAACTTCTCTATTCAAAAGGTTGCTTATGTAGAAAGCCGTAAACGCAATCTCATAAGTGTTGGCCAACTATGTAAGGCAGGCCATCGTGTTGAATTTGATGACCAATTTTGCTGTGTAATGACAAGCGATAGGAGCACTTGTCTGATCAAATCCAGATCCGAAGGTACTATGTATCCTCTGGATGTCTGTCTGATCATAGGCAAACCGCGGTTATGCTTCCTATCCAAAGCTGTATCCGAAGTCAGCTGGCTGTGGCACCGCAAGCTAGCTCATCTTAACTTCCGATACATCAACAATTTGGTCACCGGAGAACTAGTCAGAGGTCTTCCAATCCTCAAGTTCAGCAATGATACTCTCTGTCCTGCTTGTGAATGTGGAAAGCAATCCAAAGCAAGTCACCCAATGGTGATTGACTCCTCAATTTCCGAACCACTGGAACTTCTGCACATTGATATCCGCGGTCCATCTACCCTAGCCAATCTCCACCACAAGAAATACATACTGGTTATAGTTGATGACTTCATACGGTTCACCTGGGTCTATTTCTTAAGACTCAAATCAGAAACACCGTAGATTCTCATCAATTTCATCAAAGAGATAGAACTCCAGATCAAGCTGCCAGTTCGACGCATCCGAAGTGATAATGTAACCGAGTTTACTAATCATCTCCTAAACAGTTTCTTGGTTTCAAAGGGGATCACTCACAACTTCTCCGCTCCCTACACACCGCAATAAAATGGGGTAGTATAGCGAAGGAATCGCACTCTAGTAGAAGCAGCCAAATCCATGCTCAACTTCGCACACCTTCGTCTCTACTTCTGGGCCGAAGCAGTGGCCACCGCATGCTTTGTGCATAATCGAAGTATTGTATGCAAGCGACTCAGCAAAACACCGTATGAGGGCCTTAACAACCGCAAGCCAAACGTCCGCTTCCTTCATATCTTTGGGTGTAGATGTTTTGTGATCAACAACAGAGATCATCTTAACAAGTTTGCACCGAAGTCTGACGAAGGCATCTTTCTTGGCTACTCCACTAACAAAGTTGCTTACAGGGTTCTCATTAGACGCACAAGGCTAATCATTGAAAGCTTCGATGTAAAATTTGATGATTATCACATCCGCAACACCGCTCCATCAACCGAAACAACAGCAATCCTAGAAAGTGATATTACTGCCTCTTCGGATCCACTCAACCTAACTGAAGTAAACTATGACGATGTTTTCGACCCTGTTGAAACAACCAAGTTATCCGAAGTTCTTGTGTCCCAGGAAGCTCTACAGCAGCATGCTGATGTATCTGGTCCATCTCTATCCGAAGTAGCATCTCTCAATACTTCCACCTTGCCGGTTGAGGGGGAAAGCTCTACTACGGATCAAGCAACAACCATCGAGGTTCCAGTACTAGAAGATGCAGATCCAATCCCTATCCGCAGAGATTGTCAACCATCAAACGTTTCTTCGGACTCGGATGATGACATCATAGAAAACATCGACACAAGAACAGACTCAAGGATTGTCACACTCCCGTCCGCAATCCAGGGGGAATCTTCTCAGGTTCAAAAGGAACTCCCGTCCGCAATCCAGGGGGAACCTTCACCTTCTGCCCAAGAAAACTCTGATCCCACCTTCCCAGTTCAAGACAATTCAGCAGGATGTTCTCAAGTCCAGGGGGAACTGCCATCTCCATCCGCAGAGTCTTCCGATATTGAAGACATTCCCTCTACCGCAGCTGCTGATCATCTGCAACCGCGTCTACACGTTTGGATGAAGGACCACCCACCAGGTCAAATCATCGGCAACCCATCTGCAGGTATCCAGACTCGATCTTCAAAGGACTTATCTGATCACTGTCACTATGCAGCGTTTATGTCCTCTATCGAGCCCGGATCGATCAAAGAAGCATTACTAGAACCAGACTGGATATCCATAATGCAAGAAGAGCTAGAAGAATTCAAAAGAAACAAAGTGTGGCAACTCGTCCCGAAGCCGCAAGGTCACACTATTGTTGGTACGAGATGGGTGTACAAAAATAAGTTGGATGAATCCGGTGCGGTCGTCAGAAACAAGGCAAGACTAGTTGCCAAAGGATATAGTCAACTTAAAGGTATTGACTATGATGAAACGTATGCTCCGGTAGCACGAATGGAAGCTATCCGAATCTTCTTAACATACGCAGCTCACAAGAACATCAAGTTTCATCAAATGGACGTGAAAAGTGCTTTTCTCATCGGTGAATTAAAAGAGGAGGTTTATCTTTAGCAACCTCCGGGCTTTGAAAGTCTTGAATTCCCAGACTACTGCTACAAGCTTGAAAAAGCAGTCTACGCTCTAAAGCAAGCCCCAAGAGCGTGGTACGAGACTCTCTCTGAATTTCTAGTCTCGTCCGGATACAAAAGAGGAGTGATTGATCCCACTCTATTTAGAAAAGCAAATGGTGATCATCTCATGCTTGTACAAATATATGTGGATGATATCATTTTCGGATCAACTGATCAAAAAATGGTGAATGAATTTGCTAAGCTCATGAGCAACAAGTTCCAAATGAGCCTGAATAGAGAGATTAACTTCTTTCTAGGACTTCAAGTGAAACAAGTCCCTCAAGGGATATTCATTCATCAGGAGAAATACACCACAAAACTGTTAAAGAAATATTCAATGGACAACTGTTCTTCGGCTAAGGTCCCCATGGCCTTCGGATATAAGATATCTGCTGATCCCTCCGGTAAATCAGTGGATCATAAGACTTATAGAGGTTTAATCGGATCTTTGATGTACCTCACCGCAAGCCGTCCAGACATCGTCTTTGCAACAGGTGTATGCACAAGGTACCAGGCTGACCCAAAAATGTCACATATGACCGCAGCCAAGCAAATTCTAAGATACTTAAAGGGTAGCAAGTCTTTTGGCTTATGGTACCCCGCATGCAATGACTTCAGCCTTCAAGCATTAACTGATGCGGATCACGCCGGATGCAGATTAGATCGAAAAAGCACCTCCGGTGGATGTCAATTTCTGGGTGGAAGACTCATCAGCTGGTCATCAAGAAAACAAAACTGTGTGTCACTGTCTACCGCAGAAGCTGAATACGTGGCCGCAGCCAGCTGTTGTTCACAAGTTTTATGGATGAAAACACAACTCATGGACTACGGATACAGAATGTTGCGGATACCAATTTATTATGACTCTGAAAGTGCTATAGCAATTTCTCACAATCCAATTCAGCACTCCAAGACTAAGCATATTGAACTACGATATCACTTCATCAAAGATCACATCCTGAAAGGTAACATTGAACTCATCTTTGTCCATACTCATGAAGAGATTGCTGATGTTTTCACAAAGGCACTTGACTCTACAAAACTCAACAGTTTCTTACAAATGTTAGGAATGATGAATCCGGACCCTCAATTCTTTTTGAATTGATAGGTACCACAGACCATCCTTGGTCTCTGTTGCGGTCCTAACTGAAGTTACTTATGATAGATGGTTTTGGTATATCCTGTGTATCGCAGTTTGTGTACAGCAACCATATTTCATAAGTTATCCTTCAATGGTCCTTACTGTTTGTTGTTACTAATTTTTGTTCAAGTGTTCTCCTCAGTCATTCTACTACAGTCATACATCCGATCCATCCGCAATGACATCCGATCCATCCGCAATGAAGTCTCAATCCACAACCACATTAATAGTTTCTCAACTGTTTTATTAATTCTTGATTCATTGTGTGCTATTTAATGATCCTTCATTAGATAAGAAAATCATTAAAAAAAACATTCCTTGAGTAACTGTCCCATTCTCCTTTTTGAAAAACCTTGTGTCAGACCTATTTTAGGTATGATGACAAAAAGAGCGTTTACCCATAAACTAATCCTTTTAACCTGTCCCTTCATATTTCACCACCACATCTAATCCGTTACAACTTCTCTTTTGTACAACGGATTAACTCCACCCTCACCACACGATCACAGACGTGATGTTTTACGTCTGACACTTCATTAATTGCAAACCCTTTTTTGTAAATCTAAAAAAAAAATTAAACCTTTTCATAATCTGTGGCTGAGATTTCACCTTCCAAATTACAGAAAAAAAAAACTCCCAAACGTTTTTACCTTATTAACTTTCACCAAGGGTAAAAACAATTACCTTTCAAATCCACTCCTATAAAATCCTTTCTTTTTCCCCAAGAACAGTTTACGCTCTCTGAATCTTGAACTTTCTCTCCATCTTTCTTACACTCTGTTTCTACAACCTTTCTCAAACTCTCAACAATGGTGAAATCAGGCATCTCAAAGAAAATCTCCAAGGCTTCTGCCTCTGCAAACCCAACTGGTTCTGATTCTGCAACAAGAAACCCAATACCTACGATTGCTTCAAGCGATTTTAGGGCTGTGTTCGAAGAGCATTCCTCCTACAATGCTCCAATCAAGCTAATGATCAAGTTCTTGACCAATCACCCCCTGTTTGCCCCCTTCGATTCATTTACAGACATGGTTCCACTTTCAACCTTGTTTAAATGTGCTTTCTCTGCTTACAGACCACTCGAAAACCTTCAAGAGGTACATTTGAATCTGGTGAATGATTCTTTGCTCATTCTGACCAAAGAGAAGTTCCTAACTGCCATCAATCTGCTCATTCATCCTTCCACCAAAGTTTTCACTCCAAGCATGGCGGATATTACCTCATCACTTTACCAAATGGGTTACCAGAAAAAGATCAAAGGAATCGGCGAATTCAAGAAAAATCAACTGCCTGCGGTGTGGCAATTCGTTTGTCACTTTGTGATCCGCTGCCTGTCAGGCCGAACCGGAGGTACTGATAATATGGGTCTCAAGCTTTTGGAGTTGGTGTGGAGCATTTTCACTGGCCACGACGTTAACTACGGTCAGATTCTATGGGATGAATTTCTGCAGTACATTCCCAAAGAGAGCCCAAGAGAAAACCCTACCGAACTCACTTTTGCTAGGTTCTGGTCTCTATGCATCTCAGATCTTCATGCGGATGCAAGACTTAGCATGGGCAACGACAACAATCTCTTCATCACCAAAGATCTGAAAAGGTACAATCCCTCCACTGATCAATCTATGTTTGGACCTATCAGACGACTACCAGTCCATATTCTATCTTCCCTTGGTCTTGAAACCCCTGAAGTCACAGACCATATAGAGAACCCCATTCCTGGTAGTACCGCAGTCCCATCTTACACCACACTCTCCAATCTTTCAAACAGACGCAAACAGTTAGCCTCAGCCCGTCAAGGTCCCAGCAACTTATCTAAGAAACAAAGAACCCCAAAGAAGAAAGATACTCCCAAACAAGCTGACCCCTCAAAGAAGCGAAAGGTCATACAAACCATGGCCTCAGATGACGAATCATCTGACCATCAGTCTCCCACTTCCTCCAATGATTCTGATGATGACACCCAACCCATTGCCATTCTAAAGAAAAGAAAAACCAATCCCACAGACCATATGCGTGACCGGACTCATGCCGCAGCCTCTCAAAAGGCTCCGGTAGTCCTTGGGGTGGCCGCAGACCCATTCAATACCACTATCGAATTCCACTCGGACACAGAAAGTGTGTCTGTTTCACCTCATCGTGGAGATTCACCCCCAGTTCACTCCCAAGAGGATGACACTGGTTCTCGCCCTAAGGTCTCCAGGGCTTCCCGACTTCATTTCTTTTCTCCTGAGGAGTTGAACTCCATCCTCTTGTCTGTAACCCAAACACTGCAAACACCTTCCCAACCACAGGGCAATTCTTCCGCCTTTGCTAGAACTGAGCCGAGGCCAGACTTGACCATGGGTCAAGGATACCGAGGAAGCTCAGGAAATCCTATTCTGCTTACATCTGTTACAGGTGGTTTAGGCACGGTGAGCACCAATGTGCAAGGATCCGTGAACCCGAAGGACACTTCGGTGCGATTCCAAGGATTTGACGGTGATGAATCGAATGATTCATGGTTACATTACACTCCGGTGTCTGACTCCGACATCAAGAAATATGCCGCTTTCCGTAGGGCATTCCAAGCAAGGAAGGATCAACGAATCAAGCAACTGCAACAAAAGCAACAGGAAACTCAATCTGTAGCTAAGTATTGGGCAGACGCAATCAACAATGCCAATACCGTAGCCACCATCCTGAAAGTACAAGAATGGATGAATGAAATGGCTGAGACGATCCGCAAGGCTCAGTCCACTCTTAGGGGTGAAGGTACTTCCAAAGTCCCTCCAACACCAACTCCTATTGTTCAAGAATCTCAAGACGAGGGAACCGCAATCGAAGTCAGCTCAGCTCCACATTCGGCTTCGACGACTTTGATCTTAATGAGGTAAATCAACCCACTCCTTCTGATGATGATCTAATGATTTTTGATGAAGAAGAAGAGTCGAGTGGTTCTCAGCACTCAACCTCCAAGCCAAAAACAAAGAAGAAGAAGAAGAAGAATGCGGTGACCAGAAAAGAATTTTTAAGTCTGCAAGCCAAAGTCGACCAAATTCTTGTTGCGGTAAAGTCCACTCAACCGCAACCTGAAGACTTTCCAGGACCGCAGTCACTGATCGAGCGAATCGAAAGACTGGAAACCCGTGAACGATTGGATGCTGAGCGAATTTCCCTGAAGATTGAAATGGGAATTCGATCTCTGGATACGAGTCGACAAGCGGATCACAAGCAATTCATGGCCACTGCGGAGTGCCTCATCTCTGAGGTATCCGCAATCAAAACAGACCTACAAAAGGCCATTGCGGACCAGTCTACTCACTCCCAGAAGCTGATAGATGAGAGTCACACCGCATATGAGTCCATTATCGCAGTTCTTCAGGCTACCATCAACAGACTGCAACGATCTTTATCTTCAAACTTTCATGGCCCCGAAATTCTTCAACTCACAAAGGAGATTCACCGTTTGCTCTTCAACGCCACCATCCCCAACAATCAGCAACTGGATGATGCTCTGAAAACTCAATTCCAGGAGGTATGTGCCAAGGTCGATGGTCTCAAACAATGGCTTGAGGAAGCTCCGGTGTTGCATTCCTCAAGAGGGGGAAGTGATGAAGAAGACCATCATTCCAACAACATTTCCCATCATCAAAGTCCCCCCATCACAACTGAAAAAATTCCATCACCACCGCATCTGTCACCACCGCATCAGTCTCCACCGCATCAGTCACCACCGCATCAGTCTCCACCGCATCAGTCTCCACCGCAACAGAAAATCACTCAAGAAACCCCTCCTGAGCGACTGGAGACTCCTCCCCACTTCAAGAATCTAGCATCCGACATGTCATCCGAGCACTCCAATGACTCTCCCGCAACGAAACAGAAAAAAGCAGATTGGAAAGCAGCCCAATTTGCTGAACTTATCTGGAGAGAAAATGGATTCGACATCTCCATGGATGAATCCTTAATCAACTCATGGATCAATCCCCACCGCAGACTACTGGATGATGACTACAAACCCTACCTTACATATGTTGAACCCCCTTCTGATGGCTACTGGGATGTTCCAATCTCCCCAAATGCTAAGTACTTCACTGTATTTGAGCAGTTTGACCGTAGCCTACCGGATCACAAAAGACTGCCTATGGAATTTGAGAGGCTCAATCGATTCTATGCCAAACATGCCTCTTCCATAGAGAAAATCTGGTCTAACGATAGACCATCAGCAGTCAAGAACTACAAGCCCCAGAAGTTCATGAAAGCTGACTTCATCCAATACACTCTCACAAGAAGGAATCAGGACTATGTCCGCACCTAGGCTGACTTCCCATGCATGAACCCTGAAGAAGTCTTTCTGATAGCCAAGGTGTTCCAAAACAAATGCGAAAAACATCCGAAGATGAAGATAGCACTTGAAAGGGAAAGCACATTTTTGAAGGAAACTGTCTGCGACTTTGCAAAGATTGACGCAGACATTTATCCCACAATTGCCAAGAAGTTCGATCTGCCACCACTTGATCATGCACTGATGCCTACCGAAGGTTATGAAGAAAGATCCCTAGGTGCAACAAACTTCCCTGAACTTGGAGTCATTTTCAAAAGGAAGGTCGATAAGGTCAAATACTTCATTCCTATGACTGCCATGAATCGTCTCACAAGGAAGCAACTTGAAATTTTTCGAACCGCAGTTGAAAGATCAAAGCACACTACTGCCGAAGTCAAGTTCGAAATTTTAAGGAGGATCACCTGGTTGGAAAATATCAGGAAGTTATGGTGGATACTGATCAAGTTTCTAAAACTTGATAGCTGAAGAAAAGTTAAAGAGGTCACTTAGGGGGAAATTGTTGAATCATGAAAAGTGACCCTCTTGAACTTCAGCTACCGCAGCCCACAAGGATCCGCAGTCAATGTTTCATCAGCAGCCTCACCCGAAATCATCATCCAACCGCAGTCTTATTATCTCCTTAGTTTAACTTTATCTACTTTTCTGTAATACTCTCTATTGTCCAGTATGCCTTGCATGGCTACTCTTAGAGAACTGATCCGATGTAACTCTTGAGTCTCTATATATAGAGCTCATTCTTTCTCAATTGATAAGAATCTTGGATCTATCATTTTCTCACATATTACACTCATCTTCTTACGCATCTTAATATCTTCTTACTCTCAAAGTTCTCTAGAACGTAACTGATTACTACTTCTCTTCGGAGCAAGTCACCTGTGACTTAATCACGAAGTTTGATCTCACTCACTAACTTGGTCTGAATGCATTCCATGTTATGAATCAACTTATGTGTATACTTGATATATCAAATGTTGTCATTTATGTTTCCTTACATTTCCGCAACTAACTCTGTAACTATCTAACTCGTTAACTTATTATTGTTGAGCTTTTAGATCCTTTGAGATAAATTATTACGCAACTATACTTGTTCTAACGTTTGTTCAAGTGTGTCTCAAGTTTTTCTCTCAACAACAACTCCAAGGTCTCCGATGAAGTTCATCATCCATATTGCTTCCTTTTCCGCCTTGCTTACTGCTATGTACTCTTATTCGCACGTTGAATCAGCTACTGTCTCATGCTTGGAACTTTTCCAAGTTATTGCTCCTCCATTCAGGGTAAATACCCAGCCCGACTGAGAGCGGAAATTATCTCTGTCGGTCTGAAAGCTGGCGTCACTATACCCCACCACTCTAAAGTCATCACTCCCACCGAGGGTAAGGACCCAGTCCTTAGTCCTCCGAAAGTACTTAAGAATGTTCTTAACCGCAGTCCAATGAGCCTTACCAGGATTCCCTTGCTATCTGCTGACCATGCTCAAAGCAAAGGCCACATCAGGGCGAGTACAAGTCATAACATACATGATTGAGCCAACAGCGAAAGCATATGGTACTCGACTCATCTCAGCTATCTCAGCCTCTGTCACACCCCCTGACCAGACGGCGGAAACGTCCGGAGGCGGGTGACTTCATTGTGCAGTATCATAACAATTGAATATAAATGAAACAGAGCAATCGAAACATCATACATTGAGATAACAAACTTACATTGTTTACATATTGTATTTGTCCTTCGAATTACACAAAAGAGACATAAGCAGAAAAATCCAAACTACAGCTAATATTCTTGCATCCCCGTCCCTTGTTACCTGCTTACTAGATCCCTAAGAATACAAGTCGTTTAGAAAAGCGTCAACTAAAAAGTTGGTGAGTTCATAAGCATTTTTGTATAAAATCATTTAGACTTGTTTAGAATCGTTCTCATTGTACTTTCAGAAAATCCGATATTTTCTATGAAATCGTTTGAAGTATTGCCTTGAAAATCATGGATATGTGTGTGTGCATGTCATTACTTTTGTTCATCCTTATAAGGAGTGCTTTTGAAAAGTAGTGTAATTTGTAAAAGCGAGCTGCGTACGAGAATGGTTCTTTTGAATAGTAATAGTCAACCGTTTCCAGAAAAATCCCTTATTTTCAAAAAGAGAATATGGTTGAAAATCTTGTTCCTCTTATTGAGTAAAATTGAGTGTGCGTTCTAGTTTATCGTTATCGAAATCGTAGAAAATCGTTTTCTCTAGAAAATCCTATATTTTCTTCTATAAAATATTCGTAAGTTCTAGTTCCAACTATGTATATGTGTGGGTTAGTTTATCGTTTTCAAAATCGTTTACAAACGTTTTCCATAGAGTCCTACGCTTTTTAATTTGTAAAATAGCAGTATTACGACTCTATACTTGTTAAGAGAAAGAATCAACATGGTAATTGTGGACATTCTACGCGATGATAAAGGACAGTCAACGCAACAAATGCGGACCATCACTTATCATGTATAGGACGGTCAACACAACGTGCCAAAATTTATTTATGATGTTTTTCCTTACTTCAATTTCTAGATGACATAAGATATTCTAGTGAGTCGTTATAACCATACTAATATGACGGAATGCCCGTTTTGGCGTTTCTCAGGCACCCTAGTTTTTGAAAAGACATTTGTCACCCTAGACTGGCCTATCTAGCTGTAGCGAACAGCGAAGGTGCGGGGTGTCAGCCCCGTATAGATCTATACACAAATTCCCGCTCCCCCTCCAGGAGACTCTGGCTATAACTCCTTACAAGACTTTAGACGTACACTAATATTTTTATATTTAGGTACTTTTGAGATTTGTCTGACTAGAATATTAACAACCTTTTGAGCAATCGTTAGAGATCCATTATTTGATAGATAAATAATGAAATTCGTACTCATTGAATAGAAATTATCGTTCTCGTTCCATATCGTTGATTGTGCTTGATAACTGGATGCTCGTGTTCGTTCCTTTTCGTTTATTGAAAAATAAGTCATTTTAGTCAAGAGAAAAAGTGTCAAGTTATAATTTGTATAAATTTATAACTGCCGGTTATGACACGCATTTTCTGTTTTATGACATATATAACATTACTTATGTTCTTGGAGGTTTTACGACAACAGTTTATGACATGCAAATATTTCTGTCATAAAGGCTCTATTTGTATATTTTCTTGACGCAAACTTTTATGTCGAATATTTATAAAATACTCCCTGATAGTTTGCAAATAGTCACAAAGATCTCATTTTCGAAAATTACTAGAAATAGTGTCAACTTATCAAGGTCCCTTTTTATAACTTTTATCTCTAAACATGAAAGCATAGATAAAGGGGTTAGGTTGGACACACCCAATAGTTGGGAGGCTCTTTTGTACACAAAGTATCCTCTGTTCTTTATGAAGTTGTGAAATCTTACGTTCATGAGAATATTACTAAAATAATAATTTAATAATATTTCACACACACATACAAACATACGTATACATGCAATTATTCAAGTATTTAGGCAAGATTTGACTTGTACTCTCCCCCAAAAACATTAAAACATTAAAAAAGGTGGGGTATGAAGCTCACCTTGATTAGCTTGCTGGGTGATTTGAAGAGTGATGAGGAAGTTTCCAAGCTCCAAAGCTTGAAAGATTCTTAAATCTTTAGAGGATTCTAAGAATAATTTTTGTGTGTAAATATAATGAAATCTTAGAATAATGTGAAGAATAATTATTCAAAGTGGATAAAATACTCACCAAAGAAATCTAGGAATTTCCTTTGAAGGGATGAACTTGAAGCTTGAAGGAGTTGAGAGTATTCTTAGGAGTTTTCTGGAAGTGAGAAATGAGAAGTGGGACTTGGGAAGGAAAAAGGAGTTCACGTATCTAAAGGGAAGGATAAGGGTGACTTGACATTTGCATGGAGGGCTGGTGGGTAAAGCTTGTTATCCATGGATATTGTGTGGTTTACTGAGATTTGCATGGGGAATGAAGGATTTACATCACATCACAAAGTCAAACCCCTATATTTCCTTAGAATCTCCTTAACAATCTTGGGTATTATTTTATATATAAATATGCTTAAAATAATTAATTTTGGCATAAAACAGGGGTTTAAGGGGTTTAGGATATGAAAAATAGGAGTTTGGTGTGATTTCTGGCGTCAAAATGAATTAAAATGATAAAAAGGCCCGAAAATGACAAAAATCCGGAGTGGAATCATGTTCCTGCGAGGGTCCGAAGGGCTTGAGAAGGATTCCAGAGTCATTCTTCAAAATCCTTAGCAAAGGAGTGCATTTTCGAAGCCGTTTGCTCAAATCCGGAGGTCCGGACCGAAGATGCGAAGCCAACTAGCCCTTCCGAAGTGATGCGAGGCAAGGTTTTCCGGAGCTCATCCTTCTGGATTCATGCGAGGTTGTCCGAGGCAAGGGAAGTTCCGAAGATGTGCTTCCTCTTGGCTCCTTAGAAGGCATTCCGAACAAGAGGTTTAGGACCAAGAGGGTTCCGGACAAGAGGCTTAGGACCAAGAGGGTTTCGGACGAGAGGTTCAGGACCAAGAGGGTTGCGGACGAGAGGTTCAGGATCAAGAGGGTTCCAGACGAGAAGTTCAGGACCAAGAGGGTCCTTTTGGGTTTTCTCCTCCGGTTTTGGGCTGTTTTCGACTGAGGAATGTACATAGAGAGATTTGGGAGAGATTCCACATACTTGGAGATATTTGGGAGAGATTTCACACACTTGGAGAGATTTGGGAGAGACTTCACATACTTGGAGAGATTTTGGAGAGATTTCACATACTTGGAGAAATTTCATATTCTTGGAGAGATTTGGGAGAGATTTTACATACTTGGAGAGATTTGGGAGAGACTTCACATACTTGGAGAGATTTGGGAGAGATTTCACATAGTTGGAGAGATTTCATATTTTTGGAGAGATTTGGGAGAGATTTCACATACTTGGAGAGATTTGGGAGAGATTTCACATACTTGGAGAGAATTGGGAGAGGTTTCACATACTTGGAGAGATTTGGGAGAGGTTTCACATAGTTGGAGAGAATTGCACTCTATCATTCCATGGTCCATTAGGAACCATAAAATACACTTTTAATGTGTTTGCACAAGCCTCATAATACTTATTGCTTACATGAGGACGGAATTTCCTAGCCAAAATGCTTGTTGTGACAGCCTTTGTACTCGGACTCTGAGTTTTACTCAGTTTGGCATTGCTCTAGATCGGTAAGTCACCTTTCTTGGAATCCATCATGTTGAATCTTTTCAACACCTTTTCCAAGTAGGTACTTTGACTAAGTCCAATTAGTCTCTTACTCCTGTCTCAATATCCTTATCCCTAGGATGTAAGCAGCTTCTCCAAGGTCCTTCATAGCGAAACACTTCCCAAGCCAGGACTTAACTTCATGAAAGGCTGGAATGTCATTTCCTATGAGTAGTATGTCATCCACATACAACACCAAAAAGCTAACTGTACTCCCACTAGCCTTAACATATACACAGGACTCATCCTTGCTTCTCGAAAATCCAAACTCTTTGACTTTCTCATCGAAACAAAGATTCCATCTGCGATATGCTTGTTTCAATCTATAAATGGATTTATCAAGCTTACACACTCTATTAGGGTACTTTGCATTGACAAAACCCTCTGGATGACTCATGTAAACATCCTCAACCAACTTTCTATTAAGGAAAACGGTTTTGACATCTATTTTCCATATTTCATAATCATGAAATGCAGCTATGGCTAGCATAACCCTAATGGACTTAATCTTCGCCACTGGTGAGAAGGTCTCATCATAGTCAACTCCCAGAGTTTGAGTAAAGCCCTTCGTAACCAGTCGCGCCTTATATGTGTGTACTTTCTCATCCATGTCGGTCTTCTTCTTGAAGATCCATTTTCACCCGACTGTCTTAGGACCCGGTACATTGTCAACCAAGTTCCAAACTTGATTATCATACATGGACTGAATCTCGCTGTCCATTGCCTCTTTCCATTTAGCAGACTCGGGGCCTGCCATGGCTTCCTTGTAATTGTTAGGTTCATCCAAATTTACCAGTGTGCTATGACTGATAAATGTATCACCCTCAGATGTTATATGAAAACCATATAACACAGGTGGAACACTAACTCTACTGGAGCGCCTCAGAGGTACGGACTCGTCAACTGGATCAACATGATTTTCCTCCTGAGGTTGATTGCTAGTGTTTGAGGTTCTTTCACCACTTGACTCTTGAAGTTCTTCAAGGTCAATTTGCCTCCCACTGTCTCATTGGCCTATGAGCTCTCTCTCGCGAAAGACTCCTCTCCTCGCAACGAAGACAACATTGTCACTCGGTCTGTAGAAGAGATAACCAAAGGATTTCTGTGGGTAGCCGATGAAAATACACCGCTCACTACGAGGTTCGATCTTGTCGTGCGTCTCACGCCTCACAAAAGCCTCGCAACCCCAAACCTTGATGTGTGCTAATGAGGGAACCTTCCCTGTCCACACCTCGTGAGGTGTTTTGGCAACCTTCTTAGACTAGATTAAGGATATGGGCGGCAGTCTCTAAGGCATACCCCCAAAATAAGATAGGTAACGAAGCTTGACTCATCATGAAACGAACCATGTCCAACAAGGTTCGATTGCGCCTCTCAGCCATATCATTAAGCTGTGGTGTCCTAGGTGGCATCAATTGTGAAACAATCCCACATTCCTTAAGATAGTCTAGGAACTCGTTACTAAGATACTCACCACCCCGATTGGATCGGAGCATCTTTATCTTCCTGCCCAGTTGATTCTCCACTTCTTTCTTAAACTATTTGAATCTTTTAAAGGTTTCTGACTTATGTTTGATTAAGTAGACATAGCCATATCTATTGTAATCATCAGTAAAAGTCACATATAAGCGGTTAGCATCCCTTGTAGCGGTTCTGAAGGGTCCACACACATCGGTGTGTAAGAGATCCAACAAACCTTCACCCCTTTCACAAGTACCAGTGAAGGGTGACTTGGTCATATTTCCAAGTAAACAATATTCGCAAGTGTCATCCGTCCTTAAGTCGAATGACTCCAAAACTCCAGCCTTTTGGAGTTGGCCTATGCGCTTCTTATTGATATGTCCAAGACGACAATGCCACAATCATGCATTATCCAATTTATTGGAAGAATCAATGTGCAACACATTATTTCCTAAGTTGTCTACAACCATCACAGTTTCATATACACCATTACAAGGCAATGCTTTAAAATAAAAAACACCATTATAATAAGCATTAATAGCACCAATTTCATTATCAAATAAAAAACTAAAACCTTATTTGTACAAACCATGTAAGGAAATAACATTTCTCGCCATTTCAGACGAGTAGCAACAATTATTCAAATATAATTCTAACCCACTACTCAGAAAAAAAGAATAAACTCCAATCTTGGTGACAGGTGAAACCTTCCTATTCCCCATGATGAAGTTTATCTTCCCGTGCTCCGCATCCTTACTTCTTTTTAGTCCCTACAAATTAGAACAAATGTGAATTCCACAACCTGTATCAAGGACCCAAGAACAAGAATGTGATGAGTTATTAGATAGAATAGTATAAATACCTGCATGGGTGGCCTTAACCTTCCCATCTTTGACATCCTACAAGTATTTGGGGCAGCTTCGCTTCCAGTTCCCTTTATCATGGTAGTAGAAACACTCTGCTTCCTTAGGAATGGAAGAGGGAACAGCAGAACTAGCTTTGGTCCCACTTGAAGAGGATCCATCAAGAGACTTTCCCTTGCGGCTCTTGGAAGGAGCCTTCCTCTTCTTCCCTTTCCCATGTCTAATTGCCAAGACAGGGGCAGTTACTGTAGGAGTAGGAACAACTGATTTACCTTTTAGACTACTTTCAGCAGTCGTCAAAAGCCATTAAAGTTTGCTAAGTGTGACCTCCTCCTTGTTCATACGATAGGTCATGCGGAACTGATTATAACATGGAGGTAAGGAGTGTAGAATGATATCTATAGCCAACTCCTCATCGAAGTTCACATTCAATTTTAGCAAACGGTCCACAAACCTTTGCATTTTCTGCAAGTGGGCCGTGATGGATTCACCATCCTTCATCTTTGTTGTTATCATGGAGGCGATGATTTCATACCTCTCTTGATGAGCACTCTGATGGTATCTTTCCATCAGGTCCTGGTGCATCTCAAAAGGTTAGAAGTAATAACCGAGGCACACTAATGAGGTAATAACCGAGGCACGTCAATTGCTGGTTGAAACTATTTCCAAACTCGGCAATGTGCAAAGTGTAATTTCATGGATTAGCATCAATTTCACATTTTCCTAAAGTAACTAAGATTGGGAATTTAATAAAACATTTAGTTACTTTATAATTATCATTATACTTTTAACGAGAATTAGTGTCCTATCCTACCCGTTCGGCTAACGACCCTCCACCAGTCAAGGAAGCGGTGTGTGAGAGTGGACACCCATTAAACTACCTTTTTATAGGCAGTAACCTTATACCTCCTTATAGAACGGCTTCGTGAATGAGGTCTACTAACGGTAAGACTGACTTGTCTTATACATATATATAATAATTAAACTTATAATATTATAATAGTATAAGGGTTGAATTTTAAACTTTTAAAATTCTAGGGTTTGGAATTAAATTGTTCATAAGTGTGACTTTACAAATTCCAAAACTTGAGGGCAAATTTTGAAACTATTCAAAACCTTTCATTTCCATAAATTATGAGTTTAATGACCACTTAAAGAAAAGACTTTTGGTGTAACGCTCGTGTTTCTAGGCTAGGCATTAATATTGATGTGATTGTCTAGGTTAACCTTTGTAACTCATTTTGAAGAAATGAAAAGGAATTATGTGAATATTATGTGAAAATTATGTGTTTTATGCTTAATTATTAGGGTTTAATTAATTAAGAATAAAAATGAGCGTCGAAAATAAATATTAGATAAAGCTAATATCTATTAAGAAAGTTGTAGTGGTCGTGACAAGGATTACAGATATATAAAGAATACCAAAATTCGAGTTATAACGAAGAAGTTATGACCTGTCGAAGTTTCGCGACAAAACCGGCACGGTGCCGAATGTCGTAAAAAGTGAGTATTTGATAAACTACTTTTTAGCCTTAGTGATCTAAACGAAAGTCGTACTGTTCGTCAAACCGAGAGTATGTGTAAAAAGAACGCCCAAATCTGACTTCGTATGAGGAAGTTATGATTTTTCTAAGTTTCAGCTTAGCAGTAGACAACTAAAAACTCGAATTTTAGATCGAGTGATTTTTAGCCGACACAACCTAAACGAGAATCGAAGGTCTCGTCAATAGTAGTACAACGGTAAAAAGACAGACGAAAACGGACGTCGGATGAAGAAGTTATGAATTTTTAACGGCTTTCCTGTCCCAGTCTGTTAAAAATAATAATATAAAAATTAAAGTCAAAATTAGCCAACGAAGTCTAAACGAACATTGTAGAGCGTAATTTTACCTACGCGTGCATATAAAGAACGTCAAAAACGGAGCCCGTATGCGAAAGTTATGGATTTTAGAAGTTTTGGCACAAAAATCGAGAAAAATGTCAAATCCGAGAAATTTCGCAAGGTGGGACTTCGGCCACGTCACCCTCGCTCATAACGCGCCACGTGTCCGGAAATGCTGAGTCACCAAAGCCAGCTGGCGAGGCGTGTCGCCTGCCCTCGCATCCGAAGCGCGGTCCAGTAGCGATCCGACGCGTGCCCTTTCTCGTGTGTCCGACCTTCGCACATAGCGCCACGACCGAACCCTCAGACCTAGACTTCAGTCCAATCAGAAGCCTACAGCAGGATCCTCACATGTGCGACCCATGTGACTCCTCTTCGGATCTGCTGCCACCTGGAAGCCTCTCAGCCGTTGGATCAGAAGCCTCGCCCCTATAAATAGTAGGGTGCGAGTATTTTGAAAACTTGTCATTTTAACCCCTTTTTCAATATTTCTTTCATTATAACTTCCCCCAAAGCCCCGGTATTATACCAAACACCTGAAACACGTCCCGAAGTGTTGGATTAATGTCTAAGTCGATAACTATAATTGGTAAGACTTGACCCGACCCGGCATGGTCCATTTTGGTTGCATGGCATCATGCATTTGGATAGACTATAATGAGAGAAATAACACTTAAGGTTGGTTAATATATTATAAGTTCTAATATATTAATAAGGTTATTTAATTAGTATTGATCAAGAATTAATTTGGAATTAATTAAGTGATCAAAAGGAGACTAATTAAATATATGGGTTGATTGTGTAAATCATTCATTCTTATATATGTGGGCTTGTGATCCAAGATTCCTTATGTTGGACTAAGTCCATAGGGTGACCCATGGATACTCCATGGAGGTTAAAATCCATGGAGCATAAGGAATGGGTAAAGTTATGAGTTACATGGTGTAACCCTAATAGCCACCATATAAAAGAATCCCATGGCTCAAGAAATCGTACACTAATGTGTGAGTGTGAGGGCTAGACGATTTTAAGGAGTGTTCAAGTTTCTCTCAAGTTATTCCAAGTGTATTTGGTGTTGTGTGAACCATTTGAGGTATCACACTTGGGGCACTAGGCACTCAAGCTTCATGAAGACATTCTACATCAAAGAGGTATGTATTCTATCTTGTTATATTTATTATTTTGTATGCTAGATTAGGATAATACCTTGGATGTTCATAATTGTATGTATAATAGAGAAAACATAGATCCAAGGTATTTAGGGTTGCATGTACACTTAGGAGTGTTAGAATGCTCATAACCCAACAGTGGTATCAGAGCCTAGGCTTGTTTTCTTGTTATACTTGCAAAAGTAGCTGAAAAATCGAGTTGGATGCATATATTCGATTGTTTTGGCTGGAATTGGACTAGGAACATTACCCTAAGATGTTTTTGGACTTATAAACTTGTTTTTGATGTGGTAATGTTCATGCTAATCCAATTTCTAAGATAATTGTCATAATTTCAAGATTTGTATTAGTTTGTATGTTCATGCTAATTTCTTGAAGATTGATGATTTGAATTATCTTGTTCTTATGAGGTTCTTAGATTAATAGAAAAGTTGTGTGAAATAGTTGTTTTCAATCCATTTTAATCTAAGAGTTGATTCCAAAGTGTGTTTTTGTAACTTGTCCTCAAGTTATATGAAAAGTCACATTTAAGAATCATAAAACTAATAAAAGTTGGCAAATGTTACAAAATGAAGAGTCTAGTTCTAATTAAATGGTTTTATGACTCCATAACTTGTCCTCAAGTTATGGAGGTTCAAGAGTCTCTTCATTAAATTAAAAAAAAAGTGTAACCTTAATTAGTTCCATAAGTTACAATAAAAAAAGTTATTTTTTTATTAATTAGTTTAAAGTCTTCCATAACTTGTCCTCAAGATATGGAACTTGAAGAGTTTTTTTTTTTTTTTTAATTAAAACTACTTTAAACTCATAAGTTATGGAATTAATTAGTTTTGAATAGTTTCAAAACTTGCCCTCAAGTTTTGGAATTTGAAAAGTTTTCACTTATGAATACTTTAATTCCAAGTTAGCCCTTAGAATTTTAAAAGTTAAAATTCAATCCTTATACTTTATAATATTATAAGTTAATAATATTTATATATATGTATAAGAGTAAAGTCAGTTTTACCTTTAGTAGGCCTCATTCACGAAGCCGGTCTATAAGGGGGGTATAAGGTTACTGCCTATAAAATGACAGTTTAATGGGTGTCCACTCTCACCCACCGCTTCCTTGACTGGTGGAGGGTCGTTAGCCGAACGGGTAGGACAAGGACTATAATTCTCCTTTCATTAAAAGTATTAATGATAAATACTAAGTAACTAAACTCTTATTAATACCCAATCTTAGTTACTTAGGAAAATGTGAATTTGGTGCTAACCCATGAAATTGCACTTTGCACTTTGCTTAAGTCGTTAGTGGAGCGTGTGTGGTTAACTGGCACACTAACCTGGACTTAACAAGGTAGGCAAAGGGTAACTTAATATTTATCATAGTATCGGTGGAGCGTGTGCGGTTAACCGGCACACTGATTAAGGGGTAAATATTAAGGGTACCAAGTATATTTGCATGGTTATTCACACCTTGTTTTGTGATCCTCGGCATCCCAGCCACAAAACCTGAAGGGCACACTCGAGATTGAAACATGCCTTTGAACAGTTCAATGAATCTCAAAGATCTAGGACTTTCAAATCCAATTAAAACCTAATAAATTATTTCGTTTTTCATGGTGGAAATTGGTGAATCGTCATTCACCTACCTTCAAATATTTTATAGCTTGGATTACGACATCCCTCTTCTAAGTTATAAAATAGTTTGTTGGGTCCTAGCCTTAATATTTCATATTGGGTATCATATTAAGGACTTTAAATCAACTATCTTGAATATCTCCCAAAAAGATGTCTGGTCTAGACATTTATGATCTTCCCAAATCTCTTGAAACAAGCTTTCCTAAATGAAGATGATGTCCCATGGATATCATACTTCTTTCACCTCCTCCAATTATTCTCCCTAACCCACAAGTTCCTAAAAAGTTTAAGGTCACTCCAGCCCTATTGGCAAGGCAAGGTCTAGGTGTGATCACATCTTGGAGATGTAGTCACATATTGACAAGCCGGGAGAGTTGGGTGTCAAAGTCTTGAGAAAGTTGGTGGCTCAACTACTTTCTAAGTCACATAGTGAGTTCTTTTGGGAATCCTATGAAACAGACTAAGACAAGACCCTTAATGATCTTATCTATTTGCTAAGATCAACTTCCTAAAACGCTATCGACATTGACAATGATGACATTGGATATCCAGTAAAGCTCTCTCTTCCCAATGGAAAGGGATCGGCCATAGTCAACTCGGTTGACCCAATGGTAAAGAGAGAGGCGAAGTCTGAGATAGTCCCATTATCAAGGGTCCATAAGTAACTATTGCCAAAGGAAGGGGCATTGGTTACGAAGCTGCCAAATTTACCTAAGGATGTTAAAGTCAATAAGTTTGGCTCTACTTCAAGTAAAGTCCATTGTCTAACTTTATTAAGTACATGTTGATTCTGATCGTGAAGATGGATTTCAATCGCATGGTTCGGTGATCAGAATTTTGGGCTATTACTTAAGAGTTATGATATTTATATTGCTTAGGAATAGATAACAACAAGGTTTTCATATGGATTCTAAGGATAAGTTTTTCCGCAAAGTTTTAAAATAAAAGAAAAAGGTTTTGATTTTATTTATTTTAAGTATCCTTACAATGGCATTTGTGAAAAGTTGTTGCTTATAAGATTCCATTGATAGCAATATTGGAAAAATGGATTTTATTCTTTCGGTTGTGGTAGTGTCTAATATTACCAAATAAGGAAAGATTCTCATCACCCAAGGTTCAATTGGACCGAAACTTGGAATCATGCAAGTTGTATAGTATGATGAATGAGAACTTTCAGCTTGGAAAATTAAGACTAATTCCTTATGTGAATAAGGAAAGGACTAAGGGATCGAGTACACATTCTTGTGCACTGGTCAAGTCCACCACAAAAGATCAAGAAGACTATTCGTCATGATTTACTTAAGTTCAGTAAATATGGTTATACTTATAAGTTTAAGTATAAGTCTGTAGCATTGGAGAAGTTTCAATGTGAGACAGAACGAATAAGAAGAATCAAAGTATGCCAGAAAGATAAAAGTTTCTCAAATCTGAAAAGATGGGAGAGTACTTTAGTATCATGTTTATGATCATCTTAATGATTAAGATACCATATCACAATTGGTCCTCTAAAGTCATCTTAGTGCATTCTTATGACTAAGAAGAGGAGTCATGAATTGTTGAAATGGTTAAATCAAAAAGATGAGTCATACTTCGTTCCAAAACAATTCTTAGAGTCATACTCCAAGATTGTAACTTGAGTGACATATCTTAAAGAGGGTTTGTTAACACTAGTCAAATGTAAGAGTAAAAGGTTATCTACTCTTGTACATTTGAAATTGGTAAGTTGTGATGTTTTGGATAAAACAGAGACCAACTTAGGCCAATTGTGTAAAGTGTTAGTCTTGATAAAGAATCCGCACTATCTCTTGAATATTTGACAAGGGAGTCTTATATGTCAAGAGGACAGTGGGAGTCTTAAAGATCTTGAAAGTTTCAAGACTTAATCAAGAATAAAACCTAAAGTCCTTCACTAGCACACGACTTGAGGTTTATAACCTATCGTGTTGAAATTTTTGTGGCTATTCAAGTTGGCTTTGCATAGGAGTTCTGAGAGTTCTTAATTGGTTGCACAACTACTTGGAAGCAATGGCAGGCACCTGAGCTGCCAAATGGCAAGAATTTAAGATTGCACAAGTTTAATCAATATGAGTTTGGATTTGTCACTAACCTTGTCTTGTGATTATGGTTTTGACAAATTCACATGGATAAGAACACATACACTATTAAATCTAAGTGTCATAAGGTTTCTCTCCGATTCATGAAAATGATGGTGAGGAAACACTTTCACTAAGTAGATTTTAGCTAGATAGCAATTGTGATATTTGCATTCTCAAAGTCGTTAGTGGAGCGTGTGTGGTTTCCCGGCACACTAACATGGACTTGTGAGAAGTGGCAAAGGTCTAAACAATTGAGACTATGATTACGGCATCCCTTTTCATAGTTCTAAAATTGTTTAGACACACATGTGAGCTATCTAAGAGAGGTGTATGATTTTGATAAAGTTTTATCAAAACAATCTAGTATCAGAAATCTGAACTTTGGTAAGAAAGTCAGCTGATTTCTGAGTACATGTCAAAGCTAGTGGGAGCATAAGTGTTATGCTAATAATCATCATGTTAGTGGGAGCATGATAATTATGACAAAGGTTGCAAGTTAGCAATGTTAATTATAGAAAACAAAAGTTTCAATTCGTGAGGTTACAGGGGTTGAAAAAGTTGTTTTGCTATAATTAAGGGAGAGGAAATTATACTTCATTTCAATTCTAAAAGCTTAGATTGAGATTTTAATCGTATTTAATCAAGGATATACATATATGAATTTCATGTTGGAATGGCTCAACATAAGGAAATTCTATATATGGGTCCATTATTTGCGTTCTAAAATTCGATTATGATTACGACATCCCTTTTCATAATCTAAATTTTGAGAACTTGGCAAATTGAAATGGAAATATTATAGCAAAAGACTGGTTTAGTCTTTATGTGAGACATCATGAATCGTGTCCCATATGCTTCGGATATAGGATCGATTACATGTGCTATATTCATCCTTTCTAAAATTTTCCAAATGCCTGGGGCATTATGAAGGGAAAAGGTCTAGAATTGGATATGACTAAAATGATTAAGCAATTGTCGAGGACAATCTAAGCTTTACCAAAGATTGGTTGCTCAAGGACAGTTGGAAGTATAATGTTAATTCTGGAAGGACCATATTGACATAATCTGTAAGGAGGCAACTCTTGTTCAGAAGTGATAGTCAAAATGGAATATGGAAATGTTTCAAAGTTAGAAATTAGTCAATCTGTGTAAGATTAGGAAACTTAATGAAAGAAGGATGTTTCCAAGGAGCTGATCTCCTTTGGAATGCTCTGTAATGATTGTTGTCAAGTCTTTCTGACTTCGTGCATAATCATTAAGAGGATCAATGCATATAAGTTTAGAATCTAACAGATTTCAGTAAATGGCATGAATTTGGAATTCTTGCATTTGCAGTAAGGATTTGGGACTGTGAAAAGAGGATCATTGGAGTGATTTTCAATTGATCTATTTTACAAAGTAAAGATCACAGACAAACATAGTATGCATACTTGGTGTATGGCATGACTAGTGTTTAGAAAACATAGTGTACATGCTTGGAGCATGGGACAACTATTGTTTTAAATTCAAGTATAAAGTTGATAAAACCGAAACAATGAATAATGAGTAATCAGTATGGTGATAAATAAAAGTGTTTATTTATATTCATAGGGTTTGATACCATATTTGATTCATTTAGTCTTGTGTTTCACTTTGCATGTTTTGACTTCCAGAATAACTAAGTCGCTCTTCCTGAATGATTAAGTTATTCAAACCATCCACATTCGGTCATATGTTGGAAGTAGATATGAATCAAGACTGTCATGGGTTGGTTTGTAGAGGTCCAAGTTGGTCGACAAAGTGGTGCTACAACACTCATAAGTGCTCATAAGTTCTGAGTATTGGATTCAACCCGCGCTCATTTGAATCACTTCATGGATTTTATCACGAGTGATCATGAGACGATAATATCTTATATTCTTCAAACCTAGAGATATGAGTTGTTACTATGAGTTGGTTATACATTGATTGCACGAAAACGCATTGGTAACTCGATGTTATAAAACGTGCCTTTGTGTATGATTCAACAAGTAGTAGAACAAGCCATATGAGTCGAAGTTTATCCATTCCTTTTACCTTCGGGATAAAAGCGATATCTGTGGGCCCTTCGATGATTTAAAGATGATACATGTGAGTGCTTGGCCAAGCCAGGACTGATTTGATTTGTTCAATCAGTCAGTCATCATGAATCGGAAATCGGGAAACAACAAATGGACAGAGAGAATGATTGATAATCCATGTCTCAGTCCATATGATATCTAGAATGGAGGAATATATGATCCCTTATCTAATGGACAAGTCATTGACAAAGGTCAGAGTTCATCGACAAGGTCAGAGTTCGACAGAAGCTTTTGAGAGCTACGATTGCTGATCGGTTCCTGAAGTCATACGTAATAATAGTTTTAGACTAATCCAAGTGGTAGACTGTTGGATTAATGTCTAAGTCGATAACTATAATTGGTAAGACTTGACCCGACCCGGCATGGTCCATTTGGGTTGCATGGCATCATGCATTTGGATAGACTATAATGAGAGAAATAACACTTAAGGTTGGTTAATATATTATAAGTTCTAATATATTAATAAGGTTATTTAATTAGTATTGATCAAGAATTAATTTGGAATTAATTAAGTGATCAAAAGGAGACTAATTAAATATATGGGTTGATTGTGTAAATCATTCATTCTTATATATGTGGGCTTGTGATCCAAGATTCCTTATGTTGGACTAAGTCCATGGGGTGACCCATGGATACTCCATGGAGGTTAAAATCCATGGAGCATAAGGAATGGGTAAAGTTATGAGTTACATGGTGTAACCCTAATAGCCACCATATAAAAGAATCCCATGGCTCAAGAAATCGTACACTAATGTGTGAGTGTGAGGGCTAGACGATTTTAAGGAGTGTTCAAGTTTCTCTCAAGTTATTCCAAGTGTATTTGGTGTTGTGTGAACCATTTGAGGTGTCACACTTGGGGCACTAGGCACTCAAGCTTCATGAAGACATTCTACATCAACGAGGTATGTATTCTATCTTGTTATATTTATTATTTTGTATGCTAGATTAGGATAATACCTTGGATGTTCATAATTGTATGTATAATAGAGAAAACATAGATCCAATGTATTTAGGGTTGCATGTACACTTAGGAGTGTTAGAATGCTCATAACCCAACACGAAGTGCCCGAGAAGCCCGAGAAATTTATCTTTTCGGTTTTGAAGCCCAACCCTCGCAGAGCCCGGTTTCTCAATAAAACTCCCGGTTTTGTTAGAAACGATTGTTTTAGGAAACGAAGTGTTGCCCGATTATCATTAAATCAAGTGAGTGTGTAGTCACTTTCATCTTACACCTAGATATGAAGTATTTTCTATAAAATACGTGCTATGTGTAATTATATTAATCGTTTATTTGAGGTGACTGTTGAATATATGTTTTATACAAGTTTTAAACTGTATATGTATTTTATCTACAAATATGTTGGGTAAAACATGGGTAGGCGAAATAGTCGATGGGTGTTAAAATGATGAGAGGCCTCGATGTTGTTGTTGTTGTTGTTGTTGTAATCGTCTAGCGGAGTATAGATGATGACCACGGACCTTTCTAGACAGTCCAGTGGAACACTAGCAGGTTCGCAACTTATAGGTGTTGGTGAACTAAATGTTCATTGGCGTACTCCATCCCCCTCATGGTTGCCTTTAGGACATGTATGGCTGAGGAGTCCCCTTAGCAGTAGTGTCCATCCCGATGATGTTCCTTAGGCTAGGTCCCTTGTGTTAGGTGTTTAGGGACGTAAAGTGAGGATAACGGGAATGGGTAATCAGGGTTATTGTTGATTGGTGAACTTAATAAGTTTATTATTATTGTGGGTTGAAAACCCTATATGCTCACCAGGCTCCCAAGCATGAGCCACTCAGCTTTTTATTATTACAGGTAGTGGACCCCGAGCATAGTCGGAGGATGATGCGAGATTTTTGGATTATAGGTCAGTAGTTGTAAATAATTGTTGTAAGGCTTATAATGTCTTGTTTATGCTTTTGATCTGTATCGGAACATGACATCCCGAGGTTTTGATATGAAATGAAATTATATATTTCTTAAAGAAAGGTTTTGATAAACTTTTATCATGTTTTGTTTTGGGGACCAATTCCGCAACATCTTTTAAAAGGATTTCTCTGACTTTATTTTAAAAAGCATAAATTAAATCGGTCTTTTCTAGCCGAGAAATTAGGGGATGTCACATTTGGTTTTCCATAACTTGAGGACAACTTATGGAGTCCATTAAAAACATTTAGATCATTATTTTAATTAACACAATCATCAAATAATACATTCATGATCTAGTTAAATTCATAAGAATAAGATAATTCATATCATCAATCTTCAAGAAATTAGCCTAATCATATAAACTAATACAAATCTTGAAATTATGACAATTATCTTTTAATTGGACAAGCATGATCATTACCTTATGAAAAAATAGATTTCATGGTTCAAAAAGCAGTTTGGGTAATGATCCTAATCTAATTTCTGGCCAAAACTCGAAATTCTGTACACAGGGACACCAACTCGGCGAGTACATGAACTGGACTCATCGAGTTGGTCTATTTTTGAGGGGACTCAGTGAGTCACGTAGTGGACTCGGCGAGTTCACCAGTCAGAATGCAGAAATTCGATTTTTTCAACTTTGAAAACCAATAAACATCAAGTATAATAGAAAACAATCCTAGGCTTTGATACCACTGAAGGGTTTTGAGCATTCTAACAACCTTAAGGTGCACATACAACCCTAAATGCTTTGGATCTATGTTTTTCTCTAATTATACATGCAATTTGATTTTCCAAAGCATTACCCTAACTAGCATGCAAAACATGGGTACTTGTATAACAAAAACTAGTTAGATGACATACCTTTTCTTGTAGCTTGATTCCTTAGACCTTTAAGAGCCTAGCACCCTAAATGTGATGCCTCAAATGCTTCACACACCACCACCAACAATGGAGGACTTGAGAGAGAATATCTTGCACATTCGGCTATGCTCTTCCAAAGATCACTAGTGGCTGATTTCATGTGCTAAGGGGCTTTTTATATAGTGTGGCAAGGATTAGGGTTACATCCATGTAAACCCTAATGTGCATGACCTTTCATCTTCCTTAGGCTCCATGGGTTAAACCTCCATGGACTATCCATGGACTACCATGTTGGTTTAGCCCAACCTAAACAACCATATGCCCACACTATAAGAATCATTGATTTACCAAATCAACCCCTTACATTTAATTAGTCTCTTTTGATCACTAAATTAATTCCAAATTAATTCTTGATCAATACTAATTAAATAATATGATTTCATATTAATATATTAGAACTTATAATATATTAATAAATCATAAATAGCCTCTTCTCAAAAGTCCATCCTTATAAATGTTCTGGTGACATGCAACCCAAATGGACCATGCTACTCTTGGGTCAAGTACATACTAATTATAGTTATGGACTTAGACACCTTATCCAACAACGCATTCTATGGAGGTTATCTAGTAGCAAGACTGTATGTTGTGAGAGGACTAGTAGGCGATAGTGAGCTGGATGATTGATGTTTTCCTGTATTATGTGCCTACTTGATCCTTGATTGTTTATATGTCGACATAAGGTAGTGGTGGGTTGAGGCGGTCCTACTTTGTACTGTAGGCCAAGATACCCGGTGCGAGCCGACTGTAAGCCGAAGGCACGGAGGCTCGGGGGGAGCGGTTGGGTTGAGGCGGTAGGCCAATAAACCCTGGTTTTCTGACTCGGATAGACTGAAGGCCTACGAGGCGGTCCAGTTAGGCCGAAGCCCCAAAGAGCGGCCATTATGCATGCTTGTATGTTTATCGTATGGGGTTATTTGGGGGAAACTCACTAAGCTTTGTGCTAACCCAATTGTTTATTGTTTCAGGTGTCATCGGTCATCATGGGAAGATTCCGCGCTTTAATATTACTCTGATTTTTATAAATGTATTTGAAATAAACGGTTATCTCCATAACGGAGTTATAATTAGGAAGATTTACTTAAATAAAATGAAAATTTTTGGTTGTCAAAACGAGGCGTTACAATTGGAAGCTTCACTACCTATATTATTTTAAGAGAGAGCATCAGCAGCATAAACTTAGGAACCCAACTTGAGAATAAGTCCTTTAATTTTAGTTTTAATACAAACTCGTCCGCTAGCAATATTCGCCTCTTCATCATCATCCATAAACATGACATCACCCGAAGTGCTAGTAACTTGTTTAAAGGCATTCGGAGACCAAGCACATAAGGGAAGACCTTCTATTTCTAACCACACCATACGTTCATCAATGAAGAAATTTTTGTGACCGGAAGAAGTTCAATAAAGTACCAATTTGATTCTTTATGCTAATTAAATTTGTTGCAGGCATTACATAAGCTAAATTATATCCATACCCAAATGCCTCCCATATAATTTCATTTAGCATTAAAGAATCCTTATTTTTTCAGAACTTTGTGCAAGTTAATGATCAGTTTTATGTATCTGACCTTATCTAGAACCACACATGCTGCGTCGGGGATTGTCAAGAGGTCTGGACCATTTAACTTTTTATTCTTCAACAATTTCTAAACAAGTTTAAACCCATTTCCACCTTTCCCAACAACCGAAGCATAAGACATAGAACCTTCATTAGGTTTGTTAATCGCCCCTGAGTTTGACACCTCATTTCTAAGATGAGTAGAGTCACTTTGATTATTCCCAGGTTTACCATTCCTGTCAAACCTATCAAGTTAGGCAAACAAGTGGAAATTCCAAATCCAAACCCGATTGAGGTCTTCCAATAGAATTCTAGAATCATTGATCTTTAAGAACCTCACAAAAGCAAAATGACGCCCCAAATTGGATAGTTTACGTGCGATATAGACATCTGCCACCATTTTGTGTCGATCATAATTGCCATAAGTCTTTCGTCTCTATATTGTCTGGGAAATTCGTCACATAGACCTGTTGGATTAATGTCTAAGTCCATAACTATACTTGGTATGTACTTGACCCGGCCCGGCATGGTCCATTTGGGTTGCACTTCACCGGCACAATTTATATGGATAGTCTTTTGAGAATAGTATATTTATGATTTATATTAATATATTATAAGTTCTAATATATTAATATGGAATCATATTATTTAATTAGTATTGATCAAGAATTAATTTAGAATTAATTAAGTGATCAAAAAGAACTAATTAAATATGCACCCTTATATATATGGAATGGGCCAAGTTCATTTAGGTTGGGCTAAGCTTTCATGGATGGTCCATGGAGCTTTTAACCCATGGATCCTATGTAAATGAAAGGTCATGGGTATTAGGGTTTACATGGATGTAACCCTAATCCTCCATAATATATAAAGGGGTCCTTGGCTCACAAAATTGGCACAAGTGTGTGAAAATAAGAGTGGGCCGATTTTAGTGTGCATACATATTCTCTCAAGTTCTTCCAAGGTGTTTTGGTGATTTGTGATTCCATTTGAGGCTTCCACACTATTGGGGCTAAGCTCTTAAAGCTTGAAGACATCAAGCTACATCAAAAGGTATGTCATCTAACTAGAACTTTGTAGTATAGGTGCTTTATAATATGCTAGTTAGGATGAAACCTTGGAATAGTTAATATTTGCATGTATAATAGAGAAAACATAGATCCAAGGTTTATAGGGTTGCATGTACACCATAGGAGTGTTAGAATGCTCAAAACCCAACAGTGGTATCAGAGTCATGGGTTGTTTTCTGTTATATTGATGCAAATGTTTTATTTTCAAGTTGAAAAAAAAGGAAAAAAAACATGACGTTTGTCAAATTTTAAGATAATTACTTGTTTTGTGAAAAACGAATTATTTGTAAAATTTGAATCATTTGTTATATGAGTTGAATTAGGTCAAATTTAGTAAAAGATAAAATGATATGATTATTTTATTAGTTTTAAAAGTTTGATCTAAATGTTTTAAGGAGTTACATATTTTGTCATAAAATTTTGGAGCTCAAAAGTTTTTTTTAAAGTTGTGATCTTAAGGGTTTTTGAAACTTCCATAAGTTATGGATATGTAAGTTTTTTTAAAAAAAAAAATTGATTCAAAGTTTTTATGGAGTTACAAAATTTGGTGTTAATGTTTTAAAGAATTCCATAACTTGTTCTTAAGTTATGGAACATGGAAAGTTTCATCATAAAACACCATTAATTCCATAAGTTATGGAATCCAAAGGTTTTCAAGAATTACAAAACTTGCCCTCAAGTTTTGGAATTTGAGAAAAGTTTTTTTATGAAAAAAAGAATTGAATTCTAAAACTCTTGGGTTCATAACTTAAATAATTAATTAAATGGTTTTAATTTTGAGTTTAATAATTAGAATTATGATGTTTTGTTGAATAGTTCAAATTAACTCTTATGGACTTTATTAATAGTTAATTAAAGCGTTTAATTAAAAGAGTATTATTAATCCATAAATATATGGTTTGAGTTTAATTAAATTAAAAGTCTAGTTTAATTAATAGATTAAACCACCAAGAATTTTAAATGTCTAAAATACACCCTTATACTATTATAATATTAAAAGTTTAATATATTATATGTATAAGAGCAAGTCGTCTTACCATTAGTAGGCCTCATTCACGAAGCCGGTCTATAAGGGGGGTATAAGGTTACTGCCTATAAAATGGCAGTTTAATGGGTGTCCACTCTCACTCACCGCTTCCTTGACCGGTGGAGGGTCGTTAGCCGAACAGGTAGGACAAGGACTATAATTCTCCCTTCATTATAAGTATAATGATAAATACTAAGTAACTAAACACTTATAAATTCCCAATCTTAGTTACTTAGGAAAATGTGAATAAGGTGCTAATCCATGAAATTACACTTTGCACTTTGTTTAAGCTGTTAGTGGAGCGTGTGTGGTTAACCGGCACACTAACCTGGACTTAACAAGGTAAGCAAAGGGTAACTTAATGTTTATCATAGTATCGTTGCAGCGTGTGTGGTTAACCGGCACATCGATTGAGGGGTAAATATTAAGGGTACCAAGTATATTTGGATGGTTACTTCACACCTTGTTTTGTGATCCTCGGCATCCCAGTCACAAAACCTGAAGGGCACACTCGAGATTGAAACATGCCTTTGAAAAGTTCAATGAATCTCAAAAGAATCTAGGAGTTTCAAAACCAATTAAAACCTAATAATACATTTCGTTTATCTTGGTGGAAATTGGTGAATCGTCATTCACCTACCTTCAAATATTTTATAGCTTGGATTACGGCATCCCTCTTCCAAGTTATAAAATAGTTTGTTGGGTCCTAGCCTTAATATATCATATTGGGTGTTATATTAAGGACTTAAATCAACTTTACGTGAATTTCTCCCATTGTTGATGTCTGGTTTAGACAACAATGATCTTCCCAAACCAAGCTTTCCTAATGAATATGACTTCCCGAGTTTGGCTCATGGAAGTCATACTTCTCTTCCTCCACCTCCTCCAATTATTCTCCCTAACCCACAAGTTCAAGGTCACTCAAGCCCTAATGGCAAGCAAGGTCTATGTGTGATCACATCTTAGAGATGAAGGCACATATTGACAAGCCGGGAGAGTTGGGTGTCAAAGTCTTGAGAAAGTTGGATGTTCAATCACTTTCTAAGTCACATAGTGAGTTCCTTTGGGACTACTATGAAACAGACTATGACATGAACCTTAATGATCATATCTATTTTCTTGGTGCTGCTGAATCAGCAATGATTTGGAACGATAGTAAAGCAAATTTGATTAGAAGATCAACTTCCAAAAAAACTTTATGGACAGTGACAATGGTGACACTGGAAATCCAGAAAAAGCATTCTCTTCCCAATGGAAAGGGATTGGCCATAGTCAACCCGGTTGACCAAATGGTAAAGAGAAAGGCTAAGTCTGAGATAGTCCCATTACCAAAGGGTCCATATGTTTATTTTGCCAAAGGAAGGGGCGTTGATTGCAAAGCTGCCAAATTTACCTAAGGATGTTAAAGTCAATAAGTTTGACTCTACATCAGGTAGAGCCCATTATCTAACTCTGTTAAGTTCTATTCTGAGATCCTCATTACATGATGTGGCTGGGTCACATGTTGATGTTTTAAGAATCAAAGAATAGAGAGAAATCTTAAAGGAAGTATATGCTGATTCTGATCGCGAAGGTGGATTTCGATCGCATCAGAATTTTGAGCAGTTGCTTAAGAAGTTATGATATATTGCTAAGGAATAGATAACAACAATTTTCCATGTGGATTGTAAGGATAAGTTTTTCCGCAAAGTTTTAAAATAAAAGAAAATTGTTTAATTTTATTTATTTGAAGTATCCTTACAATGGAATTTGTGGAATTGTTGCTTATATGATTCCACTGACAGCAATATTGGAAAATGGATTTGATTCTTTCATTTGTGGTAGTGTCTAAATTTACCAAATCAGGAAAGTTCCTCATCGACCAAGTTTCAATTGGACCGAAACTTGGAATCATGCAAGTTGAATAGTATGATGAATGAGAACTTTCAAGCATTGGAAAATTAAGACTTGTTCACATGGATGTGTGAATCAAGTGAAGGACTAAAGAGATCGAATACACATTCTTGTGCACTGGTCAAGTCCACCACAAAGCTCGTTAAGACTATTCGTCATGATTTACTAAAGTTTAGTAAATATGGTTATACTTAAAAGTTTAAGTATAATTCTGAAACATTGGAAAAGTCTCAATGTATGGCAGAACGAATGGGAAGAATCAAATTAGGCAGACAGATAAAAGTTTCTCAAATCTGAAAAGATGGGAGAGTACTTTAGTATCATGTTTTGTGATCATCTTAATGATTAAAGAACCACATCAGAATTGGTCTTCTAAGGACATCTTAGTGCATTCTTATGACTAAGAAGAGGAGTCATGAATTGTTGAAATGGTTAAATCAAGAAGATGAGTCATACTTCGTTTCAAAGCAAGTCTTAGAGTCATACTTCAAGACTGTAAGTTGAGTGACATATCTTAAAGAAAGGTTTAAAACACCTGTCAAATGTAAGAGTAAAAGTGTCCTACCCTTGTACATTTGAAATTGGTAAGTTGTGATGTTTTGGATAAAACAAAGACCAACTTAGGCCAATTGTGTGAAGTGTTTGTCTTGATAAAGAATCCACACTATCCCTTGAATATTTGACAAGAGAGTGTTATATGTCAAGGGGACAGTGGGAGTCTTAAAGGTCTTGAAAGTTTCAAGAACTAATCAAGAATAAAACCTGAGGTTCTTCACTAGCACACGACTTGAGGTTTATAACCTATCGTGTTGACATTTTCTGTGCCCATTCCAGTTAAAGTTGGCTTTGCATAGGAGTTCTGAAAGTTCTCAATTGGTTGCATAACAACTTGGAAGCAATGGCAGGCCCTGTACTGCCAGGTGGCAAGAAGTTAAGATTGCATAAGTTCAGTCCATATGAGTTTGGATTTGTCATTATCCCTGTCTTGTGACTATGGTTTTGACGATTCACATGGATAAGAACACATACACCATAAAATCTAAGGGTCATAAGGTTTCTCTCCGAGTCATGAAAATGATGGTGGGGAAACACTTCCACCAAGTAGATTGGAAGCAGATGGCAAAAGGTCTAAACAATTGAGACTATGATTACGGCATCCCTTTTCATAGTTCTGAAATTGTTTAGACACACATGCATGCAATCTAAGGAAAGGTGTATGATTTTGATAAAGTTTTATCAAAGCATCTCGTATCAGAAATTTGAACTTTGGTAAGAAAGTCAATAAAGTATTGATTTCTAGAAGTCCAGCTGATTTCTGAGTACATGTCAAAGCTAGTGGGAGCATAAGTGTTATGCTAATAATCATCATGTTAGTGGGAGCATGATAATTATTGTTAGTGTTGCAAGTTAGCGATGTTAATTATAGAAAACAAAAGTTTCAATTCGTGAGGCTGCAGGGATTGGAAAAGTTGTTTTGCTATAATTAAGGGAGATGATATACTTCATTTCAGTTCTAAAGGCTTAGATTGAGACCTTAATCATCTTTAGTCAAGAATATATATATATATATATATATATATATATATATATATATATATATATATATATATATATATGAATTTCATGTTGGATTGGTTCAACTTAAGGAAATTCTATATATTGCGTTCTCAAAATTCGATTAAGATTACGGCATCCCTCTTCATAGTCAAATTTTGAAAACATGGCAAATAAAAATATTGTAGCAAAAGACTGGTCTAGAATCATGTCTTTATGTAAGACATCATGAATCGTGTACCATTTGTTTTGGGTACAGGATCGAGTGCATGTGCTATAATATTTGTCATTTCTAAATTTTTCCAAATGCCCAGAGGCATTAAGAAGGGAAAAGGTCTAGAATTGGATATGACTAAAATGATTAAGCAATTATCGAGGACAATCTGAGGTTTACCAAAGATTGGTTGCTCATGGACAGTTGGAAGTATAGTGCTAATTTTGGAAGGACCATATTGACATATTCTGAAAAGAGGCATCTCTTATTCAGAAGTGATAGTCAAAATGAGAATATGGAGTTGTCTCCATAGGTGGAAGTTATTTGTGTAAGATTAGAAAACTTAATGCAAGAAGCATGTCCAAAGCAATGTACTTTGAATATGAGACTTAGTTTCCATGGAGTTAATCTCCATTGGAATACCTTATAATGACTGTTGACAAGTCTTTGTGACTTTGTACATATTCATTACAGGAGGGTCAGTGCATATAAGTTTAAAATCTAAACAGATTTCGATAAATGATAGGAATTTGAAATTCTCACATTTTTCGATAAGGATTTGGGAGTGTGAAATTAGAATCATTGAAATTATGTTCAATTGGTTTATTTCACAAAGTAAGGATCATAGACAAACATAGATTGCATACTTGGTGTATGGCAAAGCTATTGTTTAAGAAAAACATAGTGTACATGCTTGGAGCATGGGACAACTAGTGTTTTTAATTCAAGTATAAAGTTGATAAAACCGAAACAATGAATAATGAGTAATCAGTATGGTGATAAATAAAAGTGTTTATTTATATTCATAGGGTTTGATACCATATTTGATTCATTTATTCTTGTGTTTCACTTTGCATGTTTTGACTTCCAGAATAACTAAGTCGCTCTTCCTGAATGATTAAGTTATTCAAACCATCCACAATCGGTCATATGTTGGAAGTAGATATGAATCAAGACTGTCATGGGTTGGTTTGTAGAGGTCCAAGTTGGTGGACAAAGTGGTGCTACAACACTCATGAGTGCTCATAAGTTCTGAGTATTGGATTCAACCCGCGCTCATTTGAATCACTTCATGGATTTTATCACGAGTGATCATGAGACGATAGTATCTTATATTCTTCAAACCTAGAGATATGAGTTGTTACTATGAGTTGGTTATACATTGATTGCACGAAAACGCATTTGGTAACTTGATGTTATAAAACGTGCCTTTGTGTATGATTCAACAAGTAGTAGCACAAGCCATATGAGTCGAAGTTTATCCATTCCTTTTACCTTCGGGATAAAAGCGATATTTGTGGGCCCCTCGATGATTTAGCGATGACACATGTGAGTGCTTGGCCAAGCCAGGACTGATTTGATTTGTTCAATCAGTCAGTCATCATAAATCGAAAATTGGGAAACAACAAATGGACAGAGTGAATGATTATAATCCATGTCTCAGTCCATATGATATCTAGAATGGAGGAATATATGATCCCTTATCTAATGGACAAGTCATTGACAAGGTCAGAGTTCGACAGCGGCTTTAAGAGCTACGATTGCCAGTTAGGTTTTGAAGTCATACTCAATAATAGTTTTAGACTTGTCCAAGTGGGAGACTGTTGGATTAATGTCTAAGTCTATAACTATATTTGGTATGTACTTGACCCGACCCGGCATGGTCCATTTGGGTTTCACTTCACCGACACAATTTATATGGATAGTCTTTTGAGAATAGTATATTTATGATTTATATTAATATATTATAAGTTCTAATATATTAATATGGAATCATATTATTTAATTAGTATTGATCAAGAATTAATTTATAATTAATTAACTGATCAAAAAGAACTAATTAAATATGGACTCTTATATATATGGAGTGGGCCGATTTTAGTGTGCATACATATTCTCTCAAGTTCTTCCAAGGTGTTTTGGTGATTTGTGATTCCATTTGAGGCTTCCACCCTATTGGGGCTAAGCTCTTAAAGCTTGAAGACATCAAGCTACATCAAAAGGTATGTCATCTAACTAGAACTTTGTAGTATAGGTGCTTCATAATATGCTAGTTAAGATGAAACCTTGGAATAGTTAATATTTGCATGTATAATAGAGAAAACATAGATCCAAGGTTTATAGGGTTGCATGTACACCATACGAGTGTTAGAATGCTCAAAACCCAACAAGACCGTTACTGAGACATCGTCTAGTTTCTTAAAGTTAGGGTTTAACTCCTTGACTCCTTTTCGTGTTTGGAAGGATCCAGCGACACCTGGTTGATTTATTCCTATTTTCGATTGCCAATCCCCTAATTTCTCATCTTTTCCCATCGCGATTCATGCAAAATCCAGATGAATCGATGGTAGACAGTGTCTGAGATGAATAAGCGTCAACAAATTGAAAGGAGGTGATCGTTTGAAATGGGGATTGTTCAGCGTTTGTTCCCGCCGAAGACCGAAATCGCCGGAGGTTGAGGGTTTTTCAATTTTATTTATCCTTTTATTTACTTAACTTAGTTCCACAAATACTAGAAATTGAAGTTGTATTGTCAAAAAATGAGAGTTTTATGAAAAAAAAATTTACGAAAACTTGAGGGTTTTTCATAGGGGTTTTCGGTGACATAGTAGTTGGTTCGGTTTGTTGTCATGTATTTTTTTAAATTTTTTTTTGGTATTTGAAACAAATCTTGGAATATTATTCTTCTGGATTCAATAAAATTCTAATGGAATATAGTTTACTCTGTTAGATTTATTGTGGGTTTTGTGTTGGTGTCAACGTAGAATACTATTGTAGTTTCAATAGTATGATATGTTCCTTCATAAATTTAGTATAATTGAAATTGATTGTTTTTGTTTCTAATCATGATATCTATTTTACTTCTAATGGAATTTAACGTATTCTTGTAGAATTTGTATGTTTTGTTCTCCAAACATAATTTTTCATTCAGAAAACTTGTGTATAGGAACTTGTTTGATTCTTAAATTCCTAGAGAATTGTATATTGTTTGTTAATGAAATTTTTTGTTGTGTTTGTATTCACGTGTTTTGGTGAACTATTTATTGAGTAAAGGTTAATGTTGTAGAATGTTTTTGGGTTAATTAGTTTCCAGCATCGTTACAATGCTTTGTTAACCAAGTATGATATGTTAATTAAGAATATTAGTAGAATGGCAATTGAATATTATTTAAAAATGTTAATGTAATGATTTGAAGATGTTGTTTGTCATGCAGTGATTGCAGAAACAATAGTAATTCCAAGTACAAGTGTGAAAAAGAAGAAACGTCAGCACTCATCAAGATCAACCCCAGAGAAGAAAAAAGCTCGTCCCTTAAATGTTTTAATAGAAGAAAGGGTACTTAGGTCAAATACAAAAGTAGAGAAGGTGTCTGTTCTGTTAGAAGGTAAAAAGGTAGAACGAGAGGGAAAAAGAGAATGTAAAGGAAAACATGAACAAGTTGGGGTAGAGGGGATGAAAAAAATGAAATTAATAAGAAGGTAAGCAAGGTGAATGAGAAGATAAGAAAAATTGAAAGAGACTATACACCGGGTTTAAGAAAGATACCTACAAGAATGACACCAAGTAGGATTAATGCGGTCGTTAAAGTGTTGTCAGCAGCACAAAAAAAAGCAGTTTATGATATGGGATTTGGTTCATTGTTGAAGTTAGATATGGATGTTGTACCAGGGTTGCTAAACTATTATCTTCTAGATGTATACAATCCAGAAACCAATAGACTTGTGATGGAGAATGGAGTGATTGAAATAACAAAAGAGCTGGTACATAAGATGATGGGTTTACCAATGGAAGGGGATGATTTGAGTAGAATGCCTTATTGTGATACCGGTAATGAGATTCTGGAAGCTGGTGCATAAGATGATGGGTTTTCCTTTTCTTTCAGAATCGCAAATTATATATTCATTCAACTTCACATTGCATTATCACATTTACAATATTATTGAACATTTAAGTTTACATTGTTGAATAATTCAAACATACTTGTGTAACATCCAAACAAAAACGATATTGTTCATTATATAGACTAAAAAAACACCAATTAATATAATAAAATCTACCCATACATCAAATGATGTATGGATTTATTTGAATTACATAATGAAAATACCTAAAGCTTCTGAATCTTCTTTGATAGAATCAACCCATACCTATAAGCGAAAACTTATTTTTATTGAAACATAAACTCCAAAACAACTAAAGTTCTAGGTTGATTTTCTGGCAAATAGGCAATTTCGCATGTCATGATTCACCAACTTATTACAAATCAAACATCTTCTTTTTCGATTGAACTGTTCAATCCTACTTGAATTCGTCGGAGGAGGATCCATTTGAACATTGAAATCGTTGTTTGATTGTTGCTGGAAAAAAATATTATACTAACACATATTGTATCGAATTTGTTAATTATATAAACACAAACTGTAATTCATGTGTACCTGCTCCTGATTATTGTTCAGATGCTCTATTCCAATTTCAAAGAAAAAAAACGAACGAGAATGATATACATGAAGTGGGACATACAAAGATTATATATGGGTTAAAGGATAATGAATACAAATTAAAATTATATCTATAATTAGGCTAAAAACAAGGGATTTGATTAGGAATATTATCTTATTTAATTAATAAATTATTTGGTAATGATCCCTACATCCACACAATATATGTGGATCCACATTTGACTATATATATATATATATATATATATATATATATATATATATATATATATATATATATATGAGAAATTAAATATCCTCCTACTTTTGTTACTACAAATCCTCCTACCCAATTAAATGATGACATGTGTCATATTAGTATATAAAAATATCATTAAATGAGTATTAAATGTTACGCATGTCACTATTTTATTGGTTAGGAGGATTTTTAGGAACCAAAAGTAGGAGGATATTTAATTTCTCTCTCTCTCTCTCTCTCTATATATATATATATATATATATATATATATATATATATATATATATATATATATATATATATATATATATAAGCTATTTACACCACCAGCTTCAAGAAACTTAATTATTTCAATTTAGATATAACAGGACAATGTACGTATTCTTTCTTAAATTGGCAAGAAGAAAGAATGTGAAATGTTGGAACGTCGTTTTGTGAGCAGTCGTGGGTTTAGATGTTTACACGGTGAATGAAAACACTGTTTGTGACTTTCCTGATTTGTGTCCTTTTTTAATTCCAACATTCTACATTCTAACCAAACAAATAACTTCAAATACTTATTATGCTTCAACATTTTAGAGCAAAAATCTCTACTATTTGAATTACAAATCTTGCCTTGTAAGCATGTTAAAAAGTGCAGTAAAAAGAGCATCTCATTTTTGAGATCTTAATTCTTCTCTCATCATTCTTTGTTCTTCCTTCTCTCTCCACCTCTGATCCAACATCATTCTTTCCTTCTCCAATGCCATCATAGTTTGCCTCCATTCCATCTCCTTTGATCTCCTTTCTTCTTCTTTCTCCTCGAATGCTTTCATCCATTGCTTCTCTATCTGCAATTGTTGCTTCATAAATTCCCCCAGTATCTCCTTCATGTTACTATGGCTTTCGATGTTGTTACTCTTTATAGCCACCTTTTTCTTTTTAGTCTTTTCTAAATCGCTTTCATCATCATCATCAGAAGAAAACTGCATCATTCTCTTTTTAGATCCTTCTGTTTCTGTCCATAACATCCTTTGCATTCGAGCTGTGAAAATGGCGTCCAGATCATTGTAGAATGGAAATTTTTGCCTCACAGAATCATCTTCTACCGTTTCGCATCCCTACATGTTTTCATTCCAAGAAACCAACATTAGTTTCTTCCATAAATACACATAATCACCATTGGATTATCTAATAATAGAAAGGAAATCCGTACGAAATTTACAAGGTTTTAGTACCCTATATAGGTCTACCTACAACAACTTCTCTTCCCATATACCTAAGATGATTTTTCATTTTACTCAATAAAACCTAATTAAAGTAAATATTTACTTATTGATTGATCATTTTACTACCTCTAACACATGTCTAGGGTTTATAACATGATTTTCATATTATAACATTTGAGCCGGTTATGCATGTACAAGGAATTTTCTCCAAGACTCTAAAACCATTCGAAAGTGAGCAAATCTGGAGGATATATATTGCATAGTTGTCTTTTGACCATCTATGCACATGTCTTTATAATTAAACTAAAATAATCATAAACTGGATTTAGAAACTTTAGGTTTTCCCAAGTAAACTATAGCTACATCCTGAGCAAAACCCTACTCCATGATTTCTAAGGGAATTTTCATTTCTAAAAGAAAGCATATGGAAAAAACATAACTTTTTAGGTTTTAACCGGGTTGTTTTGATCTATCACAAGGGGTTTAAGATTCGATAATAATAGGATGACAGAAGTACTCATACTTTTTTTGAACGGCAAGAACTTTTATCAACGAAAACATGATATAACTCATACGTACTAACCGAGCCTTTTGAACAAGTAGCTGGTCATTGTTTAATTAAGACTCGATAATAATATGTTACTGTGTATAATTCTTAAAACTATCTAGGGTTTGAAACAATCTTTTTCATGCTAGCTAGTTTATCTTTTCGAAGATTTGGAAACAAAGTGTTTCCTTATGTATAATCATTTTTTTCCAGATCAAAGCTGGATTCAAAAGACACAGAAACATATAGTGCAAACCTTATAACGTGTAACAAGATTCTTCCATTTCGCTTTGCACTGCTCAGCACTGCGATTATACCCCCTCTCCTTCATCTTCCTCGATATCACTTCCCAAAGAAGCTTATTACGTTTAGTTTCCATGAACCTTGGATCCAGTTCGGCTCGTATCATTAGAAACTCCCCTGTTTCTTGAACACTCCATTGTGGAAACCTTTCGCCACCACCAGCTCCACTGCTTGGGTCGACACCAACACTGACATGATGAAGGTGTCCATGGTCCATAAATATACGATATTTCTTGAAGGATCTGGAAACTGGAAAGAAAATTTTTGTGGGTCTTTCTGGATATGAATCTGAAAGGAAAAAAGATAGGTTAAGAAAGATATATAAGGCTTTATAAGATGGTTATTAGCGTGTTTGTGTGAATTGAAGGTGTGAAAATGGTTATATAAACAATAATAATATATTGATGGTAATTAGGTGGCAAAAATGAATGCCAATTTGTAATTTGGTTGCCTTTTTTGCATGTAAATGATATATATATATATATATATATATATATATATATATATATATATATATATATATATATATATATATATATATATATATATATATATATATATATAAAGGTGAGGTTCAATAAACAACCATTATTAACAAGGAACCAAAGAACTTATCGTGAGCGTCAGAATCATAACGATCAATGGCAAGTGATTGATTGTAGATTTGTACATTTGACCCATATACACCGGATTATAACAAAAAACCCACATCCTTTTTTTGTTTAATTTTTTTAAGCAATGTTTTCTTTCAAAAAAAAACCGAATATGTCATTGTTCATCATTTTTCGTCATCTTTAAATAGATATCTATATTGATATATAAAAAACGATTTAAAAAAAAAATTAAAAAAAAAACTCATTTCGTTTTGTTGTATTTTTTTCAATATGTAGGTTTATGTTTATCCCAAAAAAAACTAAATATACCAAACTTTACAATTTTTTGTTATCTATAAATAGACATCAACATCAAGTAAAAAACACATTGATCTGTCAAATATGAATTTTGATATATTTTTTAATTTTTTTCGATAAAAAATAGATCTTAACTTTTCAAAATACAAAGAAAATGAAATGGTTTTTTTTGAAAAAAAAAATATTTTTTTATATCAATATGGATCTCTATTTGAAGAGGGTGAAAAATCATAAACAATAGTATATTCGATTTTTTTTCCGACAAATAACATGGCCTAAAAAATATAACTAAAAAACGGAAGTAAGTTTTTGGTATAATTCGGTACATTCGCGTCCAATGTACATATCTACAACTCTTCACTTTCCATCGATCGCTTTAAATTTCGACGTTTTGGATTGGTTCCTTGATTTTTTGATTAATAATGATTTTGTATTGCACTTCTCTCTCTCTCTCCCTATATATATATATATATATATATATATATATATATATATATATATATATATATATATATATGTGTGTGTGTGTGTGTGTGTGTGTGTGTGTGTTTAAGTTATTGTGTTCTAACTAATTATTATGTGGATGTAGGAACGACTGTGGGCCAATCATTTTATTTATTTTAAGAAAGACATTTATTCATATTATTAAATTAAAAAAAACATAGAATAATAACATTTAACTAAAAGAAGGGTAAAAATTACATTTCCATTACTTTCAAATTAGGAAACACAAATTTAAAAAGGGAATTTTCAGATTTTAAGAGGCTTTTGATTATCTTAATTTTGAATTTTGATTTTTCTTAATTAATTCAAATCTAATTTTGGTAGAATGATGTTCAATGATATTGTTTTGTTATAATGTTATTTTATTAGAATATTAATGAAGAATAATAAAATTCTTGAACCTGAAATTGAATAATAACCACATTCTTATATATTCATACACATCCAAACTTAAATACAAATTCATAAATATTCTTACAGACTGATACATCTTAATATAATTGTACACATTCTAACAGAATGTAATCAAAATGAATAACACTTTAATTTTGCGGTCCATTCTTCAATTTTGCGGTACATTCTTCAAGCATCGTTTCAATTCAGCATTCCATTTGTGAAGCCTCATTTTCAATACTGCATTCCAATCAAACTTGAAGTTTTTGGGATGGATGGAGATTATGAAAGTGTACCAATAAATAGCTCTTCAAATAGTACAAGTACTAGACCTTTTAAGCCCATCACTCTCAACGCGAGTTTTGGTTTTGGGTTTGCGTCTTTGAAACCAAATCCAAATTTAGTTTAGAATCGAAAAATACATTACCAAATGAAAAATAAAAAACTAAAGTCATTTGTACAAATATGAGGAGTTGTGAATTGCACCAAAACCCATAAGTAAAATTGAAGAAAATGCACAAATCAATGAGTAAATGTAGAAAAAATAACAAGTTTTAGACATGATAACTCATAGAAAATTCAATGCTTAGGTTGAATTGGAACTTAAGCATTGGAATTCAAGATTTCATTCTAACCGAAATGGAATTCGAGATTCCATTCTGGTAGAATTACCCTCATCATATTAGATACCAATGTGATGTTGCTACTGCTACTACTTGAAGACTATTCCTTTGGTGCTTGATATTCATGAGGAAGATAAGAGATAAAGTTTTCACCAATGTCCTTTTTAATTATACATTTGTAAGTCAGCGGCTATATATACAGTTATACACTCAAATGTTTTTTTGCTCAAATTATCTATGTTTTTTGTAAAATCGCAACCTAGCTTTCCCCATTATATATTAAGAAAAAAACAAAGAAACTCATATAATTCAAAAGACATAGTCCCAAATTGGGTTTTTCAAGTCATCGGCTATAATCATTCACATACAAAACCACATCTACTTATTGTGAATATCAGAGTAAATTTCCCCTAAAATAAAAAATACTCAACTTAATCAAGTTATGATGAACAAATAGTGAAACAGAGAGTTCTGTTTGAAGGTAATTCAGAATAACAAATGGATATGTTATGTACCTGAAGTTGGATGACTTCACCATCTGATTTGCTGATGTACTGGTAAAATTCAGGCTGATGTACTGGTAAAATTCCGGCCACCTGTGCCACTCGACGTCGCCATCATCGACAAGGCACCAACCCCATATAATTTTTCATTCAATCTCCATTGCTCCACTCCTACTGCCCTTATTGATCTTTCACTGAAACCCTTTTTCTATAGATGCCACATGAAGCTGCCAGAAAAACGGTAAAGAAAAAAAAAGGAGAGGGAGATCGTTACAGACGAGGCGGAAGCGCTAGCAGCTGGTGGCGGAGTACTGGCGGAGGATAGTAGTATGGTGTGGTCTTAAGTGGGGGTTGTGGAGCCGATGATGGATGGATTACCAGTACGTGAATCAGGGGGAATGAAGGAATCATTGCAGATTGGGACGGATAGGTTTTTTAAGATGCACCACGATAAGAAAAGAGAGGGTGAACAGCCACCGCAGGAGGGGTTGATGGTGTTCGGCGGTAATGGTGGCTCGGTGGTGGCTAATAGTGTTGGTCAACGAAGAGGCAAGCTCCAGCCCTCTTATCTTCTTCAATCATAGGCGGGTAGGGTAAATAGAGATGAACGCTCGGTAAAATTGTTTTTCCATTTAAAGGGATTATTAATTTATTTAACAATTACCATAAATAATTATAGCTAACATTACCAAATTACCCTTTTGGAATGACTGGACCACAATCATTCCTACATCCACACAATACTTATTTAGAATACTTGAACCTATATATATATATATATATATATATATATATATATATATATATATATATATATATATATATATATAGGATCAAGTAAGAAAAAAAAATTTGTAAGAAGGGTATGAAGGATTTTTAGCCACTAATTTCATCAAATCAACATTTACTAAAGGTTCACGGTTATTTTTGTAAATAATTTCAAAATTAAATTCACTGATAAGGTTATAGGGTAAATGTCACTGTAGCCCAACAAACTTACGTGTATTGCTTTAAAAGGTCCATTATCTTTTTTTTTTTCATTCTAAGGGTATGAATTCAAGTTTTTAAGGTTTAAAAGGTCCTTTTGAAAAAATTGTAGGGGTCATCCGGTGAACCCCTTCATAGTCAGCAGGTTTAATATGTAAAGTCAATTATTAAAGTCTCACCTCAATTGCCACATTACATGACCTACAATAACCCTAAATTCAATAGTGATGGCCATGCAATCAATGAAGACTCGGTCTGTTTCTTGTTTTAGAGAAAACCAATAATCACGTATGAATTGCATCACAACAAATTGGAGGTTTAAATCAGAAAAGATAGTAGCGGTGTCTCTTTCGATTTCAATAAACATTCTTCACTCTGTTCTTCGTCTTCTTTGTTATTGATAGAGTCACATGATCATGAACATCAAATATTGATCGAAGACGATTCTTCACTCTGTTCTCTGTCTTCCAATTTCAACCAGCCCTAATCATGAACAACAAATGTGATCGACGACGGTCAATTTGATTATGATTAAATTGCCAGACTGAATCCTAGATCAACACCTCAAAACAGGTCAGGGAAAGATGGTATAGAGTTCAGTTCATGCAAGGATTGAGACATGGATTTGGTGTGTACAAATTCTACACCAGAGATGCATATTCTAGTGAATGGCCAAAAGGTCAAAGCCATCAATGTTCAAGGCAAGGATTGAGACATGGATTTGGTGTGTATAGATTCATCGCCAACAAATATCTCGTGTGGCATCAAGCAAGGCCGACAAATACTTTGTTCTTGTCAAAAATGGCAATTGATCCCTGGTTCATCTCGTTTCTTACACTAACATTGTTTATTGCAAATGGGTTTACAGGTTGAAGTGTAAGAAATAAGTGTTATCACTCACTACAAAGCCGTGGATGTGGGTGTAACATCCCAATTTTTTAGACTAAAAAATTCGTTTTTATTTAAGTAATCATGTGAAATTATTTATAAATCATTGCTAATATTATATTAATTCATAAAACCATTACGTCGTGTCTCAAAACATATCATTGGATAATAGTAATAATCAGAGTACAATCTCAGAAAACTCAATGCGGAAATCATGCGTGAGTGTGATGTGCCGCTACCGCGCTGGCTCCTTCCCCTTCGCTGAAAAGGTACCTGAAACAAAACTGAAAACTGTAAGCACGAATCTTAGTGAGTTCCCCCATCATACCCCATACCATAAAAACACATGACAAACATACTGCCAGGCATATCTGGGTGCCCGACCTACCCTTTCAGTCCTCTCGACCAGTGACCTTGCCTAGCATATATGGGTGCTGGCCTACCCCTTCGGTCCTCTCGACCGGTGTCCTTGCCTAGCATATCTGGGTGCTGGCCTACCCCTTCGGCCCTCTCGACCGGTCTATCACATACAGTCACGTAATCATAATCTAACATAGTTGGGTACTAAACTACCCCTTCGGCCCTATCGACCGGTAACTTGGGGACTATCTCCCCCCTACTACTAACATCATCACGTAACATCATATCATGCTAGCACATAAACATAACAGGTAGTAGCAAACCTATATGAATATCACAAAGACAATCATCTAACATACAACTCCTACTGGTGGGTCGGCATTGTGGCCGTAGACCCACCGCTACTGGAAGGTAACTCACCTCGATGTCGTGCAGTGTCTGAACTGTCCTCGGCGTGAAGGTCGGCTCTCCTTGACTCCTCAATCCCTACACGACAACCCTCAAGTCATCAAACAGAACATACAACCCTAACCAGGGTGAATACCAAAACCAAGAAAAATCAACATTGGTCAAAGTCAACACCTAGTTGACCTGACTCGCCGAGTTGGCCTACCAACTCGCCGAGTCCATACTCCATTAACCCGATCCAACCCTCACTTCACTCGTCGAGTCTAGCAAGAACTCGATGGGTTCTCCTTCATTCCAACCATCGGGACCATCTTCATCCGACTCGCCGAGTTCATCCATGAACTCGTCGAGTTCATCCATGAACTCGTCGAGTTCATCCATGAACTCGTCGAGTTCATCCATGAACTCGTCGAGTTCATCTCCCTATTAAGAACACATCTAGTCTACGACTCGCCGAGTTGTATGAACAACTCGTCGAGTTCATCTTCAAAGATTGGGAGATTGCCTTGGACTCGCCGAGTCTGCTCATCCACTCGTCGAGTACCATGATTCCCAGGCCCGTTTTTGTGTCTAAACAACTAAGGGACTTCCTTCCCTAACAACTGGTCCATCCACAGAAAGGATTTGGTGGTTAAAACACACCGACTCGCTGAGTCCCAAAAACAACTCGTCGAGTCCATCCATGACCATTACTATCCAGTAGATTTAAATGGGTCTTAACACCTCAAAACCATAGATCTTGCCCCCTAATGTCCATTTCATACGTAAAGCTCCAAACTTGGTGCACATGCATGGGGGCATTGGCTCAAAAAGCCATAAAAAGTGTCCTGCAAGAGGCATGGGGCTCTCATGGGCATACAGTTGGCACCTTTATGCCATGAGACCCCTCCAATGACTTAGATCTGAAGTCAAGACTCCATGAAACACTCCACAAATCCGAAAATGGCTTGGAAAGCCCTAAATGCACCCAAAATCTAAGCCCTAAGGATGAATAGTCATAAAGAAGACCAACACAGGGGCATTTTACCTTTATTGAGATGAAAATGGAACAAAACCACTGGATCTCCAAGCCCCTACTTGAACTCTCAAGCTTCTTTCTTCTTCTCAAGCTTCACAAACCACCAAATGCACCAAAATAGCCTTAGATCACACAAAACGGCTAGGGTTTCGATATACAGTCTTGAGAGAGTGATAGGGACGAGGGTGTTGGATAAGGTGTCTAAGTCCATAACTATTTCTGGTATGTATTTGACCCAACCCGACATGGTCCATTTGAGTTGCATGGCACCATGCAATTGGATAAACTAAAATGAGAGAAATAACACTTATGGTTTATTAATATATTATAAGTTCTAATATATTAATAATATTATTTAATTAGTTTGATCAAGAATTAATTTAGAATTAATTAAGTGATCAAAAGATAATTAATTAAATATATGGGTAGATTATGTAAATCTTCCATATCTTATATAGTGGGCTAAGAGGCTCCATGGATTATCAAGTTGGGCTCCACCCATAGGATGCTCCATGGGAGTTACAAACCCATGAGTCATGGAAATGAAGAGTCATGACACATTAGGGTTTACATGGTGTAACCCTAGATGTGTCAACACTATATACGAAACCTATTCTCCACCAAAATCGATTACACATAAGAAACAAGAGGGCTAGGCCGATTTTAGAAGTGTGTATTCTCTCTAAAGTCATTCCAAAAGCATTTGGTGTTGTGTGAAGCATTTGAGGCATCACACTTGGGGTGCTAGGCTCACAAGGTTTCAAGGATCATAAGCAACAACAAGGTAAGTTATTCTATCTTTCATGCAAGTTAAAATTTGTTCCCCATGTATGCTAGATAGGAATATAACCTTGGAATTCAACTTTGCATGATAATTAGAAAAACATAGATCCAAGGTTATTAGGGTTGCATGTACACTTAGGAAGTGTTAGAATGCTCAAAACCCATCAGTGGTATCAAAGCATGGTTCGTTTGTTGTTGTTTTTTTTTTGTGCAAACAGCTTGAAAAAAAAATCGTTTTTCTGTTTTCTGCTCGTATGAAAGTTTGCACATTTGTTGCTGGAAATGGACTAGAAACATTACCCTAAACTGTTTTGATGTTTTAAAGCTTGTTTTAGATGGTGTAATGTTTATGCTAATCCATTTACAATGGCAATTATTAAAATTACAAGTTTTTTTAAGTGTAATTTTTGATTCTTGAAAGTGTTCATATTCATGTTCTTGAACTTATGAAGATTAGATGATCATAGGAATTGTTTGTAACCTTCATGATAGTTTAATTCATGATCATAATGTGTTTTAATGGAGTCCATAACTTGTCCTCAAGTTATGGAAAACCAAAAGTCTCACTTTTATTAAAGCCATTAAAAGAACACAAGAGTTATAAAAATGAAGAGTCTTCATTTTTATTACTCAATTAATTCATAAGTTATAAGAAATGAAAAGTTTTGGAAGTTTACAAAACTTGCCCTCAAGTTTTGGAACATGTAAAGTCTTGATTAAAATTTTTGTTCCAACCCTTAGAATTTTAAAAGTTAAAATTCAACCCTTATACTTTATAATATTATAAGTTACTAATATATATATGTATAACGTCAAGTCGTCTTACCGCTAGTACGCCTCATTCACAAAGCCGGTCTATAAGGGGGGTATAAGGTTGTTGCCTATAAAATGGCAACTTAATGGGTGTCCACTCTCACCCACCGCTTCCTTGATCGGTGGAGGGTCGTTACCCGAACGGGTAAGACAAGGACTTATAAATTCTCATTAAAAGTATGATGAATATTATAAAGTAACTAAATGCTTTTATTAAATTCCCAATCTTAGTTACTTTAGGAAAATGTGAATAAGGTGCTAATCCATGAAATTACACTTTACACTTTGTTTAAGTCGTTGGTGGAGCATGTGTGGTTAACCGGCACACTAACTTTGACTTAACAAGGTAGGTAAAGGGTGACTTAAGGTTTACCATAGCATCGGTGGAGCGTGTGTGGTTTACCGGCACATCGATTGAGTGATAAACCTTGAGGGTACCAAGTGATTTGCATGGTTACTTCACACCTCGTTTTGTGATCCTCGGTATCCCAGTCACAAAACTTGGAGGGCACACTCGAGATTGAAACATGCCTTTGAAAAGTTCATTGAATCTCAAAAGAATCTAGGAATTTCTAAGAACCAATTAAAAACCTAATATTTATATTTCGTTTTTCATGGTGGAAATTGATGAATCGTCATTCACCTACCTTTCAAATATGTTATAGCTTGGATTACGGCATACCTCTTCTAAGTTATAATATATTGTGATTGGATCCTAGCCTTAATATTACATTTGGGTGTTTTATTAAGGACTCTCTTAATATCTAAACTAATCTTGTTCTCTTCTTTCAGATGTCTTCAAACAATGCTGCTTCTGGCTCTAATCCTAATGGCTCCTTTACCCTTATGAACTTGTGTGGGAAAGTCACTTTTGATGGATCCAACTTCAATGAATGGATCAGAAACATCAGGATGATTACCCGCTACGAGGACAAAGAATATGTCCTTGACAAGGAGCTTAAGGAGATTGATGAGACCACTGCAACTCCCCAGGAGATCGCTGACTTCCGGGCACATGAAAGGGATGCTACAAAAGTGGCATGCATCATGTTGGCCACCATGACAGCGGAACTCCAAAAGTCCTATGAGGACTTCTACCCTTTTGAAATGCACCAAGATCTGATGGAAAGATACCATCAAAGTGCACGACAAGAGAGGTATGAAATCATATGCTCTATCATAACAACCATGATGAAGGACGAGGAATCTGTCACGAGCCACATGCAGAAAATGCAAAGGTATGTGGATCGGTTGCTGAAGCTTAATGTGAACTTCCCTGAGGAGCTTGCAATAGATATCATTTTGCACTCCTTACCATCGTGCTATGATCAATTCCGCATGACATATCACATGAATAAGGAAGAGGTCACACTCAGGAAACTTCAGGGACTCCTCAAGACTGTAGAAACAGGTCTTAAGGGTAAGTCGGTTGTTAACACTCTTACTCCAAACTCCGCCCCGGTTTTCGCAATCGGGAATGGTAGAGGGAAGAAGAGGAAGAGCTCTTCAAAGGGTACCAAGGCTAGGACCCTTGATGGCTCTTCTTCAAGTGGAACCAAGAAAGGTTTTGTCACTCCTTCTTCTGACCCTAAAGAGGCTGAATGCTTCTATTGCCATGAAAAGTCACATTGGAAGCGGAACTGCCCAAAGTACCAGCAAGATGTGAAGGATGGGAAAGTTAAACCCAACCATGCAGGTATTTACACTATCTTATCTAATAACTCACCCCATTCTAACTCTTGGGTCCTTGATACCGGTTGTGGTATTCATATCTGTTCTGATTTGCAGGGACTAAGAAGAAGTGAAAATGTGGAGCATGGAAGAATAAACTTAATCATGGGGAATAGGAAAGCTTTACCTGTCACCAAGATTGGAGTTTATACTTTATCGCTAAGTAGTGGGTTTAGTTTAGATTTGAATAAATGTTGTTATTCGCCAGAAATGGCAAGAAATATTATTTCCTTTCATGCATTGTCTGAACAAGGTTTCACCTTTTCATTTGATAATGAAGTTGGTTCGATTAATGCTTTCTCTAATAATGTTCTTTATTTTAAAGCATTACCTTGTGATGGTGTGTATGAAACTGTATCTGTGGTTGATAACTTAGGAAATAATGTATTGTGTATTGATTATGTTAATGATAATAACTTGGATAAAGCATCATTATGGCATTGTCGTCGTGGACATATAAGCAAGAAACGTATAGGCCAACTCCAAAAGGATGGAGTATTGGAGTCATTTGACCTAAAGTCAGATGATAGTTGCGAATCATGCTTACTTGGAAAAATGACAAAGTCACCCTTCACAGGTTCTTGTGAGAGGGGTGAAGGTTTGTTGGATCTTATACACACGGATGTGTGTGGGCCCTTCAAACATGCCACAAGGGATGCTAATCGTTATTATTTGACTTTTACTGATGATTACAGTAGATATGGATATGTCTACTTAATCAAGCATAAGTCAGAGACTTTTGAGAGGTTTAAAGAGTTTAAACAGGAAGTCGAGAATCAATTGGGCAGGAACATTAAGATGCTTCGATCCGATCGAGGTGGTGAGTATCTTAGTTCAGAGTTCCTCGACTATCTTAGGGAATGTGGGATTGTCTCACAATTGACACCTCCCAGGACACCGCAGTTGAATGGTGTAGCTGAGAGGCGTAATCGAACCTTGTTGGATATGGTTCGTTCCATGATGAGTCGAGCTTTACTACCAATCTCATTTTGGGGGTATGCCTTAGAGACTGCCGCCCATATCCTTAATCTAGTTCCCACAAAGAAAGTTGCCAAAACTCCTCATGAGATGTGGACTGGTAAAGTACCCAAACTAGACCACATTAAGATTTGGGGTTGCGAGGCTTTCGTGAGACGCGAGACTCATGATAAGCTCGAACCTCGAAGTGAGAGGTGTATTTTCATCGGCTACCCACAGAAATCCTTTGGTTACCTCTTCTACAGACCTAGTGATAATGTGGTCTTTGTAGCTAGGAGGGCTTTCTTTTGAGAGAGAGAGAGTTCATAAGCCAAGGAGACAGTGGGAGGCAAGTTGACCTTGAAGAAATTCAAGAGTCAAGTGGTGAAGGAACTTCAAACCCTAGCACTCAACTTGAGGAGGAAACTTCTGTTGAGCCAATTGACAAGTCCGTACCTTTGAGGCATTCCACAAGGGTTAGGAATGCACCTGAGCATTACTATGGATTCCATATTACTGCGGAAGGTGATACACTTATCAGTGATGAGACACTGATAGGTCTGGATGAACCTAACAGTTACGCAGAAGCCATGGCAGGCCCTGAGTCAGCCAAGTGGAAAGAGGCAATGGACAGCGAGATACAGTCCATGTATGACAATCAAGTTTGGAACTTGGTTGAGAATGTACCAGGTCGTAAGACTGTAGGGTGGAAATGGATCTTCAAGAAGAAGACCGACATGGATGGTAATGTACACACTTATAAGGCACGACTGGTTGCAAAGGGTTTCTCACAAACTCCGGGAGTTGATTATGATGAGACCTTTTCTCCAGTGGCCAAGATTAAGTCTATTAGGGTTCTGTTAGCCATAGCCGCATTTCATGACTATGAAATATGGCAAATGGATGTCAAAACCGCTTTCCTTAATGGAAAGTTGGCTGAGGATGTTTACATGAGTCAGCCAGACGGTTTTGTCAATACAGAGTACCCTAATAAAGTGTGTAAGCTTGAGAAATCCATTTATGGGTTAAAGCAAGCACCTCGCAGATGGAATCTTTGCTTTGATGAGAAAGTCAAGGAATTTGGCTTTTCTAGGAGTGAAGATGAATCTTGTGTATATGTCAAGGCTAGTGGGAGTATAGTTAGCTTTTTGGTATTGTATGTGGATGACATACTACTCATAGGAAATGACATCCCAACTCTGCAGGAAGTTAAGTCCTGGCTTGGGAAGTGTTTCTCTATGAAGGACCTAGGAGAAGCTGCCTATATTCTAGGGATAAGGATCTTGAGAGACCGGAGTAAAAGACTAATTCGACTTAGTCAGAGTACTTACTTGGATAAGGTGTTGAAGAGATTCGGCATGCAGGACTCAAAGAAAGGAGAGTTACCCATCCAGAGTAATGCCAGATTGAGTAAGACACAAAGCCCTAGTACTGAGGCTGAGATAGAAGAAATGAGTCGAATACCTTATGCTTCGGCTGTAGGATCGATCATGTATGCTATGACGTGTACTCGACCTGATGTAGCCTTTGCTTTGAGCATGGTTAGCAGGTATCAGGGGAACCCTGGCAAGGCACACTGGACTGCGGTAAAGAATATCCTCAAGTACCTACGGAGGACTAAGGACTGGGTCCTTACCCTCGGTGGGAGTGAAGACTTGAGAGTTGTAGGGTATAGTGATGCTAGCTTTCAGACTGATAGGGATAATTTCCGCTCTCAGTCAGGCTGGGTCTTTACCTTAAATGGAGGAGCAATTTCTTGGAAGAGTTCCAAGCAAGAGACAGTGGCTGATTCAACTTGCGAATCAGAGTATATAGCAGCTAGCGAGGCAGCAAAGGAGGCGATATGGCTGAAGAACTTCATTGGAGACCTTGGAGTTGTACCAGCTATTAAAGAGCCAATGGAAATTTTCTGTGATAGTGAAAGTGCAGTTGCCTTAGCCAAGGAACCAAGGGATCACGGGAGATCCAGACACATCGACAGAAAATACCATTTCATCAGACATCGAATAGAAGAAGGACTCCCCGTGGCAAAGAGGGTATCATCGGATGAGAATCCAGTAGATCCCCTCACGAGGGGACTGACTCGGGTTAAGCATCTCCAGCATGCTCGGAGCATAGGGCTGAAGGATGATATTAGATTTAGTAGTTAGATAACCTTGAAATTTGTAAAGTGTAATTGACATTAGATGATGAATAAAAGGTGTTTTATTTATGAGTAAAGTGTTGCTATCTCTTGTCGATCGTTTACTATATTTCTTTTGTATGTTTTGACTTCCAGAATAATTATGTTTGGTATATCATATTATTCGAACCTCCACAGTCGGTCATATGTCGGAAGTAGGTATGAATCAAGACTGTCATGATTGGTTGCAGAGGTCTAAGTTATTGGACATGGCTACAACACTCATGAGTGCTCATAAGTTCTGAGCATTGGACTCAACCCACACTCACTGGAATCACTTCATGGAATTTATCTCGAGTGATCGTGAGATGGTAATATCATATAAATCTTCAAACCTAGAGATATGATTTGTTACTTATGAGTTGGTTATGCATTGATTGTACGTTAACACATTGGTAACTCGATGTTATAAAACGTGCTTTTGTGTATAATTCAATGAGTGGTAGAACAAACATATGAGTCGAAGTTTATCTGTTCCTTCTTGGATTAGAAGCTGATATCTGGGCCCCTCGATGATTTTTTTTTACCTATGTACCGGGCCCGGTCAGAACTAAGTTGATGTGTTCAATTAAGTTCTTTGTCAAACAAATCGAAAATCGGGAAACAAACTGCTGGACAATAAGTAAGACATTGTTCCATGTATTTGTCCGGCTGATATCTAGAACAAAGGATTATATGATCACTTATCTTAAATGGCGTATCATCATCTTCTCAGTTCCGAGAGACCTTGAAAGAGCTACGATTGCCGATCGGTTCCTGAAGTATTGCAGTTATAGTTATTAGACTTATCCAAGTGGGAGACTGTTGGATAAGGTGTCTAAGTCCATAACTATTTCTGGTATGTACTTCACCCGACCCGACATGGTCCATTTGGGTTGCATGACACCATGCAATTGGATAAACTAAAATGAGAGAAATAACACTTATGGTTTATTAATATATTATAAGTTCTAATATATTAATAATATTATTTAATTAGTTTGATCAAGAATTAATTTAGAATTAATTAAGTGATCAAAAGATAACTAATTAAATATATGGGTAGATTATGTAAATCTTCCATATCTTATATAGTGGGCTAAGAGGCTCCATGGATTATCAAGTTGGGTTCCACCCATAGGATGCTCCATGGGAGTTACAAACCCATGGGTCATGGAAATGAAGAGTCATGACACATTAGGGTTTACATGGTGTAACCCTAGATGTGTTAACACTATATAAGAAACTCATTCTCCACCAAAATCGGTTACACATAAGAAACAAGAGGGCTAGGCCGATTTTAGAAGTGTGTATTCTCTCTAAAGTCATTCCAAAAGCATTTGGTGTTGTGTGAAGCATTTGAGGCATCACACTTGGGGTGCTAGGCTCACAAGGTTTCAAGGATCATAAGCAACAACAAGGTAAGTGATTCTATCTTTCATGCAAGTTAAAATTTGTTCCCCATGTATGCTAGATAGGAATATAACCTTGGAATTCAACTTTGCATGATAATTAGACAAACATAGATCCAAGGTTATTAGGGTTGCATGTACACTTAGGAAGTGTTAGAATGCTCAAAACCCATCAGAGGGATGCTAAGATAAGATGTTTAAATAGGGTGCAAACCCTAAATTTAGGGTTTCACTCAAACAGCACCTACTCGTCGAGCCAGTCTCCCGACTCGTCGAGTAGGTCACTTAAACTGCCCGTGGATCTCGTTCCTACTCGACAAGTTGGCCCTCCAACTCGTCGAGTCCCAGAGAAAAATACAAAAACACTTGAATTAAAAGCATACCAGGACTCGGGTGTTACAGTGGGATTCATACTTGTGAAAATGGTAGCAGATATGTCGGAGAATTCATATGGGTTGTTAAACATGGTCTTTGCCATTGCCATTTCAGGTTATATAACAATTCCTCAAAGCTTCTGATTATATCATTTCTTGATCATGTTTATTTCATTTTTTTGACAAATGATGACAAAATTATAGTTTCTCGATTGAATAGTTTTCCATTTGGGTACCTTTCTTTCTTTAGATCACCGAAAACACACAGTAACAAACCATCATCACCTCACATTACACTTATTTGAAAGAGTTTTTTGAATTTTCAGAAAGAAGACTCACGGAGCTCCTAAATCCCAAGCTTCAGCAATGATGGGGGAAGCTATAGGGCGAGACGAACCTTGTGTTTCAATAAGTATACCACGAGCTCTTCATCAGTCGGAAAGAACCTGAACCCTAGTGGTGATCGAAGGCCACCATTGTTAACAAAATTAAGCTTTTCCATTTCCCGATTTTGAAAAAGATGGAAGAAAAAAGGTGAACTCTTTTTGTTTTGGTAAGAAAAAGTGTCATAGTAGTGCTTAGATAAATCCCCAAAGTTGCTGACAAGGCAAAAATTTACTAGGCTCCAAGTGTTGCTGACGAAGCAACATGTCATCATTTTCTAACCTATTTAGCGGATCTAACCGGTTATAATGGGTTGCTTACCCAAATTAGCCGGTAAACACAAGTTTATGCCCTTAAAAAGAAAAAAAATAAGATGAGGGACCTTTTAAACCAAAACACGTAAGTTTGTTGGGCTACAGTGACATTTACCCTAAGGTTACAAGGTCATCCACTATCCATTCAACTCTCTAAAAGTTGAATGGGTGACAACTAGGAGAGAGAAGTTCATAATGTCTTAAAACCCCACTATTTTACACTATAATATTTCATGATGCTTTCAATGCCCATTCAACTCCACCTTCTCTCTCCTCTAAATTATATTGAATTATATTATATGCAACACTCATTGAACCCCCATTATGGATGCCCTAAGGATAATAGAATGGTAATTTTGTCATTTGTTCACCCTTATATCTCTCCAATGTAAGTTTAGTGTCGTAGTATCATCTCATATGCCTTGAATTTCGCATAAATTTAATTGGACAGATTGAATTTGTGGAAAATTTCATATCTTAGTGATTATTTTCAAGTTCTATCGATTTTGATGTTCTAGTATTCAACAATTTCAAGAGTCAAAGAAAGACGGCAACTGATTTCATGGCGATTAAAAACTATATTCACAATCTGGAACTGTTTCTTTACTGATTTCATAATCTGGGAAAGTTTCAACCACATCACTGCTTTTTTAAATTTATCATTAATAAAAGAGGTTAAATGAATGATTTATGCTATTTAAAAAGTTCAAATTATTGGAAAACTTGAGATGTTACAAGTTGGTATCAAAGCACAGCTTGAAAGAATCAGCCTCACTTCAGTGAGTCCTGAACTCAAGTTCGCGGCTCAAGAGTTATTTTTAAAATAATTTTTTTATGAAACGAAATGGTTTGGAAAGGTGATCGCAAGCACAATGTGTACAGTTATCCTATGCCCAGTGAAAAAGGGAAAGTGTTCAAATCTTATTTATTGTCTTTAGATATAAGATTGTTATATGTATACCAGATAGCCTGGTTTTTCACATGCTATGTTGGATGCATGTTATGTGTGTTATTTAGAATTTGTGCTAGTAATGATAGGTTGTTAAGTGAATGATATAGGTTGTATGCAATAGGAACTAAATAGACTTAAAAATGTCTGATTTAACCTGGTGCGCAACTCTTGTTTGAGTCTAACCGTTCTGGTGTGAAATCTTTTATTCGAACGACTATCTGGTTTTACATTGCATACGACTGTGCATTCACGAGACGACACATCGGGACCGATGGAGACTCCATGTGACGTAGAGTAGCATAGTAAGGATGTTTCCTACGAACCTAATAAAAACGTATCAAATGCTAATATAGAGTTGATATGATATAATGGTATGTTAGACTAACTACTTGAATGTTGCTTGCTTTATGCTAAGAGAAACCTATATTGATATTAGTTAACTGTTAAGTGAATGTATTAGGTTACATTCCATATCAATTAAATAGTTTTAGAATTGTAACGCTTGGTCCAGGTATTATTTCATTTCTCTACATTGGGGTTCTTATGGGACTCGACGAGTTGGGGAGCTCCAACTCGTCGTGTAGAGACTTTTGTGTCCGCGGCTTTTAATGATCCAACTCGACGAGTCGGGGAGTCGCAACTCGATGAGTTGACGGCTAATGGTGAAACCCTAATTTTAGGGTGTTGCACCCTATTTAAAGGACCTTAACCCCTTGGCTGGCCTCTTTACCAGCATCCCTTTGTCAAGAAAACCCTAAGTTCCTTAACCTTTCAAGATTGAGTGTGTGAGCCTTGAGATGGATTTTGGGTGGTTCTTTGGAAGGAGTTTGGAAGTTGGAAGCATCTTGTTTAGAATAAGGAGTATAGATCCAAAAACTCTTCACCAAAAGCAGTCTTCTTGAGGTATAAAGTCGACATCTTGCCTTGTTATTTCCTAGATCTCTCTAATGGAACTTTTAGCATGTTTATGGGATTTTTTTGGGCTAGCCAAGATTTTGAAGGTTCCAGGGGTTATTATGCTAGATCTAACCCCTTCATAACTTCGCATAGCTGAAAGTTGTAAACTTTTCTTAGTTCCAAGCCCTATTCATGCAATAAGTCCCTCATTAAGTCCTTATTAAGCTCTAGAGGGTAGTTGTAGCTTGCATGGACGTAAAGTTGGAAACTTTACGTGATTATCCAACCTTTGGACATTAGATCTGAGTTTTAGGGTTATATTGGGAGAGTTCAAGGGATTTATGGATTAAGACTCTCTCTAAAGAGCCTAGGGTTTGAGGTTACTTCTAGTTGGATGGTTCTTAAGGGTAAAGTTAGAAACTTTACCCTTCTAGACATCATTTTGGATGAGATCTGAGATTTGGACTCCCTAGATTCGATGGTATCAGCTTAATGCATTAAGAGTTTGGATTTCTGGCCAACTCGACGAGTTCATTAGTGAACTCGACGAGTTGATGGGATATTTCCCGATCTATTCGGGTGATAGAGAAACTCGACGAGTTGGGTCAACTCAGGACGTTGACTTTGACCTTTGACCTTAATCTTTGACCAAATTTAACCTTTAAGGGGTTTTGGGTCATTTTGAGTTGTATTTAAGAAATTGTTTCTGTTTTAGGGTTGTATAGAGCGGATATTGGAGTCCCGACCTAGTCAGCTTCCGTGCAGAATTGAGGTGAGTCTTTTCACCACACTCATGGGTCGAAGGCACCAAGGCTGGCCCATTAATTGATATGAGATGTTTTGTTTTGGAATGTGTAATGGTTGCTATTTGATTTATGTATGGGTTTATGTAAAGACCATGAGGGGAGCCAATGTCACTTGGCAAGACCATGGGGGGAGCCCATGGCATGAGGGTATAAGACCATGGGGGGAGCCCATGACATTCCATTGAAGACCATGGAGGGAGTCCATGGCAAACTTGTTTGTTTATGTATGAGCATGACATTATGTGATTATATGATTTGTGTGATTGGGAAACTCACTAAGCTTGTGCTTATAGTTTTATTGAATGTTTCAGGTACTTCTATTGATAAGGGCAAGGGCCCGACTTGATGATGTGGCATGCATTCTCCAGTGTTTTCACATTTAGCTCTTTGTACTCTGAGTTCAAAAAATAGTATGGATATGTATTGGGATTTTGTACTTCCTATGGATGATGTTTATGAAAATAAAAAGTTTAAAAATTTTCTAAAAAGTTGGGCTGTTACAAGAATGCTTGATTCGGCTCTATTGTGAAGCTCTCGTTTGAGTCTAACTGTTGTAGTGCAGGATCTTTCGGTCGAAAGACTATTTATTTTATTGTTGCGTGTAATTGTATTTGTAAGACAGTTAGTTGACATCGGTATAAGTTTCTTCCGCGATTGATAGCAGGGTGGGGTGGGATTCCTAGTGAGTTAGGAGATGTGTTAGCACATGCTCGTGTAGACATGGGTGCTAGAATTGTCGACAAGAAGTGACTTTGTTACTTCGGGATGGACCTTGGAGCAGGCATGGAAGATAGTAGCAGAGCTCCTACTATCGAAAACACAAGATCCACGCCCGAGTTAAGAGAAGTCATGGGGGAATCCAAGGAGCTGAGTATAGTAATGTTTACATGGTTCTATGTTTATTGTTAAATTGGGTTAATCTTAAGCTTTCCCTATTCGATTGCGGAGAAATGGTGCTTCAGGATCTGCTATAGGACTGAGTTTCGATGAGATACTAAAGATGATTGCGTCAGGGATGTCGTATGCTATTAGGAAGGGTGATCGAGGATACTAGTGAGCGAGTAGATAGAGAATAGTGTAATAGTAACCTTGAATTTGTGGTGATGATTTTTGTTTATATTAAACAGAATGTCAATTACATGACTTGGAGCAGAGAGCTCTAAGATTGGCTCGGACAACACGGTCCTTCCGTGAGCCATTGAGATGATATCAAGACCGACGGGTTGTCGTGAGCCAAAGGAAGGGTACATGAGTGTATAATTGATACGTATTGAGTGCTTGTTTAGACTAGTTTAGTTTTATTGTATTTTAACTGATTTATGAGGCTACCATGGTGCATGGTTCGGTGCAAGATTTGAGTCCTTGGGCGCAAAGAGGAATAATGTAAGAGTGTGAGTTGGGCGTATCGTGGGGATATCGCTAGCTAATGTATAGGATATTCTTTGTTCATATAGTTGGAAGTGTTAATTGTCAGGAAGACAGCTCGAGTGCTGGAGTGGTATGGATGTGTGTATCAGAACTATTGTCTCTGTCGGGATGTTGAGGAAGTTTCGATCAATATATTGCTTCAATTGGGAGTAGTAAAGTTCCTTGTTAAGGGTTATGTCTACAAATGACAACGTTTACTCCTCTATTGGAGTTGATGGGAAAGGTGTTGGGTTAAGGTGTCTAAGCTCATAATTAAATTGGTATATACTTGAATTAAAAAGCAAAGTCCTTTTTAGGTTGCCCTCATAACTAGTAACTAAGTAGAATGACATTTGGAGAGAGATGATAATTTGTTAGTTTTATATATGAATAATAAATTAACTGGAAATTGAAATATTTCATTAATATATTATATGATTAATGTATTAATTGGAAATCGTAATAATTAATTAATTAATCAGAATTAATTTGGATTTAATTCTAGGTTAATTAGAATTAATCATGCGAAAGACTCTTTGGTTTCCAAGGGGGTTCCTTAAGCAACTATAAATAGGACACTTGGGGTACCTATTATCGTGCGCTTGATTTTTCAAGAGAATAACCGAATTTGATATCCCCTCTCCTCTCTCTTCTTGTCTTCTAGTTGTTAGGGTTTGGGTACAAGCCATTAGAGGTACTAAACTTTTGGTGATAGCTTTCTGAAGTGCAAAAGAAAGGAATAAAAAGTTTTATTTGCTATAATAAATCTTAAGGTATGTAAACCCTACTTTTTCAATTTTTTTGAATTTCATAGGGTTTCTCTAGGGTTTTTGATATTTATTGTATGTTGTTATCAATTACAGAAAACATAGATCATTGTAGGTTGCATGTGAACTTAAGTGTTAAGATTTTCTGCTTTACATGTTTTGATAACCTATAAAACCCTTCAAAAGGCACAGGAAGTGGCGTTTTGAATGAGAACGCCAAATACGAGAGAGTCTCAGTCGAGATTTGGGCTGTTGATCGAGACAGCCAAGATTATTTGACATGTTATGGTCGGGTCTGTGTTCCTACATCGAATGTAACAAAAATTTATCTACATGAGAGAGTTTGCAGCCAGGCATGTGGTGCCAGTTCTTATAGTCTTTGTTGAGGATATTCGATTCACGCATCAGTTTTGGAAAAGGTTCCAGGAGGAGATGGATGTTCAGTTACGATTTTCACATCGTTCTACCAACGAGCGGGCGGTTAGAGTAACACATGGTGCACACCTTGGGAGTAACTGGAACTGGTATCTTCCATTAGCAGAGTTTTCCCAGAATAACAACTTTCAGTCTTGTATTGGTATGTCGTCATCCGAACTACTGCGTGGTAAAAAGTATGGATGGAAAAAATCCTCATACTCTGTAGGGAACCCATAACTCACACCCGACGTGATCGGGGGAACCCTAAGTTGATCGAGAATATGGACGGGGATGGGGAATGGGATACCCCTAATCCCCGACCCTAGACCCGACCCCGGTGGGTTTTAATATATAAAAATAATATAAAACATATATTTATAGTGAAATTTACAATACCTATAATTTTATGCAAGTAACTCAACTCTTTAGTAATTATTTGGTTGAAATTATATTTGTTCTTATTTGTTTATCTAGTTTAACCTTTTATATATATATTTTTTCTCATTGATTTATCAATTTTTGTCTCAAATATCACTTTGATAATTTTTTTCGACTTGATTTTTAATGTATGTCTTTAATGTTGGGTAGAAGAATTGTTTATAGTTTTTATGCAATTTATGAATATTTTTATGTTTTGTAAAATCTTTAAACTTATGTTGGAAATTTAAATTTAGAGTTTTTCTTACATAAAAGTTTTTATTTTAAAATAAAAAAAAGATCCTCTATTCTCCGTTCGGGATCACCAGTCCCCGTTGGGGGTGTGTATGACGATACATTTATATTCCCAGATAGGATGGGAACGGAGATGAGAATTGGAATGAGGATTTAGGGATGAAGATGGAGATTGGGGTCTCCGGTATTCCCCGACCTTGTTGCCATCTCTATTCCTCCATTTTTAATTTGTTGGAATTGATACTTTAAAGACTATATATTGTAATTTTTTGGAGGCTTCTTTTTTGTGCTTCTTAATTACCAAAAAATTAAATCTCTTAAAATAATAAGTAGCAAATTTATATCGTTTTTTAGCACTCATTTTGTTGTTAAAATGATCAGTTTTTAACGTAACACATATACGTTTTCAACTAAGTATTCGAACCTGGTGTGTTCTTAACAAAATTTAGAATGTTCTTAACAACCTTATTACCTTTATATACATATTTATTTATCTTTCACAATTCTAAAAAGCTTTTGAGATATCAAAGTTGCAAAATACTCAATATTATGAAATACTTATGCAAGCCGGAAATGAAAATACGGGAGGTTAAGTTCTGAAGTAATCATATATTTATGGCCAAAAATATTTTCAATGTAAGTTGTGAGATAGCGTCCAAAAAAGATGTCGAATAAAAATTCTGAAATAGTCGATCGTTTAATAATATACGTTACAAAAAAGTAATCAATATCTACATAATATGAGTCTAATCTTGAATTCTTGATAGATTCGTGTGATTATTCATTACAGATTTACAAGGTGGTCCACAGCCGCTACCATTACGTCATAATAAAAGTCATGCTTACGATTTTGGGTTTGTAGACTCTTGTGACCGGTTTCTTCCAACTTTTTGTTCACAATTTCCCAATTTCCACTGCGGCTCTTGAATTTTCTTTTTGTTATGATTTTTTTTTTGAACGGCTTCTCTTGGGTTTTTTATGTGACCTTCCTTAGTAGATTTTTGTTTCTCTTCTCAAAGTCAAATTCAAGGACCCGGTACTTGTAATTTACTAAAATGCCAATTTGCTCCAAAAACTAGGAAAGAGTTGCCCCCGCTTTGCGGGGGTCAGTTGGTGTTATAATTTTTTTTTAATCATTATAACCATTTAATATCTACTATTACTGAATCATTAATTATAATAAGAAATTTTGTACATTTTCTTTTCGTTATCAATTGTTTAATATTCTTTGTGAAAATGTTTCTGTTAAACCATTTATCATTTAGCCTTCTTTTCTGGTGACAATTGATTCTGCACATATCAAATAATTACAATTTACAACATTACAATACTTTCTAAATCTAATAATATATAATCCAAATTGAGTTGTAGTCTTATACAACTACAACCATACATACATGTGCTAATCCATTCATTGGATTTTGCCTAAGTGATTAAGCAACCATTTGTTGCTAATGTTGTGGTAACTGTTGCATACCTGTGCTAATCCAGTCATTGGTTTATGTTAAAAAAAAATCTCACATTCTCTTTTGTCCCGGTTATAGTTTTCATTTTTAAACCATTTGACTACATTCCTTGCAATGAACTTGATAAATTATATACTTCCTTGGAAGCAATCAAAGCGTCAATAGCGTTTCTTTGACTCTTTGCCATAGTTGTTGCTGCTTCTTCTTTTGTAGCTCTTTAATCTTGCAATGCTTTGGCTTTGGCTTTCACTTATTCTTCTTCTCTCTTCTTTTCATCATTTTCTTGGTCTTCCATAACATAAAAGATGTTAGAAAAAAAGTTAACATTAATTCAACCAAAGAAGAAAAGATGTTGATTGAAACCCATAAAAGATGTTGAAATTACGATCGCAAACAATAAAACAGTTTAAAGAAATAAATAAATCAAAACTTGAAGGACACAACAAAGTTGTGCACTATGCTTTGGGTTAGACAAAAATAACTCCTATAATTTAAGACTGTGCGATAGATAAAAAAAATAATAACATTGAAGCTTACCCACAAATATAATCATATCTCAGTTCCTATCAACCCATTTCAAAAGATGTGGTGATGGTAGTATCATGGCATTTGACAAAGTATAATGTCCTAATAATACACAATAAATGAAAGTAACTAACTAACCTTTGATTTCTTCAGCAAATGATCTTGGAGCCTGCAAAAATTAAAATGCATAAATTTAAATGTCAATTCTCTAAAGTCTAAAGTAATCTACATGGTAAAAAATATTTATCATATAGTAATAAAAAACATAATTTAAAACTTACAACATTGGATTCTATAGTATTGTTTACTATTCCATTATCAAAAATTGAACCCCTTGGAGAAGAACCCTCTTCAGATCCTTCTCTTACTGGTGAAGGTGGTAGTGGTGGAGCATCATAATTAATTTTTAACTTGCATTCATCCACTTGATTTCCTGATTCTTTATTAAACTATTAAGATTTCTTTATATACAAATTTAATAGTTTGAAGTTTAAACACAATGTGATGATTAGATTAAGTAATTACCAGTTCTGGAGTGATATCTTTTAGTGCAGTTCCAAGACTTGCAAATGCACTTTGAAGCAAAAACTTATCCTTACATTGCATGCCTGGAGGAGCCTCCTTTTGAGCTTCCATTGTAACTAAATAATAAAGACTAATCTTTTATATTATCTTTATAAATGAGTTGCTAAAGTATAATATGAAATGTGTTTATTAATATTATAGAATGATAAGGAATAGGGACCTGAAGGGAGAAGGTGTTGAGTAGGATCATGCAAGAAGTTATAGCTTGAATATTCATTCAGCTCCTCATCCACATGCATTCCTTTAAACTTGTTACATGTGTTCTTCCCCAGCAAGCAAAATAAGAATCGTAAATTTAAAGGGAGAAGAACCGAACTCAAAATCAGAGTAGATGTTGGAAGCAACAAAGGGTGCCTAAGAAACAATGAAAGGGGTTTAGGAGTGTGTAATTTCTTTCTTGAAGATACATGGTGTTTTGCTAAACTAAAAATCCCAATATCCAAAATAAATTTAAAAATCACATTTTTTTTTTGTGTAGTTCTGGATAAAAACCAAATTTCATACCAATGTGTTAAGTGATATGATATGATTCTCAAGATAGAAAAAGTTTAGATTTTTACCTTGATGATTTCTACTGGTGAAGACAACACAACAGAGCCCCAGATCACGTAGTTTTCTTCTAATTAACATGCGGCGACGGCGTGTTCATTATATTCGATTGTTCACATCGAACCACATTTAGTACACTAAGCGTTATTGCGAATATATATATATATATATATATATATCCTTGCCAATCTTCTCTAACAGATGTTCATCACGTGCAACCTACACAACAATTAATGATTTTAGTAAATATCAATTTTATGAGGATTACACAAACATCTTCACATATATAGCTTTCAGGAGCTTAAGTCTAATGGTGAAGCCCCTACCATCATGGCTCAACTGTTGAATTGCAGATACATATTCATCATTAAGTTGTCCACCAAATGCTCTCACAATGGAGAAATCAGAAAATAACTAATCAAAAAGAGTTTTAAGTTCAGAAACAAACCTAAATGGTAGGAATAGGATATAGCACCTATCTAGCAAGAGTAAGGTAAGATTAACACAAAATCAAATGGAAAGTTCCATATTTCTAGACCTTTGAAAACCCAACTGAACCCATGGAACAAATGAAGATTATGAATGTTGCCCTAACTCTACAGAATGCACTCAAAGGTTACAGAATCAGAAACCCTAATCCCAGTTTTATATGCTACAACACAATTCGATTCTGTAGAACATGGCCATTGCGTAGAAGACTCTTGAGCTAGAAAGTAGAGATGACATCAGAAAATCAAATCAAAACCCGATCCAATATCCGATTCACGTGTGACGTGGCCTTAGATGTCCTGCCAAATCAGGGATGACTTACCAAATTAAAATTATAATAAAACTCCTAAGAAAATTGAGTAATACAATTAAAATAAAGTTATAGCACTATACATTTTTAAGTATAATGCTATAAAAAATATTTTTAATATATTTTATTTCTATAGCTTTGTTTTGATTTCTATCTCTGTAACTTATATAAATAAGAAAAGTCAATTTCTTGCGTATTACATTTTTACCAATATGATGATATTATTGAGCTGTCCCAAATTGACAACAATAAGATTAATATTTTGTCCCTTTTAGAAGAAATGAAAGTATGATGCTAAAAATTTCAAAGGAACAAAAGTACAATGCTATTTCAAGCTATGATGTATGTGATTGTTGTGCTGGAACATGCAACAGGGACCAAAAAACACACATCCTTCCTTTGACATAATATATTTTGGTCATTTAACATAATTTACAAATTTGAAAATTTTTAAAAACAAATCCAATATTGGGAATTTTAGTCATTTAACATAATTTGCATATCAATTTATTTGATATGGTTACAAACCAAATAGAATAAGAAAGGGAATATATATATATATATATATATATATATATATATATATATATATATATAATAAGTTAGGAGGGTATGACGGTCATTTAAATAAAGGATGCAGGAAGAATGGAACACTAACAAAGTAAAATGCTATTTTATGCAATAATAGTAACATGAATGATTCTTGTAAATAAATAAATAAAAACAAAAGTAGGTCGGTGAACTTAAAAAATCCAGTAGAATATATCGGTCAATTAAAGAAATAATTTTAAAAGACCATATGGTCCTCTCAGTCAATTTTATTTCAAAAATAACACAGCAAAAAAAATGCTAACAATTATGAAATTTGGGTTTATTTTTAACAAATAAATAGAAAGAACATTGCTAAAAATTGGAACAGTAACAAAATAAAATGCTATTTGATTTAATTAAAACTAAAAGTTGGTAAATGCTACTAATAACATGTATATAACACATAAAGTTTTGTAACCAAATGGTCGTAAAGAAGAAATGAAACAGGAAAAGAAATATATAGAAAAACATGAAAGCAATGTAAAGTAAATAACTTAAGGCAGTAATAAAAACACTGAGGAAAAAGATGAAACAAAAATGAGGAAAAAGATCGAACCTATCCAATTTTTACAGTGTGATGGTTGACTGTTCACGGCCTATTTCCATGAAGTACATGATGATAGCAATCTACATAACAGAACAGATGTTTGTTAAAATATTTACAAGAATTGAAGAAAACAGTTATGTAAATATGAGAGATCATAATTTATGATGAAATCATTTCAAGAATCTTTTTTATGCTTCTGACATTAATAAATTACATAAAACTCTTGACAATTTGTTCTGTTGGAGCACCATTTACAAATCCTCCCAAGCTTCACCCATGTATTGCTTTCTTCTTTATTTAAGCTTTTTCTTCTATTCCACTCCTTCCAAGTGTAACTTAATATGAAATTGTGTAAGCATCCCCCTTAAATAGTTCTTGTGCCTACTAACATAAGTCATTACAATCACACACCATGCTAATAAGATGTTGGTAAGGCGATAAACCAAGAAGATGAAACACAGATACAATTACAGAAATACACATAGATTCGAAGTAAGAAACCACCTTGGTCTATCTCCATCGTTAGCTACTTCAATAGTTATGGCTTCCTTGCCAGAAATATATCTGCAATCTCAAAAAGTAAGCCAAAAACTTGACAAAATTAAAAAATCTACTAATAAATTTACCTAACATGAGATCCGAAGAAGATGATACGTGTAATTTGATGTCAGTACGCCCCAATTACTTCATAGTGAACGCCTTCTGTTACTCCCAAGAAGATGAAGACATTATCTACTTATTCGAAATATGGTGCTGAGAGAACAAACAAACACCATTTGAGTAATGTACATAAATAAACAATCTTAAGAGTAAAAGAGAAATGAATACCTTCAAAAGAGTGTTCCAATTCCATAGATGTTGAAGAAGTAACCACCTTCGGCTCCAAGCCCCTTTTCCTCTAGGTTTTCCTTGGGAAGTCGAAGCCAACGATCGATGTAGGTGAAACGCAGGAGGCGACGAATTCTAACCCGAGGTAATAATAGAAAACCAACGACCGGAGAATACCAGCAAGTAGGATGCGACGCAAGCTAAGGAAAGGAAGATAGGGTATATGGTGGGTTGAAACAAATCGTCAGGTGATAATAGATAGTTGAGAGTGGCGGTAAGCGGTAAGCGATGGTAGCGACCATCGTAGCAGCAAAGATATGCAAAGGAAGTTTCCAGTCGGTAGAGAGATGAGGTAGTGGATGAAGATCTATCTGGATGAAAATGGAAAAGCCGATGGAAATCGTGGAACGAAATCAAGGCGGTCACCCAGGTTGAGGATTATACCTGTATGAAAGGCGGTGGAAATGAGGTCGGCCGGGTGATGGTTAACTGAGAAAGGAGTAGGAGACCGTCCATCGATTAGGCGAGATAGATCAGAGATCGGAGATGGTTCGATGGGTTGGATGAAGAAGGAGCGGTGGTAGGCAAAACAGAGATGAATGAGACTGCAATGAAGCACACGGAAAAAGACGTGAGCAATATGTGATCGGAAGAAGGTAGAATAGTATGGTAGTGCAAAGCATCTAGAGAGAATGATTGAGATACGAAGAAAAAAGGGGCGGTAGTCAAAGGCGGTAGAGTCAAAGGCGGTGGAGAGGAAGTGATAAGGCAAAAGTCTGAAAACAGAAAACTTAGGTGGCGAAAATCAGAAGTGCAGAAACTTTCCTGTAGACAAGCCTCCCCACAATTAAGTATATATATAATTACTCCCACATCCTAGGTGTTGTTTTAATTATAAAAATATAAACTATTTGTTCTTTTATATATATATATATATATATATATATATATATATATATATCCAAATTCTAATAAAAAAATAGATTTATTCTCATAATGACAAGTGTCATACTATTAAAATTCCTCATTAATATTATATGTCCCATATTATGGCACTTGTCAAAATATTAATTATGCATTTCAAATTTCAATTTTCAATTTTTCCACTTTAGTTACATTAAATTAATAATTGATTCTCCATTTTAAATTTTAAAATTTAAAATTTCTCACTCTACTAATATTAAATTAATAACGTTAAATTAAAAAAATTAATACAAATTATAAGGTAATATAACTTCACGTATTTATTTAAGTCAACGATTATAATTTTATATAACTAAAAAAGTATCACTTAAGTAATAATTTATTTAAAATAACTGATTAATAGTTTTGATTTTTTAATATGAAAGTTTAATTAATTTTATAACTGTGGTTCTCACGGGTTATAAACTAATATATATATATATATATATATATATATATATATATATATATATATATATATATATATATAAGAATAGTTTCTATGTCACGTGTCATTTTTTCATAATTTTGATTATTCTTTCTCCTATTCTCTAAAAATGACATGTGTAATTTTCTATGATTTTACTTGCAAATTTAAATAAAATTCGTAATCCCTAATTAAGTGGTATTGATCGTAATCCCTCAAAATTAGGTCGTTTGACAGTTATCAGATTCTATTCAAATTCAAAACTTAAAACAATCCATAAATCCACCTTATTGCACTCCTTTAACATACGTTTGCAGAGTGCAAATCGCTTTGAATATGAAGGAAATAAAATACGAAAAGTTGTAAGAATATCTTCAAGAGTGTCGACATTTTAAGTACAATACTATTCATAAGAAAGTATCGGTGCTGGTTCATAACAGTTTGGCGATCTCAGAGTCTTTGGTGATCGTCGAGTCTCTGGTGATCGTTGAGTGCATTGACGATGCCTGGAAAGGGGTTCCGATTTTTCCTCGGGATCCTTATCTGAAGGTTGTTGCTCGATTTTGGGCGAAATTCATTGATGATAAGGTATCAATATCATTCTCTCCTATTCCTCATTGATTGCTACTGTTTTTTATGTGATTATGTCATTCTTAGTGCATGATTGATTATACATGATTTGATTTCATATGAGCATTTTTTAAAGGATAGATTGAGAAATTGTAACTAGCTTTCAAGTATAACGATTCTTTTGAAGCTACAATCATCTTCTTTCTTTTGGAGTGCCAAAACATGTACTCTGGTTACATATATCCAATATTTAATGTTAATCATAATGATGATGATTGATGATAGAACAATATTTTGGTCCATTTATTGATCCTATATTTATTTTTAGTTTTTCAGTGCATTCTTACACTATTCAAGGTTTTTGGCAACAATGGAGATGAGCAAATTGTTGCAGAAGCTTGTGAGTAACTTCAAATACTAGAAAATGAACTGAAAGTGAAAGGTACAAAGTTTTTTTGGAGGTGACCATATTAACCTGGTTGACATCCTTGTTGGTTTTATAGCCTATTGTGGAAAATGATTAATACAATAGTATTTCTTAAAAATAAACTACTAGTGTAATAACTACCCTATTATTAAACTAGTTAATTAGGGTCAAAATGTGATAAGGTTATAACCATACTGATTGACTAGTGTTTAACAGGACGACCTGTTGGCGTCGAAACTAATGTGACATTTGTCACGTAAAGACCGGTAGGTCCCACTGTAGCTAGCAACGAGGTGTGGGATTATCAATCCCGTATAGATCTATACACACAATGCCCGCTCTCCCTCCAGGAGACTCTGGTTACAAAACGCGACATAACAAGTATATTGCTATGCCGTGAAGTAGTGGTTCACATTTCTGGTTTATCTGGTTTAAGTAAAGATCAAAATATATCCTTTTCTTAACAAAGTAGTGTAAACCTGGTATACCTATCTACTAAAAATAGGTTTCTCGTTTGTTTCATAAATTATACCTATTATAATTTAGGTTCTATATGGTTAGCATGATTTCTCATGATTGTACCCATTTGCTCAACGTGATACAAATGTAATGATTTTGACTGAAGTAACCTTTTATATTCCTATATCTATAATATATATAATTAAGAAGGAAACGACCTTCGGACAAATAACTCCACCTTAAGCGCACATCCAAACAAGGAAAAGGGAATAAGGCAATTCATTAGTCCTAAGTCCTTTAAGTCTTATTTATATACTTATACATATATAAACATGATTTTGGACAAATATAAGTTTAAAGAGTTTATAAGACATTTAAAAGAGTTTAACAGTATTTAAACTGAGTTAAGCTTGTACTTTAAAAATGGGGTTTAATATTCATGAATATATTTAGCAAGTATAACTATGATTTAGCCGACTGTCGGACTAGTGATTCTACCTTATGCCCACAACCAAACAAGGAACGGGAGTCAAGGTATCAAGCGTAAGTCCTAAGTCCGTTAAAGCATACTTATACATAAATATATGAATGAATATGATTTTGATAATAAACAACAACCTAAAGTCTTTTAAATGAGTTTTTGAATTGATTTTTGGTACTTACCAAAGGACAAGAATTTCTGTTGTGTGATTGTTATCACAGGTATATATTAACACAATTTAATCGTGTTCAACTTGTATTCCCCCCTCCCCCCCCCCCCCCCTTAAAAGCATTTAAAACCATTTAAAAAGGTAGATTATAGGGGTATGAACTCACCTTATGTGCGTGATTCAATTGAAGATTCGATATAGGATGTTATACTCACGAACAAAGTCCGGTAGCACAAATGAGTCCTAAATAACACGTAATGATACATATAGGCATGAAATTAGTGAATGTAACTACAAAGGCGATTAGGAAACAACCTAGGATGCATGAATAACTCACCAAATGAGTGTTAGAAGCAAGTTAGGAGGCTAAAAGGGAGTTCAAGGCCGAGCTAGAAGGGTTCACGGCCTCATGAAGGGTTCACGGCCCTATGATGGTTCACAGCCCAACTTCAGGGAAGAACACTTGAAGATCTTGTTGTTTGGCAAGTGTTTGAAGATCCTAAGTTGTATTCTAAGGAGATACAAAGAAAAGGGATGTTTAAGAGTGTAATTGGTGTTCTGGATATATGATACTTGAGAGAGAATGGGATGTTTACGACCAAGGGAAGAAGGAGTGAAGGAAAATGAACCAAACTTATATATATGCATGGTGTTCACGACCAAGGGAGGGTTCACGGTCGTGAACATGGTTTGCGGCCGTGAACCTCACTTGTTGAGGTTTATGGCTCGAATGTAATTCTTGGTTTTTGATTCTTACGTGGTTCACTTCCTAACACACAACCCTTACGTATACTAGGTCTAGAAACCTATAATTTTGACCTTCGGTTGATGTGTTTGACCTTACAAGAATAAAAAATTTCGGGTTGTCACATCATCCCCCCGTTAAAGGGAATTTCGTCCCGAAATTAAGTCTAAGGTATACACATGGACTAAAGGAAAAGAGGTGGATACTTGTGTTTCTGATGATCCTCACGCTCCTAAGTGAATTTGGGTCCTCACTATGCACTTAAGCGGACCCTTACTATCGGGATAGGATTTGTGTAGTCCTATTGACTTCACTGTCTAGGATTTCTATGGATTATTCCATAACGTTGAGGCTCTCGTTTACCTCGATCTAATCGAGTGGGATAACAAGAGTCTCGTCGGACAAACACTGTTTCAAGTTAAAGAAGTGGAAGGTAGGGTGCATGTTATTGAATTCTCGAGCTAGCCGGGGTCTATAAGCTACTGGATCAAATCTAGTAATAATCTTGAATGGTCTTATGTACCTTGGATTTAGTAATCCACGCTTTCTGAAGCGTATCATGCCCTTCCATGGTGAGACCTTCACATGACGTGGTCACCAACCTGGAATTCCAAGGGTTTTGTCCTATTGAAGTCGTAGCTTTTCTGTCTGACTCTCGAAGCTTTGCGTCGCTCTCGGATTCGTACTCTCTTCTTAGTAGTTTCTCGGATGATTTCTGGACAAAAGAAGGTGTTGTCTGGAAATTAGACCTCTAGCTAGTTGCGTGTCATCTACTTTAGTCCAGCGCAAAGGGGATCTGCACTTGTGACCATAAAGGGTTTCAAATGGAGGAACTTTAATGCTAGAATGGTAAAGGACTCGACTAGTTGGTAAATGGGTATCCCATGCTTTACTAAAGTCGATCCCATATGCTCTCTGTATGACTTCTAATGCTTGAATCGTTCTCTCATTCTTTCAGTCGATTTAAGGATGGTAGGCTATGCTCATGACTAGCCTAGTTCCCAGAGATTTCTGAAGTGACTGACTGACTAGGAGATGATTCTACTATCTCGAACGGAGATAACAGATATTGGAACACCGTACAGTCTAACTAATCTCTCGGGTACACGTTCTAGTTAGCTCTTCAATATTTCCCGTTTCCTTTCAATTTAGAGGAAGTGTGCGGACTTGGTTAATCTGTTGTCGATCACTCAAAATGGTATCAAGTCCACCTGTTTCCTTGGGTAACTTGATTATGAAGCCCATTGCAATCCGCTACCACTTCCATTCAGGTATCTCCGGTTGTTGTAGTAAGTCTGCGGGCTTTTTGCTCTGAAGTTCATGATAAGACTCATACTTGACTCATCCACCATCACCTCATGTATACAAGTCGTATATAATTTAGATTGACAAAATGTTCGGATGCGTGGTTCTGCCCCAAGTCCACAACCAAACAAGGAACAGGAGACAGGGCGAAATTACACATCCTAAATCTTGTTGAGTCTAAATTATATACCACTCTCGCGTATACACTTAGTAGTGATTGGTTAACTTAATGAGTTCTTAATCTCTATTCTCGAACTTGACTTGCGGCACAAGTGATCTCCCTATGAGATATATTGGGTATACTTCGGGTGGTTACGGGCTTCTGAAACATCTTTGGTGTTTTTCGCTTTCAAGTTTCCTATCTACTGAGTAGGCTAGAAGGGTGTGGTACCCCTCGCATGGGTACTTCTGACGTTTTGAAGCGAGAGACGACATAAGGGTTCGTATTAGGTTTGTCGTTATAGATTGAAAGAATTTCATTTGACGGTTGCGTAAGGGAAAAGTTCTTTTACACAGCATATGAAATTTTGCATGGTGAGGACCAAGCCAAACCATGTGGGATGACGATGTCGGATTTCCTCGACGTAATAGATATTAAGTCGATTTGGAAGAAAAGATTATCAGGACGATGTGCTAAATTATGCATATAAATTTTCAGTGCTTTCGGTTTTGTCCTTGGTATTATTACCGCAAACTTTTTGCTCCGAAATTAACGAGCACTAACAATACGAGGGTTCTAATAATTTGAAATAATGAAATTTCATGAAATGATCCCTACTAGGTCTCTCTATAACCGCTTGGTGTACACAAGTCATGTATAATTAAGATTGGAAAGATCGTTGACTGAGTGACCTTGCCCTAAATCCACAACCAAACAAGGAATAGGAAATGAGGCAAAATCACTCACTTTAAGTCTACAAATCTTAATTATAAATGACCCTAATGTATACACTAATCCATCATAGCTTACCTGTTAGGGTTCCTATTTTTATATAAGTGCGGTGATTTGGTTCAAACGAGAGGGTAAGCATAATTATTGGGGGTTGGAAGCGTACCAAAAAAAATATAGCAGGGTTCTTTGATGCCTCCCCATGATCTGGGGTCAAACTCCTCCTTTTCCCCCGTTATTCTTCTCTGTTGGACAACCCCTCTTGAAATGTCCTATTACACCACAAAGGTGGCATATTGGACTGATTCCAACATTGGTGTTTGAAGTAAGGTACTCAATCGGAATCCTACCGGAGCGGGCGGTGTGTCCCTTCATGTTGCATCTAATGCAATGCGGCGCTCGGCAGACTCCATAATGATGGAAGTTGCACTTGCTGCAGTGTGGGAGGTTTCCTAGGTACGGTGTGGTCGGTGCTGGGATAGCAGGGTTGATGGGGATATTGATTGTCCCAGTTTGTTGCCCTTCGGTTGGTCCTTGAGTTGAACAACTCCCTTTCTCGTTCTCGAACTTTCGTTTTAGGATATTAGGTTGGAGGTCCGGAGTGTCTTTACAAGTAGGCACTCGTTGCTGAACTTGGTTATCATCACGATCGGGATTATTGATAACATTTCCACTAACATTTGCGTTGTTAGCATTAAGGTGAGCCATGACAGCTGCTACGGCTGTTGTGACTGCAGCTTGGAAGGTAGCTGAATCTATCTGAAGGATTGGTGTTTTGCCGGTGGGTTGGTTACGTTTCTTCGGAGGCATGATCCTGTTACACGATGAGAAAACGAGCTCGTGAGTAACGATGGTTGTCTCTAGATGTATTCTAATTATTTATATATACATATAAATTTTTCGTTTTGTTATAAGGTTCACAATGTTTCGACCTACACCTCTATGATGCAGTCCTGGTAAAGAGCAGAAGTAAGTTTCTAGAATGGTTATAAGCCGAGTGTCATCCGAACTAAGTTATCTTTGATTGGTGGATATCATGTTCCAATTTTCGAAAAGATTTGAAAACAATTCATAACAGAGTCTACATAAAACAGACTCATGAATTTTTAGAAATAATCACTCTCAATTGAGATTTCGTGACCCGATTTACTGTTATTAGTCGTGACGGGAAAAGGCGATAAACTTAATACCTAACGTAAGTAGTATAATCACTAACTTACTAGGTTGCATTAATTTATTAGTTATTAATGTGACGAAAGGCACTCAAACACTTCACATGTATCATGCGTCATTTTCCTCTGTTCTCCGTTCTACTCTGGGCAGTAATGATTTGTTCTCTCCTGGTATCTAAATGGTGTCCTTCTCCTCTGTAGGTATATTGAATTCCTGTGCCGTCTTACTTCCGATTCTGACACTGATCCTCATTGCTTCATAATGGAGAGTTCGAATCCTGGAAGTTCATGCGAACTTCTCATCAGTGCCCTTAATAAGGTAAAGGCACTTGGTGGTTTCTATAGTTTCTTTCTCGGAATCCTCCTAACGAATCCCTTCTAGATCTTCGTAGATTCCTCCATTGGTTGTTGTGGTGGGGTGGTTACATCTATCTAAGTGGTTTATACGAGAATGGGAATGTCTAAAGAATCTATGAGATTACTAAAACATTTTCGTTACAAATACATTTTTACGAGGACGATCCATTCCGGTCTTTCTATAATCACATAGTGTGCACCGATTATATATAATCCATATCAAATAGACCTTCGAATAAGTGATCCTACTCTAAAAACACATCCAAACAAGGAAAAGGGAGTAGAGTGAAAATCACATATTCTAAGTCTATAAAATCTCAACTATATACAACTTTAACGTGTACACTTAGTAATTATAGATCTAACAGAAAGGGTCTTTTAAATTTTCACATAAGTTATTTATGGTACCTAAAATACTCCTATAGTATTTTAATTATATGTTTGATTCTAGAACTTCCTGATATAAGAAGTTGATAAGTTTTCAGTTTTGTTGCTATAGCATCATAAAATACTCCTATAGTATTTTAAACTTTATGTTTGGTTCTAGTATTCCTTTATGTATATGGTTGGTAAGTTTTAGACTCGTTGCAACACCACTATCACTCCTAAACACATGTTGGTCGTATCTCAAATAAATATAGTTGATCAGGCTATATTTATCCCAGATATGACTACATAACTGTCCAGGTTTGACTGTAATGTTCAACCTCCAAAAACTTTTGTTTTGTTCTTCTTGTGATACTCATTCTAGTATATATATATATATATATATATATATATATATATATATATATATATATATATATACATATATATATATATATGTACTTATACTTTTATAAAATATTGTTATATTTTAAAGTATAACTATTGGTCAGAGTGTTTTTATCCCAATGTGTTTATAGTTATATATATCTTTTATGAATTGATATACTGAGTTCACTATAAACAATGCTCTGATACCAATCTGTCACACCCCCAGACCGAAACGGCAGAAACGTTCGGGGGCGGAGGACGTCATGTCAAGTATCACAACACATGTATTATAGTAATCAAAGTATAAACAACCATTGCATTAATAATGTATAAGTTTTTACATGAGTGTTCGAACATTAGATATTCAACAACAAAAGTAGATATAGTAAAAGACAAAAGACACAGCACGGTACTAGGCTGTCTTCTGAAAAGCCATGGGAGTGTACCTGTCTACTGGATTCATGAGAATACAAGTTATTTTGAAAGAGAGTATCAACATTTAAGCTGGTGAGTTCATAAGTATTAGTTATGGTTGCTTTAGTTTTAAGAACGTGATTGATTAAGTTCTAGAAAATCCTATATTTTCTGCTTTACAATAGAAAGGTAGTTTTAATCCCATAAAACCGTTCTGTTTAAGTATTATTGTACTTATAATAAAGTTTAACATAATTTTAACTATCCGTAAAATTATAAGAAAAATGTTTTCCGTTTTGTTTGTGAAAAGTAGTTTTAATCCCATAAAACCGTTATGTTTAAGTAGTTTTAATCCCGTAAAACCGTTCTGTTTTGTTTGTGGAAAATGATTAATACAGTAGTATTTCTTAAAAACAAACTACTAGTGTAATAACTACCCTATTATTAAACTGGTTAATTAGGGTCAAAATGTGATAAGGTTATAACCATACTGATTGACTAGTGTTTAACACGACGACCTGTTGGCGTTGAAACTAATGTGACATTTGTCATCTAAAGACAGGTAGGTCCCACTTTAGCTAGCAGCGAGGTGTGGGATTGTCAATCCCGTATAGGTCTATACACACAATGACCACTCTCCCTCCAGGAGACTCTGGTTACAAAACGCGACATAACAAGTATATTGCTATGACGTGAAGTAGTGGCTCACATTTCTGGTATATCTGGTTTAAGTAAACATCAAAATATATCATTTTCTTAACAAAGTAATTTAAACCTGGTATACCTATCTAGTAAAAATGGGGTTCTCGTTTGTTTCATAAATTATACCTATTATAATTTATATGTTCTATCTGGTTAGCATGATCTCTCATTATTGTACCCTTTTGCTCAACGTGATACAAATGTAATGATTTTGACTGAAGTAACCTTTTATATTTCTATATGTATAATGTATATAATTAAGAAGGAAACGACCTTCGGACAAATAACTCCACCTTAAGCCCACATCCAAACAAGGAAAAGGGAATAAGGCAATTCATTAGTCCTAAGTCCTTTAAGTCTTATTTATATACTTATACATATATAAACATGATTTTGGACAAACATAAGTTTAAATATGTAACATCCGGATTTTTAGGGATATTATTGTATATGTTAACCTTGAGGTTGAAGAAGAGACTCGACGATTTAAGGGTCCAACTCGCCGAGTCGAGTCGAAATTTGCCCGCGTGGATTTAATGAGTGGACTCGACGAGTCAGAGCAGGGACTCGTCGAGTAGGCGCTGGGCAGAGAAACCCTAATTTTCCGGACTTGTGCCCTATTTAAATGGATTTAAGCCCTTTTTCCCGCCTCCCTCATCTCCAGAGAAGCCTGTGGGAAACCCTAGATCAGTTCCATCCATTGTGAGAGAGAGAGTGGCTAAATTGGGTGTTCTTGTGCAATTTTGAGAGGGGATTTGGAGAGCATCTTGGCTTGGATCAAAAGAAGGCTTTGGATCCAGAGATTCTTCAGAGCTTTGCTTCAGTTGGAGGTAAAAAGATGTTATCTTGATCATTTCCTTATGAGATCTTGTTTTAAGGGAACTTTTAGGGCTTTCTTCCATTTATCTTGTGTCATGGAGTGATTTGTGTATGGTTTGAGGTTGGGACCTCAGATCTGGACTATGCGTGGCCTTGTGAGTCCAGAAACCCGAGCGTTATTGAGTTGGAAGCAAGCTCTTGTACATCTAGCCCTTATTGGAGCATGTTTTGGCATTATGAGCCTTATATGCCATGCATGAACATAAAGCTTGCAGCTTCACGTGCTATTCGAGCCTTAGAATAGTAGATCTAGTGGTTGGAGTGATAGATCTACCTTAAATCGTCTGAATGAGAAATCAGATCAAAGGGACTTGCCGAGTCCATGAGCTGACTCGACGAGTCGGCGAGGGTTTGTCCCGATGGATTGATTGTGCGATAACTCGGCGAGTTGTGGGTCAACTCGACGAGTTGAGCTGGACTTTTGAGACTTCTAAGGATACGAGGGGACTCGATGAGTCGCAGGAGTGTACTCGATGAGTCGGTTCAAACATGGACTGTTGACTCGAGTTGAGCTCTGATTGACTTTGGGGTTTTGGTCAACATGAGTAATAGGGACCATGGAGGGGTAAAATGGTCTTTTATCCACTTCAAAGAGTTAGAGAGAGAAATAGTAGGCTTCGGTTACTTGAGTCGTGAAAAGAGTATTAATTAGAGATATTCATCCTTTGTGTTAGGCGGAGGCTAGTTCGAGATCCGAGCGCGAGGTTACCTGCTCACCTACTTGCGAGGTGAGTCTTCTCACTATACTTTACCTAGAGTGGTAATTATGTATGACCAGAGGGTCTTATGTGCTTGCTTGAGTTATGCATGATTATGTGATACGTATTGTATGCTATATTATTTGTTGCTTAGACCGGACCGGAGGGTCCAACGAACTATGAGGCCAGAGGGTTCTCAATCAGACTGGACCGGAGGGTCCAACGAGCTAGACCGGACCGGAGGGTCCAACGAGCTACGGGACTGGAGGGTTCCGCTGAGACACAAAGACCAGAGGGTCTTACAGAGTATAGCCTCGAGTGACGAATTGTTGTATGTGGTATTTTGGGGAACTCACTAAGCTTTGTGCTTACCGTGTTATATGTTATGTGTTTCAGGTTGTTCTCAGGATCGCAGGAAGGCACCAGCTTGATTGTACACACCAGTGAGAGAGTTACGTTTTGAGGATCCTGGATTTTAACCGAGTAATTAAGAAGTTTTGAGTTGTAAACTTAATAAAAGAGATTTTTGTGAAATACATTATGAGAATTATGTGATTTAAAATGAAAAAAAATTGTTTTTGAAAATTCACGTTGTTACAAGTTGGTATCAGAGCCTTGGTTTGAGGGATTCGGATGCACCTTCGGGTAAATCTAGACTCAAACTGAGGATTTGAGAAAAAATTTCAAGGAAATGATTTTTCTAAAACGAGCAAGAGTTTCTAAGAGAACACGAGAAGGAACAGTGTGTATAATCAGCCAGAGCCCGAACGGTGATTTCCCAAATACCCTATTTGTGCTATGAAATATTTTGTGATATTCTGCATGCTAGAGGATAGGCTAGGTATTTCATATTTTAGGACTAGAGTGGCCTGCTTTGTGATGCCTTAGCCTAGGAGATGTTGTTATCTGTGATGTGCTCCCGAGTATGTGCTGAGTAAGAGTATCCAGCAGGAACATCACAGAGATAGAGTATCGAGTAGAGGAGTAATCTAGGAGAGACGCCTAGATGAGCATTGGAGGAACCTACTGAGAGAGTAGCTAGATGCCCATGTGGGGTAGAGTTGCCTGAGTTCGGTGACACCTGTGAGTATGAGCAGAGCAATAGAGTTGTAACCTAGAGTAGGGTTTACGTGTTTAGTCGATGCCCGAATGCTGCTTGCTTCGTGCTTTATGGAACTCCCGATGATGGGAGTCAACTACAAAGTGAATGTGACGATATTCAGGAGGTAGATGGCTAGCATCATAAGGAGTTCTTCAGCAGCTGATGGCAGGAAAGAGTGAGAACCTAGGAAGATCCTAGGGAGTGACCATGGTCAGATGAGTGCGCTGACAGAGTAGAGCATTTCGCTGGAGAACGAGCATGCGCGACGGGATTGGTGATTGAGAAGGTTGAGCAGCTACTTAGGAACTCTGAGATGGTACGTGTAAAAAGTATGGGTAGATATGGCAGGTAGTATGGGCCCGTACTACTGAAAGCAGAGGACCCATACTCGATGCAGGGAGTATTTCGGAGGATCTAAGTAGCAGTTTGAGAGGTAATGTCATGGTTCGAGTACCATGCCAAGTAGCAGATTGAGTAGTAATATCATGGTTTGAGTACCATGCCAAGTAGCAGATTGAGTAGTAATGTCATGGTTCGAGTACCATGCTAAGTAGCAGTTTGAGTAGTAATGTCATGGTTCGAGTACCATGCTAAGTAGCAGATTGAGAAGTGATGTCATGGTTTGAGTACCATGCTTTGTGGCAGACTGAGAGGTGATGTAGTGGTTCGAGTACCATGATTCGTAGCAGTTAATGTTTGTGTTTTTCAGTTATTCCGTCGTGATTGATTAGGTGGAGATCAGATGCGATAGAGTATGAGGTCAGAGGGCCATGTTGAACGAGCTTCCATGAAGCATCCCTTGTGAGGGAAGTCGAGATGATTCCAAGGTATTTTTGAGTGAGATGTCGGACGAAGTCGCGAGACTCGAGGATGAGTAGAGATGGCGTTTATGGAGGATTGCGGCTTGAGTTGAGCAATCAGCCGATAGTGGAGATGTCACCTTCTGTGACCTGAGTGGTGCTATTTCCGTTTCCTGTGGGAAAAACATAAGAGGTGTTGAGATTTCGGTTTCTGAGCTTGGGGGTAAACCCTGAGGGTTAGCATTGATGGCGATCTTCCACCAGAGTATTTGGGCAATATGTCTGCCGCGAGGTAATGATATGGCATGAGCAGGTTGTCAGTGGGGACTGAGATGGTCAAGGACAAGGATACACCCTATTTGAGTATAGTAGGGCATGTATTAGCTGCAATGTCGGATGATCAAGAAGAGGATATTGGGGCGGTGGCTCTTATTGTCTATGATGAGTATCGAGTGTGGTAATGAGGTCTCTGCTCTTATTACAACCCACGTGATGGAACATTGGTTGAGGAGTCGAGGATGAGGAGCATGATAGTTCATTATTTCCATACTAAGAGCCAGGGTTACTACTGGACAGTTGAGATGTCCGGTAATGGGATAGTATGAGACTCTGAATGACTAGAGGCAATCATGATGAGAAGTTTTTGAGGATTTCATCTGAGATTCAGGGTACTTGGAGTTGCCTGATCTCTAGAGGGGAGATCATCGAGCGTTGCGCAACACCTTCCAAGGGAAGGTGCGATGTTACTGGTAGAAATAGTCTGTGGGATAGATTGTTAATGCGCCAAGCAGTGTTGGGTCGAACCCTAAGTGGGGGAGAACCGAGTATTTTATTGAAGGGATCAGAAATTTGTTCAAGAGCGGTTAGAGAACTGGATATAGAGACCTGCGAAACAGAGTCATGAGGCCAGGGTTATTAGTGGTCGAGGCGAGGTGCAGAGTAAGGTAATACAGGTCGTGCATGTTCGAGAAAGGATGAGGGTCTCAACGGCAGGTGGCTGTTGATCGGAGACCTTGCGGTGGTCAGGAAATTTCAAGGTTGTAATGGTGAATTCGAGGGGGTTGGCTTGTAAGGTTAGTACGGCGGTTGAGAATTTCTGGTGCAATGTATGGGCTGGTATATGCACTTGGGAAGGGCAGAAGTTGATTAGGCAACCAACTTCTGGGTTGTTATGGGTATGTTTGTATGAGTTCTGAGCATTATATGAGGGAATTTCGGATTGTCGTCAACATTTTCTGGGTCAGTGACCATTTCTCCGTGTTTCAAATTGAGAATTGGAATATTCCGAGATTTCGTGTTGTGTGACAAGAAGATCAGTGGTGAAAGGAATTCTGTAGGGATAAGTTGCGTATCAGAGTATGGTGTCGTAAGTGGGAGAATAGTGGCTGAGGCAAGACATCGTGAGGTTCTGTGATGTTGTACCGAAGTATCCGAGTTTAATGCCTTGAATTTCGAGTTATTTTGGGTCTTGAGTTTGAGACGGAAAGTGGTGTATCAAGTATCTATGGTTCCAGTGGGAGCCCTTCGGCTAATGGCGGCAAGTGAGGAAAATGGATTGCAGTGAGAAAAGGGGTTTAGTCATGACGGTTGCCGCCAGGAATTATGATGCATAATTTGGATAAGTGTGAGAACCTATCTATGTTGGTCCGCGGAGCATGACTTAGTGAACGTAGTAGGGTATTGTGATGCTACGGGCAGCCATAGTACTCACTAGTCAGTGAGAGGTTGTTGTGATGCTACGGGGAGCCGTAGTACTCACTAGCCAGTGAGAGGTTGTTGTGATGCTACGAGGAGCCGTAGTACTCACTAGTCAGTGGGAGGTTGTTGTGATGCTACGGGGAGCCGTAGTACTCACTAGTCAGTGAGAGGTTGTTGTGATGCTACGGGGAGCCGTAGTACTCACTATTCAGTGAGAGGTCATTGTGATACTGCGGGGAGCCGTAGTACTCATTAGTCAGCGAGAGAATGTCGTGATGAAGTACTCTCTGAACAGAGCATGACGTAGAAGAGTTTTAGGCTTGGGTAGCCCTAATATTTGAGTTTGTGGAAGCCTGGTGGTCGAACCAGGGGCGAGACTGGGGTCTCCATATTTGTCGAGAGTCGTTATATTCTGAATTGAGTAGTGGTTGTCGCAACCAAAAGGAAGTGGATAAGTGGGGTACGCATGGGTTGCAGGCTATGAGTCAGGAGTTGAGTGATTCATTGGGATGAGTGGTCCCAATTCTGGGTCGGACCAGACTCTTGAGTTTGAGTTTGGTGTTAGTGGTACATCGAGTTGGAGAAATGAGACTCCGGATTCTGAGAGGGGTCCCATTTTGAGGAGTATTGTTTGTCATCCAAAGTTTTAGACCTGAGTGGGGTCAGTTCGTTAGTGAGGGAGGTACCGCGAGGTGCGTGGATCTAATGAGTAGTAGACGACAGAGGTCGAAGGTGAAACAACTTCCGTATTCGCTTGAGGTAAAGAAAAATTTGCGACTTGTATGTCACACTGGGACGATATAGTTGTTGTGAGAAGAAAGTCAGTGAGACATTTTGGGTCAAGCAATGGGTAACCTTTGGAGGTTCAACCGCTGGGTCGGGAGACGACCTGGTGCTCAGTCTTGAAAGGGATGTTGAGATGGGAGCCGAGATTTATCTTTGTTAGATGTCGGAGGACGCTTCTAAATAAGCATGATCATTTTCCGTGCCTAAGGACAGAGTATTGAGGGTTCGTTGTTCAGATGGGTTTTGATTGCAGTATAGTGGATGGGTCCCTGGTGTGACGTGATCCTTTCATCCCTTAGTATATGATCTGGATTGTTCATCATGTCTGGGATGAGTGATCGGTAACCAGTTTTGGGCATGAACTTGTTTTTATCGGCCCTAACTAGAGAATCAGAGGGGCAGTGAGTTATCAGGGTTTGTTATTCGAGGAGAGAATAACGTGGTGATAGCTTGAGAGGGCGGTCTGGCTGTGTGGCAGGCCACTAGAGTTCCCAGATTCTGGAGAGTCAGAATAGGTAGCGTAGCGGCGGATGGGTATGTCCTCTTCCGGTTTTAGGAGTTCCTGTTGGTATCAGGTGTCTATGGAGGAATTTAGTTGTGTGGCATGAGATACTTCGGTGGTACTTTTCGGGTTGTTAGGTTCAACCTATGTGGCGTTGAGAAGCGATTTCAAGGGCGAAATCTAATTCAAGTGGGGGAAAATTGTAACATCCGGATTTTCAGGTATATTATTGTATATGTTAACCTTGAGCTTGAAGAAGAGACTCGATGAGTTAAGGGTCCAACTCGCCGAGTCGAGTCGAGATTGCCCGCGTGGATTTAATGAATGGACTCGACGAGTCAAAGGAGGGACTCGCCGAGTAGGCGCTGGGTAGAAAAACCCTAATTTTCCGGACTTGTGCCCTATTTAAATGGATTTAAGCCCTTATTTCCGCCTCCCTCATCTCCAGAGAGCCCTGTGGGAAACCCTAGATCAGTTTCATCCATTGTGAGAGAGAGAGTGGCTAAATTGGGTGTTCTTGTGCAATTTTGAGAGGGGATTTGGAGAGCATCTTGGCGTGGATCAAGAGAAGGCTTTGGATCCAGAGATTCTTTAGAGCTCTGCTTCAGTTGGAGGTAAAAAGATGCTATCTTGATCATTTCCTTATGAGAACTTGTTTTAAGGGAACTTTTAAGGCTTTCTTCCATTTATCTTGTGTCATGGAGTGATTTGTGTATGGTTTGAGGTTGGGACCTCAGATCTGGACTATGAGTGGCCTTGTGAGTCCAGAAACCCGAGCTTTATTGAGTTGGAAGCAAGCTCTTGTACATCTAGCCCTTATTGGAGCATGTTTTGGCATTATGAGCCTTATATGCCATGCATGAACGTAAAGCTTGCAGCTTTACGTGCTATTCGAGCCTTAGAATAGTAGATCTAGTGGTTGGAGTGATAGATATGCCTTAAATCGTCTGAATGAGAAATCAAATCAAAGGGACTCGCCGAGTTCATGAGCTGACTTGACGAGTCGGCGAGGGTTTGTCCCGATGGGTTGATTGTGCGATAACTCGGCGAGTTGTGGGTCAACTCGACGAGTTGAGCTAGACTTTTGAGACTTCTAAGGATACGAGGGGACTCGATGAGTCGCAGGAGTGCACTCGACGAGTCGGTTCAAACATGGACTATTGACTCGAGTTGAGCTCTGATTGACTTTGGGGTTTTGGTCAACATGAGTAATAGAGACCATGGAGGGGTAAATGGTCTTTTATCCACTTCAAAGAGTTAGAGAGAGAAAGAGTAGCCTTCGGTTACTTGAGTCGTGAAAAGAGTATTAATTAGAGATATTCATCCTTTGTGTTAGGCGGAGGCTAGTTCGAGATCCGAGCGCGAGGTTACCTGCTCACCTACTTGCGAGGTGAGTCTTCTCACTATACTTTACCTAGAGTGGTAATTATGTGTGACCAGAGGGTCTTATGTGCTTGCTTGAGTTATGCATGATTATGTGATACGTATTGTATGCTATATTATTTGTTGCTTAGACCGGACCGGAGGGTCCAACGAACTATGAGGCCAGAGGGTTCTCAATCAGACCGGACCGGAGGGTCCAACGAGCTAGACCGGACCGGAGGGTCCAACGAGCTACGGGACTGGAGGGTCCCGCTGAGACACAAAGACCGGAGGGTCTTACAGAGTATAGCCTCGAGTGGCGAATTATTGTATGTGGTATTTTGGGGAACTCACTAAGTTTCGTGCTTACCGTGTTATGTGTTATGTGTTTCAGGTTGTTCTCAGGATCGCAGGAAGGCACCAGCTTGATTGTACACACCAGTGAGAGAGTTACGTTTTGAGGATCCTGGATTTTAACCGAGTAATTAAGAAGTTTTGAGTTGTAAACTTAATAAAAGAGATTTTTGTGAAATACATTATGAGAATTATGTGATTTCAAATGAAAAAAAATTGTTTTGAAAATTCACGTTGTTACAAAATAGTTTATAAGACATTTAAAAGAGTTTAACAGTATTTAAACTGAGTTAAGAATGTACTTTAAAGATGGGTTTTAATATTCATGAATATATTTAGCAAGTATAACTATGATTTAGTCGACTGTCGGACTAGTGATTCTACCCTAAGCCCACAACCAAACAAGGAACAGGAGTCAAGGTATCAAGCATTAGTCCTAAGTCCTTTAAAGCATACTTATACATAAATATATGAATGAATATGATTTTGATAATAAACAACAACCTAAAGTCTTTTAAATGAGTTTTTGAATTGATTTTTGGTACTTACCAAAGGACAAGAATTTCTGTTGTGTGATTGTTATCACAGGTATATATTAACACAATTTAATCGTGTTCAACTTGTATTCCCCCATTAAATGCATTTAAAACCATTTAAAAAGGTAGATTATAGGGGTATGAACTCACCTTATGTGGGTGATTCAATTGAAGATTCGATATAGGATGTTATACTCACGAACGAAGTCCCGTAGCACAAATGAGTCCTAAATAGCATGTAATGATACATACAGGCATGAAATTAGTGAATGTAACTACAAAGGCGATTAGGAAACAACCTAGGATGCAAGAATAACTCACCAAAGGAGTGTTAGAAGCAAGTTAGGAGGCTAAAAGGGAGTTCACGACCAAGCTAGAAGGGTTCACGACCTCATGAAGGGTTCACGGCCCTATGATGGTTCACGGCCCAACTTCAGGGAAGAAAATTTGAATATCTTGTTGTTTGGCAAGTGTTTGAAGATCCTAAGTTGTATTCTAAATAGATACAAAGAAAAGGGATGTTTAAGAGTGAAATTGGTGTTCTTGATATATGATACTTGAGAGAGAATGGGATGTTTACGGCCAAGGGAAGAAAGAGTGAAGTAAAATGAACCAAACTCATATATATGCATGGTGTTCACGGCCAAGGGAGGGTTCACTGCCGTGAACCTCACTTGTTGAGGTTTATGGCTCGAATGTAATTCTTGGTTCTCGGTTCTTACGTGGTTCACTTCCTAACACACAACCGTTACGTATACTAGGTCTAGAAACCTATAATTTTGACCTTTAGTTGATGTGTTTGACCTTACAAGAATAAAAAATTTCATGTTGTCACAATAATTATGATATTTGGCGACAGGTCTACAATTTTTGCCTCTAGATCTATGATTTACACCTCTAGATCTACACGATATGACGAGATTGAAGGGCCAAATATAAAAACAATGTGAACCACCACCATCGTTATTGGTTCGTTGCTCTGGTGAAACACCGCCAACTCGCCTCAATCTCTTTATCTCTGATATCTAGTGAAACAACACCAGATTTGTGCATCAGGTATGTTGATTTTTGTTTTGATTGTTTTTATTCTGTTAATGAGTGAATTTAATGTTTTAATCTCTCATTTGTTTCTTACTTTTGTTAATCTTTGTTTTAATTGATACTAAGTTGTAAATCTAAATTTGTGTTATTATTTGTTATAATATTTGAATAAAATTGTTTTTTGCATTTTATGTTTTATGGTTGTTATGTTGTGAATTGAATTTAGAATGTGGGTTATTATGTTATTGTTTATCAAATAATATGAATTTAGGTTTTTTTAAGCTGTGAATTGTGATGTTTTAATGTTTCGTTTTTTGTTTAGTTTTATTGATGTTAGTTTTAATTGATATTAATAAGAAAATACAAGTTTTAAGATGTGAATGCATGAATTTAAATTGTGAATGCATGGTTTTTTAAATAGATCAAAGAAAAGTCTTTGGACTCCATGTTAGGGATTTATTCAGACCAAAGGAAAGTTGGCACGGGACTTGGTGTGATCTCAAGGGCCTTCTTATGGCTTATGGGTCATGTGGACTTATATGAACAAGTTGATTTTTTTAAAAGTAAGCTGAAAATCTCTTATATTCTAGCATTCGATGTCAAGGTAATGGCCTTTGTATGGCTTAAGAATATATTAAAATAGGGAAAGGCTTTACTATGGAACTTTTGGGATGATAACCCAATGTACTTTACCTTGTAATCTCTAGCACCACATTGTTCTTCTAATAAAGTCTTGTCGTTAAAAAAGGTCATTATTTGATTGAATTTTAGTGATGAATATTATATGTTCTCAATATCCATCACAGATACTCATGTTTCTTATAATACGATGTCTCACTCATATAGCCAATTATCATTAGGGATGTATTACTTTTAAATGCATGAATTACACACAAATTAAGTTAGTATCTTATTCTACTTAAAATGACAGATGGTATCAACGAAAGACTCTTGAGAAGGAAATTCATGTTGGGAGCAGGAGCTCGTGCGCTCCAAGAAAGAAGAGAGAAATTAATTTTCAGGTTGTTTATCCCAAGCTTCTTCCACACTCCAAATCATTTCCAATAGATAGAAATTAACCCCAACCCCAAATAACTAGTTTTTGAAATTTTATAAAAAAAACTATAAATACAAATTCAATCTTCCTTTATTTAAAAAAAACAAAACTATCAACTCTACTCTCACTAAACTTTCTACCATCAAACAATAGATTCATCAAATTCATATCCTGCACCTCACAAAATATGCATAGAAGTAACATTTTATCTTTATCGTCTAAACCTCATCGTCAAGTTTAGACGTTGTGTCTTCATTTAATGTGAGACATTCAGAAAGGTTATAGATGCAAAGTGAACGATTCTTATGAATAGTTGATGACATTGAGACACATGCTCTATTGTTTACATTAACCTGGGATGCTAGGAAATACAAAAATAATACTCCATTACAAAATTGCACATCTGAAGTACGTTAACTAAAGGACATGACAGTTATTGACACATATGATGACTACTTGAATATGTTTTAAAGAAATCCACGTGAAAGAATAGAATTCTTTGTGGTAAGTTTAGATGTTGTGTCTTCATTTAATGTGAGATATTCAGAAAGGTTATAGATGCAAAGAGAACTATTCCTATGAATAGTTGGTGACATTGAGACACATGATCCATTGTTTACATTAACCTAGGATCCTAGGATATGATAAAAAGTTATAATGCACATTTAAGGTACGTAAACTAAAGTACATGACAATTTTTGACACATATGATGCCTACTTGAATATTTTTAAAGAACTCCGTGTGAAAGAATATAACTCTTTGTGGAAATATTATTCAATTGTATGGTTAAGAATATTTATATAAACCAACTTCCAATGAAATACAACTTGTGTACGCCATGCATGAGTACATGCATGAATTTCCTGGAATATTAAGTAGGATTGATTGTACATATCAGATGTGAAAGAATTTCCTAAAAACATGGCAAGGTGACTACATGAGAGGTGATAACGAGGACCCAGGGACTATGCTTGAAGTACTAGAATCCCAACTGATCAGGAAGTAAATGAAGGTATTTTTTAGGGATTACATTGCCAAGAAACCCACCACAACCTTCAACTGGATCCCTTTGAACATATTGAAAATACCTACACACCAAACCTTGAAAACTAGTTTTATTTTTTATTTTTAAATTTAAATTTAAGTTGTTTATTCTATTATTTACCCTTGTATTTTTTTTAATGAAATGTTATTTTAATTTCTCTTTTTATACTTTTTTTGAATTAGTTTTATGTTTTTCATTTTTAATAAATATTTTATCAAAAAAATGCTTTGTAGATGAGAAAGTTGTTATGGATGACCATTTTCATATGTTTAAAGAAGTAAGGGATGAAATGCGGGTGTGGAGAGAGAGAGAGAGAGAGCTGATGTGACGCTAATATGTCTTCAAATAATCCAGGGAAGTGAGGGATGTATACCCATCAGCCTAAATGGTGGGTATCCTTTATGTGTTCCCTACTTCCTTCCTTGATAACACATCATTTGTTTTCTCTTCATGTTCCTTCCCTTTCTTCCCTAAGACTAAAGTGAGTGGTGGTGATCGTTTCATGGTCCACCTATGATTTTACCATTAGTTTCATTCAAAAGGGTGGTGTTGATGGTAAAGGAGAAGTGAATGAGAGAGGGGGAGAGAAAGTATAAAAGATGAGGGAGAGAGAGAGAGGTCGAACAACTTCATGTTGTCCCCCTTTGTTTTTTGGCATGTCATCCCTAGGGAGCAGTGTTTCAAACTTTTCCATCCATACCACCTACGATGTCGTACATCCACTATGTGTAGCCTAAGTCTAGGCAGTATAGTCATACTCAATCACTCCACATCAGCCTACCACTTCAACAACACATTATTTTTCGCTCTCTATGTCGTCACTACTCTTCATCACCCCAAATGTATTAATTTTTAAAAAAAATAACATCTATTAAATAAATAAAAACTTAAATATAAGATTTGTTAAAACTAATAATATTTTATTAATTCATAAAACAAAATTACATAATAAAGTTAATATAAAATATAATACTTGTCTATAACTACTTTTTTATAGCTAGTGTCACTTAGGAGGGTGAATTGAGAACGTTGGTAAAGCTAAGTTGCGTTTAAGGGAATGAATTAGGATCATACTAATAGAAAGACAGTGATGAGTTGATTAACACGAAGGAATATCAAATCTTGGGATGGTTGAATTTGTGGAGCGAAACATGTTTGATGTTGGTGTAACATCCCGATTCCCAGGTATGAGATTTAGTATTTTAAAAGCCAAGTTTCCCTTGGAACTCGTAGAGTTGATGGCCTCAACTCGACGTGTTGAAAGGCCTTGGGCCGCACATCTTTTTGGACCAACTCGACGAGTTGGAGAGGAAAACTCGACGAGTTGGTGGCTGATTATGAAACCATAATTTTAGGGTGTTGCACCCTATTTAAAGGCCTTAAGTCCCATAAATGGCCTCCCTGTTTACCTCCTCTGTCCAGAAACCCTAATTTTCGTGCATCCTCTCCCAAGTTGAGTGTGTGAGCTTGAAGAGTTGGTCCTTTTGGTGTTCTTTTGAAGGAACTTGAGGTTGGGAGTGTCTAGATTGAAGGGAAGGCTTCAGATCCAAAAACTCTTTGAGTATTGCAGTTCTTTTGAGGTAAAAAGTCGACAACTTTCTTATCTATTGCTTAGATCTCTTCCTTGGAAGTATATTGTCATATTTGGCTCATTTTTTGGATTGTTCATGGGTTGAGCAATTCATGAAGTTATCACTTCAGATCAGGACGTTTTGTGGCCTCTTTGGACTTAAAGTTTCGAGCTTTATCAAGTTCTAGGCCTCCTTCATGCTGCAGGTCCCTTATTAAGCCTTCCTTGAGTTTTGGAGCCTCTTTGTGACATGCATGGACGTAAAGTTAGCAACGTTATGTGGTTTTCCAGCTCTTTGGTATCAGATCTACATTTTAAAGTGTTAGACTTGATGAAAAAGGACCGAATATGTTAAAGTGGGGAAACTCGACGAGTTTTCCAGCCAACTCGGCGAGTTGGCTAGGGTTTTCCCGATCTTCTGAGTACTGTGGGAACTCGACGAGTCCGTGGGTGCACTCGACGAGTTGGGTCAACATGGACTTTTGACGTTGACCGTTGATTTTGATTTTGACCATGGTTGTCCAAGTTTCAATTTGAGGGCATTCTGGGTAATTCGGGGTTTTGATAGAAATGGTCACATGGTGGTTGTAGGCATTTGAGTCCGGAGCTGATATTTGGATTTGGATCTTATCAGTTCAGCACTACTTGTGAGGTGAGTTTTCCTCACTGTACTTATGGGTCCAAGGCACCAAGGCCGGCCATTTTGGATTGTTATCCTGATTATTGCATGATTGAGTATTGTAGTGATCTGTTAGATCCGTATCCTGATAATAGGATGATGCTATGCTTAGTGATCTGTAAGATCTGCCTGTTTGTCTGTTGACTGGTTATATGTTTAATTGTTATGTATATGTCGACATGTTATGTGCGGTTGGGTTGAGGCGGTCCTGCTTTGTGCTGAAGGACAACAGACCCAGGGCGTCCCAGATAGACTGAAGGCCAATGGAGCATACCAGTCAGGCCGAAGGCCCGGAGAACGTTCAAGATAGGCTGAAGGCTCGAGGTGGCGTACCAGTCATGTTGTAGGTTCTTTGAGTGTACTAGATAGACTGTAGGTCGGTGGGGTGTTCCATTCAGACTGAAGGCTCTGAATGCATGTTGTTTGTGATATTATTCTGGTTTTTGTATTGTGTTGGTATTTTGGGGGAACTCACTAAGCTTCGGGCTTACAATTTTGGATTATGTTTCAGGTACCTCAGAGGATCGCGGGAAGGCGAAGGCATGATAGCGCACCTCATCATATTTTGTTTTATGATTTCTGGGATTTCTCTTATGTCGAACTTATTTTGAAAACAATTTATACACAATGATGGTTTTTGGATTTATATAAAAGTTTTAAAATTTTCAAAATTTTATGGATGTTACAGTTGGGGTGTTGAAGTTTGGATCCATATTGTGAGAGTAAAAATGTGGGAGTAAGTTTAAGAGATTAAATATAAATGTTGGATGAATTATGAATAAAATTGGTTGATTGTATTGGTATTTATTGAATTGGTTATATATATATATATATATATATATATATATATATATATATATATATATATATATATATATATATATATAGAGTAGTGGTTATACGTAAGTGGGTTCATGGGCCACCACACAACATGGGTATCACACATGTGGGGGGTGTTCCCGCCCACAAAAACATACCCAGTAACCTAAGGGGCTGTTTGGTTATCAGAATGTTGCTGAAGGAATTGCATTTGGAATTGGAAAAGGAATCTGTCAGGAATTTGAATCCAATTCCATATCCTGTTTGATTGACAGGAAATGGAATTGGAATTAATTCCAGATTTTGTTTGGTTTGCAGGAATTGTAATCGGAATCCATGTAAAATGATATAATTGCCCTTTTTTTTTTTGTCTATTTTGCTTAATTTTACTTTCTTTTTTAACTTATATTTAAAGATACATTATATAAATTATAAAAATAGTAAAATTTAATTTAATTGATTGAATGTTCGTGTCAATATAATGCGAAAATCATGCAAATGGCTTCATAACTTGTAAAATCCTTTAAATACACGTCCCAATAACGTTACCAAAAAACATAACTTAAAAGATATCACATTCTTCACTAGATATCCTAATATTGTTACCAAAAAAAGTTAACGTAAAATATTTCGTTACATCCAAATTGAAGGCACCAAAAACTTTCAAATCCAAAATACCGATCAACATCCAATGCGCATCCCAATTGATAATACTATCCTTCCAAAATGTATTTTACCCAAGCTTCTCTATCACCTTCTTCAATTTCCCAAAAATTTTGAACATTAATGGAATCATTTCTTATCTTGGTCAAAGATTTGAACTTCTCAAGTTGACTTATTGAATTCATCTTTAAAATCTTTGGAGGGATCTTTTCACTTAGCTCGTTAATCTTCATGTCAAGTTTAATACCTTGACTCAACTTCTCAAGTTCGACTAATAAAACTATTGAAGAGAAAGAAATGGATTTTTTTTAGATTCTGATATCTTGATATCAGAGGGGTCACAATAGCGAATGAAGAAAAAAAAACCTCCAGCGATGTCACACAGTAGCTCTGTTTGGGGTCGACTTCATATGGGGTTGTGTGGTTCAAATGTATAAAATGCGATTAAAGAGAGAGGGAGAGAGAGAGGTAGAGAGAGAGAGAGAGAGAGAGAGAGAGAGATTACCTACGATGACGCCCTTGTGACGAAGTGGAGAAGACGCAACGGAGAGGCTGCGACTGAACGAGAATGAGACGACGTGTCTAGGTTTACCTGATGAAGGATAATTAGCGAGGCAAAATGGCAATCTGCTACTTTCCATGTTATGATGGAATTAATTCCATTAGAATGGTGAAGGAATGAACTTTCCCTTATTTGGAGGAAAAATATTTCATTTAGGATTCCTTTTCCTTCCCTTAAAGCTGAACCAAACACATGAATTCAAGGGAATTGGAATCATTTTCCCTTGAATTCCATTCCATTCCTACCAAACAAACAACCCCTAAGCATATGGAAATGGTCATCACTAGCTTCCTTCCCTTCCATAGACCAATTTTTTTTAAATAATAATTAAAGAATGATAAAAATAACTCAAAAAAAATTAAATTCACATAACATTTCATTAAAAAAAGGCAGTAAAATAAATAACATTAAAAAAGCACAAAAAAAATAAGTACTCGTAGATGTTGGATATGTAGACTTTTGCAAAATGCTTCATGAGATCCAATTGAAGGTTGTGGTGCATTCATCATCATGTAACTCAAGCAGAATATTTTCATTTACTTGTTGATCGACTGGAGAAGCGATTACGTGATCATCACATATCACTGGTACATCGTCTTTTAAAATTATATTATGTAAAATAATACAAGCATGCATACATTATTTTTCTAATTTTTGTAGGAAGCATTTCCCGTGCGGGGAAAGCAAGTATACCCCCAATGAGTTTTTAGGATAAAAAAAGCTCATGCAACACCCTTTCTTGATTTTTTTTATGTGTGTGTGTGTTGCCTTGAACCTTTTACGTTTTCACATGGTTGGATATGTAAATGTTTTCACAAAAGTATCCTAATTGAGGTATATCCCATCAGCAAGATAATATACATGCTAATATTATACTTTGTTAACTTGAATGCACACTTGAGTGCCGTTCTATGCACTCCGTCGTTGAATAATGATGATTGATGGAGGATTTTGAGGCGGTTGTTAGATTGGCGACATGAAAGAATGCATGTCAAATCCATGAATCTTGCAAGGGCACAAGCATAATCACTGGGTGCTCGTGACCGCCTCTCCATTTCGTTGGACAAATCCTCTAACAATCAATGCTACCTAGTATTCAAAGAAATCTATGTCTAGATTCATGTGTGTAATAAAGTTGTTGGAATTAGGCTTGCACAAATATTAGTCTCCATACACAAATATTCATCCCCATACATGTGACTAATATTTTCACAAAAATATTATAGACTCACATGAAGTTGTTTTGGACATATTCAAGTACTTGTCATACGTGGCAGCAACAGTCTCATATGCTAATTGACGTGTTGCAGATGTGCGCTTCTTTTAAGAACGACTGAAGATGTACATTTATGTAATATACTAAAGCTTTTTGGTGCCTAGCATTTTAGGTCAATCTAAACCATGGATTGTGTATGTCAATATCATCAAATATTCGTATGAATAGTTCTTTTTGCATCCAAAACTTTCTTCTAAAATGCTCACACAAAATTTGGGATTCTCAACGAAGTAATCGTGCACGAGAAGACCATGTGTAGCTTCACGATCTCTTTTTACATAAGTTCTTCTATATTTTGGTCTGCTTGAACTTGTAGTATCTTAAAGAAGAAATGACGCAGCTTGAACAATTGTTGTCATAACTTGAGTGTTATGCACAATTGATGAATGGTGTCCGAACTAGATAATGCAAAATAGCAAGTGTTACATGCATATGTTCTAGGTGGAGACTCGCAACTTAATGAAGAATCCATGGTTTCAGGGTTGAAATTTGAAGAGAATGATTATTTTCGTGAGAACATAGAGAATAAAGAATTTTTTTAAAATATTTAATTTGAAAAGTAGCCATGGGGTGGGGGAGGGGTTGTTGGAGCCGTTGGTCGGTGAAGAAGGAGAGAGACCGATGAAAGTTCGGTTTGAAAAACTCGCAAAAGGCTGGCATTGGCAGTAGTCCTGGCAATGGAGCGGGTTTTGACCCTGATCCGATCCAAACCCTTAATAATTATATGGGTTTGGAGCATAGTTTTTGATCCGTTTACCCATTAACGACCCGTACCCGCTAACCCTTTTATTAAAAGGGTCGGGTATGGATCATCACTGATCCGCTCCGTTTATAACTCGCCCTGTATAAATTTTAGAATTATAAATTTATATTTTATACAACCTAAAGTTTACGTTTAATTCTAATCGAAATCCAAAGAGAAAAAAACAAAGACTAAACTATTTTTACATAGGAATCGAGGACTGGACTTATAGACTTTCAGTATTCTACCAAGAAACATGATGTTATTTCATTTATATTTCATCAACCAAACAGTCATTTATCAATCGGAAGAAAGTTTGCAATTGTTATTCTCTATCAATACAACCGACGGTCAAAAACTCAGAAGTTACTACAAAAATGATTTTAATTCCAATTGAAAGTACTCGAGTACGTAATGTGTTATTTAAATCAACATTTGTTTTCTTTAATAAATGTTATATTGAGATTTAAGTAAAATGTGTTTGATTATTCAAAAAAACTTACGGGTTACAGGGCGGGTTTGGATATCTGTTGATTCGGCGGATAAGGGTATGAGTTTGATTATTCAAATCCTGCGGGTTATGGAGCGAGTTTGGATCGGAATTTAAAATGTGTTAAACGGGTTTGGATCAAGGTCGATTCGCTCAAAATCCACCCCATTTCCAGGTCTAATTGGCAGTGCCTTCCTTCGGAGTACCATTCCTCCGTCGACACCGAGCACCTTAAAAACTTATAGGAAAACCAAATCATTAAAAGGAAAAAAGGTGTAGCAACTCGCTTAGATGTGAAAGTAATGGAATTTTCCTATAAATTTGCTTATTATTTACTAGTATAAATTTCATATGTTTAACGTCAGTGAACTTTAAATGTTTTTAACTTGATCAAACATTTCAAATGCGTACTATTAATTAAATTTTCTGTTATATCCCATGAAAGAACAGGCGTGTGAACTAACAATGGGATATGAGGCTACACACGTGAACATGATCACCATGTGGATTCTGACGCCGGCACACACCATCGAGTCATCGACATGTTAATCTCAATCTGCCATAAACGCGTCGCCGTCTTTCCTCTCTGTAAGTGTATACCCTACTTACAACAACAAATAAATATATTAATAAAATCTTATTAGATTTTATTAAAATATTTATTGAAAATAAAATTCAAATCGTATTAAATAAATAATAGTAGCTATTCTAAATGGTTTAAATTTAATATAACAAAATCCAACAGCTTCTCATGATTCACAACATCCTTTCTCTATCTGATTTAATGTGGACAACCATAATCATAAAATAAATACCTTACCTATAAATTCTTTTTGTCTTTTAAAACATAATAAAATAAACAATTGAAAGTTAATTATATTGAAGTATTTAAATACCTTGATGGAGAAGCTTGAGTAGTTTTAAGATATCAGGTTCTAAATAATAGAATGGTTTTCTAAAGTTGTTTCACGATTAATCAAATTTTCTTGTTTATTTTATATATATTTTAATTCAATTTTTTTTATACCTGTCATAAGACTATGAATTGACAATGTGGTCAACAATATTTCGGTTTTTTGACCCTGATCCAAGCAATTCAAATATTTGCTATATAAAGTTTAAACGAGTAAATCCAAATAAATATAAGAAAAAAAATGAAAAATTAGAAGGGGTCAAACTTCTTGTTCTTGAAAAAAATATATATATATATATATATATATATATATATATATATATATATATATATATATATATATATATATAATTCAAATTAATAAAAAATTTGGGCTCAATAAGAGAACTAATCATTATTTTGTAAGCAAATCCTTTAAGATTTCATTAAAGATATATTCTTTTATGACACAATCAGTTATAAATTAAATATGTTGTAATTCATATGTCATTTTTTTTCTAGTAATATACAATGGAATTAACATATTTGGAAAAACAAGTTTTTAGTATTATTTGTGTTTATTTTTGGTCAATATGATATGTAATTTCATCAATTGGAGTCCATCAATTGACTTTGAGACCTTCATAATACTGATAAACATTATTAAAGTACCATTCGTTCCTAGTTCCTAAGCAATTGACTTCCTGTTGTTTCTTTTTCGTATACAACCAACTTCAAAACATTCCTACTTACTAAATCAATATTAAATCAAAAGAGAGGGGGTGACTTTAGTTAATTTCAAATTCTATTTCTTATTAGGCATTTTGAGTAGTTGTCAAAACGTATAAGGTATATAAGCAATTGGTACCAATGACTTCCAGCCTAGCTGGGAAGAGGTACCGGGTTTAATACCCACGTGGGATCAGAGGTTGGGAGTTCAATCCCTGCAAAACCCAATTTGGGTGCCTCTTAAACTTGTGCCACATGTGGGGAAATTTTCCCTGAAAACCCCTATGGGGGCTGGGTTTGCCCTGTAAAGGAGCTCGAACCCGGGGTCCTCGTTGAAATATGCGAGTAGGCTTCCGTTTAATCATTTGCCGTTTCAAAAAAATATAAGCAATTGGTACCACATTAAAGACTGGATTAATCTTCAAATCTATTAGTGGGTAATCCTCCAAAAATATCATGTACTAACTCACAACTTACAAGCGATCGAGAGATCATTTATTGTCTTAACCATATTTTTGGCATCAATCATATATGCTAAATAGGAATAAGTAAATATCAACCCTTGGCAAGAGGCATAATACAACCATTAGAACTTGAGGCGGAACTTGAGGCGGGACACGACTATTAGAACTTGGGGTGAAACAACACTTCAAAACCTAACCACAGAAACAGTTTTATTTTAGTGCAAAGTTGGACATTGTCGGTTTTTAAATTCAAAACAATCTCTTTAACTTCCTAAATTTTCAATTATTTTTTTATAATTAAAAATTAAATAGCCCAAAACCATCTTTTTAAAAATACATAAAAATTCATTTGTTCAAACATCATAAAAACATAGTAACAAATCAGAATATTGTCATAAAATTAACCAAAGTCTCAAAACATAGTCATGACACCGATGCGAGTACAGTTACGCGGCACCCTTCTCATTATCACCAAAACAACTTGAAAAAACATTTAAATACGACTAGTAAGTATAAAACTTAGCGATTTCCTCAAAATACCACATATTACATCACATACAATGACTACCACCTGTGGGCTTGCTATCGCCGATCCGCTGAACATCTATACGCTCACGACCTTACAACTTTCCACCATAACACATGTAGGGTTATGGACTTACATTGTTCTGCCTTATAACCTATTGGGCTTGAAGGCTCACGAGCTCGTAGTGCTCTGCCACCATTCCTTAAAACCATCTAATCAACATATAAAAGACTACTCTAGTCTAATCACATATCCGTATACTAACAGTACACATGCATCATACCACACAAATGACATATAATGTCATACATAGTATAGTGAGAAAACTCACTTAAAGCTAGAACCCCAAGTCTCAAGTCTTAGCATGTGAAACAGTTAGCACGAACCACCTAATACCAATTATAGACCAATCCTCAGTCCAATACTCATATCCATCAAAGTTTGACCAAAATTCAAACTGGTTAAAAAGTCAATGATCAACACAAGACGTGTCGCGACAAGCACATGGTTACGTCGTGTCAACTACAATAAAAAATAGCCACAACTGATCCCTACGCGATGCGCTATGACTATCAACCGGGTGTGTCGCGACTACTGGGTAAAGCAACCTCTTTGTTAAGCACTTATTCCATTAAGTTAGAGGCTATAACTTTCAATAAACCTTCTAATGAGGTTCTTAATAGATAAGAATCATAACTTTATCCACACACAAGCCTCTAACATGAGAAACTTCAACCCTAGATCCAAACAATGCCATAAAGGCTAGGGCTTTCATGAATGTGAAAGATCTTGTATGCCCAAGAGTCATTATAGAATGATATTGTTAATAACATATGATCCTATAGGGTCACACCTTATAGCAAGTTATTTCTAAATGATTATTTATTATAGTAATTTGATTATTAATAAACATGATTAACACTTGTATTTAATTGGAAAAACATTATTTTTGTGAAAATAATATTTTACTAACATATTGAAAATTATTGTTTCTAGGAAATAATAATATAAAGAACAAAACTAGTAAAATATCACATAGTATGATATTTAATGTTGTGTACAAACCTTTTTGACACTTTGAGAAATGGCTTGGTTTGGTTGAAACTAGCTAGTTAAGTCGTAGGATGAAAAGCACTTTTTGGTCTCCCATGCTTACTCTAAAACTGTAGGTAGCATACCCATGAGGAAGTGGACTATTGATTAGTTTAATGCTCTACACCTTACTTGTAAGAAAGCTCCATAGTTTCCTTAAAGTAATACATGACTTTGGTGCATGCTTGATGCAAAAAGAAAGGCTTTACTAGCATGTGTGGGTTGGTTTTTCACAAGTATTCTTCTCTTATTTTGGCTGCCAAAATCTCGAGGTTCTCTCCCTCTCTTCCTCTCATCTTTGTCTTGCATTTGGTGCCAGATTAAAGACCATTTGTACGTTCTCCTTAAAGATATATTTGGTATGTATATTTCTAAGACTTAAGAATAACTAATATACAAGTGAAGACTAGCATCTTGAAGTGGTTTTATTCTTGCTTTGGTAGATATATTATAGAGAACTTCTTCTTGGAGTTTTAATGTCATCTTCATCAACTTCCTAATTGCCAAAAGAAACCAAAGTCTTCAAAGGTTGTAAACTTCTTCTTTCCTTTGGTTATGTTTTAGTTTTTCTAAGTCTTGCAAAATTGTCATTGGTGGGTTAAAATGGTTTTAGTTTATTCAAATTATAAAATACTTCCGTTGTTAATTACATCAATTTTGTCACTAAAATTAGACTATTTTTTGAATAAAAACCCAACAGAATGGTTCAAATTAAAGAGACCCCATGCAAGCACTATTATCATCTCAATAAGTCCAAAATGTCCTTCAAACCACTTCACAAACCTGGAGTTTCCCAAACTCCAAGGTATAACAAGCAAATAGGAACAAAAGTGCACTAAAACACTACTAAATACTAGATCTATGAAGATAATTATACAAGTTAAAATCTTGTCACTTACAAAGCAAAATGAAGTGACAAAAAGGCTGAAACTTCACTGGATATAGCTTCTTCTTGCACCAACACTCTTGCTTCTTCCTCAAGATTCAGAAAAATGACTTCAAGGCACAAAAAGAGATGATAAAAGGCTAGGGTTTCAAGCTTTAGGGTTTTCTGGAGGATAAAGGCTGCAAATGAGGGAATCCCTATGTGTTGGTTCCTTTAAATAGTGCTCAAAGCTCAAGATTTAGGGTTTGAGCTGATTGCCACCACGCGTCGTGATTTTCATAAGGGCGCATCGCGACCAACTAGTAAAGACGCGTCGTGGCAAATAAAAGGAACGCGTCACGACTAAGCCCAAAACCACTTCAATTTTTTTATATAAATTTCTAAAATTGAATAATTGGAAAATAAAACATACCCGAAACTAGGCATTACAATCTCCCATGATACTTTAAGATCTTGACAATAGATTTACACTGCATAACAATATTATATACTCGATACAACCTTTTTCGAAAATGTTTAACAGGTAAGCTACATAAATAATATATTGATTTTCTCATAAGTCTCCAAATTTGAGCCCAAATAATAAAAGAACTTCATTATTGAGATATTATGTATAACTAATCTGTCAATGTACAAATAATGTGTCAACTTGAAATAATCCAAAACAAAATACGGTTATTTTGGATTCACCGAGGAGATATATTTTTTGTTTGAAAGATATGAAATTAAATAAATCATCAACCCCGCATATCAAAATAACAAAGAGATAATGTCATGAAAGCCATCTTTAATGGTTTTATCTCAAAATTGTGTTTGTATGTGAAAAAAACCAAAATTTTGTTAAGGTTTTTGCACATTTGGAAATTATTAGCTTTACATTCTCTTAATAAGGTGTCATCTAATCGGCCGCATGGCTGCCGTATTTATTCTAACCAAGCCTTTTTTATTGATGTGGCTTGTCACATCATGTCATGTCAACACTAGATAACAAATTTGATGAAGATGGTGGGTGTTGGTATCAAACTCGAGACCTTCAGCATATAAGGCTATGTCTTTAACGATTGAACTAAGGCATGGTTTTGGTAACAATTCAGTTCTTGAGAGGTAATAGATCCATGGAGCTTAAAAAATGGGACATGGTTTATGATTATGCATTCTACAATGATTTGGAAGATCCTGATTATGACCTAGATGATGCACGACCAGTTCTTGGAGGGTCATTTGAGTACCCTTATCCTCGTAGGGTAGAACAGGAAGACCACTTCAGGTTTAAGATATGATTAATTTTGTAATTACGGTTTGTTTTTATTGTTTAGATGTTATGTAGGAGTTATTAATAAAACTTTCATTTTTAACAGACCTTAGAACTGAGAGCATGCTTGCGCTTATTAATAACTTAAACATATATTTTCATATAACATCCCAAAAATTTCAGATAAAAAATTTATTTTTAATTCATTCCAAAACATCAAATATTCATATCAAATCAACTAAAAGTATGTCATAGTAAATAATCATCAGAGTATAAAATCCCAAAAACACAAAATGCAGAAAACATGGGCAGATGCAGTGCGATCATACCGGGCCCTTCCCTTTCAAGTTGGAAGTACCTGAAACCATAAACATAAACTGTAAGCACAACGCTTAATTAGTTTCCTCAAAATACCCCATACCATACATACATAATAGTAAAAAACATAACATGTTCTATTTTACCCCGTTCGGTCTCTTTCAACTGGTATTGGGTCTATTTCACCCCCTTCAGTCTCTTTCAACCGGTACTAGGTCTATTTCGCCCCCCTTCGGTCTCTTTCAACCGGTACTGGGTCTATTTCACCCCATTCGGTCTCTTTCAATCGGTATTGGGTCTATGTCACCCCCTACAGCTAGCATATAATCATATCAACAAGAGTCACAGAGACAACAAGCACAAACAGGCATAACAGTTTTGTCACAAAGACAACTATCATCCTACGAATATAATCCAGTGGGCCGGAATTGGTGCCTTCGACCCACGAGTACAGTGAAGGAACTCACCTCAGTCTGAATATAGACAAATCACACTCCCGGGTTGCTGCTACTATGGCTCCTCATACTAAACATTCCAATTAACCTTAATCAATACTCATGGTAATAACCCATGAATGATCCAAATTACCCTCTTACATGCCAAGGGGTAAAAGACCAATTTACCCCTTCCTCTAATGGGCCCCTCAATCCATGGCCCAAGTCTAAAGGTTGTAAGGCCCAATAATGGTCCAATACCTAAGGCCCAATAATAGCCCAACACCTAAGGCCTAATAAAAGGCACAATACCTAAGGCCCAATAATTGCCCAATACCTAAGGCCTAATAATGGCCCAAAAACTCCAAAATGGTCCCTCGTGAGTACGCTCAGTGTACCACCTACGTACGCCCGATGTACTACTTCATAGCGAGGAGGATCGGGGCTTCAGCAGCATACGCTCGGCGTTCGCCCCATCCAGCCAAGACTTCATTAAGCACTTAATGCTTCAAGTCCAACGTCCATCTTTCAGATCTAACTCTTGAGGGATGTCTTAAACAATAAAGTTACCATCTTGATACCTTTACATGGCTCAAGGAGACTCAAGCCCTAGATTTAGCATTCTACTTCCATCAAATGATCACTAACTAATGTATGGTTGATCTACAACCATCAAGATGCAAACTTTATGGACTAAGGATCTCAGAAACATCAAAAGAAAACATCTCATAACTTATGGATTAACATTTACTCACAAGAAATCATTCATGGGACCAAAATATGCTAAAATCTCAATCAATCCTAGATCTATATATAGTATAAGAAAGGTCAAGACTTTATGCCTCCAATAAGATGAAAAGAGTGAATAAACCTTGGATCTACAAGCTCCAACTTGTTCAATGATCTTCTACAAGGCTTATTCTTCTTCTATATGCACCACACACACACCAAAACATACACAAGGGTCAAATCTCTTGAGAAATGGGTTAGGGTTTCGAGATAGTCATCAAAAGGGGCAATGGAGGCTGATAAGGAGAGAGCCTTAGGACATAAGGTGTTTAAATAAGGTGAAAACCCTAAAAAAATTAGGGTTGCCCCTGACTCACATATGTCTAGCGTACCAGGGAGGTTAATCTCGTGTCAAGCACCCTTCGACGTACGCTCAACGTACCTTATGTACACCTAACATACTAGTTCTTCACACCAAAATAAAGAGAAATAAATAGTTAAAGAATTTGCCTGACATATTAGGTGTTACAACTCTCCCCCACTTGAATCAGACTTCGTCCTCGAAGTTCGCCTCCCCAAACAATTCTGGGTAATGTTCTCTCATCTCCTCCCCAGGCTCCAATGTCTATTCTGAACCCTTTCGGTGCTGCCATTGCACCTTTACCAATTCCACAACCTTGTTTTGAAGAGTCTTTGTCTTCCTGTCGAGGATCGCCACTGGCGTCTATGTGTTGTCTAAAGTCTGTTGCGGCCTATTGAATCAGTTTCGTCGTCCTGAGTACCTCTTCCGTACTCCCCATTACCCTATAGCCAACCTCACCCCAACATATCGGGGTCCTACACTTCCTCCTATAGAGCATCTCGAAAGGAGGTCGATCAATACAACCATAATAATTGTTTTTATATGAAAACTCTGCCAAAGGAAGATACATATCCCAACTCCCGCCAAAATCCAATACACATGCCCGAAGCATGTCCTCCAAATTCTGAATAGTCCGCTCACCATGACCATCAGTCTGCGGGTGGAAAGTCGTGCTGAAATGCATATGAGTACCCAACTCCTCATGAAATCTCTTCTAGAACCTGGAAGTAAACCAAACATCCCTATCTGAATCAACTTAAATCGGCATCCTATGTCGTGCCACAACCTCCCGGATGTAAATGTCTTCCAACTTATTCGCAGAGATACTCTCCTGCATCAGGATAAAATGCATGCTCTTAGTCAATCGATCTACGATGAACCAAATCGAATCCACTTTGCGCTCCGCCAGTGGTAACTTTGTAATGAAGTACATTGTGATCTCTTCCCATTTCAAAACTGGAATACCTAACAGCTCTATTTTTCCGTGAGGTTGTTGGTGCTCATCCTTGAATTTTCTACAAGTCAAACACTTCTCCACGTACCAAGCTACATCCCGCTTCATGAAGGGTCACCAATAATCAGGCCGGAGATCTCGATACATTTTCGTTACTCCGGAATAAATAAAGAACCTCGACTTATGCGCCTCCTCCATCAAAACCTGACGCGCACCACCCCAATATGGAACCCACACCCTTCGATGAAGATTCAATAAACCCCGGCTATCATAATCGAATGAGGACATATACGCTCGCTCTTCCGGTGCTCCTCTTTAATAGCCTCCACCTGTGCTTCCCGAATCTTCTCTAAATGTGGAGTAATCACAATCATCCTCAGGCACACATCCCTGATCGGAGTGGCAGCCGCCTTGCGGCTGAGAGCAACGACCACTACATTGGCCTTCCCCAGGTGGTAAAGGATCTCACAATCATAATCCTTCACCACATCCAACCACCTATGCTGCCTCATGTTCAGATTTGGCTGATCCATCAGGTACCTTAAACTCTTGTGATTCGTGTAAATGGTACAAAGGATCCCGTACAGGTAATGTCGCCAAATATTGAGGGTGAAAACCATAGCCCCCAACTCCAAATCATGTGTAGGATAGTTCGCCTCATAAGGCTACAGCTGCCTTGAAGCGTAAGCAATCACATGACCCTTCTGTATCAAGACTGCACCCGACCCTGTGATCGACGCATCACATTATACCACAAAGTCCTCAACACCCTCTGGCAGGGTCAGAATCGGTGCCTCACATATCCTCTGCTTTAGAGTCTCAAAAGTTGCCTGCTGCTCAGGCCCCCAATGAAAGGTGAAAGTTTTATTTGTCAACCGTGTCAAAGGGACCGCTATCTTGGAGAAATCTTAAATGAATCTCCGATAGTAACCTGCCAATCCAATGAAACTTCAAATCTTGGATGGAGACATCAGAACCTCCCACCTCATCACTGCCTCAACCTTTGCCGGATCGACCAGGACGTCGTTATGGTTGACAAGGTGTCCTAGAAACTGCACCTCGCGCAACCAAAACTCACACTTGGAGAACTTCGCATACAACCTCTCCCTCCTCAAGGTCTCCAACACCTCCTCCTCATGCTGTTCCTAAGTCTTGAAATAGAATAGGATGTCATCAAGAAACACAATTACAGACCGATCCAACATAGGCCTGCATACACGGTTCATGAGATCCATGAACACTGTTGGAGCATTAGTGAGCCCGAAGGGCATCACTACGAACTCGTAATAACCATAACGAGTTCGGAAGGCCGTCTTCTGCATGTCCTCCTCTCTAACCCTCATATGATGATAACTAGAACACATATCAATTTTGGAGAAACATAACGAGTTCAGAAGGCCGTCTTCTGCAACCTGAAGCTGGTCAAACAAATCGTCGATCCTTGGGAGTGGATAACAGTTCTTCACCGTTAGCTTATTTAGCTTCCGGTAGTCGATACACATCCGATGCGACCCATCCTTCTTTTTCACGAATAAGATCGTCGCTCCCCATAGTGAACTACTCGACTGAATAAACCCTTTGTCCACCAACTCCTGCAGCTGAAATGGACAACTCCAACATCTCTGGAGGTGCTAACCGATAAGGTGCTTTGTCTATCGAAGCCGCACCTGGAACCAAGTCAATCTGAAACTCCACCTGCCTCTCCGGAGGTATTACAGGCAATTCCTCTGAAAAAACGTCCATGTATTCCCAAACAATCGAAACATCATCCACAGTCACATTATCCTTCTCCCGGGTATCCATCACATAGGCCACAAACCCGGAACATCCTTGCTGAAGATAACGTTTGGCCCTCACCGCCGAACAGAGAGTTGGCCCATGTTGAGCACCCTTACCATGGATCACCAACTCTCCCCCACTTGGGGTCCGAACACACACCAACTGAAGCCCACAATCAATCATCGCTTCATTGGGGCTCAACCAATCCATCCCCATAATGACCTTGCTCTTGTTGGATTAGTGTCTAAGTCCATAACTATAATTGGTATGTACTTGACCCGACTCGGCATGGTCCATTTGGGTTGCATGGCATCGGAACATTTGGATAGACCGTTTGTGAGGAGAAGACATTTTGTAACATATTAATATATTATAAGTTCTAATATATTAATATGAAATCATATTATTTAATTAGTATTGATCAAGAATTAATTTGGACTTAATTTAGTGATAAAAAAGAGACTAATTAAATATATGGGGATTGATTGTGTAAATCATTCATTCTTATATATGTGGGCTTATGATCCATGATTCCTTATGTTGGGTTTAACCCATGTGGTGATCCATGGATACTCCATGGAGATTAAAACCCATGGAGCATAAGGAATGGGTAAAGTCATGGGTTACATGGTGTAACCCTAATGTGCACACTATATAAGGACCCCTTTAGCTCAAGAAATTTGCACTAGTAATACATATATGAGGGCTAGCCGAATTTGAGCATGAGTGTCTTCTTCTCATGGTTATTCCATGTGTTGATGATGTTGTGTGAACCATTTGAGGTGTCACACTTGGGGCACTAGGCTCTCGAGCTTCATGGAGTCAAGCTACATCAACAAGGTATGTATTTCTATTTAGTTTATTACCCAAGTATCAAAGATTGTATGCTAGTTAGGGTAATACCTTGGAATATTCATATTTGCATGTATAATAGAGAAAACATAGATCCAAGGTATTTAGGGTTGCATGTACACTTCGGAGTGTTATACTTGCTAAAATTGCTGAAAAATCGAAGTTTTTTGCTGTCTCAACAGCAGACTCGCCGAGACCATAAAGGGACTCGACGAGTCCAAGGCAAAACTCATCCAACTCGCCGAGTTGGTTCGTGCACTCGACGAGTTGGACCCCCTGACAGCATATCTTTGAGTTCTTTGGCTAGAAATGGACTAGGAACATTACCATAAGCTGTTTTTGAACCTATACACCTGTTTTTGATGTGGTAATGTTCATTCTAATCCAATTTCAAAGATAGTTGTCAATATATTCATGTTTTGTATTAGTTTAATGGTTAGTCTAATTACATGAAAAAGTTTGATTGAATTATCTTATTCTTATGAGTTGCTTAGATTAATAGGAAAGTTATGTGAAATTTTTGTTTTCAATCCAAATTAATCTAAGAGTTGATTCTAAAATGTGTTTTGTAACTTGTCCTCAAGTTAGATGAAAAGTCACATTTAAGATTCATAAAACTCATAAGTATTTCCATAGGTTATGAATAAAGAAAAGTCACATTCTTTAATGGTTTAAAGTCTTCCATAACTTGTCCTCAAGTTATGGAACTTGAAGAGTTTGTTGAATTAAAACTACTTTAAACACATAAGTTATGGAATTGAAAAGTTTTTGAATAGTTCAAAACAATTGCCCTCAAGTTTTGGAAATTGAAAAGTTTTCTTTCATGAATACTTTAATTCCAAATTAAACCCTTAGGATTTTAAAAGTTAAAATTCAACCCTTATACTTTATAATATTATAAGTTAATAATATATATATGTATAAGAGCAAGTCAGTCTTACCGTTAGTAGGCCTCATTCACGAAGCCGGTCTATAAGGGGGGTATAAGGTTACTGCCTATAAAATGGCGGTTTAATGGGTGTCCACTCTCACCCACCACTTCCTTGACTGGTGGAGGGTCGTTAGCCGAACGGGTAGGGCAAGGACTATAATTCTCCCTTCATTAAAAGTATTAATGATAAATACTAAGTAACTAAACACTTATAAATTCCCAATCTTAGTTATTTAGGAAAATGTGAATAAGGTGCTAACCCATGAAATTACACTTTGCACTTTGCTTAAGTCGGTTAGTGGAGCGCGTGTGGTTAACCGGCACACTAGCTTGATTTAACAAGGTAGGCAAAGGGTTTCTTAAAGTTTATCATAGGCCGGTGGAGCGTGTGTGGTTAACCGGCACATCGGTTGGGTGATAAACATTTAAAGTACCAAGTAATTTGCATGGTTACTTCACACCTTGTTTTGTGATCCTCGGCATCCCAGTCACAAAACCTGAAGGGCACACTCGAGATTGAAACATGCCATTGAAAAGTTCAATGAATCTCAAAAGATCTAGGAGTTTCAAATCCAATTAAAACCTAATAAATTATTTCGTTTTCATGGTGGAAATTGGTGAATCGTCATTCACCTACCTTCAAATATTCTATAGCTTGGATTACGGCATTCCTCTTCCAAGTTATAAAATATTGTGTTGGGTCCTAGCCTTAATATTTCATATTAGGTGTTATATTAAGGACCTTGAATCAAATTTATTGAATATCTCCCAAAAGATGTCTAGTTCAGACATCTGTAATCTTCCCAAATCTCTTGGAACTTTACTTCCTCCACCTCCTCCAATTAATCTCCCTAACCCACAAGTTCAAAGTCACTCAAACCTTATTGGCAAGCAAGGTCTATGTGTGCTCACATCTTAGAGAAGAAGTCACATATTGACAAGCCGGGAGAGTTGGGTGTCAAAGTCTTAAGAAAGTTAGATGTTCAATCACTTTCTAAGTCACATAGTGAGTTCTTTATAGACTACTATGTAAAAGACTATGACATGACCCTTAATGATCTTATCTATTTGCTTTGTGCTGCTGAATCAGTAATGATTTGGAGCACTGGTAGAGCAAATTTGAGTAGAAGATCAACTTCCCAAACTTCCATGGACTTTGAAAAAGGGTAACATTGGATATCTAGAAAAGCGTTCTCTTCCCAATGGAAAGGGATTGGCCATAGTCAACTCGGTTGACCAAATGGTAAAGAGAAAGGCAAGTCTGAGATAGTCCAGTGCACCATTTCCAAAGAGTCCATATGTTTCTCTTGCCAAAGGAAGGGGCATTGATTGCGAAGCTGCCTATTTACCTGAAAGATCATAAGGTTGATCAAGTCAATAAGTTTGACCCAACTTCAGATAAAGTCCACTATCTAACTCTGTTAAGTTTTTATTCTGAGATTCTTATTACATGATGCGACTGGGTCACATGTTGATGTTTTAAGAATCAAAGAAAAGTGAAGAAACTTAAAGGAAGTATATGCTGATTCTGATCGCGAATATGGATTTCGATCGCATGGTTCGGTGATCAAAATTTTGAGTTGTTGCTTAGGAGTTATGATATATTGCTTAGGAGTAGATAACAACAAAGTTTTTCATATGTTGTTGCACTGTAAGGATAAGTTTTTCCGCAAGTTTTAAATAAAAGAAAAGGTTGATTTTATTTATTTTAAGTATCCTTACAATGGTACTTGTGTAAAATTGTTGTTTATATGATTCCATTAATAGCAACATTGGAAAATGAATTTGATTCTGTCGTTTGTGGTAGTGTTATAATTTACCAAATAAGGAAAGATTCTCATCACCCAAGGTTTCAGTTGGATGGAAACTTGGGAATCATGCAAGTTGTATAGTATGATGAATGAGAATTATTCATCTTTGGAAAATTAAGACTAATACCTTGTTCACATGTATATGTGAGTCAAGTGAAGGACTAAGGGATCGAGTACACATTCGTGTGCATTGGTCAAGTCCACCACAAAAGATTGATAAGACTATTCGTCATGATTTACTAAAGTTTAGTAAATATGGTTATACTTACAAGTTTAAGTATAATTCTGAAACAATGGAAAAGTTTCAATGAAAGGCAGAACGAATGAGAAGAATCAAATTAGGTAGAAAGATAAAAGTTTCTCAAATATGAAAAGATGGGAGAGTACTTTAGTATCATGTTTTGTGATCATCTTAATGATTAGGAAACCATATCATAGTTGGTCTTCCAAGGACATCTTAGTGCATTGCTATGGCTAAGAAGAGGAATCAAGAATTATGGAAATGGTAAAATCAAGAAGATGATTCATACTTCGTTCCAAAACAAGTATTGGAGTCATACTCCAAGACTGTAAGTTGAGTGACATATCTTAAAGAAAGGTTTATAACACTTGTCAAATGTAAGAGTAAAAGTGTCCTACTCTTGTACATTTGAAATTGGTAAGTTGTGATGTTTTGGATAAAACAAAGACCTACTTAGGCCAATTGTGTGAAATGTTTGTCTTGATCAAGAGTCCGCACTATCTCTTGAATATTTGACAAGTGAGTCTTATATGTCAAGAGGACAATGGGAGTCTTAGAGATCTTGGAAAAACTTCAAGATCTAATCAAGAATAAAACATGTAGTTCATCAACTAGCACACGACTTGAGGTGTATAGCCTATCATGTTGACATAGTCCTACTTCTGTGCCTATTCCAATGAAAGTTGGCTTTGCATATGAGTTCTGAGAGTTCTCAATTGGTTGCATAACAACTTGGAAGCAATGGCAGGCCCTTGTGTTGCCAGGTGGCAAGAAATTAAGATTGAGTTCAGTCCACATGAGTTTGGATTTGTCATTTTCCTTGTCTTGTGATTATGGTTTTGACAAATTCACATGGATAAGAACACATACACCATAAAATCTAAGTGTCATAAGGTTTCTCTCCGATTCATGAAAATAATGGTGAGGAAACACTTTCACTAAGTAGATTTTAAGTAGATAACAGTTCTGATATTTGCATTCTCAAAGTCGTTAGTGGAGCGTGTGTGGTTAACCGGCACACTAACATGGACTTGTGAGAAATGGCAAAGGTCTAAACAAATTGAGACTATGATTACGGCATCCCTTTTCATAGTTCTAAAAATTGTTTAGACACACATGTGAGCTATCTAAGGAAAGGTGTGTGATTTTGATAAAGTCTTATCAAAACATCTCGTATCAGAAATTTGAACTTTGGTAAGAAAGTCAATACAGTATTGATTTCTAGAAGTCCAGCTGATTTCTGAGTACATGTCAAAGCTAGTGGGAGCATAAGTGTTATGCTAATAATTCTCATGTTAGTGGGAGCATGATAATTATGATTAGTATTGCAAGACAGCAATGTTAATTATAGAAAAACAAAAGTTTCAATTCGTGAAGTTGCAGGGGTTGACAAGTTGTTTTGCTATAATTAAGGGAGAGGAAATTATACTTCATTTCAATTCTAAAAGCTTAGATTGAGGTTTTAATCATATTTAGTCAAGGATATATATGAATTTTGTGTTGGAATGGCTCAACATAAGGAAATTTTATATATGGGTCCATTATTTGCGTTCTAAAATTCGATTATGATTACGACATCCCTTTTCATAATCTGAATTATGAGAACTTGGCAAATAGATACATAAAGACTGGTCTAGTATCATGTCTTTATGTGAGACATCATGAATCGTATCCCATATGCTTCAGATATAGGATCGATTGCATGTGCTATAATATTCATCCGTTCTAAATTTTCCAAATGCTTAAGGCATTAAGAAGGGAAAATTCTAGAATTGAAAATGACTAAAATGATTAAGCAATTGTCGAGGACAATCTAAGGTTAACCAAAGATTGGTTGCTCAGGGACAGTTGGAAGTATAGTGTTAATTTTGGAAGGACCATATTGACATATTCTGAAAAGAGCCAACTCTTGTTCAGAAGTGATAGTCAAAATGGGAATATGGAAATGTTTCCTCAGGTGGAAATTATTCAATCTGTGTAAGATTAGAAAAACTTAATGCAAGAAGGATATTTCCATGGAGTTGATCTCTATTGGAATACTCTGTAATGTCTGTTGACAAGTCTTTGTGACTTTGTGCATAATCATTACAAGAGGATCAATGCATATAAGTTTATAATCTAACATATTTTGGTAAATGGCAGGATTTGGAATTCTTGCAATTGCGGTAAGGAATTGGGATTGTGAAATGAGAATCATTGGAATTATGTTCAATCGATCTATTTCACAGAGTAAAGATCATAGACAAACTTAGTGTGCATACTTGATGTATGGCATAACTAATGTTTAGACAAACATAGTGTGCATACTTGGTGTATGGCAGGACTAGTGTTTAGAAAACATAGTGTACATGCTTGGAGCATGGGACAACTATTGTTTTAATTCAGGTATAATGTTGATAGTTGAAACAGTATACAATGAATAATGGGTAATCAATATGGTGATAAATAAAAGGTGTTTTATTTATAAGTTCTGAGACCATATTGGATTCGATTATTCTTGTGTTTCACTTTGCATGTTTTGACTTCCAGAATAACTAGGTCGTTCTTCCTGAATGACTAAGTTATTCAAACCATCCACAGTCGGTCATATGTTGGAAGTAGATATGAATCAAGACTGTCTTGGGTTGGCTTGTAGAGGTCTAAGATGTTGGACAAAGCGGTGCTACAACACTCATGAGTGCTCATAAGTTCTGAGTATTGGATTCAACCCACACTCATTTGACTCACTTCATGGATTTTATCACGAGTGATCATGAGACGATAATATCTTATATTTTTCAAACCTAGAGATATGATTTGTTACTATGAGTTGGTTGTACATTGATTGCGTGAAAACGCATTGGTAACTCGATGTTATAAAACGTGCTTTTGTGTATGATTCAACAAGTAGTAAAACAAGCCATATGAGTCGAAGTTTATCCATTCCTTTTACCTTCGGGATAAAAGCGATATCTGTGGGCCCCTCGATGATTTAGCAATGACAAATGTAAGTGCTCGACCGGGCCTGGACTGATTTGATATGTTCAATTAGTCAGTCGTCATAAATCGGAAATCGGAAAACAACAAATGGACAGAGAGAATGATTTATAATCCATGTCTCAGTCCATATGATATCTAGAATGGAGGAATATATGATCCCTTATGTAATGGACAAGTCATTGACAAAGGTCAGAGTTCGACAGCGGCTTTTGAGAGCTACGATTGCCAGTTGGTTCCTGAAGTCATACGCAATAATAGTTTTAGACTTATCCAAGTGGGAGACTGTTGGATTAGTGTCTAAGTCCATAACTATAATTGGTATGTACTTGACCCGACTCGGCATGGTCCATTTGGGTTACATGGCATCAGAACATTTGGATAGACCGTTTGTGAGGAGAAGATATTTTGTGACATATTAATATATTATAAGTTCTAATATATTAATATGAAATCATATTATTTAATTAGTATTGATCAAGAATTAATTTGGACTTAATTTAGTGATCAAAAAGAGACTAATTAAATATATGGGGATTGATTGTGTAAATCATTCATTCTTATATATGTGGGCTTATGATCCATGATTTCTTATGTTGGGTTTAACCCATGTGGTGATCCATGGATACTCCATGGAGATTAAAACCCATGGAGCATAAGGAATGGGTAAAGTCATGGGTTACATGGTGTAACCCTAATGTGCACACTATATAAGGACCCCTTTAGCTTAAGAAATTTGCACTAGTAATACATATATGAGGGCTAGCCGAATTTGAGCATGAGTGTCTTCTTCTCATGGTTATTCCATGTGTTGATGATGTTATGTGAACCATTTGAGGTGTCACACTTGGGGCACTAGGCTCTCGAGCTTCATGAAGTCAAGCTACATCAACAAGGTATGTATTTCTATTAGTTTATTACCCAAGTATCAAAGATTGTATGCTAGTTAGGGTAATACCTTGGAATATTCATATTTGCATGTATAATAGAGAAAACATAGATCCAAGGTATTTAGGGTTGCATGTACACTTAGGAGTGTTAGAATGCTCAAAACCCAACAGCTCTCACGCAGGGGAATAAGAACCAAATAAATCGGATACTACTCGCTGAATAACTCCAAAGTACATCCCCGATGAACCCTTGACACTCGCACCGGACGGTCGTCGATAATCTCCACCTCTAACGGATAATCCAGCTCCGCTGGAACATCGTCAAACCTCTTGCTAAGTGCAAATGATACAAAGGATCGGGTAGCCCCAAAATAGAACAAAACGAACGCAGGAATACCGTTCACAAGGAATGACCCTAAATAGCAATGCCATGGAAGCCATCAGTGATCCTAAGAGTCGCTAGAGCAGGTGCTGCTACTGGTCCTACCGCTTCTAAACTCGGGAAGTTAGCCTTCTTATGGCCCATCTGATTGCAATGGAAACATATCATATCAGATACCTGGGTGGTGGTAGTGGCGGTATAATCCATGCCGAAGTGCCATGTCTTGTCGTACTTATAAAAGCCCGAGCCACCCGCCCTACAGACTACGATATGCGTCTTGTCGCACTTGCCACAGTGGCCTCGACCCTGCTAGCCCCTCGATCTAGAATCAAAACCCTGGGGTTTCGTTGCTGAAACCCTAGTCGTATGTCTGTGCTCTGCCTTCCTCTTTCTTATGTGCTCCAAATCAATTTCCCGCTCCCGGGCCCTAGATATCATGCCATCCAGTGTCGTACAGGTGGAAAAACTAATAAACTCCTTGATATCTTATCTCAGCATGTCATGGTACCGGGTCTTCCTCATCTCCTCATCCGCAGCGTACTGGGGTATCAATAAAGCTCTCTCTCGGAACTTGGTGGTGATCTCCGCCACGGTCTCAGCACCCTGTCGTATATCCAGGAACTCCGTCGCTAACTGTTGCACCTCAACAGCCGGTGCAAACTCTGCTCAGAACCAGACCACAAAATCCAACCAGGTCATAGCCTTAATGGTTGGGGCTCCCCAAGCATATCCAACCTCAACCCACCAATCCCGGGCTCGCTCCCTCAGACAGCTCGCCGTGAACCTCACCATCGACCACTCGGGGCAGAAGCTAGTCATCTGAGCACTCTCCAAGTCTGTTATACATCGTCTGGAGGCAATAGGCTCTTTCACCCGAAGAACTATGGTGCCCCACATCCCTTGAAATCCTTGAAGAGAGAGAGAGAGAGAGAGAGAGAGAGAGAGAGAGAGAGAGAGAGAGAGAGAGAGAGAGAGAGAGAGAGAGCAGGCTCCGTGCTGACCAGAAAATAGCTCGACCCTAAAGGTCCGGAGACGATCCTCCATCAGTTTTATGATACCCTCCTTGATCGACACGAACATCACTGGCGTTGCATCGAGGATGTCCCTCATAATCTCAGACGCGATGAACTCACACAAACCCTCATCAATTGGTTTGGTGCTCGTGCCCGAACCAGATCCAGATATAAATCCTGAACCTCCTGCCCCACTGCATGTCATCACCATGTTGAAACATAATACATAAACAACCAGTGTACACATGAAGAGGTTCACACTCTCGAATTTTCTCGAATTCATCAAGTCTTTCCTTATCTTGGGTATAGATCTTGTGCTTCCAGTAGTACGAGCCCAATACTACCTTCCACACCTATATATACCTCCCCAAGGACTATCTCGAATCCTCCAAGTCACTTATTTACTATCTATTACTTCACTTATACTATAGAGAGCCCTATGTGCCAAGACATATCCTAGGCTTTCCCTAGGGTTCCTTTCCACACCACTCTCCGCTATCAGTTGCAGAAGGAACTCCCTCTGTAACATGAGGATTCTTAGAGAATAAGGAAGTGAGTTCTAGGCTTGGATTCAACAAGAAACTATTCTCACCATCTTATTGTGCATCTTCTGGACTCTTGTGATCGGTAGAGCTGATATTCAGAGTGGCGTTCTGTTCAGCGATCATTTCAGACTAAGAGGTGAGTTTTCCTCACTGTTCTTGTGGGTTGAAGGAACCAATGTCGGTCTATTAGTTATGTATCCTGGTATAGAGGATGTTGTTATAATGTAGTGACATGTTAGATCTGTGTCCGGCTATATAGGATGTATGTCGTACTGATTTGTAGATCTGTCTGATTGTCTGCTGATTGGTTATATGTTTATCTGTTTATTGGATATATGTTATATGTTATGTATATGTCGATATATTATGGTTGGGTTGAGGTAGTACTACTTTGTGTGTTATCCAACAAACCCGGGAGCAAGCCAGACATAAGTTGTTAGCCTGAAGGGAAATTCAGACTTATATTGTGGGCTCAGGAGCAAGCTAGATATGAGCTGTGGGCCTGAAGGGAAATCTGTTGGGTTTTATGTACTCTAACATCCCTATGGTGCACATAGAACCCTAATACTTTGGATCTAATTTTTCTCTAATTATACATGCAATATTGTTTTTCCAAAGCAAGAAGCCTAAACTAGCATACAACTTGATATATGAATCATAAAACTAGTGAGAAGATTACCTCTTGTTGTAGCTTGATTGTATTTGGCCTTTAAGAGCTTACCACCCCAAGTGTGATGCCTCAAATGTTTCACAACACACCAAGAACAAAAGGAGGGTTGTGAGAGAGGTTATGAACCACCAAAATCGGCTAGGGTTCTCTTAGAATTCTAGTGTGTCGATTTTGGCTAAGGGGTTAGATATATATAGTGTAGAATTCCAAGGGTCACTTGTAAACCCTAATTCATACACTTAGCTTATGATCCAATAATTCATATGGACTAACTCTTTATGGATTCTCACATAAACTTATCCCATCATGGATCAATAGCCCAAACCATATGTATCATTGATTTACATAATCAGTCCCCGTATATTTAATCAGTCTCTTTTGATCACTAAATTAATTCCAAATTAATTCTTGATCAATACTAATTAAATAATATGATTTCTCAATTAATATATTATTTTTATAATATATTAATTAAGCACAAATAATGTAACGACCCAAAAATTATGGGTAAAAATTTCATTTTTAATATAATCAAACATTGATACCATTAATTTCAAACATTTCAAATCATCATTAAGTATAACATTTACCAGAGTTCATCCCAAAATCATTCATTGCGGAAATCATAGGTGTGTGCGCTGTAATCCTTCCGAGCCCTTCTTTTCCAACCGATGAAACCTGAAACCAAAACTGTAAACCGTAAGCACAATCCACATATCATATTAGCTATAAAAGCTACCTCTACCACATAACACATATCAAATTAGCTATAAAAGCTACCTCTACCACATATGTCATATCAACTAGCTATAAAAGCTACCTCTACCACATATCTCATATCAATTAGCTATAAAAGCTACCTCTACCATATATCTCATATCAATAAGCTATAAAGCTATCTCTACCATTAGCCACAAAGGCTATCTCTACCCTTAGCCATAAAGGCTATCTCTACTATCAGCCATAAATGCTATCTCTACCATTATCCACAAAGGCTATTTCTACCATTAGCTATAAAAACTATCTCTACCACGTATCACTGCTTAAATATGCCACACACCTCTACACAACCAGTATACCAACTATCATAAAATGGGTCCGCCTTGGTGCCTTAGACCCATTGGTATGGTGAGAAGACTCACCTCGCACTACATAAGCTTCTCGCATGAATTCTTTAGTTGCTACCCCGCCAGCTTACCGAGCTGTCACTACCAAACAATATACCCAATTAGTAATTGGGTCCATACAATAATCCTTAATCCATGCATAAAATGACCATTCTACCCCTGGTCTAGAATGATCCAAACTAAGGCCCAAACCCAAAACGAAATCGTGACACTATAATGTCCATAAAACCATCAATGGCCCAATTTTCCAAATTGGGCCCGGACCTTTCTAATGGACCATATACTAAAGCCCAATATTCGCCTTAGTCCTAAATCCTGTCCCCAATTGGCCTACGAAGGCCCACAGCCACCTAGTCAAAGAATTGGCCCAAACCGAGACCCATAATGCGAAGTCCATTTCTATATTGGGCCACAAGGCCCAATAGGCCCAACTATTCCATTACTGGCCCAAAGATACATTCAGGCCTAACTATCAGCAAACCCAGGCCCAAAACCATTAAGGCCTAAAGGTCCGAAGTCCACAAAGGCCCAAGTCTTCCTGAGAGCGTACGCCTAGCGTACCTCTTCTGTACGCTTAGCGTACTGGGCAAAAGGGTTGTACCTGCAGCGTACTACATTGTACGCCCAACGTACAAACGACTGATGCACAAAATCCATTAAGTGCTTAATGCTTCAAACCAAGGGACCAAATTACAGATCTGAGCTCTACCTAACGTCTTAATCCATAAATTCAATGACTTGGTGACTTTGCATGCCCCAAACAAACCCAAACCTCAAAAATGGCATTCTACTTCCATAAAAGGGACCCTAACTCATGCATGAACCCATTAAGACCTTCAAGATGACAAATTTTTGTCTTAGGGACTCAAATGGCATCAATGGTGGCAACCCCAAGCCTAAGAATCATATTTGAACCATAAAGCTTCATTCTTGGGACCAAAAAGGAACCAAAACCCACAAAGGGTAGATCTAAGAGATTGTTGGGTCAAAATATTGGTTTATACTTTGCTTTTCTAGTTGATTGTATTTTTCTGTAATGTTTTATGAGTTTACGGTCAGGTTTACGGCCAAGTGGGTGTTTACGGCCGTAAACCCATTTACGGCCCATGTTTCTCATGTATATATATAGGGTGAGGGGTGTGAGAAAGAGTTAATGTGGGAATAATAGAGAGAGAGACCAAGGAACTTAAGTGTGTGAAATCCAAGGTGTTTTAGAGAGAGAAACTAGAGAGAAGAAGAGAGTATTTTGAGTGTAGGAATCTTGTAAGGAACTTCATTCTAATCAAATCATACAAGATTCATATTATTCTTCTTCTCCTTCTCTTCTATTTTGATCTGGCATCATCCGTTTGATTGGGATTCCGCACCATCAATTGGATCTGATTGATACGCAAGCATTTTGGAGACTTACAAGTGGTATCAGAGCATAACCGGTGTCAAAGCATCATTCAATCGAGTTTTCGGCCGTTTAAACTTATATTCTTCACTGTTCGAGATTGGGTTTGGTGTTTTCGTTGCTAAAGGGATCGAATCTACTCCAAAATCGTGTTTTCGAGAACTTCTGGGAGTTTACTGCCAAGAGATTACGGCCGTAAACTCAGTTTACAGCCGTAAACTCAAGAACATTCAAAGACCGTAAACTGTGTTCTTGGACCGTAAACAAAGCATCTTCAATAACCGTAAACTAAGCTTAAAAAAACCGTAAACACTCATACCGTAAACATCCGACCGTAAACTCACTGACCGGAAACTCACTTTTGACATTCCTTTTGTTTTAATTTATGATTTAAAATTTAATCATCAATGGATTCTCAAAGTCAAACACATCATCATGAATTGGATACTGTCATAGGCACAACCACACGTATTCCAAGACTGCTATCTGCAGATGGTTTTCCTGAATGGAAATACCGGATTGAGAAGTATATTAAAATGAAGGACTTCAAACTTTGGAGAAGCATCATCAAGGGTCCTGTCCGAATTACCATCCCTGTTGCAGGACAAGTGATTGACAAAGAAATTGAGCACTATACAGATGAAGATTTTGAGAAAGTTGAAGAACAGGAAAGGGCTTTGGCCACTCTGACCATGGCTTTATCTCCTGATATATCTCAAGGTTTCAGAGAGTATACTTCATCTAAAGCTTTGTGGGAAGCCTTGATTGAGGTGTATGAAGGAAATGAAGACATGAAGGAAAGCCGCCAGGATATGTTGCGACAGAAATTTAACATGTTTAACTACATTCCCGGAGAAACCCTGGAGGCACAGCTGCAGCGATTCATAACTCTCACTACTGAAATGAACATATTTGGGATCTTCTTGACCAAGTCCGAGATAAATAAAAAGCTACTGAATGCTCTTCCAAAGTCATGGGACATGAATGTAGCTGTTATTAAGAAGACCAAGGATCTGAATCGTCTCACTCTTGCTGAAACAATGGCGATCATTAAAGCTTGTGATATTGATAATAAACAGCGAGAGATTAACCATGTGAACTCGTATTCGACTGCAAATCTCGGAATTTCTTCTAACAATGCCCTTTCATCAATCACTTCTTCCTCAGGTCAAGCATTTACTGTTCAACAACCTCAGATTCAAACCTTTACTACTGCGTCATCCATGCCTCATTCTCAAAGCCAGTCGTTTGTCACTCCACAAGCTGTTCCCTCGTCCAATGTGCCAGTTGTAGCCTCTTCCTCAAACACAAAGGAAAGTGATGAAAATCTTGCTCTCGCCACAGGACTTGTTAACTGCTATAATGCTTTTGTAGCTGGAGAGCTTCCACCTCAGTTGTCATTTGTTGATCTGTATCAGATTCATCCAGAAGATGTGGAAGAGATGGATATTACGTGGCAAATTGCTATGGCAGTATTCAGGGCGAAGCAGTTTGCTAAAAAGACAGGGAAGAATAATTGGGGGATGAATGCTGATAAAAAGGTAGGGTTCAACAAGGGAAAGCTGCGATGTTTCAACTGTCACGAGCCAGGTCATTTTGCTCGTGAGTGCCCGAAACCGGATCGAAGATTGAATAATGACAGGACGATGGTTGCGGTGGGAAACAATCGTGGAGGTGCTGTGATCAACGATGAGACTGCTGTGGTTGCTCAGTCATTTGACTGGGAGGACCAGATTCAGGCTCTGAACATTTCAAAACTTGAAAATGCTCACCTAGCCTAAATCAATGATGATGCTCGCTTGAAGAATGATGCAGCTGATCCTGAAGAAAAGATGATGGAGCTGCAGTTTGCACTGATGGTATCTTCTACTTCCGAGCCCAAGAAAAGCGAGGTAAGTTTACCTTCTTGTTCTCAGGCATGTATTGATTATGTTAAAATTCTTCTTGACGAAATAGCATCATTACGTAGAGAAGTAGAGGATCTTAGATATGAGGGCTATCAACTTAGAAAAGGACAAAAACCCCTAAAGGCCCAGTTAGAAACAAAAATAAAGGACTTTAGGAGACTTTAGGAAGACTACAGTAACAAATGTGAAAATTATGATTATATCAAGAGACAGAATGCTGAGTTAATTACTGAGCTTGATAAATTAAAAGGGCAATTTGAAACTGCAAATTTTGATTTTAAAAGGTTTGATGTATCAAGCGAGGTAGTTGCCAACATGATTGACCATTGCCTGCAGTTCAAACAAAACCAGCAAAAGGGTTTAGGATACGATAATGTACCTCCTCCTTTTAATCATACATATCAGTATCACCCTTTGACTAAAGAGGAGATTGACATCAAACCATTCATGGTTTATGGCAAGCCATCTGGTTTTGTTTCAGGAGGCATTATTAATCTTGAAAATACTAATGTTTCTACTTCCCATGCAGATGAATCCTTAAATCAATCAAAGCAAGAAGCTGTAGGATATGTTTCTAATAATAAAATTGTGTCCGAACTTGCTGTTTCTGTTTCGAATGAAAACTCTATTGTTTCTGATGTTAAAGTTGATGATACATCTTGTGATGCTTTTGCATCGGATCATGTTGAGTTAAATTTTTTTGACATATTTGATGATTTGTTTGAAAATACTGATGTTCCTGTTTTAGCACATCTACTTCATGTGCAGGTAAAGTAGCAGAGGATGAGAACAAGGAGAACACCATTGAACAAACCAACATCTCCTTGAACTCTGAATCTGTTGCTTCGAACTCAGTTGCTTCTGATCAACCTGCTGTTGAGAAATACAGGCCACCAATTCTAGTGAAACAGAGTGCATGTTGTAATTGTGCTTGTGGGAAAACAAGAGACAAGGAAAGGATACGCCACCAGGGGAAGGAAGAAACAACTTCACAGTGAAGAAAAAGACATGTTTTCACTGTGGAACACCTGGACACATTGCCAGAAATTGTCCTAATCGCGCATATGTTCCCTACTATGCACAAGGCCGGCAGAACGCGCCAAGAGGGAGATACTTCAAAAGAAACCCCTCAAGATCACGTTCAGACCATGGTGACTGGAACGCGCAGAAGGCCAGGAATCCAACTCCCAAGAACAAGAAGGGAATGCCAGCCAAGAAGTCCAATCCAAGAGAAGCTCCAGCGAAACCAAGACTGGCTAGGTCAAATTCATCTCGGCGATCGGCTTCGAGTTCAAAAGCAAGTACTGAGCCACCCATCAGATCGAAAAAGAAATGGGTTAAACCTACAAATGGGTTCCGAAAGCTCAATCTCACAAATCTTCTAATGATTCTAATATTTCTACATCTTCTGTTTGCGATAAGCAGGATATGTCTTGGGAGAGAGTACCGTGCGTTAATGACAAAGGTCGACCCAGTTTCAAAATGGACTGGGTTCCAAAGACCAATTGATCCCGCTCTGTGTCGGAGTAGCTATGGAGGCATATCATTATACTTCGGTTTGTTGGTAGTGGCTGTTCCAGGCACATGATAGGGGACATCTCTCAACTGTACAACATTCAGATCTTTGTTTGAGAGCATGTGTCCTTTGCGGGAAAGGAAGAAAAGAAGGGATCACACATGGGGTTAGTGCTTAATGACATGAAGAATTTCCGGATCTGTTCTGAGATTATGTGTGCTGTTCTCAGACCTTCTGGATGCAAATTCAATCGGTGAATTACGGTTTGCGTTTTGCTCTCTATACTCCTGAGTTTATCTTACTCTGATTCGTTTTAAAGACAATTTTTCATTTTCATAATAGTTTTTTCGTTAGTAGTTATTATTGGGAAGTGATATGAAGTCTAATGCTAAAGGGCAATATGCAATTCGTGTAATGCACTAAAGGCGAATTTTCTAGACTCTGTATTCAATGTGCTGGTAGGCACAAAGGATTCAAAAGGACTAGAAATTGATTGACCATGAAAGGACTAGACAATATAGACTTAGATAGTTTCATTTGGACTGACCATACGACGCTCGGGTAGATTGAGCAGTGAGATAAACATGGGAACCTGCGAGATACACTAAAAGTAAATTATCTAGAACTGTGGCTGAACATTTCCTTGATGTATGGACTCATGTCCTTAATTCCGGTATTGATAGGGCAACTGGGGGGTTCTGATAAAGTAGGTCTATAGGAAATTATTTTCTTGCTTTCTATCTGTCAGTCATATGTTGCTTCCTCTGCGTGATTGGAAGAGATCCGACCTGGATTGCAACATATGCAACTCTAATTCTACGCACCTCCTTATCTATGAAATTCTTTCTATCTGTTAGCCATATGCTGTCCCCTATGCGTGATCGGAAGATCCGACCTGGAACACAGCATATGCAACATTCTACCTCTCAATCCCTCTATCTCTGTTAGTCATATCTTGTTCCCTCTGTGTGATTGGAAGACATCCGACCTGGGATACAACATATGCACTTCTATATCTGACTTCTTTCTTAATGATTGAATACTCACCTAAAGTAAGGAGTTCTTTGGAAGTTCTTTATTACCGGGGTATATCGGGAAGTGGGGAACACGTTCTAGTGCAACTAAAATTGAACCATTTAGAGGTTGTCTGTAGATCTTGCTGGTTAATTTAAGTGGACAACAATATCCTTGGTCGTCGTCAGCTAAATGTCCATTTAGGAATATATATCATAATGACTTGTCACTTATAATCTGTCCAAATTGTCAACATCCTTTGTGTTTAAGCGGACCACAATACCGGTGATTGACCAGATCTAGACATGCAGGCGTGTGCTGATAAACAATATTGGATTGCTTGACAACTCTGATCCCAAATATTTTTGTTTTTGTTAAATTTGTTCATAGTTTTCCTCTATGCACAAATTTAGGGGGAGAATTAAAAAAAATCAGAAAAATTCAAAATCAAAAATAGTGTTATATTATGTTTTATTTCTTGTTCAAGAAAATCAAAAATCCAAAAATATTTTTGTTTCTGTTTTTTTTCAGAAAATATGAAAAACCCAAAAATATTGTGTGCTAAATTTTCTTTTAGTTTTGTTTTGTCTTGAAAAGTGAATTCAGGTGAAGATGAAACTCATGGAGTTTGTGTCGAAGATTTCTGAGCCAAGGCTTCATCCGTGATCATCGAAGAATTCTCATTCGAAGGAGCAAGAAATGAAGATTATTCTTTCGACATTCAATCTTTCAACCCCAGAAGCAAGGTGAAGCTGCACTTGAAGATTAGGTGACGGATTGCATTGAAGCCTCCTCAATCAGTCTGCTGCTATCTTGAACCTGCTGAAGTGATCCAGAAGTTTTGTTCTCTCTGATGTTCTCTCTAAAGATTCTTAAGCTGAAAGCGCTATCTTTCAAGAATCAGTACATCAAGCCTCCTCACCCAATGTGCGTTCAGAGTCAAATCTTGAAGAAATGCCCAACTGCTCAAGATGAAGTCAATTATTGAAGATTCATCATGTTCATCTTGAAGATTAATGCTGAAGCCAAGCTCCCAATGAAGATTAACAAGAAAAGCCAGCTACTTTTTAGGGGGAGCTTGTTGGGTCAATTAAGAAAAGAAAGCTATAAACCAAGGGGGGATTGTTGGGTCAAAATATTGGTTTATACTTTGCTTTTCTAGTTGATTGTATTTTTCTGTAATGTTTTATGAGTTTACGGTCAGGTTTACGGCCAAGTGGGTGTTTACGGCCGTAAACCCATTTACGGCCCATGTTTCTCATGTATATATATATAGGGTGAGGGGTGTGAGAAAGAGTTAATGTGGGAATAATAGAGAGAGAGACCAAGGAGCTTAAGTGTGTGAAATCCAAGGTGTTTTAGAGAGAGAAACTAGAGAGAAGAAGAGAGTATTTTGAGTGTAGGAATCTTGTAAGGAACTTCATTCTAATCAAATCATACAAGATTCATATTATTCTTCTTCTCCTTCTCTTCTATTTTGATCTGGCATCATCCGTTTGATTGGGATTCCGCACCATCAATTGGATCTGATTGATACACAAGCATTTTGGGGACTTACAAAGATGAATGATCAAGTTCAAAGCTTTTTACCTTTATCAAGCTGAGAATAAGTCCCAAAAGCCAGATCCATAAGCTCCTCCTTGATTCTCATCTTTGCAACAAGCTCCATCTTCTTGAATATAGGCCAAACATCCCAAAAATGGACTCCATAAGCTCAAAAATGCCATCATGGATGATATATGATGATTTCTAGGGTTTAGAGGGGTGGAGGCTGAAGATATTAGGGTTAGGTTATGAGATAAGGAGCTTAAATAGGGCCCAAGACCCTAAAATAGGGTTTTGATCTGACTGGCGTACGCCCATCGTAATTCTGGTACACCCAGCGTACTCCGAAGAACATTCGCGACCATCCTGGTCAGTACGCCCAGCGTACTCCAATGTATGCCCAGCGTACTTCCTTCTTCACTAGTACCCCCCGCGTACTCTTTGTGTACACCCCTCGTACTCGGCTATGCCTGAAAACCACGAAACTTCCGAAGGCCATAACTTCTTCGTTATAAGCCCGATTCCAACGATCCTTATATCCACAGAAAGGTGACAAGAAGCCCTAAACTTCTATCAACTCAAACCTTTCTTAAGACCTCCCGAACAAAAATCCATTTTCCACAAAAGCCCGAACTGCCACTTTACCGAAATACCCCTAGGCTCCAAAACACGAACCGCACACCCGGATCACTTCTAATACATCACCCGCACCCAAATGGGCCTAGATCTTACCTTCCCAAAGCCATAATACTTATAATGACCGACCTTCGAGCCACAGCCTCAGACTAGGAGTCCATTCGGAACAGAGCGTTACAAATCTCCCCTACTTAAATTAGATTTTGTCCTCGAATTCATGCATCACCATCCCCGACATACCAGACAACCTGAGCATCACCGCCACAAACCCGAGAACACCACAACCTTCCCAAGGCAACTGAAACCAACCCTCGTAGGGTTCTAGAACCCGAAGATGAACGAATTCCTTGCAACCTGATCACATCTGCTCCATCTAAAAGCTGAAGTTTCGAGATGGTCTGTCTCCCTGACAGACTGCCCACATCGAATCATTATTGAACTGATTCTATAAGAAAACCATCCTAAATAGAATACTTTCCACCCGTAATACCTTGAGGCTTCTAAAAGAGAAAAATCACCGGTCAACTACGGCTACCGAATAACAAGAAATTCCACATACGAACCCCAAATCACTGACGTCGTTCCAACTCTTCTTGCTGCCACATAGCTGCATTCTTGAAGGACAACCGGGACCTCCCTGGTCCCAACTTGTCTGCCAACTGTCCGAAACATTGGACACCTACTCGATTGCTGAGCCAATACACACGTACAACAGTTCTACATGGCCTCCGAAGGATACCTCGTCTGACAATAGCTGCATTGTGACAACCCGATATTTCAAGTCAATGTAATGACCTAAAAGTCAAGGATTGTAATCTACTTTTGATATAATAAAAATAGTGTCAAAAATAAAATGTTCAAAAGTCTTAATTGGGTTGCATAAAATGATAGATATCGTGTCAAGGTTTTCAGAAATATAAAGAACACTTGTTGGGTCAAAAATATGGTTTATACTTTACTTTTATAGAAAAATGTATTTTTGTGTCTTGGACCGTAAACAGCTTGGTGTTTACGGCCGTATACGTGTTTACGGTTGTGTTTACGGCCGTGAAGAGGTTTACGGCCGTGAACAGGTTTACGGCCGTAAACCCATTCACGGCCCATGTCTACTATATATAGGGTGAGGAGTGCATATATGTAGTAAGGTGGAGAGCTTAAGTGTGTGAAACCCAAGATGTTCTTGAGAGAGAAAGTGAGAGAGAAGAGATGAGCTTTAGTGTGTGTTAGTGTGTGTGTGTGTGTGTGTGAATCTTGTATCTGGATCTTAATTTATATCAGTTCATACAAGATTCATCATCTTCTTCTTCTCCTTCTTCTTCATTTGATCTGGCATCGTCCGTTTGATTGGGATTCCGTACCATCAAACGGATCTGATTGATACACAAGCAGATTGGGGACTTACAATTGGTATCAGAGCTTGGATTGTATCAATCATTTTTGTCAGATCTGGAGCATATTCGATCTTATTTTTGAAGGATTCCTGCGTTTTTAGATAGATCTTGGCAAAATAAAGGGGTTTGTTCTTCATGTTTTTCATAAAAACGAGTTTTTGACCGAGTTTTGGAGCAAAAATGGTGAAAAACGTCGTTTTTTTCGCGATCTGAAGTAGTGTTTACGGTCGTCGGAGTTTACAGCCTGAGTTTGCTGTCGGTGGTTTACGGCTTGGTGGATCGCAACTCGTTGGAAGGCTAGGGAATTCGGCTCAGCAGCATCAAGCTCTTACCTGCAGCAGCGTCCAATAAAAAAAGGAAACGAATTGGGGGTGCCGGGGATCGAACCCGGGTCCCTTGAGTTATCAACACACGCATCAAACCAGTTGGACTAGCAAGTCCTTTGTTCCATTCCTTCGAAATTTAATTCAAAAGGACTCCTAGTCGCTTATAGTTTCGAAAATTTCACACTTTTAGCCCAAAATTCAAATTTCTTTTATTTTTAAATTCTATTTTCTTCCAAAAATTTTAGCTTTTATTTTTTAAATTTCTAAATTGACTTTTTCCTTAAATTTTGACTTTGACTTTCAAGCTTGACCTTTGACTTTAAACTTTGACTTTCTCGTTTAACCTTCAAATTTTCAAATTTAGCTTTTCGGTTCGACTTTTTAAGTTTGACTTTTAAGTTTGACTTTTTAAGTTTGACTTTTAAGGTTGACTTTTGAGTTTTTAGTCAAATGACATTTTTGATAAACAATGAGTTCTTCAAACACCAAAGTCAATGAAATTTCTTGTTCTCAAACATGCATTGATAATGTCAAAATTTTACTTGAGCATATAGAATTATTGCGTAGAGAGAACGAGGACCTAAAATACGAAGGATATCAACTTAGGAAAGGTCAAAAACCCCTGAAGGCTGAATTAGAAGCAAAAACCAAAGACTTTAGAAAACTTCAGTAAGAGTACATCATTAAGAGTGCGCACTATAGATATGTGACTGACCAACTTGCTGAGGTAACTGCTGAGCTTGACACATTGAAAAACAAATTTGAAAATGCAGATTTTACTTTTAGAAAATTTAATGTGTCAAGTGAAGTAGTTACATCCATGATAGAAAATAATTTGCAATTCAAAAATACTCAGTCAAAGGGTTTAGGGTATGATAAAGTGCCTCCTCCTTTTAATCATACCTATTCTAATAACCCTTTGACAAAAGAGGAAAAGGACAGAGAGCCACATCTTAAATATGGATTTGTGTCAGGAGGTAGTATTAATGTTGAAAATACTAATGTTTCTACTTCCCATGCAGATCAATCTTTAAGTCAATCAAAGCAAGCAGCTGAAGAGAGTGTGTCTGATAATAAAATTGTATCAAAGTCTGATGAATTAAATTTTTTCGATATATTTGATGATATATTTGATAATTCTGATGTGGTTGTGCCAGAAAGTGTATATCTGAATGAATCTAATGCTTCTACTTCTTGTGCAGGTAAAGTAACGGAAGATGAGAACAAGGAGAAAACTGTTGAACAAACCAATGACTCCTTGAACTCTGAATCTGTTGCTTCAAACTCAGTTGCTTCTGATCAGCCTGCTGTTGAGAAATACAGGCCACCAAAACAAGCAAATCAGAGTGCCTGATGCAAGTGTGCTTGTGGGAACAATAAGAGACAAGGCATGGATACGCCACCAGGGGCAGGAAGAAACAATTTCCCAGTGAAGAAAAGGACTTGCTTTCACTGAGGAACACCTAGACACATTTCCAGAAATTGTCCAAATCGCGCATACATTCCCTACTATGCACAAGGCTGGCAGAACGTGCCAAGAGGGAGATCTTTCAAAAGAAACCCTTTGAGGTCACGTTCAGACAATGACGACTGGAATGCCACGAAGGGCAAGAGTTCAACTCCCAAGGCCAAGAAATCAACTCCCAAGGCCAAGAAGGGAATGACGGCCCAGAAGCCAATTTCAAGAAATGCTCCAACGAAAACAAAACCGGCTAGGTCAAAGTCATCTCGACAACAGACCTCAAGTTCAAAAGCAAGTACCGAGGCACCCATCCGCTCGAAAAAGAAATGGGTTAAACCCGACTACAGATGGGTACCAAAGGTTCACTCTCCCAAATCTTCTAATGATTCTAATATTTCTACATCTCCTGTTTGTGCAAACAGGATATGTCATGGGAGAGAATTCCTTGCAAAGATGAAAAAGGTCGACCCAGTTTCAAAATGGATTGGGTTCCAAAGACCAACTAATCCCGCTCTGTGTTGGAGCAGCTATGGAGGCATATCATCAGACTTCGGTTTGTTGGTAGTGGCTATTCCAGGCACATGATAGGAGACATCTCTCAACTTTACAAAAATTCAGAACTTTGCTTGAGAGTATGTGTACTTTACGGAAAGGGAAGAAAAGAAGGGATCACTCATGGGGTTAGTGCTTAACGATGTGATGAATTTTCGGACCTGTTCTGAGATTATGCGTGCTGTTCTCAGACCTTCTGGATGAAAATTCAATCGGTGACTTACGGTTTGAGTTTTCTTCTCGATTCTCCTGAGTTTGTCTTACACTGTTTCATTTCAAAGACATTTTTCTTTAATTTCATTATATGTCTTTCGTTAGTAGGTTGTTTTGGGAACTGATATGAAGTATAGTGCTAAAGGGCAATTTGTGATGCGTGTAATGCACTTAAGCCGAATTGTCTAGACTCTGTATTCAATGTGATGGTAGGCACAAAGGATTCAAAAGGACTAGAAATTAATTGACCATGAAAGGACTAGACAATATAGACTTAGATAGTTTCATTTGGACTGACCATACGACGCTCGGGTAGATTGAGCAGTGAGATAAACATGGGAGCCTGCGAGATACACTAAAAGTTAATTATCTAGAACTGTGGCTGAACATTTCCTTGATGTATGGACTCATGTCCTTAATTCCGGTATTGATAGGGCAACTAGGGGGTTTTGATAAAGTAGGTCTATAGGAAATTATTTTCTTGCTTTCTATCTGTCAGTCATATGTTGCTTCCTCTGCGTGATTGTAAGAGATCCGACCTGGATTGCAACATATGCAACTCTAATTCTACACACCTCCTTATCTATGAAATGCTTTCTATCTGTTAGCCATATGTTGTCCCCTCTGTGTGATCGGAAGATCCAACCTGGGACACAGCATATGCAACATTCTACCTCTCAATCCCTTTATCTATGTTAGTCATATGTTGTTCCCTCTATGTGATTGGAAGACATCCGACCTAGGATACAACATATGCACTTATATATCTGACTTCTTTCTTAATGATTGAATACTCACCTAAAGTAAGGAGTTCTTTCGAAGTTCTTGATTATCGGGGTATATCGGGAAGTGGGAAACATGTTCTAGTACATCTAAAATTGAACCATTTAATAGGTTGTCTGTAGATCTTGCTGCTTAATTTAAGTGGACAACAATATCCTTGGTCGTCGTCAGCTAAATGTCCATTTAGGAATATATATCACAATGACTTGTCACTTATAATCTGTCCAAATTGTCAACATCCTTTGTGTTTAAGTGGACCACAATACCGGTGATTGACCAGATCTGGACATGCAGGCGTGTGCTGATAAACGATATTGGATTTCTTGACAACTTTGATCCCAAATATTTTTGTTTTTGTTAAATTTGTTCATAGTTTTCCTCTATGCACGAATTTAGGGGGAGAATTAAAAATATCAAAAATCAAACAAAAATCAGAAAATTCAAAAATCAAACAAAATCAGAAAATTAAAAATCCAAAAATAGTGTTATTTCTGTTTTTATTTTTTGTTCAGAAAATCAAAAATCCAAAAATATTTTTGTTTCTATTTTTTTTTCCAGAAAAAATGAAAAATCCAAAAATACTGTGTGCTAAGTTTTCTTTTAGTTCTTGGTTTTGTCTTGAAAATTGAATTCAGACGTATATGAGACTCATGGAGACTAAATCGAAAATTTCTGAGCCAAGGCTTCATCTGTGAGCATCGAAGAATTATCATTCGAAGGATCAAGAAATGAAGATTATTCTTTCAACATTCAATACTTCAACCCTTGAAGCAAGGTGAAGCTGACTTGAAGATTATGTGTCAAGTTGTATTGAAGCCCCCTCAATCAATTTGATGCTATCTTGTACCTGCAGAAGTGATCCAGAAGTTTTGTTCTCTATTCTCTCTGAAGATTCTCAAGCTGAAAGCGAAATTTTCAAGAATCTTTTCAAGAAGCCTCCTCACCCAACGAGCGTTCAACGTCAAATTTTGAAGAAAAGCCCAACTGCTCAAGATGAAGTCATTCATTGAAGATTCATCAAGTTTCATCTTGAAGTTGTGAAGAATTTGAAGATTAATGTTGAAGCCAAGCTCCCGATGAAGATTAACAAGAAAAGCCAGCTACTTTTTAGGGGGAGTTTGTTGGGTCAATTAGAAAAGAAAGCTATAAACCAAGGGGGAGATTGTTGGGTCAAAAATATGGTTTATACTTTACTTTTCTAGGAAAATGTATTTTTCTGTCTTGGACCGTAAACAGCTTGGTGTTTACGGCTGTATACGTGTTTACGGTTGTGTTTACGGCGGTGAACAGGTTTACGGCCGTAAACCCATTCACGGCCCATGTCTACTATATATAGGGTGAGGAGTGCATAATTGTAGTAAGGTGGAGAGCTTAAGTGTGTGAAACCCAAGGTGTTCTAGAGAGAGAAAGTGAGAGAGAAAAGAGGAGCTTTAGTGTGTGTTAGTGTGTGTGTGAATCTTGTATCTGGATCTTAATTCATACAAGATTCATCATCTTCTTCTTCTCCTTCTTCTTCACTTGATCTGGCATCATCCGTTTGATTGGGATTCCGCACCATCAAACGGATCTGATTGATACACAAGCAGATTGGGGACTTAATTGGTAAAAAATATTGCTTCTTCGAATGAGAATTCTTCGATGCTGACGGATGAAGCCTTGGCTCAGAAATTTTCGATTTAGTCTGCATGAGTCTCATATACATCTGAATTCACTTTTCAAGACAAAACAAAAAACTAAAAAGAAAACTTAGCACACAAGATTTTTGGATTTTTCATATTTTCTGGAAAAAAAAATAGAAACAAAAATATTTTTGGATTATTGATTTTTTGAACAAAAAATAAAAAACAGAAATAACACTAGTTTTGGATTTTTAATTTTCTGATTTTGTTTGATTTTTGAATTTTCTGATTTTTGTTTGGTTTTTGATATTTTTAATTCTCCCCCTAAATTTGTGCATAGAGGAAAACTATGAACAAATTTAACAAAAACAAAAATATTTGGGATCAAAGTTGTCAAGCAATCCAATATCGTTTATCAGCACACGCCTGCATGTCCAGATCTGGTCAATCACCGGTATTGTGGTCCACTTAAACACAAAGGATGTTGACAATTTGGACAGATTATAAGTGACAAGTCATTGTGATATATATTCCTAAATGGACATTTAGCTGACGACGACCAAGGATATTGTTGTCCACTTAAATTAAGCAGCAAGATCTACAGACAACCTATTAAATGGTTCAATTTTAGATGTACTAGAACATGTTTCCCACTTCCCGATATACCCCGATAATCAAGAACTTCCAAAGAACTCCTTACTTTAGGTGAGTATTCAATCATTAAGAAAGAAGTCAGATATAGAAGTGCATATGTTGTATCCCAGGTCGGATGTCTTCCAATCACACAGAGGGAACAACATATGACTAACATAGATAAAGGGATTGAGAGGTAGAATGTTGCATATGCTGTGTCCCAGGTCGGATCTTCCGATCACGCAGAGGGGACAACATATGGATAACAGATAGAAAGCATTTCATAGATAAGGAGGTGCGTAGAATTAGAGTTGCATATGTTGCAATCCAGGTTGGATCTTTTCCAATCACGCAGAGGAAGCAACATATGACTGACAGATAGAAAGCAAGAAAATAATTTCCTACAGACCTACTTTATCAGAACCCCCCAGTCGCCCTATCAGAACTAGAATTAAGGACATGAGTCCATACATCAAGGAAATGTTCAGCCACAGTTCTAGATAATTAACTTTTAGTGTATCTCGCAGGCTCCCATGTTTATCTCACTGCTCAATCTACCCGAGCGTCGTATGGTCAGTCCAAATGAAACTATCTAAGTCTATATTGTCTAGTCCTTTCATGGTCAATTAATTTCTAGTCCTTTTGAATCCTTTGTGCCTACCAGCACATTGAATACAGAATCTAGACAATTCGACTTTGGCACCTTACACAGATTCAGATTGTCTGTTATCACATGATTATATCACTTCCCAAAACAATCTACTAAATAAAGACATATAAGGAAATTAAAGAAAATTGTCTTTGAAATGAATCAATGTAAGATAGACTCAGGAGTATCGAGAAGAAAAATCAAACCATAAGTCACCGATTGAATTTGCATCCAGAAGGTCTGAGAACAACACGCATAATCTCAGAACAGATCCGAAAATTCTTCACATCGTTAAGCACTAACCCCGTGAGTGATCCCTTCCTTTCTTACCTTCCCGCAAAGGACACATACTCTCAAACAAAGTTCTGAGTGTTGTACAGTTGAGAGATGCCGCCTATCATGTGCCAGGAACAGCTACTACCAACAAACCGAAGTCTGATGATATGCCTCCATAGCTGCTCCGACACAGAGCGGGATTAGTTGGTCTTTGGAACCCAATCCATTTTGAAACTGGGTTGACCTTTATCATCTTCACATGGTACTCTCTCCCAAGACATATCCTGCTTATCACAAACAGAAGATGTAGAAACGTTAGAAGCATTAGGAGATTTGGGAGAGTGAACCTTCGGAACCCATCTGTAGTCGGGTTTAACCCATTTCCTTTTCGATTTTTTGGGTGCCTTATACCTTGCTTTTGAACTTGAAACCGGCTGCCTAGATGGCTTTGACCTAACCGGTCTTGGCTTTATTGAAGCATCTCTTGGATTTGGCTTCTTGGCCGGCATTCCCTTCTTGCTCTTGGGAGTTGGATTCTTGCCCTTCGTGGCATTCCAGTTGCCATTGTCTGAACGTGACCTTGAGGGGTTTCTTTTGGGGTATCTCCCTATTGGTGCGTTTTGCCACTCTTGTGCATAGTAGGGAACATATGCTCGATTAGGACAATTTCTGGCAATGTGTCCAGGTGTTCCACAGTGAAAGCAAGTCTGCGTCTTCACGTAGGAGTTGTTTCTTCCTGCCCCTGGTGGCATGTCCATGCCTTGTCTCTTGTTGTTCCTATAAGCACAATTACAGCAACCACTTTGTTTCGCTTGTTTTGGTGGCCTGTACTTCTCAACAGCAGGTTGATCAGAAGCAACTGAGTTCGAAGCAACAGATTCAGAGTTCAAGGAGACATTTGTTTGTTCAACAGTTTTTTCCTTATTCTCATCTTCCGTTACTTTACCTGCACAAGAAATAAAAGAATTAAAATCATTCAGCTCAACACTTTCTGGCACATCCATGGCAGAATTATCAAAGATCTCATCAAATATATCGAAAAAATTTAAGTCTTCAGACTTTGACACAATTTTATTATCAGACACACTCTCTTCAGCTGCTTGCTTTGATTGACTTAAAGATTGATCTGCATGGGAAGTAGAAACATTTGTATTTTCAACATTAATACTACCTCCTGACACAAATCCATATTTAAGATGTGGCTCTCTGTCCTTTTCCTCTTTTGTCAATGGCTTAAACTGATAATTATGATTATAAGGAGGAGGCACCTTGTCATATCCTAAACCCTTTTGCTGATTCTCTTTGAATTTCAAATTAGTTTTTATCATGGATGCAACTACTTCACTTGACACATCAAAATTTCTAAAAGTAAAATCTACATTTTCAAATTTGTTTTTTAATGTGTCAAGCTCAGCAGTCACCTCAGCAAGTTGTTTAGTCACATATCTATAACTTGCACTCTTATTGCTATATTCTTCCTGAAGTTTTCTAAAGTCTTTGGTTTTTGCTTCTAATTCAGCCTTCAGGGGTTTCTGTCATTTCCTAAGTTGATACCCTTCATATTTCAAGTCCTCGTTCTCTCTACGTAATAATTCTATATGCTCAAGAAGATTTTTAACATTATCAATGCATGTTTGAGAACAAGAAATTTCATTGACTTTGGTGTTTGAAGAACTCATTGTTTTAAAAATATGCCCTTTGACTGAAAACTCAAAAGTCAACCTTAAAAGTCAAATTTAAAAAGTGAAACTTAAAAATCAAACTTAAAAAGTCAAACTTAAAAGTCAAACCGAAAAGCTAAAATTGAAAATTTAAAGGTTAAACGAGAAAGTCAAAGTTTAAAGTCAAAGGTCAAACTTGAAAGTCAACGTCAAAATTTAAGGAAAAAGTCAATTTAGAAATTTAAAAAATAAAAGCTAAAATTTTTGGAAGAAAATAGAATTTAAAAATAAAAGAAATTTGAATTTTGGGCTAAAAGTGTCAAATTTGCGAAAATGAAGAAGTGCAGATACGATATTTGAATTAAGAAGCGAAGGGATTTATCATCTAGCAAACTAGATGAGTTGGTTAAGGCGTGTGGCTGATGAATCAAGGGACCCGGGTTTGATCCCCGGCACCCTCAATTTCGCTTCCCTTTTTTTTAATAAGACCCGTGCAGGAAGAGCTTGAAGCTGCTGATCCAAATTCCCTAGCCGTCCACCGAGCCGCAATCCACTAAGCCGTCCAAGCCGAGCCGCAAACGTTCCGAGCCGTAAACCGCTGAGCCGCAAACGTCTGAGCCGCAACCACCGCCGTAAACTCCGGCGACCGTAAACACAGCCTCAGATCGCGAAAAAACGACGTTTTTCACCATTTTTGCTCCAAAACTCGATCAAAAACTCGTTTTTATGAAAAACACGAAGAACAAACCCCCCTTATTTTGCCAAGATCTATCCAAGAACGCGGGAATCCTTCAAAAATAAGATCAAATAAGCTCCAGATCTGACAAAAATCTGATACCAATTGTAAGTCCCCAATTTGCTTGTGTATCAATCAGATCCGTTTGATGGTGCGGAATCCCGATCAAACGGATGATGCCAGATCAAATGAAGAAGAAGGAGAAGAAGAAGATGATGAATCTTGTATGAATTGATATGAATTAAGATCCAGATACAAGATTCACACACACACACACACACACACTAACACACACTAAAGCTGCTCTCTTCTCTCTCACTTTCTCTCTCTAGAACACCTTGGGTTTCACACACTTAAGCTCTCCACCCTTGGTTTGGGGCTAGCTGTGACTCGGTCCTTCTCAATTACAAGTACATCGGACCCTCCCATTTCCCTTTGCCACATCTCCTATGAAATAATCTCGGCAACCATTGTTGTGTACTCTTTAGCAGCAGGCTCGAAAATATCTTCAGCTACCTTGATCTGATGTAGGGCCAGATGATGAATATCCCACTTCCCAAATTGAAGTAGGTCTTGTTTGTCATATAGGCGAAAGCAACCATCTTGGAACTTGATGACAGCAGACGCAATAGTTTCATCATAGACCCAGTAATGCATGTTTGCGAGAGATCCATCACTGAAGGACCGTAGCACTGGAATTTGTCTGACTTGATTGGTTGGCGGCCACATGACAGTCTGAAAGGGCTCATTTGTTTTGGGATCCAGTACATTAGGAAATTTCTTAATGAAAGACTCAGCAGTCTTCATGCCAGAAAATCTCTTCTTTACTTGGTCCTCCAAGAACAGCTTGAAATGAGTTGCCTTTGGATCTCCAGAAGGATTGGCGAATGGAGCATTTGCTAATTCTGAAAGGTCAACCCTAGTCCAGGAATTGAAATCATGGAAGTCTTTGTAATACTCCACGTTTTTGCTTTTACGTCTCACTAACCACATGTTTAGCCCGTCATGTAAGCCCCATGAGACAATTCCTGTTCTGTCACCGTACCTGTGTCCAAATTTCTTCTTTTCAAGATTAGTGACGGTGATAGTGGGTTTACCTCCAGGAGCATTCTGATCAGAGGATTTCTTGAAAAGAAGTTGCTTTTTCTTGTCAGAAGCTGCTAACTTGGCACACTTGAGTGCAACAACGCTTGGTGCTTGAGCTGGTTCCTTATCGAAGCGATCGACAATCGTAGTTCTTCTTTGAGTGGGCAGGTCAACAGGGGGGTCTTGAACTTGTTGATCAGAAGACTGGCTAGCGTTGAAATGTTGAACTCAAGACTTGAATTTGTCGCCAAATTCTTCTGCCAGCTTCTTCTTAAGATCAAAATAACTTGCAGTCAAGGATCCCAGATGGGTTTGCAGATCCGAAATTTGCTGAGTTTTTAGAGTTTTATCCGCTTCAAGATCTGCAACCTGAATTTTAAGTTGGGCCTTTTCAGCTTCAAGATCAGCTACCCGGATATCAAGCTCAATATTCTTCTGATTAAGCACGCTGATTTCCTTTTGAAGTCCAGTTATGGTGGGATCATCCTCTTTTGAGTGGCCTTCCTCAATAAAAATTCCCTTAGCTCGGGAGGAAGGCATTGAGCTTTGTTCGTGGGCCAAATGTAGAGCAAGCCTGTTAGAGGAAACATCATGATAGGACCTAAGAGGATATGATCCCGAAGGAACTGATGAACCACCAGCTTCATAAAAGGTTCTCGGTCCTTCATGGGATGGAGTAGGTGAAGTAGCAATAGAAGTAGATATTGGTGGAGTCGACAAGCCTTGAGATAGTTCTGGCACAAGAACACCCGGTCTAGGATTGTCCCTTGTTGAAATCACTCTCAACATTACAGAGTGTAAATCATGCTCTTCAGCTACCATCACAACAGGAGTAGCTTCAACATCTTCGTGATCGGAAATCGGAATAACATCGTCTTTAGAAAAGATATCATCTTCAGAGGTCACACGGTCAGATGAAACATGAGACTCAGATGCCTCACAAGAATCGGCAAACAAGCCAAACTTCACCAAGGGAAACTTTCCTTGAAAAGTAATTTTTCCCTTTCTGTTTTGCTTCATTAACCCGACGGTGTTCGGCCCAAGAGACTTCATGTCGAGGACTTCTCCATCTTTAGCCATATCAGGAAATTGTTCATCAATGAACACTTGAATGAACCTAGGGTACAACAAGAACTTGTCCCTAGTTTTTCCTTTGATGTTTGAAATCAGTTCTTCGAGAATAAAATTTGAGAAGGTGTAATTCAGTCCCGCAGCCAGAGTGATGATGGCACCAGTGTTTCTTAGAGAAATCTCATCTGCGCCAGACTTTCTTCCGGAAATGCAGCTCACGAAGACATGAGCTAAGAATCTCCAGAACGGTGGCAACAACTTGTTTATAGTTGGAGGGAAGACACCTTCATATCCCATTTTGACAAGAAATTCTTCAACTTGGGAAAACTTGATCTCAGATGAGAAGGTTGATTGGTCGTAAATTTTGAGCGTACTTCTGATGAACTGCTCAGTGATGATGATTTTTTTGCAGTTTTTGACTGAAGCCTCAACAGAAACAACTCCATCATTTACTTTCTTTACCTTTGCTGACCTCCAGAATTCCTTGATCAAGCCTTGATAGATGTCTGGATTAACGGTCAGGGCAGTAGACAGGCAACACTCTCGCAGTCCATGCATCATCGACTTGAATTCTCCGTGAGCAGCCGGAAGATCAGCCAAGAGGAGATCCAGGTTGTGACTGTCAGCAAACTTGAGCTCTGCCATTTCAATCTGCACTAAAACAAGCCAAATGAGAAAACAATATATTTAAACATTTAAAATTGATGTTTTACTCATGTTTGTAGTACAAATTAACTTTTCAGTGAAACACACGAAGAAAAATCAATTTTATTGACCAAAAAGTGAGTTCACGGCCGTAAACAGCCTGGCCGTAAATAGCCTGGCCGTAAACAGCCTGACCGTAAATAGGTTGGCCGTAAACGGCCTGGCCGTAAACGTCGTTTTTTTCGCGATCTGAAGCAGTGTTTACGGTCGTCGGAGTTTACAGCCTGAGTTTGCTGTCGGTGGTTTACGGCTTGGTGGATCGCGACTCGGTGGACGGCTAGGGAATTTGGCTCAGCAGCATCAAGCTCTTACCTGTAGCAGCGTCCAATAAAAAAAGGAAACGTATTGGGGGTGCCGGGGATCGAACCCGGGTCCCTTGAGTTATCAACACACACATCAAACCAGTTGGGCTAGCAAGTCCTTTGTTCCATTCCTTCGAAATTTAATTCAAAAGGACTCCCAGTCGCTTATAGTTTCGAAAATTTCACACTTTTAGCCCAAAATTCAAATTTCTTTTATTTTTAAATTCTATTTTCTTCCAAAAATTTTAGCTTTAATTTTTTAAATTTCTAATTTGACTTTTTCCTTAAATTTTGACTTTGACTTTCAAGCTTGACCTTTGACTTTAAACTTTGACTTTCTCGTTTAACCTTCAAATTTTCAAATTTAGCTTTTCGGTTTGACTTTTTAGTTTGACTTTTTAAGTTTGACTTTTAAGTTTGACTTTTTAAGTTTGACTTTTAAGGTTGACTTTTGAGTTTTTAGCCAAATGACATTTTTGATAAACAATGAGTTCTTCAAACACCAAAGTCAATGAAATTTCTTGTTCTCAAACATGCATTGATAATGTCAAAATTTTACTTGAGCATATAGAATTATTGCGTAGAGAGAACGAGGACCTAAAATACGAAGGATATCAACTTAGGAAAGGTCAAAAACCCCTGAAGGCTGAATTAGAAGCAAAAACCAAAGACTTTAGAAAACTTCAGGAAGAGTACATCATTAAGAGTGCGCACTATAGATATGTGACTGACCAACTTGCTGAGGTAACTGCTGAGCTTGACACATTGAAAAACAAATTTGAAAATGCAGATTTTACTTTTAGAAAATTTAATGTGTCAAGTGAAGTAGTTACATCCATGATAGAAAATAATTTGCAATTCAAAAATAATCAGTCAAAGGGTTTAGGGTATGATAAAGTGCCTCCTCCTTTTAATCATACCTATTCTAATAACCCTTTGACAAAAGAGGAAAAGGACAGAGAGCCACATCTTAAATATGGATTTGTGTCAGGAGGTAGTATTAATGTTGAAAATACTAATGTTTCTACTTCCCATGCAGATCAATCTTTAAGTCAATCAAAGCAAGCAACTGAAGAGAGTGTGTCTGATAATAAAATTGTGTCAAAGTCTGATGAATTAAATTTTTTTGATATATTTGATGATATATTTGATAATTCTGATGTGGTTGTGCCAGAAAGTGTAGATCTGAATGAATCTAATGCTTCTACTTCTTGTGCAGGTAAAGTAACGGAAGATGAGAACAAGGAGAAAACTGTTGAACAAACCAATGACTCCTTGAACTCTGAATCAGTTGCTTCAAACTCAGTTGCTTCTGATCAACCTACTGTTGAGAAATACAGGCCACCAAAACAAGCAAATCAGAGTGCCTGTTGCAAGTGTGCTTGTGGGAACAATAAGAGACAAGGCATGGATACACCACTAGGGGCAGGAAGAAACAATTTCCCAGTGAAGAAAAGGACTTGCTTTCACTTTGGAACACCTGGACACATTGCCAGAAATTGTCCAAATCGTGCATACGTTCCCTACTATGCACAAGGCTGGCAGAACGTGCCAAGAGGAAGATCTTTCAAAAGAAACCCTTTGAGGTCACGTTCAGACAATGACGACTGGAATGCCACGAAGGACAAGAGTTCAACTCCCAAGGCCAAGAAATAAACTCCCAAGGCCAAGAAGGGAATGACGGCCCAGAAGCCAATTTCAAGAAATGCTCCAACGAAAACAAAACCGGCTAGGTCAAAGTCATCTCGATAGCAGACCTCAAGTTCAAAAGCAAGTACCGAGGCACTCATCCGCTCGAAAAAGAAATGGGTTAAACCCGACTACAGATGGGTACCAAAGGTTCACTCTCCCATATCTTCTGATGATTCTAATATTTCTACATCTCCTGTTTGTGATAAACAGGATATGTCATGGGAGAGAATTCCTTGCAAAGATGAAAAAGGTCGACCCAGTTTCAAAATGGACTGGTTTCCAAAGACCAACTAATCCCGCTCTGTGTTGGAGCAGCTATGGAGGCATATCATCAGACTTCGGTTTGTTGGTGGTGGCTGTTCTAGGCACATGATAGGAGACATCTCTCAACTGTACAAAATTCAGAACTTTGCTTGAGAGTATGTGTACTTTGCGGGAAGGGAAGAAAGAAAGGGATCACTCATGGGGTTAGTGCTTAACGATGTGAAGAATTTTCGGACCTGTTATGAGATTATGCGTACTGTTCTCAGACCTTCTGGATAAAATTCAATCGGTGACTTACGGTTTGAGTTTTCTTCTCGATTCTCCTGAGTTTATCTTACACTGTTTCATTACAAAGACATTTTTCTTTAATTTCATTATATGTCTTTCGTTAGTAGGTTGTTTTGGGAAGTGATATGAAGTATAGTGCTAAAGGGCAATTTATGATGTGTGTAATGCACTATATCCGAATTGTCTAGACTCTGTATTCAATGTGCTGGTAGGCACAAAGGATTCAAAAGGACTAGAAATTGATTGACCATGAAAGGACTAGACAATATAGACTTAGATAGTTTCATTTGGACTAACCATATGACGCTCGGGTAGATTGAGCAGTGAGATAAACATGGGAACCTGCGAGATACACTAAAAGTTAATTATCTAGAACTGTGGCTGAACATTTCCTTGATGTATGGACTCATGTCCTTAAACATGGAAATTATTTCCGACCAACTCTAATTCTACACACCTCCTTATCTATGAAATGCTTTCTATCTGTTAGCTATATGTTGTCCCCTCGGCGTGATCGGAAGATCCAACCTGGGACACAGCATATGCAACATTCTACCTCTCAATCCCTTTATCTATGTTAGTCATATGTTGTTCCCTCTTTGTGATTGGAAGACATCCGACCTGGGATACAACATATGCACTTCTATATCTGACTTCTTTCTTAATGATTGAATACTCACCTAAAGTAAGGAGTTCTTTGGAAGTTCTTGATTACCGGGGTATATCGGGAAGTGGGGAACACGTTCTAGTGCAACTAAAATTGAACCATTTAGAGGTTGTCTGTAGATCTTGCTGGTTAATTTAAGTGGACAACAATATCCTTGGTCGTCGTCAGCTAAATGTCCATTTAGGAATATATATCACAATGACTTGTCACTTATAATCTGTCCAAATTGTCAACATCCTTTGTGTTTAAGTGGACCACAATACCGGTGATTGACTAGATCTGGACATGCAGACGTGTCTTGATAAACGATATTGGATTTCTTGACAACATTGATCCCAAATATTTTTGTTTGTGTTAAATTTGTTCATAGTTTTCCTCTATGCACGAATTTAGGGGGAGAATTAAAAATATCAAAAATCAAACAAAAATCAGAAAATTCAAAAATCAAACAAAATCAGAAAATTAAAAATCCAAAAATAGTGTTATTTCTGTTTTTACTTTTTGTTCAGAAAATCAAAAATCCAAAAATATTTCTGTTTCTATTTTTTTTTCCAGAAAAAATGAAAAATCCAAAAATATTGTGTGCTAAGTTTTCTTTTAGTTCTTTGTTTTGTCTTGAAAAGTGAATTCAGACGTATATGAGACACATGGAGACTAAATCGAAAATTTTTGAGCCAAGGCTTCATCTGTGAGCATCGAAGAATTATCATTCGAAGGAGCAAGAAATGAAGATTATGTTGGGTTTTGAGCATTCTAACACTCCTATGGTGTACATGCAACCCTATAAACCTTGGATCTATGTTTTCTCTATTATACATGCAAATATTAACTATTCCAAGGTTTCATCCTAACTAGCATATTATGAAGCACCTATACTACAAAATTCTAGTTAGATGACATACCTTTTGATGTAGCTTGATGTCTTCAAGCTTTAAGAGCTTAGCCCCAATAGTGTGGAAGCCTCAAATGGAATCACAAATCACCAAAACACCTTGGAAGAACTTGAGAGAATATGTATGCACACTAAAATCGGCCCACTCTTATTTTCACATACTTGTACCAATTTTGTGAGCCAAGGACCCCTATATATATTATGGAGGATTAGGGTTACATCCATGTAAACCCTAATACCCATGACCTTTCATTTACATAGGATCCATGGGTTAAAAGCTCCATGGACCATCCATGAAAGCTTAGCCCAACCTAAATGAACTTGGCCCATTCCATATATATAAGAGTCCATATTTAATTAGTTCTTTTTGATCACTTAATTAATTCTAAATTAATTCTTGATCAATACTAATTAAATAATATGATTCCATATTAATATATTAGAACTTATAATATATTAATATAAATCATAAATATACTATTCTCAAAAGACTATCCATATAAATTGTGCCGGTGAAGTGCAACCCAAATCGACCATGCCGGGTCGGGTCAAGTACATACCAAATATAGTTATGGACTTAGACATTAATCCAACAGTCTCCCACTTGGATAAGTCTAAAACTATTATTGAGTATGACTTCAAAACCTAACTGGCAATCGTAGCTCTTAATGCCGCTGCCGAACTCTGACCTTGTCAATGACTTGTCCATTAGATAAGGGATCATATATTCCTCCATTCTTGATATCATATGGATTGTGACATGGATTATAATCATTCTCTATGTCCATTTGTTGTTTCGAAAAATTTGTTGTTTCCCGATTTTCGATTTATGATGACTGACTGATTGAACAAATCAAATCAGTCCTGGCTTGGCCAAGCACTCACATGTGTCATCGCTAAATCATCGAGGGGCCCACAGATATCGCTTTTATCCTGAAGGTAAAAGGAATGGATAAACTTCGACTCATATGGCTTGTTCTACTACTTGTTGAATCATACACAAAGGCACGTTTATAACATCGAATTACCAAATGCGTTTTCGTGCAATCAATGTATAACCAACTCATAGTAAGTACTCATATCTCTAGGTTTGAAGAATATAAGATATTATCGTCTCATGATCACTCGTAATAAAATCCATGAAGTGATTCAAATGAGCGCGGGTTGAATCCAATACTCAGAACTTATGGGCACTCATGAGTGTTGTAACACCACTTTGTCCACCAACTTGGACCTCTACAAACCAACCCATGACAGTCTTGATTCATATCTACTTCCAACATATGACCGACTGTGGATGGTTTGAATAACTTAATCATTCAGGAAGAGCGACTTACTTATTCTGGAACTCAAAACATGCAAAGTGAAACACAAGAATAAATGAATCAAATATGGTATCAAACCCTATGAATATAAATAAACACTTTTATTTATCACCATACTGATTACTCATTATTCATTGTTTCGGTTTTATCAACTTTATACTTGAATTAAAAACACTAGTTGTCTCATGCTCCAAGCATGTACACTATGTTTTTCTTAAACAATAGCTTTGCCATACACCAAGTATGCACTCTATGTTTGTCTATCCTTACTTTGTGAAATAAACCAATTGAACATAATTTCAATGATTCTAATTTCACACTCCCAAATCCTTATCGAAAAATGTGAGAATTTCAAATTCCTATCATTTATCGAAATCTGTTTAGATTTTAAACTTATTTGCACTGACCCTCCTGTAATGAATATGTACAAAGTCACAAAGACTTGTCAACAGTCATTATAAGGTATTCCAATGGAGATCAACTCCATGGAAACTAAGTCTCATATTCAAAGTACATTGCTTTGGACATGCTTCTTGCATTAAGTTTTCTAATCTCACACAGATAACTTCCACCTATGGAGACAACTCCATATTCTCATTTTTACTATCACTTCTGAATAAGAGATGCCTCTTTTCAGAATATGTCAATATGGTCCTTCCAAAATTAGCACTATACTTCCAACTGTCCCTGAGCAACCAATCTTTGGTAAACCTCATATTGTCCTTGACAATTGCTTAATCATTTTAGTCATATCCAATTATAGACCTTTTCCCTTCTTAATGCCTCTGGGCATTTGGAAAAATTTAGAAATGAAAAATATTATAGCACATGCAATCGATCCTGTACCCAAAGCAAATGGTACACGATTCATGATGTCTCACATAAAGACATGATTCTAGACCAGTCTTTTGCTACAATATTTTTATTTGCCATGTTTTCAAATTTTGACTATGAAGAGGGATGTCGTAATCATAATCGAATTTTGAGAACGCAATATATAGAATTTCCTTAAGTTGAACCAATCCTACATGAAATTCATATATATATTCTTGACTAAAGATGATTAAGGTCTCAATCTAAGCCGTTAGAACTGAAATGAAGTATATCCTCTCCCTTAATTACAACAAAACAACTTTTTCAATCCCTTCAGCCTCACGAATTGAAACTTTTGTTTTCTATAATTAACATTGCTAACTTGCAACACTAACAATAATTATCAGGCTCCCACTAACATCATGATTATTAGCATAACACTTATGCTCCCACTAGCTTTGACATGTACTCAGAAATCAGCTGGACTTCTAGAAATCAATACTTTATTGACTTTCTTACCAAAGTTCAGATTTCTGATACGAGATGCTTTGATAAAACTTTATCAAAATCATACACCTTTCCTTAGATAGCATGCATGTGTGTCTAAACAAATTCAGAACTATGAAAAGGGATGCCGTAATCATAGTCTCAATTGTTTAGACCTTTTGCCATCTGCTTCAAATCTACTTGGTGGAAGTGCTTCCTCACCATCATTTTCATGAATTGGAGAGAAACCTTATGACCCTTAGATTTTATGGTGTATGTTTTCTTATCCATGTGAATCGTCAAAACCATAGTCACAAGACAAGGATAATGACAAATCCAAACTCATACGGACTGAACTTATGCAATCTTAACTTCTTGCCACCTGGCAGTACAGGGTCTGCCATTGCTTCCAAGTTGTTATGCAACCAATTGAGAACTTTCAGAACTCCTATGCAAAGCCAACTTTAACTGGAATGGGCACAGAATATGTCAACACGATAGGTTATAAACCTCAAGTCGTGTGCTAGTGAAGAACCTCAGGTTTTATTCTTGATTAGTTCTTGAAATTCTTTTTAGGATCTTTAAGACTCCCACTATCCTCTTGACATATAAGACTATCTTGCCAAATATTCAAGAGATAGTGCGGATTCTTTATCAAGACAAACACTTCACACAATTGGCCTTAGTTGGTCTTTGTTTTATCCAAAACATCACAACTTACCAATTTCAAATGTACAAGAGTAGGACACTTTTACTCTTACATTTGACAAGTGTTTTAAACCTTTCTTTAAGATATGTCACTCAAGTTACAATCTTGGAGTATGACTCTAAGAATTGTTTTGGAACGAAGTATGACTCATCTTCCTGATCTAACCATTTCAACAATTCATGACTCCTCTTCTTAGTCATAAGAATGCACTAAGATGACCTTTAGAGGACTAATTGTGATATGATTTCTAAATCATTAAGATGATCACAAACATGATATCAAAGTACTCTCCCATCTTTTCAGATTTGAGAAACTTTTATCTTTCTGCCTAATTTGATTCTTCCCATTCGTTCTGCCATACATCGAGACTTTTCCAATGTTTCAGAATTATACTTAAACTTGTAAGTATAACCATATTTACTAAACTTTAGTAAATCAAATAGTCTTAACGAGCTTTGTGGTGGACATGACCAGTGCACAAGAATGTGTACTCGATCCCTTTAGTCCTTCACTTGACTCACACATCCATGTGAACAAGTAATTAGTCTTGATTTTCCAATGCTTGAAAGTTCTCATTCATCATACTATTCAACTTGCATGATTCCAAGTTTCGGTCCAATTGAAACTTGGGCGATGAGGAACTTTCCTGATTTGGTAAATTTAGACACTACCACAAATGAAAGAATCAAATCCATTTTCCAATATTGCTGTCAGTGTAGTCATATAAGCAACAATTTTCCACAAATGCCATTGTAAGGATACTTCAAATAAATAAAATTAAACAATTTTCTTTTATTTTAAAACTTTGCGGATAAACTTATCCTTACAATCCACATGGAAAATTGTTGTTATCTATTCCTTAGCAATATATCATAACTTCTTAAGCAACTGCTCAAAATTCTGATGCGATCGAAATCCACCTTCGCGATCAGAATCAGCATATACTTCCTTTAAGATTTCTCTCTATTCTTTGATTCTTAAAACATCAACATGTGACCCAGTCACATCATGTAATGAGGATCTCAGAATAGAACTTAACAGAGTTAGATAATGGGCTCTACCTGATGTAGAGTCAAACTTATTGACTTTAACATCCTTAGGTAAATTTGGCAGCTTTGCAATCAACGCCCCTTCCTTTGGCAAAATAAACATATGGACCCTTTGGTAATGGGACTATCTCAGACTTAGCCTTTCTCTTTACCATTTGGTCAACTGGGTTGACTATGTCCAATCCCTTTCCATTGGGAAGAGAATGCTTTTTCTAGATTTCCAGTGTCACCATTGTCACTGTCCATAAAGTTTTTGGGAAGTTGATCTTCTAATCAAATTTGCTTTACTATCGTTCCAAATCATTGCTGATTCAGCAGCACCAAGCAAATATATATGATCATTAAGGTTCATGTCATAGTCTGTTTCATAGTAGTCCTAAAGGAACTCACTATGTGACTTAGAAAGTCATTGAACATCCAACTTTCTCAAGACTTTGACACCCAACTCTCCCGGCTTGTCAATATGTGACTTCATCTCTAAGATGTGATCACACATAGACCTTGCTTGCCATTAGGGCTTGAGTGACCTTGAACTTGTGGGTTAGGGAGAATAATTGGAGGAGGTGGAGGAAGAGAAGTATGACTTCCATGAGCCAAACTCGGGAAGTCATATTCATTAGGAAAGCTTGGTTTGGGAAGATCATTGTTGTCTAAACCAGACATCAACAATAGGAGAAATTCACGTAAAGTTGATTTAAGTCCTTAATATAACACCTAATATGATATATTAAGGCTAGGACCCAACAAACTATTTTATAACTTGGAAGAGGGATGCCGGAATCCAAGCTATAAAATATATGAAGGTAGGTGAATGACGATTCACCAATTTCCACCAAGATAAACGAAATGTATTATTAGGTTTTAATTGGTTTTGAAACTCCTAGATTCTTTTGAGATTCATTGAACTTTTCAATGGCATGTTTCAATCTCGAGTGTGCCCTTCAGGTTTTGTGACTGGGATGCCGAGGATCACAAAACAAGGTGTGAAGTAACCATGCAAATATACTTGGTACCCTTAATATTTACCCCTCTATCGATGTGCCGGTTAACCACACACGCTCCAACGATACTATGATAAACATTAAGTTACCCTTTGCCTACCTTGTTAAGTCCAGGTTAGTGTGCCGGTTAACCACACACGCTCCACTAACAGCTTAAACAAAGTGCAAAGTGTAATTTCATGGATTAACACCTTATTCACATTTTCCTAAGTAACTAAGATTGGGAATTTATAAGTGTTTAGTTACTTAGTATTTATCATTATACTTATAATGAAGGGAGAATTATAGTCCTTGTCCTACCTGTTCGGCTAATGACCCTCCTCCAGTCAAGGAAGCGGTGGGTGAGAGTGGACACCCATTAAACTGCCATTTTATAGGCAGTAACCTTATACCCCCCTTATAGACCGGCTTCGTGAATGAGGCCTACTAATAGTAAGACGACTTGCTCTTATACATATAATATATTAAAATTTTAATATTATAATAGTATAAGAGTGTATTTTAGACATTTAAAATACTTGGTGGTTTAATCTATTAATTAAACTATACTCTTAATTTAATTAAATTTAAACCATGTCATTATGGAATTATTAATTCTCTTTTAATTAAACACTTTAATTATCTATTAATAAAGTCCATAAGAGTTAATTGAATTATTCAATAAAAACATCATAATTCCAATTATTAAATTCAAAATTAAAACCATTTAATTAATTGTTTAAGTTATGAACCCAAGTGTTTTAGAATTCAATTCCTTTTTTTCATAAAAAACTTTTCTCAAATTCCAAAACTTGAGGGCAAGTTTTGTAACTCTTGAAAACTTTTGGATTCCATAACTTATGGAGTTAAATACTTGTTTTATGATGAAACTTTTCATGTTCCATAACTTAAGAACAAGTTATGGAATTCTTTAAAACATTAAGACCAAGTTTTGTAACTCCATAAATAACTTTGAATCAATTTTTTTAAAAACTTTTTCATGTCCATAACTTATGGAGGTTTCAAAAAACTCTTTAGATTAAACTTTTAAAACTAATAAAATAATCATATCATTTTATCTTTTACTAAATTTGACCTAATTCAACTCATATAGCAAATGATTCAAATTTTACAAATAATTAGTTTTTCACAAAAACAAGTAATTATCTTAAAATTTGACAAACGTCATGTTTTTTTTTCCAACTTTGAAAATAAAACATTTGCATCAATATAACAGAAAACAACCCATGGCTCTGATACCACTGTTGGGTTTTGAGCATTCTAACACTCCTATGGTGTACATGCAACCCTATAAACCTTGGATCTATGTTTTCTCTATTATACATGCAAATATTAACTATTCCAAGGTTTCATCCTAACTAGCATATTATGAAGCACCTATACTACAAAGTTCTAGTTAGATGACATACCTTTTGATGTAGCTTGATGTCTTCAAGCTTTAAGAGCTTAGCCCCAATAGTGTGGAAGCCTCAAATGGAATCACAAATCACCAAAACACCTTGGAAGAACTTGAGAGAATATGTATGCACACTAAAATCGGCCCACTCTTATTTTCACACACTTGTACCAATTTTGTAAGCCAAGGACCCCTTTATATATTATGGAGGATTAGGGTTACATCCATGTAAACCCTAATACCCATGACCTTTCATTTACATAGGATCCATGCGTTAAAAGCTCCATGGACCATCTATGAAAGATTAGCTCAACCTAAATGAACTTGGCCCAGTCCATATATATAAGAGTCCATATTTAATTAGTTCTTTTTGATCACTTAATTAATTCTAAATTAATTCTTGATCAATACTAATTAAATAATATGATTCCATATTAATATATTAGAACTTATAATATATTAATATAAATCATAAATATACTATTCTCAAAAGACTATCCATATAAATTGTGTCAGTGAAGTGCAACCCAAATGGACCATGCCGGGTCGGGTCAAGTACATACCAAATATAGTTATGGACTTAGACATTAATCCAACAGATTATTCTTTCAACATTCAATCCTTCAACCCCTGAAGCAAGGTGAAGCTGACTTGAAGATTATGTGTCAAGTTGTAATGAAGCCCCCTCAATCAATTTGCTGCTATCTTGTACCTGCAGAAGTGATCCAGAAGTTTTGTTCTCTATTCTCTCTGAAGATTCTCAAGCTGAAAGCGAAATTTTCAAGAATCTTTTCAAGAAGCCTCCTCACCCAACGAGCGTTCAACGTCAAATTTTGAAGAAAAGCCCAACTGCTCAAGATGAAGTCATTCGTTGAAGATTCATCAAGTTTCATCTTGAAGTTGTGAAGAATTTGAAGATTAATGTTGAAGCCAAGCTCCCGATGAAGATTAACAAGAAAAGCCAGCTACTTTTTAGGGGGAGTTTGTTGGGTCAATTAGAAAAGAAAGCTATAAACCAAGGGGGAGATTGTTGGGTCAAAAATATGGTTTATACTTTACTTTTCTAGGAAAATGTATTTTTCTGTCTTGGACCGTAAACAACTTGGTGTTTACGGCTGTATACGTGTTTACGGTTGTGTTTACGGTCGTGAACAGGTTTACGGCCGTAAACCCATTCACGTCCCATGTCTACTATATATAGGGTGAGGAGTGCATAATTGTAGTAAGGTGGAGAGCTTAAGTGTGTGAAACCCAAGGTGTTAAAGAGAGAGAAAGTGAGAGAGAAGAGAGGAGCTTTAGTGTGTGTTAGTGTGTGTGTGAATCTTGTATCTGGATCTTAATTCATACAAGATTCATCATCTTCTTCTTCTCATTCTTCTTCACTTGATCTGGCATCATCCGTTTGATTGGGATTCCGCACCATCAAACGGATCTGATTGATACACAAGCAGATTGGGGACTTAATTGGTAAAAAATATTGCTTCTTCGAATGAGAATTCTTCGATGCTCACGGATGAAGCCTTGGCTCAGAAATTTTCGATTTAGTCTCCATGAGTCTCATATACATCTGAATTCACTTTTCAAGACAAAACAAAAAACTAAAAAGAAAACTTAGCACACAAGATTTTTGGATTTTTCATATTTTCTGGAAAAAAAATAGAAACAAAAATATTTTTGGATTTTTGATTTTCTGAACAAAAAATAAAAACAGAAATAACACTATTTTTGGATTTTTAATTTTCTGATTTTGTTTGATTTTTGAATTTTCTGATTTTTGTTTGATTTTTGATATTTTTAATTCTCCCCCTAAATTTGTGCATAGAGGAAAACTATGAACAAATTTAACAAAAACAAAAATATTTGGGATCAAAGTTGTCAAGCAATCCAATATCGTTTATCAGCACACGCCTGCATGTCTAGATCTGGTCAATCACCGGTATTGTGGTCCACTTAAACACAAAGGATGTTGACAATTTGGACAGATTATAAGTGACAAGTCATTGTGATATATATTCCTAAATGGACATTTAGCTGACGACGACCAAAGATATTGTTGTCCACTTAAATTAAGCAGCAAGATCTACAGACAACCTATTAAATGGTTCAATTTTAGATGTACTAGAACATGTTTCCCACTTCCCGATATACCCCGATAATCAAGAACTTCCAAAGAACTCCTTACTTTAGGTGAGTATTCAATCATTAAGAAAGAAGTCAGATATAGAAGTGCATATGTTGTATCCCAGGTCGGATGTCTTCCAATCACACAGAGGGAACAACATATGACTAACATAGATAAAGGGATTGAGAGGTAGAATGTTGCATATGCTGTGTCCCAGGTCGGATCTTCCGATCACGCAGAGGGGACAACATATGGATAACAGATAGAAAGCATTTCATAGATAAGGAGGTGCGTAGAATTAGAGTTGCATATGTTGCAATCCAGGTTGGATCTTTTCCAATCACGCAGAGGAAGCAACATATGACTGACAGATAGAAAGCAAGAAAATAATTTCCTACAGACCTACTTTATCAGAACCCCCCAGTCGCCCTATCAGAACTAGAATTAAGGACATGAGTCCATACATCAAGGAAATGTTCAGCCACAGTTCTAGATAATTAACTTTTAGTGTATCTCGCAGGCTCCCATGTTTATCTCACTGCTCAATCTACCTGAGCGTCGTATGGTCAGTCCAAATGAAACTATCTAAGTCTATATTGTCTAGTCCTTTCATTGTCAATCAGTTTCTAGTCCTTTTGAATCCTTTGTGCCTACCAGCACATTGAATACAGAGTCTAGACAATTCGACTTTGGCACCTTACACAGATTCAGATTGTCTGTTATCACATGATTATATCACTTCCCAAAACAATCTACTAAATAAAGACATATAAGGAAATTAAAGAAAATTGTCTTTGAAATGAATCAATGTAAGATAGACTCAGGATTATCGAGAAGAAAAATCAAACCGTAAGTCACCGATTGAATTTGCATCCAGAAGGTCTGAGAACAACACGCATAATCTCAGAACAGATCCGAAAATTCTTCACATCGTTAAGCACTAACCCCGTGAGTGATCCCTTCCTTTCTTACCTTCCCGCAAAGGACACATACTCTCAAATAAAGTTCTGAGTGTTGTACAGTTGAGAGATGCCTCCTATCATGTGCCAGGAATAGCCACTACCAACAAACCGAAGTCTGATGATATGCCTCCATAGCTGCTCCGACACAGAGCGGGATTAGTTGGTCTTTGGAACCCAGTCCATTTTGAAACTGGGTTGACCTTTATCATCTTCACATGGTACTCTCTCCCAAGACATATCCTGCTTATCACAAACAGAAGATGTAGAAACGTTAGAAGCATTAGGAGATTTGGGAGAGTGAACCTTCGGAACCCATCTGTAGTCGGGTTTAACCCATTTCCTTTTCGATTTGTTGGGTGCCTTATACCTTGCTTTTGAACTTGAAACCGGCTGCCAAGATGGCTTTGACCTAACCGGTCTTGGCTTTATTGGAGCATCTCTTGGATTTGGCTTCTTGGCCGGCATTCCCTTCTTGCTCTTGGGAGTTGGATTCTTGCCCTTCGTGGCATTCCAGTTGCCATTGTCTGAACATGACCTTGAGGGGTTTCTTTTGGGGTATCTCCCTATTGGTGCGTTTTGCCACTCTTGTGCATAGTAGGGAACATATGCTCGATTAGGACAATTTCTGGCAATGTGTCCAGGTGTTCCACAGTGAAAGCAAGTCTGCGTCTTCACGTAGGAGTTGTTTCTTCCTGCCCCTGGTGGCGTGTCCATGCCTTGTCTCTTGTTGTTCCTATAAGCACAATTACAGCAACCACTCTGTTTCGCTTGTTTTGGTGGCCTGTACTTCTCAACAGCAGGTTGATCAGAAGCAACTGAGTTCGAAGCAACAGATTCAGAGTTCAAGGAGACATTTGTTTGTTCAACAGTTTTTTCCTTGTTCTCATCTTCCGTTACTTTACCTACACAAGAAATAAAGGAATTAAAATCATTCAGCTCAACACTTTCTGGCACATCCATGGAAGATATCATCAAATATATCGAAAAAATTTAAGTCTTCAGACTTTGACACAATTTTATTATCAGACACACTCTCTTCAGCTGCTTGCTTTGATTGACTTAAAGATTGATCTGCATGGGAAGTAGAAACATTAGTATTTTCAACATTAATACTACCTCCTGACACAAATCCATATTTAAGATGTGGCTCTCTGTCCTTTTCCTCTTTTGTCAATGGCTTAAACTGATAATTATGATTATAAGGAGGAGGCACCTTGTCATATCCTAAACCCTTTTGCTGATTCTCTTTGAATTTCAAATTAGTTTTTATCATGGATGCAACTACTTCACTTGACACATCAAAATTTCTAAAAGTAAAATCTGCATTTTCAAATTTGTTTTTTAATGTGTCAAGCTCAGCAGTCACCTCAGCAAGTTGTTCAGTCACATATCTATAACTTGCACTCTTATTGATATATTCTTCCTGAAGTTTTCTAAAGTCTTTGGTTTTTGCTTCTAATTCAGCCTTCAGGGGTTTCTGTCATTTCCTAAGTTGATACCCTTCATATTTCAAGTCCTCGTTCTCTCTACATAACAATTCTATATGCTCAAGAAGATTTTTAACATTATCAATGCATGTTTGAGAACAAGAAATTTCATTGACTTTGGTGTTTGAAGAACTCATTGTTTTAAAAATATGCCCTTTGACTGAAAACTCAAAAGTCAACCTTAAAAGTCAAATTTAAAAAGTCAAACTTAAAAAGTCAAACTTAAAAGTCAAACCGAAAAGCTAAAATTGAAAATTTAAAGGTTAAACGAGAAAGTCAAAGTTTAAAGTCAAAGGTCAAACTTGAAAGTCAAAGTCAAAATTTAAGGAAAAAGTCAATTTAGAAATTTAAAAAATAAAAGCTAAATTTTTTGAAAGAAAATAGAATTTAAAAATAAAAGAAATTTGAATTTTGGGCTAAAAGTGTCAAATTTGCGAAAATGAAGAAGTGCAGATACGATATTTGAATTAAGAAGCGAAGGGATTTATCATCTAGCAAATTAGATGAGTTGGTTAAGGCGTGTGGCTGATGAATCAAGGGACCCAGGTTTGATCCCCGACACCCTCAATTTCGCTTCCTTTTTTTTAATAAGACGCGTGCAGGAAGAGCTTGAAGCTGCTGAGCCAAATTCCCTAGCCGTCCACCGAGCCGCAATCCACTAAGCCGTCCAAGCCGAGCCGCAAACGTTCCGAGCCGTAAACCGCTGAGCCGCAAACGTCCGAGCGGCAACCACCGCCGTAAACTCCGGCGACCGTAAACTCCGGTGACCATAAACACTGCCTCAGGTCGCGAAAAAAACGACGTTTTTCACCATTTTTGCTCCAAAACTCGATCAAAAACTCGTTTTTATGAAAAACACGAAGAACAAACCCCCCTTATTTTGCCAAGATCTATCCATGAACACGGGAATCCTTCAAAAATAAGATCAAATAAGCTCCATATCTGACAAAAATGATTGATACAATCCAAGCTCTGATACCAATTGTAAGTCCCCAATCTGCTTGTGTATCAATCAGATCCGTTTGATGGTGCGGAATCCCGATCAAACGGATGATGCCAGATCAAATGAAGAAGAAGGAGAAGAAGAAGATGATGAATCTTGTATGAATTGATATGAATTAAGATCCAGATACAAGATTCACACACACACTAACACACACTAAAGCTCCTCTCTTCTCTCTCACTTTCTCTCTCTAGAACACCTTGGGTTTCACACACTTAAGCTCTCCACGCTTGGTTTGGGGCTAGCTGTGACTCAGTCCTTCTCAATTACAAGTACATCGGACCCTCCCATTTCCCCTTGCCACATCTCCTATGAAATAATCTCGGCAACCATTGTTGTGTACTCTTTAGCAGCAGGCTCGAAAATATCTTCAGCTACCTTGATCTGATGTAGGGCCAGATGATGAATATCCCACTTCCCAAATTGAAGTAGGTCTTGTTTGTCATATAGGCGAAAGCAACCATCTTGGAACTTGATGAGAGCAGACGCAATAGTTTCATCATAGACCCAGTAATGCATGTTTGCGAGAGATCCATCACTGAAGGACCGTAGCACTGGAATTTGTCTGACTTGATTGGTTGGCGGCCACATGATAGTCTGAAAGGGCTCATTTGTTTTGGGATCCAGTACATTAGGAAATTTCTTAATGAAAGACTCAACAGTCTTCATGCCAGAAAATCTCTTCTTTACTTGGTCCTCCAAGAACAGCTTGAAATGAGTTGCCTTTGGATCTCTAGAAGGATTGGCGAATGGAGCATTTGCTAATTCTGAAAGGTCAACCCTAGTCCAGGAATTGAAATCATGGAAGTCTTTGTAATACTCCACGTTTTTGCTTTTACGTCTCACTAACCACATGTTTAGCCCGTCATGTAAGCCCCATGAGACAATTCATGTTCTGTCACCGTACCTGTGTCCAAATTTCTTCTTTTCAAGATCAGTGACGGTGATAGTGGGTTTACCTCCAGGAGCATTCTGATCAAAGGATTTCTTGAAAAGAAGTTGCTTTTTCTTGTCAGAGGCTGCTAACTTGGCACACTTGAGTGCAACAACGCTTGGTGCTTGAGCTGGTTCCTTATCGAAGCGATCGACAATCGTAGTTCTTCTTTGAGTGGGCGGGTCAACAGGGGGGTCTTGAACTTGTTGATCAGAAGACTGGCTAGCGTTGACATGTTGAACTGAAGACTTGAATTTGTCGCCAAATTCTTCTGCCAGCTTCTTCTTAAGATCAAAATAACTTGCAGTCAAGGATCCCATATGGGTTTGCAGATCCGAAATTTGCTGAGTTTTTAGAGTTTTATCCGCTTCAAGATCTGCAACCTGAATTTTAAGTTGGGCCTTTTCAGCTTCAAGATCAGCTACCCGGATATCAAGCTCAATATTCTTCTGATTAAGCACGCTGATTTCCTTTTGAAGTCCAGTTATGGTGGGATCATCCTCTTTTGAGTGGCCTTCCTCAATAAAAATTCCCTTAGCTCGGGAGGAAGGCACTGAGCTTTGTTCGTGGGCCAATTGTAGAGCAAGCCTGTTAGAGGAAACATCATGATAGGACCTAAGAGGATATGATCCCGAAGGAACTGATGAACCACCAGCTTCATAAAAGGTTCTCGGTCCTTCATGGGATGGAGTAGGTGAAGTAGCAATAGAAGTAGATATTGGTGGAGTCGAAAAGCCTTGAGATAGTTCTGGCACAAGAACACCCGGTCTAGGATCAAGTCTTCTCCTCTTCAATGAAGGCGGGGAAATTTGAGTTGTCAGTGGTTCACTCACTGTTGGCTTAATAGTAGGAGGAACATTCTCAGAGGGAGGAATCTCTGAAGATGTCTCCATAAGAGTTGAAGTTTCAGCCATTTGTTTTGGAGAAGGAGGCATAGTCTCAAGAACATCTTCTGACTCCATTATCTCCATTGTTGGATGAGCAACATCATGGATAGTGTCAAAGAAAGAGTCAAGATCATCATTTGACAAGAAGTTTGCATTGCCTCCAAGATTCAAGGGAATATCTGTTGGGTTTTGAGCATTCTAACACTCCTATGGTGTACATGCAACCCTATAAACCTTGGATCTATGTTTTCTCTATTATACATGCAAATATTAACTATTCCAAGGTTTCATCCTAACTAGCATATTATGAAGCACCTATACTACAAAGTTCTAGTTAGATGACATACCTTTTGATGTAGCTTGATGTCTTCAAGCTTTAAGAGCTTTGCCCCAATAGTGTGGAAGCCTCAAATGGAATAACAAATCACCAAAACACCTTGGAAGAACTTGAGAGAATATGTATGCACACTAAAATCGACCCACTCTTATTTTCACACACTTGTACCAATTTTGTGAGCCAAGGACCCCTATATATATTATGGAGGATTAGGGTTACATCCATGTAAACCCTAATACCCATGACCTTTCATTTACATAGGATCCATGGGTTAAAAGCTCCATGGACCATCCATGAAAGCTTAGCCCAACCTAAATGAACTTGGCCCATTCCATATATATAAGAGTACATATTTAATTAGTTCTTTTTGATCACTTAATTAATTCTAAATTAATTCTTGATCAATACTAATTAAATAATATGATTCCATATTAATATAAATCATAAATATACTATTCTCAAAAGACTATCCATATAAATTGTGTCGGTGAAGTGCAACCCAAATGGACCATGCCGGGTCGGGTCAAGTACATACCAAATATAGTTATGGACTTAGACATTAATCCAACAGTCTCCCACTTGGATAAGTCTAAAACTATTATTGAGTATGACTTCAAAACCTAACTGGCAATCGTAGCTCTTAAAGCCGCTGCCGAACTCTGACCTTGTCAATGACTTGTCCATTAGATAAGGGATCATATATTCCTCCATTCTAGATATCATATGGACTGAGACATGGATTATAATCATTCTCTCTGTCCATTTGTTGTTTCCCGATTTTCGATTTATGATGACTGACTGATTGAAATAATCAAATTAGTCCTGACTTGGCCAAGCACTTACATGTGTCATCGCTAAATCATCGAGGGGCCCACAGATATCGCTTTTATCCCGAAGGTAAAAGGAATGGATAAACTTCGACTCATATGGCTTGTTCTACTACTTGTTGAATCATACACAAAGGCACGTTTTATAACATCGAGTTACCAAATGCGTTTTCGTGCAATCAATGTATAACCAACTCATAGTAACAACTCATATCTCTAGGTTTGAAGAATATAAGATATTATCGTCTCATGATCACTCGTGATAAAATCCATGAAGTGATTCAAATGAGCGTGGGTTGAATCCAATACTCAGAACTTATGATCACTCATGAGTCTTGTAGCACCACTTTGTCCACCAACTTGGACCTCTACAAACCAACCCATGACAGTCTTGATTCATATCTACTTCCAACATATGACCGACTGTGGATGGTTTGAATAACTTAATCATTCAGGTAGAGCGACTTAGTTATTATGGAACTCAAAACATGCAAAGTGAAACACAAGAATAAATGAATCAAATATGGTATCAAACCCTATGAATATAAATAAACACTTTTATTTATCACCATACTGATTACTCATTATTCATTGTTTCGGTTTTATCAACTTTATACTTGAATTAAAAACACTAGTTGTCCCATGCTCCAAGCATGTACACTATGTTTTTCTTAAACAATAGCTTTGCCATACACCAAGTATGCACTCTATGTTTGTCTATGATGAAATACACCAATTGAACATAATTTCAATGATTCTAATTTCACACTCCCAAATCCTTATCGAAAAATGTGAGAATTTCAAATTCCTATCATTTATCGAAATCTGTTTAGATTTTAAACTTATATGCACTGACCCTCCTGTAATGAATATGTACAAAGTCACAAAGACTTGTCAACAGTCATTATAAGGTATTCCAATGGAGATCAACTCCATGGAAACTAAGTCTCATATTCAAAGTACATTGCTTTGGACATGCTTCTTGCATTAAGTTTTCTAATCTTACACAGATAACTTCCACCTATGGAGACAAATCCATATTCTCATTTTGACTATCACTTCTGAATAAGAGATGCCTCTTTTCAGAATATGTCAATATGGTCCTTCCAAAATTAGCACTATACTTCCAACTGTCCCTGAGCAACCAATCTTTGGTAAACCTCAGATTGTCCTCGACAATTGCTTAATCATTTTAGTCATATCCAATTCTAGACCTTTTCCCTTCTTAATGCCTCTAGGCATTTGGAAAAATTTAGAAATGACAAATATTATAGCACATGCAATCGATCCTGTCCCCAAAGCAAATGGTACACGATTCATGATGTCTCACATAAAGACATGATTCTAGACCAGTCTTTTGCTACAATATTTTTATTTGCCATGTTTTCAAAATTTGACTATGAAGAGGGATGCCGTAATCATAATCGAATTTTGAGAACGCAATATATAGAATTTCCTTAAGTTGAACCAATCCAACATGAAATTCATATATATATTCTTGACTAAAGATGATTAAGGTCTCAGTCTAAGCCTTTAGAACTGAAATGAAGTATATATCCTCTCCCTTAATTATAGCAAAACAACTTTTTCAATCCCTGCAGCCTCACGAATTGAAACTTTTGTTTTCTATAATTAACATTGCTAACTTGCAACACTAACAATAATTATCATGCTCCCACTAACATGATGATTATTAGCATAACACTTATGCTCCCACTAGCTTTGACATGTACTCAGAAATCAGCTGGACTTCTAGAAATCAATACTTTATTGACTTTCTTACCAAAGTTCAGATTTCTGATACGAGATGCTTTGATAAAACTTTATCAAAATCATACACCTTTCCTTAGATAGCATGCATGTGTGTCTAAACAAATTCAGAACTATGAAAAGGGATGCCGTAATCATAGTCTCAATTGTTTAGACCTTTTGCCATCTGCTTCAAATCTACTTGGTGGAAGTGCTTCCTCACCATCATTTTCATGAATCGGAGAGAAACCTTATGACCCTTAGATTTTATGGTGTATGTTTTCTTATCCATGTGAATCGTCAAAACCATAGTCACAAGACAAGGATAATGACAAATCCAAACTCATACAGACTGAACTTATGCAATCTTAACTTCTTGCCACCTGGCAGTACAGGGTCTGCCATTGCTTCCAAGTTGTTATGCAACCAATTGAGAACTTTCAGAACTCCTATGCAAAGCCAACTTTAACTGGAATGGGCACAGAATATGTCAACATGATAGGTTATAAACCTCAAGTCGTGTGCTAGTGAAGAACCTCAGGTTTTATTCTTGATTAGTTGTTGAAATTCTTTTTAGGATCTTTAAGACTCCCACTATCCTCTTGACATATAAGACTATCTTGCCAAATATTCAAGAGATAGTGTGGATTCTTTATCAAGACAAACACTTCACACAATTGGCCTTAGTTGGTCTTTGTTTTATCCAAAACATCACAACTTACCAATTTCAAATGTACAAGAGTAGGACACTTTTACTCTTACATTTGACAAGTGTTTTAAACCTTTCTTTAAGATATGTCACTCAAGTTACAATCTTGGAGTATGACTCTAAGAATTGTTTTGGAACGAAGTATGACTCATCTTCCTGATCTAACCATTTCAACAATTCATGACTCCTCTTCTTAGTCATAAGAATGCACTAAGATGACCTTTAGAGGACTAATTGTGATATGATTTCTAAATCATTAAGATGATCACAAACATGATATCAAAGTACTCTCCTATCTTTTCAGATTTGAGAAACTTTTATCTTTCTGCCTAATTTGATTCTTCCCATTCGTTCGGCCATACATCGAGACTTTTCCAATGTTTCAGAATTAAACTTAAACTTGTAAGTATAACCATATTTACTAAACTTTAGTAAATCAAATAGTCTTAACGAGCTTTGTGGTGGACATGACCAGTGCACAAGAATGTGTACTCGATCCCTTTAGTCCTTCACTTGACTCACACATCCATGTGAACAAGTAATTAGTCTTGATTTTCCAATGCTTGAAAGTTCTCATTCATCATACTATTCAACTTGCATGATTCCAAGTTTCGGTCCAATTGAAACTTGGGCGATGAGGAACTTTCCTGATTTGGTAAATTTAGACACTACCACAAATGAAAGAATCAAATCCATTTTCCAATATTGCTATCAGTGGAATCATATAAGCAACAATTTTCCACAAATGCCATTGTAAGGATACTTCAAATAAATAAAATTAAACAATTTTCTTTTATTTTAAAACTTTGCGGAAAAACTTATCCTTACAATCCACATGGAAAATTGTTGTTATCTATTCCTTAGCAATATATCATAACTTCTTAAGCAACTGCTCAAAATTCTGATGCGATCGAAATCCACCTTCGCGATCAGAATCAGCTATACTTCCTTTAAGATTTCTCTCTATTCTTTGATTCTTAAAACATCAACATGTGACCCAGTCACATCATGTAATGAGGATCTCAGAATAGAACTTAACAGAGTTAGATAATGGGCTCTACCTGATGTAGAGTCAAACTTATTGACTTTAACATCCTTAGGTAAATTTGGCAGCTTTGCAATCAACGCCCCTTCCTTTGGCAAAATAAACATATGGACCCTTTGGTAATGGGACTATCTCAGACTTAGCCTTTCTCTTTACCATTTGGTCAACCGGGTTGACTATGGTCAATCCCTTTCCATTGGGAAGAGAATGCTTTTTCTGGATTTCCAGTGTCACCATTGTCACTGTCCATAAAGTTTTTGGGAAGTTGATCTTCTAATCAAATTTGCTTTACTATCGTTCCAAATCATTGCTGATTCAGCAGCACCAAGCAAATAGATATGATCATTAAGGTTCATGTCATAGTCTGTTTCATAGTAGTCCCAAAGGAACTCACTATGTGACTTAGAAAGTGATTAAACATCCAACTTTCTCAAGACTTTGACACCCAACTCTCCCGGCTTGTCAATATGTGACTTCATCTCTAAGATGTGATCACACATAGACCTTGCTTGCCATTAGGGCTTGAGTGACCTTGAACTTGTGGGTTAGGGAGAATAATTGGAGGAGGTGGAGGAAGAGAAGTATGACTTCCATGAGCCAAACTCGGGAAGTCATATTCATTAGGAAAGCTTGGTTTGGGAAGATCATTGTTGTCTAAACCAGACATCAACAATGGGAGAAATTCACGTAAAGTTGATTTAAGTCCTTAATATAACACCCAATATGATATATTAAGGCTAGGACCCAACAAACTATTTTATAACTTGGAAGAGGGATGCCGGAATCCAAGCTATAAAATATATGAAGGTAGGTGAATGACGATTCACCAATTTCCACCAAGATAAACGAAATGTATTATTAGGTTTTAATTGGTTTTGAAACTCCTAGATTCTTTTGAGATTCATTGAACTTTTCAATGGCATGTTTCAATCTCGAGTGTGCCCTTCAGGTTTTGTGACTGGGATGCCGAGGATCACAAAACAAGGTGTGAAGTAACCATGCAAATATACTTGGTACCCTTAATATTTACCCCTCAATCAATGTGCCGGTTAACCACACATGCTCCAACGATACTATGATAAACATTAAGTTACCCTTTGCCCTTTGCCTACCTTGTTAAGTCCAGGTTAGTGTGCCGGTTAACCACACACGCTCCACTAACGGCTTAAACAAAGTGCAAAGTGTAATTTCATGGATTAGCACCTTATTCACATTTTCCTAAGTAACTAAGATTGGGAATTTATAAGTGTTTAGTTACTTAGTATTTATCATTATACTTATAATGAAGGGAGAATTATAGTCCTTGTGCTACCTGTTCGGCTAACGACCCTCCACCGGTCAAGGAAGCGGTGAGTGAGAGTGGACACCCATTAAACTGCCATTTTATAGGCAGTAACCTTATACCCCCCTTATAGACCGGCTTCGTGAATGAGGCCTACTAATGGTAAGACGACTTGCTCTTATACATATAATATATTAAACTTTTAATATTATAATAGTATAAGGGTGTATTTTAGACATTTAAAATACTTGGTGGTTTAATCTATTAATTAAACTAGACTTTTAATTTAATTAAACTCAAACCATATATTTATGGATTTAATAATACTCTTTTAATTAAACGCTTTAATTAACTATTAATAAAGTCCATAAGAGTTAATTTGAACTATTCAACAAAACATCATAATTCCAATTATTAAACTCAAAATTAAAACCATTTAATTAATTGTTTAAGTTATGAACCCAAGAGTTTTAGAATTCAATTCTTTTTTTCATAAAAAACTTTTCTCAAATTCCAAAACTTGAGGGCAAGTTTTGTAATTCTTGAAAACCTTTGGATTCCATAACTTATGGAATTAATGGTGTTTTATGATGAAACTTTTCATGTTCCATAACTTAAGAACAAGTTATGGAATTCTTTAAAACATTAACACCAAATTTTGTAACTCCATAAAAACTTTGAATCAAATTTTTTTTTAAAAAAAACTTTCATATCCATAACTTATGGAAGTTTCAAAAACCCTTAAGATCACAACTTTAAAAAAAACTTTTGAGCTCCAAAATTTTATGACAAAATATGTAACTCCTTAAAACATTTAGATCAAACTTTTAAAACTAATAAAATAATCATATCATTTTATATTTTACTAAATTTGACCTAATTCAACTCATATAACAAATGATTCAAATTTTACAAATAATTCGTTTTTCACAAAACAAGTAATTATCTTAAAATTTGACAAACGTCATGTTTTTTTTTCCTTTTTTTTTCAACTTGAAAATAAAACATTTGCATCAATATAACAGAAAACAACTCATGGCTCTGATACCACTGTTGGGTTTTGAGCATTCTAACACTCCTATGGTGTACATGCAACCCTATAAACCTTGGATCTCTGTTTTCTCTATTATACATGCAAATATTAACTATTCCAAGGTTTCATCCTAACTAGCATATTATGAAGCACCTATACTACAAAGTTCTAGTTAGATGACATACCTTTTGATGTAGCTTGATGTCTTCAAGCCTTAAGAGCTTAGCCCCAATAGTGTGGAAGCCTCAAATGGAATCACAAATCACCAAAACACCTTGGAAGAACTTGAGAGAATATGTATGCACACTAAAATCGGCCCACTCTTATTTTCACACACTTGTGCCAATTTTGTGAGCCAAGGACCCCTTTATATATTATGGAGGATTAGGGTTACATCCATGTAAACCCTAATACCCATGACCTTTCATTTACATAGGATCCATGGGTTAAAAGCTCCATGGACCATCGATGAAAGCTTAGCCCAACCTAAATGAACTTGGCCCATTCCATATATATAAGAGTCCATATTTAATTAGTTCTTTTTTATCACTTAATTAATTCTAAATTAATTATTGATCAATACTAATTACATAATATGATTCCATATTAATATATTAGAACTTATAATATATTAATATAAATCATAAATATACTATTCTCAAAAGACTATCCATATAAATTGTGCCGGTGAAGTGCAACCCAAATGGACCATGCCGGGTCGGGTTAAGTACATACCAAATATAGTTATGGACTTAGACATTAATCCAACAATATCATCCTTGTCAAAGCTCGAAAGAACCAAATCCTCAAAGGAATCATTTTCTTCATTCTCTGTTGCATCCTCTGATTGTCCCTTGTTGAAATCACTCTCAACATTACAGAGTGTAAATCATGCGCTTCAGCTACCATCACAACAGGAGTAGCTTCAACATCTTCATGATCGGAAACCGGAATAACATCGTCTTCAGAAAAGATATCATCTTCAGAGGTCACACGGTCAGATGAAACATGAGACTCAGATGCCTCACAAGAATCGGCAAACAAGCCAAACTTCACCAAGGGAAACTTTCCTTGAAAAGTAATTTTTCCCTTTCTGTTTTGCTTCATTAACCCGACGGTGTTCGGCCCAAGAGACTTCATGTCGAGGACTTCTCCATCTTTAGCCATATCGGGAAATTGTTCATCAATGAACACTTGAATGAACCTAGGGTACAACAAGAACTTGTCCCTAGTTTTTCCTTTGATGTTTGAAATCAGTTCTTCGAGAATAAACTTTGAGAAGGTGTAATTCAGTCCCGCAGCCAGAGCGATGATGGCACCAGTGTTTCTTAGAGAAATCTCATCTGCGCCAGACTTTCTTCCGGAAATGCAGCTCACGAAGACATGAGCTAAGAATCTCCAGAACGGTGGTAGCAACTTGTTTATAGTTGGAGGGAAGACACCTTCATATCCCATTTTGACAAGAAATTCTTCAAGTTGGGAAAACTCGATCTCAGATGAGAAGGTTGATTGGTCGTCAATTTTGAGCGTACTTCTGATGAACTGTTCAGTGATGATGATTTTTTTTGCAGTTTTTGACTGAAGCCTCAACAGAAACAACTCCATCATTTACTTTCTTTACCTTTGCTGACCTCCAGAATTCCTTGATCAAGCCTTGATAGATGTCTGGATTAACGGTCAGGGCAGTAGACAGGCAACACTCTCGCAGTCCATGCATCATCGACTTGAATTCTCCGTGAGCAGCCGGAAGATCAGCCAAGAGGAGATCCAGGTTGTGACTGTCAGCAAACTTGAGCTCTGCCATTTCAATCTGCACTAAAACAAGCCAAATGAGAAAAAATTATATTTAAACATTTAAAATTGATGTTTTACTCATGTTTGCAGTTCAAATTAGCTTTTCAGTGAAACACACGAAGAAAAATCAATTTTATTGACCAAAAAGTGAGTTCACGGCCGTAAACAGCCTGGCCGTAAACAGGTTGGTCGTAAACGGCCTGGCCGTAAACGCCGACAGTTGATTTTTCCTCGATTAAACCTTGAAAGCATGTCGCGTTAATGCGAAAATAGCATATTCCTGGTCGGAATCAGCATACCTTTGAAGCTATAGGATCAATTTCACTATTTTTCACAAAAAAAACATTTTAGAGAGAGAGAATCTGGAGAGTTTGCGGCCAGGAGGTTGAAAATGAGAAGTAAACTCGGATTCACGGCTGATTCTTCTTTATATACTTGGTCCAAAAAATTAATGGGCCGCAATCCACAATGATAAAGTCCAATATCCGAAAACCTTAATAAAAATAAAACATTTTGAGGACAAAAATAGAATAAAAAAGAAAAGAAAATTAAAGTAGAATAAAAAATAAAGATAATTTCTAAAACTAATCTTAAAAAAATTTATCAAACATTTTATCAAAATAAAAAATAAAAAAGATAAAAGTAAAAATAAAAATAAAATAAAATCCTCTCAAAATTTAAAGGGAAATAAAACTTATTTCACCTTAACTAATACTAAAAATATTTTTTAGACACTGGGATCAATGTTATTAGACAGCCTTACTCCGCTTATCGGTATTTCCACATTCATGTCTATGTCTGGTCGATCGTCGGTATTGTGGTCCACTTAAACACGAAAAGTTGTGACAAATTTAGGATATACTATAAATGACAAGACATTAGATCCTATGAACTTAGATAATTTTCCTAAAAGACCATTCAGCTGACGACGACCAAGAATATTGTTGTCCACCTAAATTGAGCAGCGAGATCTACAGACAACCTATAAACTGTTCAATTTTAATTGTATTAGAACGCGTTTCCCATTTCCTGATATACCCCAGTAATCAAGTTCTTTCAGAATACTCCTTACATCAGATGAGCAGACAATTATTAAGGAAGAAGTTAGATTTAGAATGCATATGTTATACACTCAGGTCGGATCTCTTCCAATCACGCAGAGAGTGAAACATATGACTAACTAGAGTTTAGAGGGATTGAGAAGTAGAAGGTTGCATATGCTGTGTACCAGGTCGGATTGTTAATCACGCAAAGGAGACAACATATGGCTAACAGGTAGAAAGAATTGCATAGATAGAAGATGCAGAGAAATAGAATTGCATATGTTGTAGTCCAGGTCAGATGTATTTCAATCACGCAGAGGAGACAACATATGACCAACAGAAAGAAAGAAAGAAAATAACTTTCTACAGACCTAATTTATCGGAATTCCCAGTTGCCCCGTCAATACCGGAATTAAGAACAGAGTCCGCACATCGAGGAAAAGTTAATCCACAGTTCTAGATACAGATCATTTAATGTATCCGCAAATTTTCATGTATATCTCTCTGCTCAACCTACCCAGGCATCGTATTGTCAGGCCAAATGGAACTATCTAGGTCAAGATTTGTCAGGTCTCTAGATTCCTTAAGTTCATCTGATCCTAGTCAAGTCCATTTTAAGTTTCGAGCCTACCGGCGCATCGAACACAGAACTTTGACATGAAGGTAGACATACCGATAAGCGGAGTAAGGCTGTCTAATAACATTGATCCCAGTGTCTAAAAAATATTTTTAGTATTAGTTAAGGTGAAATAAGTTTTATTGAGCATCAAAGAATTCTCATTCGAAGGAGCAAGAAATGAAGATTATTCTTTCAACATTCAATCCTTCAACCCCTGAAGCAAGGTGAAGCTGACTTGAAGATTATGTGTCAAGTTGCATTGAAGCCTCCTCAATCAATTTGTTGCTATCTTGTACCTGCTGAAGTGATCCAGAAGTTTCGTTCTCTATTCTCTCTGAAGATTCTCAAGCTGAAAGCGAAATTTTCAAGAATTTGAAGATTAATGCTGAAGCCAAGCTCCCGATGAAGATTAACAAGAAAAGCCAGCTACTTTTTAGGGGGAGTTTATTGGGTCAATTAGAAAAGAAATCTATAAACCAAGGGGGAAATTGTTGGGTCAAAAATATGGTTTATGCTTTACTTTTCTAGGAAAATGTATTTTTGTGTCTTGGGCTGTAAACAGCTTGGTGTTTACGGGCGTATACGTGTTTACGGTTGTGTTTACGGTCGTGAACAGGTTTACGGCCGTAAACCCATTCACGGCCCATGTCTACTATATATATGGTGAAGAGTACATAATTGTAGTAAGGGCCAAGGAGCTTAAGTGTGTGTATTCTAAGGTGTTCTAGAGAGAGAAAGGAGAGAAGGTGAAAGTGTGTGTGAACTATGTGTATGGAGCTTCATTCTACTCATTGAATACATCATAGATTCAACTTATTCTTCTTCTCCTTCTTCTTCTATTTGATCTGGCATCATCCGTTTGATTGGGATTCCGCACCATCAAACGGATCTGATTTATACACAAGCAGATCAGGGACTAACAACACTCAAATCCGAGTTATAACCAATCAAAGATCCGCGTCAAAACCGGTAAAACACTGTTAAGTGTAAAAAGTGAAATATCAATAAAATACCTTCAGCCTTGGGTATCTAAACGAAAGTCGTAGATTATACTAAACCGTGAACGTACATCAAAAGAACGTCCAAATCTGACTTCGTATGAGGAAGTTATGATTTTTCTAAGTTTCGGAGTAGCGGTAGACAGCTATACTCGAAACAGTGATCGAGTGATTTGTAGCCGATGCAACCTAAACGAGATACGAAGATCTCAGCAATGGTAGTACAACGATAAAAAGTCTGACGAAAACGGGCGTCTGATAAAGGAGTTATGAATTTTTAACGGACTTTTCCTGTCCCGGCCTATTAAAAATATATATTTAAAATAAAGTCAAAATTTGCCAACGAAGTCTAAATGAAAGTTGTAGAGTATATTCTCACCTGCGCGTGTATATAAAGAACGTCAAAAACGGAGCTCGTATGCGAAAGTTACGCATTTTAGAAGATTGGGGCACACAAACCGAGGGGGTACGCCCCGCATACGAGGGTATGCCCAGCGTACGCCATATGGGGCCTCGGATCGGCCACGTCTCCCCTATACCCTTCTAGCTTTCCCATCCGAAGTCCGGTCTCCGATAGAAGGCGTCACGCCTGCGAACGCGCAGCGTACGGGAGTACGCCCAGCGTACGAAGAACCCCCCCGCATACTTCGGAGTACGCCAGCGTACGAGGGCAGTCCCCACCCCTATAAATAAGATGTGAGGCTTCCGAACTTCTTTGCCAATTTACAACTTCTCTCCCATATTTTCTCACTTTCAAGCCTCTTGAAACTACCCCGACGCCCCGGTTACGTATCCAAGCTCCGAAACTCCCGAGAAATTTTCCACTTTCCGGTCGAAGTGCTGCCCGAGAAAAGTCTCGTTTTCTTCAAATCATCACACTTACTAGGTGAGTTCATACCCCTATATTTTCACGTCTTTACTATATTTTAGGGGGAAAAATACAAGTGAAACGCAAGAAAAACTTATGTTAAAATGCAAATCGTTACACACAATTTCTAATGCTTTATCTACATTTTGTGTATAAATGTTAAATAAGTAAAATAACGTTATTACAAATGTTATACTTTACATGCAAAGTTGGTAATACATCAAGGTTTATCATCCAAATGAAACACACTTTTTGAAAAACTATAATAGGTATAGTTTACGAGATATTCATGATATTTTACATATTATAAACACTATAAAGAGGAAATACTTACATTTACAAGAAAAATGGACTTTTCATACGTAAATCTATTTGATACTAACTTTTGTGAGACATTTGACTTCACGTACTTTCAAGTACGCATTTCAAGTCCTGTGTTATAAACCATAATCTCTTGTAGGGAGAGCGTGATACTTGTGTATAGATCAATACGGGATTGACAATCCTGCACCTAAACTGTTAGCTACAGTTAGACCGGCAGGTCTGGGGTGACAAACGTCATAACACTCCAACGCCTGAAGAACGTTGTTACACGAAGTCTGGGTCAATAGTACGGTTATAAAACTCACATGAAGTATTAAAACATTTTGGTTTACGGGTCTATCAAACGCCTTAGTGGTTATATATACATATATAAATCTACTTACACTATATTAGGTATGGAAAATACTTATGCATTCCGGTTTTTGGAACTTTTAAAACTACCATTCATTTATGGAAAATATTGGATTTTCTAGAAACAAACTCAGTTACTTTATACAAAAAGGCATACAATTCTTATACAAAAACGCTTATGAACTCACCAACTTAATTGTTGACACTTTTTCAAAACTACTTGTATTTCTCAGGGATTCAGTAATACAGGTAAACAACAGCTTTTGGGGAAGGGACACTAAGGCGTCAATTTAAAAACTTATTATATCATCATAATGTAATTTATTTTGAAACATGTATTACAAGCAACAATGTAACTTTTTAAATTATATTTATGGTGGTTGTGTTTGCTTTCTTTACTATTTACTCAACTGTTATGATACTACATGAAGTCATCCGCCCTCGAACGATTCTGCCGTTCTGGTTTGGGGGTGTGACAGATTGGTATCAGAGCATTGTTTATAGTGAACTAAGTATATCGAACCACATAAGATATACAAACTATAAATGCAAAGGGACTAAAACTCTCTGACAAAACGCTTTCACACCAACCATACTTCATTAAATTAAAATGTTAGTTTGATAAAGGTACAAATACATGCATGCAACAGTTTAATGTCATGGTTAGAACTATACAAAAGTATTAAGACAAGTTGGACACTATGAATAGGCCTCGGAATATGTAATCAGATCTAGGATGAATATAGCCTGATCAACTATATTTATCCGAGGTATGACCAACGTATGTCGGGGAATAGTCGTAGTGAGCAACAAGTCAAAAACTTACCAAAGTAACACTAGAATCAAACTTACAAATTTAAATACTATAGGAGTATTTATGACACAATAAAAACTGTAATAAGCGAGTAATCCTCGACATTTCGTTAGAACTAGGAATCGTCAATTAAATAGAATTATGCTTATAAAAACTAAAAACCTTCACTGACAGGTCTATAATTGCAAAGTGCATACTTTAAGGTTACACATGATTGAGGTTCCATAGGCTTAGGATTTATGATTTCGCTTTAGGTCCTTTTCCTTGTTTGGATGTGGGCTTAGAGTGAAGCTACTTATCCAACGGTCCATTCAATCTCAATTGTATGTAATTTTTATACACTAGGTAATTATAGGAGGACTCGGTGTAGGTCTTATCATAAAATTTTCTTTTTACACTCAAGTTTTATATATAATTCTCTTATCTCTATTCTCGATCAGACGAAATGGTAGGATTGCATATCCCCGAGGATCCCTACTACCCTAACCAGGGAAATGGAGGCTGGGTCAAGGAGGATCCAGAAGAGGATCCCAAAGAGATTCCCGAGGAAGATCCATAAGAGGATCCCGAAGAGGAGAAAGAGGATGAAGAAGAGGAAGCAGATGATGAGGGCACTGACTCGGAACCCGAGGTCTACAATCCTCCCCAGGTAGTACCAAATCCCCGATGGAACTTTCAGGGCCCGGCGCCCCGCTGGCCTGTAGATCTGAAACGATGGAGCAGGGAACAAGGGAAACGTCCGCCCTACGGCATGGGACAAGGTTTTCATAACCTCAGTAACGGAGGTTCGGCTGACAGGGCACTCCCTGTCATGATTCGTCGCATCGCCAACCAAGGCGAGCAAACAAGAGTGAACTCCATCCAAATCATGGATGTTAGTGCCACCACCCAAGTCACCGCGGTACGTTTTCGTCGTCTGGACGAAGAACACGAGCGAACAATATAGCACACCTTTTCCCTCCAGAAAGACATTACCGCTGCTAGAGCCGAGGTAAGGGAGTTCCGAAAAAGCCAAGCCGAAATGGAGAGGCACATCATCGAGGTTGAACGCCAAGTAACTCGAGCTCAGACTTCCACGACAACATACCATGGTCCGCAGCGTACCACCCGCTCGGAGTAGAGCGCGTACTACTTGCGCTATGTATAGACTTATCGAGTGAGCGTTGGTGCTACTCTTTCCTTTATCTATGTAAACCCGACGTATTGTGAGTACACAATTCGGGGGTCTGAATGCTGTCAAATTTTCCCATTTTCATTGATGTACTCTAGACCTGTGTTAAGGTCAAATTTTCCTGATCGATGTATCGAATATTAATATCAATGAGATTGACACGCATTTATTATTTCATTTGGTATTTCATTAAGTTCTTAAAATACTAAGGAAATCATGTACTTATTGTTGTCAGTTTCCATTTCGCAATTAACTTACAAATTCGATAATGTTCGGAACGTAAAGCATATAATACTAAGACTTTCCATCACCATTCCTGAAGACTTGTCAAGAATTCGTCTTTTAACTTATGGCAAAATCATGCCACCAAGAAGGAATCCCTGACGCATCAATACTACAGGAACACCACCACCTCCTCCACCACCACCACCACCACCCCCATCAATGGACAATGCTGTTGTTCAGGCTGCTGTAACAGCTGCTGTGACAGAAGCGATGAGACAAATGAGTAACAACAGGTCTGGAGGAGGGATAAATAGGTCTACCAATGGCCAACACCAGGGTCGTTCCGTGGAATGAACTTACAAGGACTTCACCAACAGCAAACCAATATCCTTTAATGGTACTGGAGGAGTAATGACTCTATCCCAATGGATAGAGAAAACGGAAGCAGTATTCGAGATCTGCTCATGCCAAGAAGAGAGCAAGGTAAAATTTGATGTCTGTACTTTCTCCGAACGAGCCCTAACATGGTGGAATGGCCATGTTAAGTCACTAACACTGGTAGTGGCTAACTCCATGAGTTGGGAGAACCTAAAACGAATGCTAATGCAAGAGTATTGTCCAAGAGGCGAGGTACAGAAGCTCGAACAAGAGCTTTGGGGCCTTACTATGGTAGGCTCGGACATCAACGACCTATACCAATAGGTTCAGTGACTTAGCAATACTTTTCCCGGGAATGGTTGCTCTAGAGAGCAAGAAGATCGAGAGGTATATCTGGGGACTGTCACCCCAGATTCAAGGAAGTGTATTAGCTTCCAAGCCAGTTACTTTCGATAGCGCCAAACAGTTGGCACAGGCCCTCGTTGACCACGGTGTCTGCCAAGGATTCATGACTGTTGTTCCGGAGCAACCCAGAGGAAGCAACAACAACAACAACAACAATACCAAAAACAACAACAAGAAGAAGTTTTGGAACAAGAGGAAGGGTCAATTTTCGAAGGAACCTTCCAAGAAACAACATATAGTGGTAGTCCATGCCGCTACTACTCCCACTGTTGTTCCTGTTACCCCTACACTAGCAAACCAATATGCTGGAAACCAACCAAAGTGCGGCAAATGCAATTTCCATCACAACAGAAATTGTCGGGAGATGCACTGTAATAATTGCAACAGGAAATGGCACACTGCCCGTTTTTGTAAGTCACCGGCACGACCAATCACCCAAGTTCCTGGAGTCAGTGTGGGCCAGGCGTGTTATGGGTGTGGTGAAGCTGGGCACTACAAGAGAGATTGCCCTAAGGTAAGGAGTGCTAGCGGCGTAGGAAAAGTGCTGGCAATAGGGCAGAACGAAGCAATAGCTGATCCCACGGTGGTTACGGGTACGTTTCTCCTCAATAACACTTATGCATGCATACTCTTTGATTGTGGTGCGGATAGGAGTTTCGTGAGCCATGAATTCAAACACTTACTTAAAAAAACCCCCAATCACTCAATAAGATATTTACAGTAGAAATGGCAAACGGTAAAACAGAAAGCATAAACGATATGTACGTAGGCTGCACACTAGATCTAAATGAACACTCGTTCCAAATCGATCTAATGTCGGTCACTATAAGAACCTTTGATGTCATCATCGGTATGGATTGGTTAAGCCTTCACCATGCCGATATACCTTGTCACGAAAGGGCCGTTCGCCTTAATCTGCCAAATGGCGAAACTCTTATCATTTATGGTGACAAACCCGGTACCAATTTACAAATCATCTCTTGCGTCAAACCCCAAAAATACCTGCGCAAGGAATACAATGCTTTCCTAGCCCACGTGGTAGATAAGGAAAAAGAAACAAAAGACATCAAAGACATTCCAGAAGTCTGCGATTTCCCCGACGTCTTCCCTGAAGATCTTCTAGGAGTTCCACCAGAACGTCAAGTCGCGTTCAGAATCGACTTGATTCCCGGAGCTACCCCAGTAGCAAAATCACCGTACCGTCTAGCACCGGCAGATATGCAGGAATTATCCAGCCAACTAAACAAGCTACTCAGCAAAGGATTCATCAGGCCGAGCTTCTCACCTTGGGGAGCACCAGTCCTATTCGTAAAGAAGAAGGATGGATCTTTTCGCATGTGCATCGATTACCGGGAACTAAACAAGCTCACAATCAATAACCGATATCCTCTACCGCACATAGACGATCTGTTCGACCAACTCCAAGGAGCAAGCTACTTCTCAAAGGTCGAATTAAGATCCGAGTATCACCAGCTGCGAGTCCTGGAAGGAGATGTTCCCAAGACGGCATTCTGAACTCGTTATGGTCACTACGAGTTTGTAGTGATGCCCTTTGGATTAACAAATGCATCGGCGGTGTTTATGAACTTAATGAACCGAGTATGTCGTTCTTTCCTGCATAAATTTGAGATCGTGTTCATTAATGATATACTCATCTATTCGAAGAGTAAAGAAGAACATAGTCAACACCTCCGACAGATCTTGGAAACACTAAGTGAAGAGAAGTTATACGCAAAATTCTCAAAGTGCGAGTTTTGGATTCGGAAAGTAGATTTCCTAGGTCACGTGGTTAGCAAAGACGGGATACACGTGGACCCTTGCAAAATCAAGGCAATCGAGAACTGGTCAGCTCCAAGAACCCCAACGGAAATACGACAATTCTTGGGCCTTGCTGGCTATTACCAAATATTCATACAAAATTTCTCGAAGATTGCTAAACCACTTACCACCCTGACTCAGAAGGGTGTAACCTTCAGCTGGGTAGAAAGACAAGACATTGCGTTCCAAACACTGAAACAAGCCCTATGCAGCGCACCTATATTATCTTTTCCAGAAGGAACGGAAGACTTTTTGGTCTACTGCGACGCATCAAACCAAGGTCTTGGATGTGTTCTAATGCAACTAGGAAAGGTCATCGCATACGCCTCGAGACAACTCAATACGCACGAGGTCAACTACAGTACCCACGACCTCGAACTGGGAGCAGTCGTTTTTGCTCTAAAGATCTGGATACATTATCTCTACAGCACAAAATGCACAATCTTCACCGATCATAAGAGCCTTCAGTACATTCTCAACCAAAAAGAACTCAACATGAGACAGAGACGATGGGTTGAACTACTGAGCGATTACGAATGCGAAATTCGTTATCATCCGGGAAAAGCTAATGTAGTAGCTGATGCTCTTAGTCGAAAGGAATACTCGGGTCGCCGAGTGAAATCCTTAACCATGACGATCCATTCACACCTGTCCACGCAAATCAAGGAATCTCAAATGGAAGCCTTGAAAAACGAAAACATGGCTGGCGAAGCCTTAAGAGGAATGGATAAAAATCTTGAAGTCAAGGGTGACGGAGTTCGTTACTTCATGAATCGGATCTGGACACTGAAGTTTGGTGGATTCAGAGACGTTGTCATGAATGAGGCTCATAAGACTCGATACTTCGTGCATCCCCGTTCAGACAAGATGTATCTGGACCTCAAGAAATTGTATTGGTGGCCGAACATGAAAGCCAAAATCGTTGCCTATGTAGGCAAGTGTCTGACTTGCGCCAAAGTCAAGGTAGAGTACCAAAAGCCCTCGGGATTGTTACAACAACCTGAAATACCTGAGTGGAAGTGGGAGTGGATAACCATGGATTTCATAACCAAGTTACCCAAAACAGCGGGTGGACTTGACACCATCTGGGTGATCGTCGACAGATTAACCAAATTCGCGCACTTCCTACCAATAAAGGAAATTGACAAGATGGAGAAACTAGCTCGAACATACATCAGGGAGATTGTGTGACTGCATGGTGTACCAATATCCATTATCTCAGACAAAGATAGTAGATTCACCTTACGGTTCTGGCAGTCACTACAAAAATATCTAGGGACGAGACTAGACATGAGTACCGCTTACCATCCACAAACCGACGGTCAGAGTGAGAGGACCATTCAAACCTTGGAAGATATGCTAAGAGCTTGTGTGATCGATTTTGGTAAGGCATGGGATACCCATTTACCACTAGTCGAGTTCTCGTACAACAATAGCTATCAGACTAGCATCAAGGTTGCTCCATTCGAAGCCCTCTATGGCCGCAAGTGCAGATCACCTCTGTGTTGGGCTGAAGTGGGTGACACGCAACTAGCTAGAGGACAAGTACCTGACAGCACTCTCACAGGCCGGGAAATCATAAGAGAAACGACCGAGAGGATTTTACAAATCCGGGAATGACTAAAATCTTCAAGAGACAGACAAAAGAGTTATGCGGACAAAAGACGGAAGCCCATGGAATTTCAGGTTCGGGACCGGGTACTATTGAAGGTCTCACTCTGGAAGGGATTAATACGTTTTAGAAAACGTGGGAAACTAAATCCAAGGTATATCGGACCATTCGAGATCCTTGCCAGGATCGGACCGGTAGCATACAAGCTTCGATTACCGCAGGAACTCTATAACGTACATCCTACCTTTCATGTGTCAAACTTAAAGAAGTGCTTTTCCGATGAGACCCTCGTCGTCCCTCTAGACGAAATCGAAATCAACGAGAGTCTCCACTTCGTAGAAGAACCAGTAGAAATCATGGATAGGGAAATTAAAAGAACAAAACAAAGTCGCATACCCATTGTGAATGTCCGCTGGAATGCAAAGCGAGGACCTGAATACACCTGGGAGCGCGAAGATCAGATGAAACAAAAATACCCGCATCTTTTCCCTAGTCCATAAATACTTATCTTAGAATAAATTTCGGGACAAAATTCTCTCTAATGGGGGGATGATGTGACAACCCGATATTTCAAGTCAATGTAATGACCTAAAAGTCAAGGATTGTAATCTACTTTTGATATAATAAAAATAGCGTCAAAAATAAAATGTTCAAAAGTCTCAATTGGGTTACATAAAATGATAGATATCATGTCAAGGTTTTCAGAAATATAAAGAACACTCAAATCCGAGTTATAATGAAGAAGTTATGACCAATCAAAGATTCGCGTCAAAACCGGTAAAACACTGTTAAGTGTAAAAAGTGAAATATCAATAAAATACCTTTAGCCTTAGGTATCTAAACGAAAGTCGTAGATTATACTAAACCGTGAACGTACATAAAAAAACGTCCAAATCTGACTTTGTATGAGGAAGTTATGATTTTTCTAAGTTTCGGAGTAGCGGTAGACAGTTAAAAACTCGAAACAGTGATCGAGTGATTTGTAGCCGACGCAACCTAAACGAGAATCGAAGATCTCGACAATGGTAGTACAACGCCCAATGTATGCCATACAGGGCCTCGGATCGGCCACATCTCCCCTATACCCTTCTAGTCGTCCCATCTAAAGTCCAGTCTCCGATCAAAGGCGTCACGCCTGCGAACGCGCAATGTACGAAGAACGCCTCGCGTACTTCGGAGTACGCCCAACGTACGAGGGCAGTCCCCACCCCTATAAATAAGATGCGAGGCTTCCAAAATTCTTTGCCAATTTACAACTTCTCTCCCATATTTTCTCACTTTCAAGCCTCTCGAAACTACCCCGACGCCCCGGTTACGTATCCAAGCTCCGACGATGGTCCGAAGCTCCAAAACTCCCGAGAAATTTTCCACTTTCCGGTCGAAGTGCTGCCCGAGAAAAGTCTCGTTTTCTTCAAATCATCACACTTACCAGGTGAGTTCATACCCCTATATTTTCACGTCTTTACTATATTTTAGGGGGAAAAATACAAGTGAAACGCAAGAAAAACTTATGTTAAAATGCAAATCGTTACACAAAGTTTCTAATACTTTATCTACATTTTGTGTATAAATGTTAAATAAGTAAAATAACGTCATTAAAAATGTTATACTTTACATGCAAAGTTGGTAATACACCAAGGTTTATCATTCAAATGAAACACACTTTTTGAAAAACTATAATAGGTATAGTTTACGAGATATTCATGATATTTTACATACTATAAACACTATAAAGACGAAATACTTACATTAACTAGAAAAATGGACTTTTCATACATAAATCTATTTGATACTAACTTTTGTGAGACATTTGACTTCACGTACTTTCAAGTACGCATTTCAAGTCCTGTGTTATAAACCATAATCTCTTGTAGGGAGAGCGTGATACTTGTGTATAGATCAATACGGGATTGACAATCCCGCACCTAAACTGTTAGCTACAGTTAGACCGACAGGTCTGGGGTGACAAACGTCATAACACTCCAACGCCTGAAGAACGTTGTTACACGAAGTCTGGGTCAATAGTACGGTTATAAAACTCACATGAAGTATTAAAACATTTTGGTTTACGGGGCTATCAAACGCCTTAGTGGTTATATATCCATATATGAATCTACTTACACTATATTAGGTATGGAAAATACTTATGCATTTCGGTTTTTGGAACTTTTAAAACTACCATTCATTTATGGAAAATATTGGATTTTCTAGAAACAAACTCAGTTACTTTATACAAAAAGGCATACAATTCTTATACAAAAACGCTTATGAACTCACCAACTTAATTGTTGACACTTTTTCAAAACTACTTGTATTTCTCAGGGATTCAGTAATACAGGTAAACAACATCTTTTGGGGAAGGGACGCTAAGGCGTCAATTTCAAAACTTATTATATCATCATAATGTAATTTATTTTGAAACATGTATTACAAGAAACAATGTAACTTTTTAAATTATATTTATGGTGGTTGTGTTTGCTTTCTTTACTATTTACTCAACTGTTATGATACTACATGAAGTCATCCGCCCTCGAACGATTCTGCCGTTCTGGTTTGGGGGTGTGACATGCCCTATCTATACCGCTACTCATGGCTCCTTCAATCCCTTGATCCATCCGATCATGATAGGCTGACGACTCGTCGCCACTGAATCCGACGTAAGAAGGTGAATGCTACCAGAATAATTGTATTCTTGTATCATACCCGGTCTCCTTTGACCTACCGTTTCCTGATTCCAATTATGTTGTGACCTACTCACAACCTCGCGAATTGGCCCACCCTGGCCTAAGTCATCCGAGCGAATCAGTGAATGCTACGACTACACCCACAGACTTACAACACTTCCAACACTATCCAACAACCTCGTAAATGCTACGGCTACACCCGCAGACTTACAACACTCCTAACACTTATCCACCAACCTCGTGAATGCTACGGGTACACCCGCAGACTTACAACACTCCCACCCTAACTGAACATTAGTGAATGCTACGGTTTTCGCCGTAGTCTTACAACACGTTCGCCCTTGCTTCTGTCCTGGATACCTGAACGGTTGTCCCCCACTTAGATTCAACTAAGTCCGCTCGGCACATAAAAATTGAAGGATTCATAATCCTCCTTACGTTCCAATACTAACCCTGCTGACGACTGTTGCTTACCAAAGCTAGCGCACCAAAAGTAACCCTTCCCAAAACAACACAACTCCTGAAAACCAGCTGACACTTCTTGTATCCCAACAACATCAATGAATTCAAACGCTTAAAAGCGATATCACACTCAGACCTCAGAGTCCAACGAACGGATAGTTGTATATAAGGAGGTGACATCGTGCTACTCCTGAATGCTCTTCCAATCACAAAATACTAAGGCTACTGAAAACTAGCATGATTCCCTCGCACAAGCCCTTGATCCAATCCCGACTACACCCAAGATGACATTCGAATATTGGGAATCTGTTGTATATAAGAAGGCGACATCGTGCTACTCCACCAAAGATCCATGGTATGCAGATGGCACATGACTCTTCTTGAGCATAATCAACTCAACCACCAATGGAGATAACAACCCCAAAATAGCTGGAGCAGATGTACTCACTGCTCCTCTCTAATCATCAGATAGTCGACCTCCTTGTCGCCCACCTGATCACAATGGGAATATAACGGGCTTGCCTCCTGTGGGCAATCCCTGCTGACGTTGCCGAAACTGCTATACACGTAGCAACCCAGATCACTGAACAGATTCTGACAATGACTCGGAGCAATCACAGTACCTGCGGAACCCATCCTGCGAGGTACTTCCGTCTGAAGATTCCTCAAAGATTCCTTGGCATGCTGACTGGCATCTGAAAACTCTTGCTAATTCAGACAATAGCATATAACCAACCCGAGATCCAACTTATCACAATTCCAAAGTGATGAAAATTCCCAACATCCACCTGAAGTGGCAGAAGATAGCATGTCCGCAAACATCTGAAGGAATCCTGACCACCTACTCATGTGTTACCTCGACCACCCTGAGAACATGATGTAAAACTCCATTCCAGTCCCAACAACAATCCCAACCCTTGAAACGAAACTCCATCGTGCAGTTTCCACAAGCATTGCACTGAACTCGGCCTACTGGCCTCTCAAAAGTGGATCCGAATTTCTTGGGTCTCCACCCAAGATCCTCCACTAGATTCATCTGACCTGAACCTCTCTCATCGAGGTTCTCCTAATTACTTACCGCCCTCGGATCTGGGATCCATATCATTCAGGGTCTTGCACCCCGACGCGCTCAACAACTCAATCTTCACGGCTGAACTGCAATCGCTAGTGCAACCTCTGCTCCAACCGGCTACAAACCATTCCCAAGACACGGTCTCCAATCCCAAAGCGCAATAGATCGCACAATCAATCCTTGCCGCCTGGTACAAGAGATCCAAAGCAGACTCAAAATTCTGACATTCTTTCCAATAAATGGCTCACCACCGAAGCCGGGACCAACCATGGTCTTTCCCATTCGTGCTCATCCTCATTCTGCACAACATCTATCCCCACGGTCCAATCATAATCAAGAATTCTCCTTCCCAGGCTTCTTAGGTTCTCCAAGACTTTCCCCGATTCGAGTATGGATCATGTGCTTTCAGTAGTACAGGCCCAATACCACCTTCCACACCTATCCATACTTTCCTCCGGGATCATCCCGAATCTTCTAAGTCACCTACTCCCATGATGTACTAAATGTCTGCTAAACAGCAACACAATATCCACTGAAGCACCTCCTAGGCTCCCCCTAGGTTCCCAACCTCACTGAATCGCCCCACTAACTCACTGGAGCATATCCTAGGCTCTCCTAGGTTCCCAACCCACCCTGTCCTCAGCTGCTGAAAGATTCCCAATAATGTCAACTAGCTACCTTATGAATATAGCCACATGCAACAGAGATCAGATAATCCTTCGAGTAACAGACTCGATCCTAGAACGGTTAGACTCAAACAAGAGTTGCGCGATAGGACCACAACCAGACGAGGAACAAGAAATAAGTGGCTTAGCAAGCCCGTTCGGCTAACGATCCTCCACTGGTCAAGGGTGCGGTGGGTAAGAGTGGATACCCAATGGTGGTCATTTTACAGGCCGCTTCCTTAAACACCCCTTATAGACCAGCTTCGTGAATGAGGCCTACTAACGGTAAGACTGACTTTCTAACTTATACATATATAATATATTAAACTTTTAATTTTATATAGTATAAGGGTGTATTTTAAACTTTAAAAATACTTTGTGGTTTAATATATTAATTAAACTATACTCTTAATTTAATTAAACTTAAGCCATGTGATTATGGATTTATTAATCTTCTCCTTTTATTTAAACATTTAATTAATTTAATGAAATCCATAAAGATGTAATTTGAACTATTCAAACCATCAAGGTGCTAAATATAAAAATTCAAAATAAAAAACTATTTAATTAATTTTTAAGTTATGAACCTAAGAGTTGCATCGTTTGAAACCTTTCGATTACAAGAGTTAATGTTTTCATGAATGAGACTTTTCATATTCCATAACTTGAGGGCAAGTTATGAAACTCTTTAAAACCTTTGGATTCCATAACTTATGGACTTAATTTTGTAACTCCTTAAAAACTTTTGAGTTCCAAAACTTGATGACAAGTTTTGTAACCTCTTAAAACATTTAGATCAAATTTAAAACCAATAAAAATAATCAAATATTCTTTATCTTTTACCAATTTGACCTAATGCAACTCTTATAGCAAAATGTTTCAAATTTTACAAATAATTAGTTTTTCACAAAATCAAGTAATTATCTTAAAATTTGACAATCATCATGTTATTGGATGGGGATAATCATTACCATATCAACAAAATCAAATTTTATGAACCAAAACAGTTTATGGTAATGATCCTAATCCAAAACAGGCCAAAAACTCGAAAATTCTGCCAACAGACTGCCCAACTCGTCGAGTCAGCTTATGGACTCGTCGAGTTCATCATGAACTCGTCGAGTTCCATAGTGGACTCGTCGAGTTCATGCTGGCATAAAGCAGTTTTTCAATTTTTTTCCCAAGTTTCAAAATTAACAAATGCATCTATATAACAGAAAACTACCCATGGCTCAGATACCACTGTTGGGTTTTATGTACTCTAACATCCCTATGGTGCATATACAACCCTAATACTTTGGATCTAAGTTTTCCCTAATTATACATGCAATATTGTTTTTCCAAAGCAAGAAGCCTAAACAAGCATACAACTTGATATATGAATCATAAAACTAGTTAGAAGATTACCTCTTGTTGTAACTTGTTTGTATTTGGCCTTTAAAAGCTTAGCACCCCAAGTGTGATGCCTCAAATGTTTCACAACACACCAAGAACAAAAGGAGGGTTGTGAGAGAGGTTATGAACCACCAAAATCGGCTAGCGTTCTCTTAGAATACTAGTGTGTCGATTTTGGCTAAGGGGTTACATATATATAGTGTAAAATTCCAAGGGTCACTTGTAAACCCTAATTCATACACTTAGTTTATGATCCAATAATTCATATGGACTAACTCTTTATGGATTCTCACATAAACTTAGCCCATCATGGATCAATAGCCCAAACCATATGTATCACTGATATACATAATCAGTCTCCGTATATTTAATCAGTCTCTTTTGATCACTAAATTAATTCCAAATTAATTCTTAATCAATACTAATTAAATAATATGATTTCGCAATAAATGTATTATTCTTATAATATATTAATTAAGCACAAATAACCTCTTTCTGAAATATCCATCCTATCACATTGTTCCAGTGAATTTCAACCCAAATGGACCATGCTACTTTCGGGTCAAGTACATACCAATTATAGTTATGGGCTTAGACATCTAATCCAACAGTCTCCCACTTGGATAATTCCAATAACTATAATTGCAAATGCAACTTTAAAATCCGATTAGCAATCGTAGCTCTCTAAAGTCGCTGTCGAACTCTGACGCGTCCATTAGATAAGGGATCATATATTCCTCCGTTCTACAAGATAGCGTATGAACTGAGACATGGATTATAATCATTCTTTCTTTTCATGTTTTGTTTCCCGATTTCCGGTTTATGATGACTGACTAATTGAACAAATCAAATCAGTCCAGGCTTGGCCAAGCGCTTAGGGTGTTATCACTAAATCATCAAGGGCCCACAGATATCGCTTTTATCCCCTTAGGATAAAAGGGACGGATAAACTTCGACTCGTATGTTTTCTCTATTTACTCATCAAATCACACACAATGATACATTTTATAACACCAAGTTACTGGTGCGTTTTCATATCTTCAATGTGCAACCAACTTGTAAACTGCAACTATATGTCTCCGTTTGAAGAATATAAGATATTATCGTCTCACTAATCACTCGTGATAAAATCCATGAAGTGATTCACGTGATCGTGGGTTTAATCCAATACTCAAATCTTATTACAGGAGTACTCATGAACACTGCAGCAAACTCGCGCCATGTCTAAACACCATAGATAATCTACAGTCGGATTCATGACAGTCTTACCTCAATACCTACTTCCAAAGTATGATCGACTGTGGATAGTTTGAATAATCTTATTATTCAGGAAGTCAAAACATGCAAAGTGAAACACAAGAATAATCGAATTCAATATGGTCTCAAAACTTTTGAATATAAATAAAACACCTTTTATTTAATCACCATATTGATTACACATTATTCATTGTATAATGTTTTAATTAATCAACTTAATACTTGAATTAAAACAATAGTTATCCCGTGCTCCAAGCATGCATACTATGTTTGCCTATGGTCCTTTCTCTGTGAAATAGACACATTGTCAATGAAACTCATTTCACAATTCCAAATCTTAATCATTTAGTGTAAGAATACCTAATTCTTGCCACTATAAGAATGTGTTAGATTCTAAACTATCATGCAATGATCCTTTTTTAATGTCAATGCACCAAAGTCACAGAGACTTGGACAATGATATTACAAAACTTTCCACTAGAGATTGATAACAAAACAATTCCAAGGAAGCGAAGTCTCAAATTCAAAGTACATTCCTTTGAACATCCTTCTTGCATAAAGGTTTCTAACCCACACATAGATTCTTAATATCCAACTCCCATTATGAAAACATTTCCATATTTGCCATATGACATGCATTATTAATAGAATTCTGTCTATTCAGAATCATGTCAACATGGTCCATTTATTACTATACTTCCAACTGCCCAAAAACGACCAATCCTTAGCGAACCTTAGATTGTCCTTTTGAAACAATGATTTTGTTTCAAAATACACTTTTGAAACAATGATTTTGTAAAAAAATTTGGTTATGGGTTGTTTTTGAAAAGCTAAATTTTATTGTGATTTTGGGACGTTACAACTTGGTATCAGAGCCTTGGTTTGAGATTTGGATGAACATTCGTGTGAATACAGACTCAAACTAAGGAACTACAAAAGTTTTGAAACGGTTTTCTGATACGTTTTCAAAAGTAACCAAGGAAGGATACGGTGTATACGATCAACTGGACCAAGAAAGTATACCCTAAGTTACCACACTGTTATTTGATATGATGTTTATGATAGAGAACATGCTAGTGATAGGCTAGGGATCTTCAGGAATTGCATGATAGAATTGACTGATGTATGGTGCCTGATAGCTTAGGGTGACTTCTTGTATGGAATTGACATCATTAATGTAGTTGCTCAGTGTATGAATCATAGTTGTAGATAACTAAGATTTTATAGCCTGAGAATGTTTGGTTTAACCTTATTTACTATTATTGTATGATGAAGGGCTTAGGGTAGAATCAAGTATTCGACTGTCTATAGGATCTAGTGTTATGTATTACTAGCATACATGAGTTTTGTAGGGTTGGTGAAAGTTTCATGGATGACTATATGTGTGAGCAGCCAACCAGATGAGCCACGATTAGCCACTCTCTAGGGAGTAAGGATAGGATGTAGGCATATGCTAGTTGTTGTATTTCTTTTGGGTAGTTGTGATGATCCTTGAGACAAATACGGATAGGTATGGAAGGTAGTATGGACCCGTACTACTAAAAGCATAGGACTCGTACGCATAGCAAGGAAGCCACAAATACCAAGGGGAAGTCTCATCATGTGGTTGTATCAATGTGTATTGGGGCATTCTGATACATTTTGGTTCGATTCAGTATGGAGCTCACGAGGGGATCTAGTTCAGGATCTAAAGTTGAGGGCCAGGATAGGTCGGGGTTGATTGTTGATCAGATGCAGGATATGATTACCATTAAGGTTTCACAGATATTACAGGAAGAGTTATATGGTATTGTGGATCGGATCACTGGCAGGCTAATTGCCAAGTTCAAGGAGCGAACTGCAGCTTTACAGACCGTGAGGGGGGCTGCTGAGATGACTACTGGGGAAGATAGCATGGTTTGATACCATGATTCGTGGCAGTGTTTCCATATCTGATGGTCTTTTGGTTATGGTTTTTCAGGCATGAGAATGGGTTTGGTGATTTTTTGGGCCTTGGTGGCCATGTCAGTTTGGGTTTGAATGGTGTAAACCTAGGTGAGTTAGTTGGTTTTTAGGTCTCAAGGGCCTTGCTCGAGGAAGTTTCAGTTGAGTCGCGGGACTCAAGAAGGATGCGATTGTTATGATCGGCTCAAGGATTGTAGCTGGAAGCTGGGTGGTTGATAAATGGTTTGGAATGTCACTATCTACGGTGGGGTTATGTTATTCCAACTTGTTGTGCTCGGAGGAAAGACAACATAGACTCGTGATCTTCAGATTTGGGGTGTAGAACCAACATAGGGATAGATAGTTGCGATTTTTGGTAGTGTGGGAATGCACAAAAGGAACCTTGTGGTATGATTGCCTTGAGAAGAGATCAAGGGTCTGCTTTCTTTGAATATAGTCAGGACAAGTGCTAGTTTATTGCTTCAGGTGATCAAGGAAGTGAATTGGAAACGACAACTTCTGTTGTCTCAGATGTATCCCAATTATGAGAATGATGCCTCTTGTATTTAGGAATGATCATCACAATGAATTTATGGTTGGGGATTTTCAGGAGAGTAGTGTAGTATCCCATTCGTTTCTAGATAGGAAGTTGGTGTCATGAATGGACTGTCAATTATTGCTTGTGCATCTGCATGGAACTCTGGATGTTAGAGGCAGTTATGATTGGAAATTTATGAGGTTTCCATCTTAGAATTAGAATCTCTTTGAGTTGCTTTGTCTTTATCCAGAAGATCAACTTGCGATGTGTTATACATTCCAATGGGTTAGGGATACTATTGGTCTTGGTTAGCCGGTTTGAGTATTTGTTCAGTTTACAATGTCAATTGGTGGTAGTTCGAACCCTAAGTAGGGGAGAACTGGGTATTTTGCTTGGCGGATCATCGATTTGTTCGAGTTTTTGGCGTCAGAAGAATGGTTCATAGGGATCTATGGTTTGGGTATGCGAGATTTTGGTTCAGGAATGGTCAAGAAAGGGGTGCAGAGCAAGTTTCCATCAGAGGTATGTGTTCAAGAATGCGAGAGTCGTCTTCGCGGCAAGAAGCTGTTAGAGGAGAGATCTTTGTAGACATAGGTTCCTTTTGGGATCCCAATGAATAGAAGAGGAGGCACTAGGACCGCTCAGGTTGGGTATCAGTTGTTGAGGGATTTGTCAGCTCGTTGTATGGATTTCTATTTATAGTCTAGATTGAGCAGTTGTCGTTCGATAAATCATTTTCATAGATGGATGGGTATGTTCAGCTCTGCATGGGTTTTGGTTCAGTAGTGTATTGGTTCGTTAGATTAGGTGTCAATGCATTCTCGATAAATTGGATATTTCGTTCATCATCAAAGAGACGATTCTTCGAATGTTTTGAGTTGTATCAGTTGAAGTTCAATGGATTCATCAACCTTTCGTCAAGTTCGGATAGAGTTTCGAAGATGTCCATGGTTTTAAGCAACAATTCTTATTAACTTTAAAATTTTTATCGAGCTAGTTACGTGTTGATGGGATCTGTTTCGGTCGTTCATGAGGATGTTTATGTTCATGATTGAGGGTCGTCATTTCATTAGATCTTCTAGTACTTCACCTTTGGGTAAGGTTGTGAGTAATAAAAAAATGTAGTAGATCCAAGATTGGTTATGGGATTCTCTTGAGGGTATGTATGGTGATAAGTCCATTGGATATTGTCATGAGGGATGTATGTAGGTTAAGTATGATAGCATGAGAGTACTTGGCTCGATATTTTGGCATGGTTTTTAATTGGTTTGTAGCCTTTTGATGCGACCTCATCACCGGGCGATGATCTTCGTTGCTTCTGATTACTCCGGTGAACCTGCAAGGTCACAACAGGGAGGAACTGTCAGCCTTTCTCCAGGAGGGGTTCCGGGAAAACGCTCCGACGGTTAAGTCAGTGGATACACTTGGATGGTTTAGGGTTAACTGGGAGAGAACAACTTACCTTTCTAGGTACCGGAGGAGGCCTTTTTTATTAAGGCCTCCTGTCAGTCCGTACGAGACAAGGGCGTTAGACCCGACAGGATCGGGCACGCTAATTGGGTAATCATGCTCCTCGTTTTGTCAGAGCTAACAATTGGTTCACGTGGTAATAAGTTGAGAATCACCCTTGTCATCTGGAGCCGTTATGATTTGTTGTGGAGCCGTTATGAGCCTTCTTCGTGGGCGCCCTGCTCTTAGATGTGTCCGCGGGCGCGGGTTTCTGTTGGGCTTACTCTATTAGGCATCGTCTGCCTTGGGGAGTTCTGTGGAGCGTCTGAGCGCGACCCCTTACTCATGTTGAGGTCATGTCATCAAGTCCCCTAGTCCAGTAGTTGTAGTGTTGCTAGACTAGCTATGATGTTCTGGACTTAACTGCTTATTACACGCGTTGAGTTCTGATTCAATCGACACTTCGATTTTTCCAGAGATGTGACCGCCTATTATGACAGTCATATACATCATTGCATCAGGGATTTTGAATATCCCGCCTTTCCTTATTCTTTATAAAGGTGAGGATCCTCCTTATCGACATAACTTTTCCCTCTTATCTTTCCTTCTTCTTCCTCTAGGGTTTTCTCTACTTCCTTTCTGTTTTAATGGCTACTCAGCCTGGAGTTGTTCCTTCTAATGTTGAATTTAAGCTTCTCAGTGATGCTTATGGTTTTCCCTTGACTGATGGTGCGGAATTTCCAGCGGCTGACTCAATGATTCTCTCCCCTCCCGCGGGCAAGGTTGGCATCTACCTGAAGACATTCGACGCTGGTCTGCGCCTTCCTCTCACTGATTTCCAAGAGGAACTTCTTCAAAAAATTGGTTGTAGTATTCAAATGCTTACCCCAAATGTTGTCAATAAGGTGGTAGCGTTCGAGATGATTTGTCGGGCGAATAGCGTGCTTCCTGATTCCTTTTTTTTCAAGTTCTTTTTCCAGTTTAGTGCTACTAGTGACAAATACACATTCTCCGCTCGACGTGTGGTCACGTCTTGGTCCCTGACAAAAAAAAACCCCAAAGAACTGGCAGGACAAGTGGCTCCGGGTCAACCAAGATCGAGTTGGTTGTGGGCACTACCAGGCGAATAACTTCTCTGATGTTACTCCAAAACTGTTTCCCCATAATCAGGCTATTGCTGATCTTCTGAAGACCATCCAGGTTGCGCCTGAGGAGTACTCGGAGGCCTTGCTTGATGGTGTTGGGATGAGTCCTTCTTGGAGACATTGGGGGAAAATTCCCATCTTTTACACCGTTGTCGATGGTAAGTGGATTTGCTCTTATTCTCCTTCTACTCCCCCCCCCCCCAATTCTATGATAAAAGAGAGGAAGTTGGATCCGGGAATGATTGTTGCTTTTATCATGAGCTCTTCTTTGATAGGTGTCGAGTCCCCTTTGTCCATGGACGAATTCTTCCGGAAGCGGTATCGAGGGAAGTTGGAACATCACGAGACTGGTCTTTTCGAAACTCTCCCTCCATCGTGTCGTGTTGATCGGCTCACCGTGAATCTTACTCTGGTTACGCTGGCCTTGGAAGGTTCTTCTGCGAGCGTTGGGGAGCGACCTTTGATCACTCAACCCATTACTACGGTCGCCCCATCTCTGATCACCGATCCTAATCATGTTGAGATGGTAGAGGATAGCAAGGACGAAATTATCTCGGATGTTCGGTGGGCCATGGCCAAGAGGAAAGTTGTCTTGGAGATGGAGGAGGCCTCCTCTGATTTTTCAACATCGGGAGGTGCGTTCAGTCAAGGCGTAATTTTTCTCGTCTGTTGAGCTCGATGTCCTCTATTTCGAAGGCCATTGTAGTGATCCCTGATGATGACGCACAACAGTCCGAGGCGGATTAGAGGGAATCTAAGCAACCCATTGTTCCAGTTCAAGTTGCTTCACAATCAAATCCCAGTATTTCTTCTCCTGGGGACCCCAGTGGGGCTCCACTTCATCAGACTCCTCCGAGTGAGGGGTCTCCAGTTCCCAACGACCCTAGCTCTGGTCTCTTTGTTCCCACTTGGAATCTGCAGAATGATTCTCAGTTTTCTGTTCGCACTAACGCCATGGAGTTTTCTCGTCATGTCATTCCACCGGCCGCCATTATTGATATGGATGCAATGGGTAACCTTGCGTTGGTCCACAATATGTCATATGATGCTACCTAGGCGATGTTCTACCTGGTCACCGGCTCCTGTCGTGTCCAACTTCTGCATGAGATGGAGGTTATCCATGTTGGTTGCACTGTTCGAGAGGCTAAGTTTAAGCGCCAATTCCTTGAGCTTGAGAAGGATGCTCGCGGTTTCGATCAGATGTACAATTTGTTGGAATCGAAGAAGGCTGTTGCTGAAGTGGTCTGGTCCGCACTATAGGTTAATGTAGATTCCCTAATGCGGGCCAATGAGGGATTAATGATTCGGAATGAGAGCCTTGAGCGGGACGTCAGTGACCGTGACAAACTCATCGAGGAAATTCGAGCTAAAGTAGAGGCCTTGCATTGTGACCGGGATTGGCTCTTGCAGGTGGGAGTCGTGCGTATTATGGACAACCTGATCGAACACCCGGAGTTTACCAGCGGGATCAGCCGAATCTGACATGTTGTCTTTGTTATCGGCGAAGAGTCTGGCCGTGCTGGGTTGAAAGTAGAATAGATTCTGGAGCTCATGATCCTGATGGTGGTGATTCTCAGTCCAGCCATACTTCCATCCTTAATGATGCATTGCTTGCTTTTTCCTCGATGGACCATGCTGTTCTCCTGGGCTTGAGACATCTTGATATGGTTGGGATACGGAAACTTTGTGTTTTAGATGATGCATGTGAGGTTCCGGATGACATTCTGATTGGTGTGACTGGCGGGGGTGGTGCAGGCGCTGATGGTGGTGATGATGTAACGGCTGGTTGCGGTGGTGCGAGCGCTAGTGGTGATGGTGATTATGTGAAGGCTGGTGGTGGTGGTGCGGGCGCTAGTGGTGGTGGTGATGGTGTAGTAGGTTTGTAGGGTACCTTGTACCGTGTGCTTCCCTTCGGGTTGTGAAAAAATTTGTGAAGCTTGTTGTCTCACTCTCTTATTTGCTGCTTGTTTATGTTTGCTTTGTGTATGGCTCTTGATGGCCTCAAGTGTTGGTGGCCCTTTGTGGCTTTGATTGTAATGACTGTTCTATCTTTTGAAAGTGTAGGATATTTCTGCCTATGCTTACTCTTTGAGTTGTATTGCATTCTGTTTGTGGTTTAGTTCTGAGCCTCTTTTGTTGCCGCCTATTGCCTTTCTAGTGCAGACCAATTGTTTACGGTTCCTGTATAGCATGAGGCGGTTACTTCGAACCATATAGATGTACTAAGTCTCCGCAGTGAGATTGTATGCATTAATTAGTTAATCGTGAAATGGCTATTCTGGGCCCAATATATACACTAAGTATTTAATAAAATGATTGTTCTGAGCCCAATAAATACACTAAGTATTTTAATAAAATGGTTGTTCTGAGCCCAAGAAATACATTAAATATTTTAATAAAATGGTTGTTCTGCTCCCAAGAAATACACTAAGTATTTTAATAAAATGGCGGTTTTGAACCCCACAAATACACTAAGTATTTAACATGCAATTAATACACTTAGTACTTTGTATTTTGCGAGAAGGTGCGCTAAGCCTTTAGTATTAGCTATCGTTCCGGGGGATCAATCCGGACGAAGAATTCCTTCCTAGAAGTGAAATTTCTTTAAGTTCCTAGCATTCCCTGTTCTGGGGATTTGCCTCCCCTCCATCGTCTCAAGTGCATAGGACCCGTTGCGGTGTGCTTCGATTACCTTGTACGGTCCTTCCCATGTAGGGGCTAGTTTTCCCCGCGGCTGAGCGTCGCTTGCCTCATTTCTTCTTAGGACGTAATCTCCTATCTTGAAAGCTTTTTATCTGACTCTCTGGTTGTAATATCCTTCCACGACACTTTTGTAAGCCGCCTGGCGAATGTTCAATTGCTCACACCTTTCCTCGATGAGGTCTAGGCTTAGCCTTAAGTCTTTATCGTTTTTTGCTTCTTCGAAATAGGTAATGTGAGGCGAGCCGATTGCTAGCTCTACTGGTATCGTTGCTTCTGTACTGTAAGTTAGACTGAAGGGTGTTTCCTTTGTGGTCATTCTCGGTGTGGTTCTGTATGACCAAAGGACTCTTGGTAGTTCTTCGACCCATTTACCTTTGGCCTTCCCCAGGCGTTTTTTGATTCCATTTACCAATGTTTTGTTGGACACTTTCGTTTGGCCTTGGCATGGGGGTGTTCCACTGATGTGAACTGCTGTTCAATCCCTTTTTCAGCGCACCAGCTCCGGAATGGATTTTCTACGAACGGTAACTCATTATCACTGATTAGTACCCTAGGCGTTCTGAACCTCGTCATGATATTTTTCCTTTGAAATTTGATCATTTTCCTTCTAGATATGAACGCTAGTGGCTCGGCCTCTATTCATTTTGTAAAGTAGTCAACTGCGACTACTAGGAACTTTACTTTTCCGGTGGCGTCCGGGAATGGTCCGACAATGTCGATTCCTCACTGGTAGAAAGAACATGGAGTAGAGATGCTCGTCAGAGGTGCTAGCGGAACCCCTTGGACTGGGGAGTAAGTTTGGAATTCTACACATGTTCGTGTCACCACCATCGCGTCTTGGTGTATGCTTGGCCAGTAAATGCCCATCCTGAGTATCTTCCTCGTGAGAGACCTTTCTCCTTCATGTGCGCCAGCTGGGCCAGCATGCGCCTCCTGAAGTGCTTCCTTTCTGTTGGCTTTATCTATGCATTTTAACCATGGTTTCATGAACCCTTTTCGATATTGCACCCTTTCTATGATTGTGTATAGTGGCACTTTGATTCTTACTTTCCTAGCCTCTTCGTGGCTATCGGGTAGAACGACATGTTGGACGTATTCAACGATCTGTGTTATCCAGGTGCGCCGTGCTGGGGTCAAGGTGTGTACTTGTCGTTCTTCTATGCTTCTTTCCTTAAGCGCCTCCACCAAAACCTTATTAGACAAGTGGTCGAAGCATGTTGATGCCAGTTTGCTGAGAGCATCTGCTCTCCTATTCTCCCCTCTTGGAATTTTCTTAATGGTAAAACTCTTGAGAGGTTTGACGAGTTTCTGAACAGCCTTTATGTATTTCTCTATTCGCTTGTCCTTTGCTTCAAACTCCCCGTTTATCTGATTAGCTGCTAGGCTCGAATCTGTCAGAGCTGTCACTGCATCCACGCCCATCTGTCTTGTCAATCGTAGGACGACTAGTTGGGCTTCGTACTCAACCTCATTGTTAGAGGTATGGAAGTCAAAGCAGAGTGCGTAGGTGATTTCGTCCCCACCTGGGCTTGTTAGGATCAGGCCTACCCCGATCCCACTTTGCTAGACGCCCCGTCAGTGTATAGGGTCCATTCTTGGCTACCTTTTTGCCGGCATGTATCCGATAATTCTTTTCTGCAAGTGGTTGTTTTTACTTCTCATCGGATTTCAAGGAGGAAATCTACCAACATTTTCCCTTTGTTGATGGTACGTGGACGATAGTTGATGTCGTGTTCCCCTAAATCGATTGCCCATTTTGCCAGGCGTCCGAACGTTTCTGGCTTGAGTAATATCTGTTTGATTGGACAGTTCGTCAATACCTCTATCTGGTGTGCTTGGAAGTATCGTCTTAAGTGTCGTGCCGCGTAGATAAGCACGAGCACCAATCTTTCCATGATAGGGTAATTGGTATGTGGTCCTTGTAGAGCCCGGCTGAAAAAAATATACCAGTGTTTGCTTTCCTTCCCTTTCCACTACCAGTACCGAGGAGATGACTTCATTCGATGTTGAGAGGTATACTTGTAATGTTTCACCTGGGATGGGGCTGGCCAGTGTAGGTAATTTATGTAAAGCGTCCTTGATCTGCTTGAGCGTTGTTTCTGCTGCTGGTGTCCATTGGAAATTGCTTTTCTCAATGCATCCTTTGAGAATGTGGAAGAGTGGCATGGCTTTTTCTGCCGACTTGGAGATAAAACGGCTCAGAGCGGTTAGTTTACCATTCAGTCCTTGAGCATCTCTCAATGTGTGCGGGGATGGTACATCCATCAGCTCGTCAACTTTAGTTGGACTGGTTTGGATTCCTTCTTTGGTGACATAGTATCCCATGAATTGCCCTTCTTCGATGCCAAATGTGCATTTCCCTGGGTTTTTGATGACCATGTCGTCAATGTATACCTCAATGTTTCTTCCGATCTTTTTGGCGAAGATGGAGTCAACGAGACGTTGGTAGGTTGCTCATGCGTTCTTCAGGCCGAATGGCATTTTGGTGTAGCAAAACGCACCATGGTTCGTATAAAAAGCGACCTTTTATTCGTCCTCCTTGTTCACCAAGATCTGGTTGTACCCTTTATATGCATCCAGAAAACACTTCAGTCTGAATCATTGTAAGTATTCTACCTTTTAATCGATTTCTGGTAGGGGGTAACAATCTTTGGGGAAAGCTTTGTTTAAATCAGAATAGTCAATGCACATACGTCATGTGTCGTCATGTTTTTTTAACATGACGGGGTTTGCGATCCAGGTCGGGAAGATTGCCTCTCAGAGTATTCCTGGTTTGGTTAGCTTGGCGACCTCAGCATTGATTTCCCTTTTCCTCTCTCCCCCTTGAACTCACTTCTTCTACTTGACCTCATTTTCTCCTTGTTTAATCATGAGTTTGTCTTCTATGACTTCTCTGTCTACTCCCACTATATCGGTGGGGGTCCAGGCGAACACGTGCTTGTATTTCTTCAAGAGATCGATCAGCGCTCGCCTTGTCAACGGAGGAAGGCTACCTCCTATGATGACCGACTGATCTGGGTGCTCTCTGTTGATGATCTCACTTCCTCTGATTGACTCCTCCCATGACCTTTTATTTTCCTGTGTGATCTTTCTCGGTTGGATGATCTCGTAGCATCGCAATTCTTTTGGCGGCATAGCCATGACCGTCCCCGGTCCTTCTGTTGTGCTGAATTTTACTACTCCATACATTGTTGATGGGATTGATTCGGATTTAAGTAGGGTCGTTTGCCTGAGGATGATGTTGTGTTCCGCTGGGTGCTGGATTACAATGAAATCTATGAGGGTTGTCTTCTTCTTTGTCTTGTCATAGCTGGTTAGCGTGAACGGTAGGCGGATCGTGCCTAGGGGCCACAGGCTGTGTCCTATGAAGCCTGTCAATTGTCCCGTTTCAGGTTTGAGGTTCTCCTTCCACCTATCTGGGAGGAGACGGAAACAATGGTCGTAGATAATATATGTTGAACTTTCGGTGTCGATGTACACCCGGTGGATAGTGATGTCTTTGATGGATCCCTGAATTATGAGTGGGTCATCTCCTCGCCAGCCTGTAGGCTGAGGGTCTTTTGCTGAGAACGTTAAACCCTGTATGGATTTTGTGAGGTTGTCTACCCCGTTGCATTCTTTTTTGCCTCCCTCTTTCGGATCTGATCATTAAGATCTCGTGAGGTTGGTCACGCTCTTTTTTCTTGTCCTTAGCGTTTTTGGCATCGAACTTGGCGCGGAGGATCTGTGTGACTTTTATCAGGTTCCCCTTTAGTTGTTTCTTCTCTATTTCCCTTTTTAGTACCGAACAGTTGATAGTGTCGTGTGTCTTACTTTTATGGTATTCGCAGTTTCGTCCTTTTGCTCCTTTCGCTGGTTGTCTGTCGGAAACTATGTAGACGTCCGGTCGTTTGCCTCTCCTATAATCTCTTTGAAATGGCCTAAAACGTCCTTGCGGGTGTTCCTCGCGCCCAAACTGCCTCTTGCCTCCAGGAGTTTCCTGGTGGTGTGATGGCGGGCTGTGATGCTTTGTGGCTGAGGCGGTCATGGCGTTCAAGTACGCTTGTTTGATCGCTTCTCCTTCTTCTTGTCTTAGGTAGCGCTCCACCTTTTCTTTTAGTTCATCTCGTGTTTGAGGTTTCTTCCCAATAAGCTTCTTGGACAGTGGTCCCGGGAGGAGGCCCCATATGAAAACTCCTGCTATTAATCCTTCATCGTGTCCTGGGACATCTAATGTAACATTAGTGAACCGGGTGAAGTACTCTCACACCGTCTCCCATTCCTTCTGCTTGCAACCAATGATCGATTGTGAATCTCCTTTGTAATTACGTAGTTGCATGAAATTCGTCAGGAAAAGGTACTTTAGCTGGCCGAAATTGTAAATGCTCCCAGGGCGCAACGTTTTGAACCACGTTCCTATGTTGTCGTCTAAGGTTGTTGGGAAATACATACACCAGAATCGCTCGTCCAACTTTAACGAAGTCATTGTCCATTCGTAAGTGTCGATGTGACTATCTGGATCTATGATTCCATTTTAGGTTTTAAGGTGTGGCAATTTTGCTGTATTTACGATTTCGTAGTCTAGAAGTTCCTTAGCGAGCGGATATGTCACGCTTCTCGATAAATAATCTTGGTTTGGGATCGAGAAAGCGCCCTGGGGATTGAACTACTGAGCGGTGAGGTATGGTTGTACCAGCATGTTGTTGTACGTTGAGAGGTGCCCTGGTGTTAGGCCTTAAAATCTTTGTTGTTGGAATGAGAAAATCGGTGGTTGGGTTGCTAGGAGTGGCGGGTTAGCTGCGAACAAGTGATTTGACGTGAACGGCGGATGTTGTGGGATTGTTGTGTTGAATGGTATGCTTGTCACAAATGGGGGTGTTTGGAAAACCGTCGTTTGTTCTCTTGTGATCTGGTTTAGCGGCGGTGCTTGTGGAAGAACAAGCACACTGCTGGCGTAGTCCACCGTTAATGGTGTCGCGCTACTTGAGATCGTCGTTAGTTGTTGGATTTGTGTGGAGGAATTTTGCGTCAACACGGTGGTAGAGAACGTCGACCCCTCGTGATTGGCCTCCATAATTCACTCATCGGAGCAGTAGTTATTGTTGAGCCATTTTGTTGTGGTGCTTCACCGGCAACCGTTGTTGTCCGTAGAGGTGTGATGATGGGAGTGGTGATTGGTTCCAAGAGCATCATAGATCTGATAGACTTGTCGGTGTTCCACTCGCTCTACCGGTGTCGCAGATTATCATCTTCAGGTGTTGAGAGGTGTTCTTTTGGTTTGTTGTTCGTCACACCCCGGATGTCACCAAATGATGTGACCTCATCACCGGACAATAATCTCCGTTGCTTTTGATTACTCCGGTGAACCTGCAAGGTCACAACAGGGAGAACGGTCAGCTGTTCTCCGGGAGGGAGTCCCATGAAAACGCTTTGACGGTCAAGTCAATGGATAGACCTGGATGGCTTAGGGTTAACTGGGAGAGAGCGACTTACCTTTCTAGGTACCGGAGGAGGCCTTTTATACTGAGACCTCCTGCTAGTCCGTACGAGACAAGGGCGTCAGACTCAATAGGATCGCACACGCTGATTGGGTAATCGCTCCTTGTTTTGTCAAAGCTAACGACTAGTTCATGTGGTGATGTGATGTGCATCCCCCTTGTCTTCTGGAGTCGTTATGATTTTTCACGGAGCATCCCCCTAAGCGCAGGGCACCCGCGGACGCGGGATTCCGTCGGGATTGCTCTATAGGCATGGTCTACCTTGGGGAGTTCTCTGGCGCATCTGAGCGTGACCCCTGACTCGTGTTGAGGGAACGTCATCACCTTTAAATTAGAATAAGAGTATAACCACCTATCTCATTCTGGTTGTGTGCGACCATGTTTTCATCTGATTTCATGTTGGTAGCAACCTTATGAAAGGAATTGTGTGTGGTGGAAGAGTATTTCCAGTGTTGTGCTCAGTTAGCGTTGAGATGAATGTTGATTGAGTTCCTGCAAGACGATGGATTGATGGTTGAGTATTTTAGGCCCCTGTGGTGATGGTCGTGAGTGTTCAGGCTAGTGGTGGAATGACGACAAGATCGACATAGTACTGTGAATTTATCGTTTTAGTGGCTAGAAAGTGTCATGATGTATCATGAACCAGTGTTCGTATGTTTCATATGGACGGGAATCGGTAGTCATTTGATGGAGACTTTTAGGTCTTAAGATTGTTAGTATTATTGGCATGTTTGGGATCGGTAGTCTTTTGGGAGGCCAAGGTACCGGGAGCATTCCAGACATGGGTTGAGGGTCGGGAAGGGCATTCCAGACTCATGTTGTAGGCTCAAAGGCAATCTAGACTTATGCTGAGGACCTTGTAGGGGTATTCCAGAGCATGGTTATGGGATAATAAAATCGAGGGTAGACTCGAGTGTGGCCAATGGATGGTAGGGTTGTTGAGTTGACTGAGTGCTTGGGTTAGTCTAGTATGCGACCGATTAACTTCCGTTCATGTCTCGTCACTGCATTTATTTGTTGAATATTCTTTTCGCACGTTTTGATGGTGTTCCTAGTCAGGGACTAGGGGTAGGTGCGACGAATGGATGATCGCCGGTCTTAGAGTATGGTTTCTGAAGTTTAGAAATGAGGGGTTCCCGTTTCCTGGAAGTATATTGATGGAGTTAGTTATGAGTATAGTTTGAGGATTCAACGGTTGTTTGGTTCTCACTGGTATTTAGGTCTTTTGTTATAGAGAGAAAGATAGTCGTTGCGATTGAGTAAATTCAATTTATCTGTATATTAGACCATTTCGAGTGGTTGCCGGGGTTGGCAAGTTAGCTTACATGCTAGATTTTCCTGAAGAGCTCAGTCAGATTCACAGCACCTTCCATGTTTCGCAGCTTCGGAAGTGTGTGGCTGATGATTCAGCGGTTGTTCCTTTGGATGATATACAGGTTGATGATCGCCTGAACTATGTTGAGAGGACAGTGGCGATTTTGGATAGAAAGACGAAGGCCTTGCGCAACAAGGTGGTATCTTTGGTCAAGGTCTAGTGGTAGCATCGGAAGGACTCCGAGTAGACCTGGGAACCCGAGGTAGAGATGAGGGAGCATTACCCAGAGTTATTTGCATCAGCAGACTTCGAGGACGAAGTTTGATTCAAGTGGGGTAGAATTGTAACATCCAGATTCTTGGAGAAGAAAGAGGTTACTTCTAGGCTTGGGTTCAGCAAGTAACTATTCTCACCATCTTATTGTGTATCTTCTGGACTCTTGTGATCGGTACAGCTGATATTCGGAGTTGCGTCCTGTTCAGCGATCATTGTTCTTGTGAGTCGAAGGCACCAATGTCGGTCCATTAGTTATGTATCCTGGTATAGAGGATGTTGCTATGATGAAGTGATCTTTTAGATATGTGTCCTGGTATATAGGATCTAGTATGCGGTAGTGATCTTTCGATCTGCCTGATTCTCTGCTGACTGGTTATATGTTTATCTGTTTGTTGGATATATGTTATATGTTACGTATATGTCGACATAGTATGGTTGGGTTGAGGTAGTACTTCTTTGTGCGGTAACCAACAAACCAGGGAGCAAGCCATACATAAGTTGTGGGCCTGAAGAGCAAGTCAGACTTATGTTGTGGGCTCAGGAGCAAGCTAGATATGAGTTGTGGGCCTGAAGGGCAATCCAGACTCATATTATGGGCTCATGAGTAATCCAATCTGTTAGTTGTGGGCCCAATATATGTTGTTATATGTTGTGTGTGTGTTGGTACTTTGAAGGAACTCACTAAGATTTGGATTACAGTTTCAATTTATTTTTTCAGGTACTTCAGATGATCGTGGCAAGGGGAAGGCGTGATCGTGCACATCCTTTGGCTTTTATGTTGTTTGGATTTTGGGATACTCTAATTACTAAAATACACTTTTGAAACAATGATTTTGTAAACATTTATGGTTATGGGTTGTTTTTGAAAAGCTGAAATTTATTATGATTTTTGGGACATTACACCCTCTAATACCATCTAACTACTACACGATTACAATTACATATTATCGGTACTAGATAATTCTTCGAATGAAAGGTCTCATTCTACAATGGTTGGACTCAAACAAGAGTTGCGCAATAGAGTTAAACCTAACTTTATAAAATTATCTAATCGCAATAATATGTAACCAAGTGCATTCGCATACTAGTTAGCTGATATTAATGAGAACTTCTAAAAGCACAAAGCAAGCATCATTCGAGCACCAAGCAAATCGAATCAGATCATAACCTAAACAAGCCATCTTATCAGATAACTGATCCAATACCAGCATGCAAATCTACAAGCTCATATAATAGGCACATAAATGCATCTCTCCTAGCATTCTATCAAGCAATCTTGCGTAGATCCTTAGCCCTAATCTAGCATATGATTCGTATATTGTAACGCCCGCAGATTCGGGCTAGTCAATTTAAGGACAATGAGCATCAAAAATGAATTTTTTATGAAAGATTATTTAGAAGGAGTAATCTTAACTAAGTTGTAGTATATGTTACAAGGATTCCGTACATATAAAGAACGCTGAAATCCGAGTTACAACGAAGAAGTTATGACCCGTCGAAGTTTCGCGATAAAACCGGCACGACACAGCGCGACGTAAATAGTGAATTTACGATAGAGCGATATTTGGCCTTAGCGATCTAAATGAAAGTCGTAGAAAACGTTAAACCGAGAGCGTGCATAAAAAGAACGCCCAAATCTGACTTCGTATGAGGAAGTTATGATTTTTTGAAGTTTCGGCTTAGCAATATGCAGCCCGAAATTCGAATAATAGATCGAGCGGTTTTTAGCCAACACAACCTAAACGAGAATCGAAGATCTCGTTAATAGTAGCATAAATATAAAAAGACAGACGAAAACGGACGTCGGATGAAGAAGTTATGAATTTTTAACGGACTTTTTCTGTCCCGGCCCGTTAAAAATATAATATTAAAATTGAAGTCAAAATTAGCCGACGGAGTCTAAACCAAAGTTGTAGAGCATAATTTCACCTACGCGTGGATATAAAGAACGTCAAAAACGGAGTTCGTATGCGAAAGATATGAATTTCTGAAGTTCGGAACACAAACTTCGAGGTCTGACTGAACTCACGACGTTAACATAGAATTCACGACGTGAACTCAGTGAACGACACGTTTCGAGCCTAGAAGACACAAGACAAGCCTAGGAGATGATCGGGATCAAACTCACGATGTGAATATACCTGGTTCACGACGTGAATGTGATTTTTCAGCCTATAAATAGGAATCGAAGCTCTCCGGATTTGGTTGCCATTTTCTAACCTCTCTCCTATTTTTTTCATCTTTAAGCCCCTCTACACTGCCCCAACACCCCGGTTACATATCGACACCCGAAGCAATTCCCGACGCCCCGAAGATTCCGAGAAAAAGAGTTTTTCGAGCCGAAACTCTGCCCACGAGTAGCCCGGTTTTTAAGGAAACATCCCGGTTTCATCGAAGAATATTGTTTTAAGGGACGAAGCGATGTCCAATCACCGTCTTATCAAGTGAGTGCATATTATTTTCATCTTACACATAGATATGAAGTATTTAATATAAATTATGTGATATGTGTGCATATTATCTGTATACTTGCTATCTATGATGGATGAACCATTTTATACATGTTTTAATTGATTTAAACTGTATATGTATTTTATATCTACAAATATGTTAGGTAAAACAAGGGTAGATGAATTAGATGATGTATGATGAAATAAAAATTGATGAGAGGTCTCGATGTTTAAGATGATCTAGTCATTTAGCAGAATATAAACATATTTATTAGTTATTGATCCAGGAGTATGGATCATACATACCAGATCCGGGAGTATAGATCAGGTAGAGAGGTTAGTTTTAGATCTGGGAGTATGGATTAGGTATTTTTGAACTATGTGTTCACCAGTTGTAATTTAAGAACCCTGACAGCTATGGACATAGTGCCTATTAGATAAACGTTGGTAGCTATGGACTTAGTGCCTATTAGATAAACGTTGGCAACTATGGACTTAGTGCCTATAAGATAAACGTTGGTAGCTATGGACTTAGTGCCTATTTTATAAACCCTGGCGACCATGCAGACTTGGTGCCTAAACCCTGGCAACTATGGACTTAGTGCCTATTGTATAAACCCTGGCGACGATGTGACTTCGTGCCTATTTGACATAAATTGCTGAGGAAAGCAGTGTTCTCACCCCGATGTTTGCTTATTTGACTTAAATTGCTGAGGAAAGCAGTGTTGTCACCCTGATGTTTGCTTATTTGACATAAATTGCTGAGGAAAGCAGTGTTGTCACCCCGATGTTTGCTTATTTGACATAAATTGCTGAGGAAAGCAGGGTTGTCACCCCGATGTTTGCTTATTTGACATAAATTGCTGAGGAAAGTAGTGTTGTCACCCCGATGGTTGCCTTATCTGATATAAACCCTGGCAGCAATGGACTTCGCGCCTATTCCTTAGGTCAATCCTTAGGAATGAACAAATGAAGGTTAGATGATTCTTAGGGTAGATCCTTAAGAATAAATAAGATAATGGGGATGGGTAATTGGGTTGATTGTTTGATGATTAAATATAATAATTATATTATTGTGGGTTGAAAACCCTATGTACTCACCAGGTTTCCCAACCTGACCCACTCAAACTTATTTGTATCATAGGTGTCGATACGAAGCTACTTTACACTGAGAGATTAAAGGAGATGTAGATCGCTAGTGTAAATAAATGTAAGGTCTGTTTATGCTTATGTTTTAGTATTGACGATGACATCCCAAAGTTTTAATATGAATAAAATACATTTCTTCGGAAATGCTTTGATAATATATTGATCATGTTTTTCTGGGAACAAATTCCGCAACATTTTGATTAAAAGAAGTACTCTGATTTTTATAAAGAATAAACAAAATCGGTCTTTTATGTCCGTGAAATTTGGGGATGTCACAGTTGGTATCAGAGCATTAGTTTAAGCGAACTAGGAATTTGTAGGATTTCTAGACTTAAACTTAGAATGCTAAGTGATGATTGTGAGATAAGTGTCTACCATATTTTAGACACGAGCACTAGTTTATTTTAGGAAAGATACCTAAAATGCCTTTATGTGCTAAATACTATATGTTTACCATATATGCTATTATTTGTTTGGATCTATGGTCTGTTGCCGACCGGATCTGGAAACCTTATGTGTTTAGGATTCTAAGCGTACAACTACGATATTAGAACTAGCATGTAAACGTTTCGGAGTGATAAGGAGATTTATACATCTATCGTAAATAAAGCTTTCCTATCTTAAAATTCTCGCCTAAGTACACCGAGCGTCTGCTTGGGTGTACAAAACGTTATGGTGAAGACTCGTAGAGAATTGAGTAGATGGAGGAAATGAAAGGCTTATGATAGTGAATGACACATATCGGAAGATATCGTAAGAGTGGTATCTTGCCTTTAGAATGTGTCTGATAAAATAACGGAACGTTTAGAGGAGTACGCTACGTCTAAAGTACACCTTCGATTGGCAGGATGATGGAACGATTGGTGTAATTCTTGAAGTTGTCCCATCATCTGGAATTTCCATCACCAACCGAGTTGAAGTAGAATTGATGATTGAAGATACGCATGGAAGAAGTCCTAGTAGAGTCTAGGAAATTTTTTATGATTAATTGGACGTATTCGTATGTGTTAAATTGTTTTGTGATTTTAGGACTTGGGGACTGCGAGACAATGCTTGGGACGAGTATAAGTATGTGTGAATAGTCGTAGAGATCTATACTACTGAAAGCACAGGACTCACACTTGGATCAGGGAAAGTCACAAGGTTACCAAGAAGCTAGTGATTGGTCTCGTTTTATTCAAGTATGTCGTTACCATTGTTTCGGTAATGACTAATAAGATGATTGTTATTCTGACCCTAGTGGTCATATCAAATTGAGTCCGACTGTGATGAGTTTGTTACGTGGTTCAGAAAACCAAGTTCGATGTAACATCTGACTTAAGCTAGAAGATTGAAATCAAATGTTAAAGAAGTTGATAGCTAGAAATGCTACATGTAAAATGTGATTATATCACATTAGAAAATGAAGGAAGGTATAATCTCTTCTGGAAATTGGCTCTAAGAGACCTGAGTCAAAGCATTGCGACATACGATGAAAGGTCATTATAATATGACACATCGATCCATGGTAGTAAGAAAAGAACTTGCCTTAAGTTTGTTAAGAAGAAGAAGGAGTCTCCAGTAAGGATCGATATTGTGACTTGAAGGTCATAATTTGGAGTTTAACATAAGATAAAAAGCAGGTGCAAGATTTGAGAACCGCCTGCAGTCAAGAAATCCAAGAGTTAGATACTCGTTTGAAGTAACATAGATTATGGTTATTACTTAGGATGGAAAGATAACGTATGGAATCATTATACAAGCCCTATTTCGTTGATGATTCTGGGACATAATCATCCTAAGCGGGAGATAATTGTAACGCCCGCAGATTCGGGCTAGTCAATTTAAGGACAATGAGCGTCAAAAATCACTTTTTGATGGAAGATTATTTAGAAGGAGTAATCTTAACTAAGTTTTAGTATATGTTACAAGGATTTCGTACATATAAAGAACGCTGAAATCCGAGTTATAACGAAGAAGTTATGACCCGTCGAAGTTTCGCGACAAAACCGGCACGACACAGCGCGATGTAAATAGTGAATTTACGATAGAGCGATATTTGGCCTTAGCGATCTAAACGAAAGTCATAGAATACGTTAAACCGAGAGCGTGCATAAGAAGAACGCCCAAATCTGACTTCGTATGAGGAAGTTATGATTTTTCGAAGTTTCGGCTTAGCAGTATGCAGCCCGAAATTCGAATAATAGATCGAGCGGTTTTTAGCCGACACAACCTAAATGAGAATCGAAAATCTCATTAATAGTAGCGTAACGATAAAAAGACAGATGAAAACGGACGTCGGATGAAGAAGTTATAAATTTTTAATGGACTTTTCCTGTCCCGGCCCGTTAAAAATATAATATTAAAAATGAATTCAAAATTAGCCGACGAAGTATAAACCAAAGTTGTAGAGCATAAATTCACCTACGCGTGGATATAAAGAGCGTCAAAAACGGAGTTCGTATGTGAAAGATATGAATTTCTGAAGTTCGGAACACAAACTTCGAGGTCTGACTGAACTCACGACGTGAACTCAGTGAAGGACACGTTTCGAGCCTAGAAGACACACGGCAAGCCTAGGAGATGATCGGGATCAAACTCACGATGTGAATATACCTGGTTCACGACGTGAATGTGATTTTTCAGCCTATAAATAGGAATCGAAGCTCTCCGAATTTGGTTGCCATTTTCTAATCTCTCTCCTATTTTTTTCATCTTTAAGCCCCTCTACACTACCCCGACACCCCGGTTACATATCGACAACTGAAGCAAGTCCCGATGCCCCGAAGATTTCCGAGAAAAAGAGTTTTTCGAGCCGAAACTCTGCCCACGAGAAGCCCGGTTTTTAGGAAAGATCCTGATTTCATTGAAGAATATTGTTTTAAGGGACGAAGCGTTGTCCAATCGCCGTCCTATCAAGTGAGTGCATATTATTTTCATCTTACACATAGATATGAAGTATTTTATATAAATTACGTGCTATGTATGCATATTATCTGTATACTTGCGATCTATGATGGATGAACCATTTTATACATGTTTTAATTGATTTAAACTGTATATGTATTTTATATCTACAAATATGTTGGGTAAAACATGGGTAGATGAATTAGATGATGTGTGATGAAATAAAAATTGATGAGAGGTCTCGATGCTTAAGATGATCTAGTCATCTAGCAGAATATAAACATAGTTATTAGTTATTGATCCGGGAGTATGGATCATACATACCAGATCCGGGAGTATGGATCAGGTAGAGAGGTTAGTTTTAGATCTGGGAGTATGGATTAGGTATTTTTGAACTATGTGTTCACCAGTTGTAATTTAAGAACCCTGGCAGCTATGGACTTAGTGCCTATTAGATAAACGTTGGTAGCTATGGACTTAGTGCCTATTAGATAAACGCTGGCGGCTATGGACTTAGTGATGAGTTTTATTTAAAACAAATAAACTAGAAAACAATTCCTAAGTTCACATGCAACCTACTTTGGATCTATGTTTTAGCTATTGAACATATAACTTTGAATTGCAAAACAAGAACCCTAGAGGAGAGTGGTTAATTTCGAAATTAACAAACTAGGGTTTAAGAGTTACATACCTTTCAACTGTTATAGCAAACAATTGATAATCCTCTTGATCTTGATCTTGATCTTCTTGGAAGCTTAGCACCACAAATGTAATGCCTCTAATGGAATCACACCCAAGAACTAGCAAGAAGGAAACTTGGAGGAGAGAGGATGGAGAGAGTATGCAATTTCGGCCTTAGGGTTTCTTCCAAAGAATCAGTCACCTCAAATGTGAGCCAGGAGGCTCCTTAAATAGCTGAGGGATCAAGGGTTTAGGGAAAACCCTAGTTATCCTTTGCTTAGGGCCTAAGCAAAACCCAAGGGCCTTATCTGGACCCCTTGGACGAAATCTCTAGGGTTTCCCCTATGAATTTCATCCACCTCTTTCCAAGGGGGTTCTGGATCCTTCCACTCAACTATTAGTTAATTGCAAACTAGTCCCTGCACTTTATAATTAATTATTTTAACCCCAAAATTAATTCTGATTAATTTCTGGCTAACTATTAATTAAACATAATGATTTCTAATTAATATATTAATCCATTAACATATTAATAAATCATTTACATATTAATTTATTAAATCTTATAAATTAATATCTCTCCTTTCATAATTTCCTTGTCCAGTTGCTAGGTTGAGGGCAACCCAAAAGGACTGTGCTGCTATCAATTCAAGTACATACCAATTATACTTATGGGCTTAAACGCCTAATCCAACAGTCTCCCACTTGGATAAGTCTGTAACTATAATTGCTAGTATGCCTTCTAAATTTGACCAGCAAATTGTGGCTTCCAAAAGCTGCTACCGAACTCTGACCCAGTCAGTTACGTGTCCTAAGATAAGTGATCATATAATCCTTCGTTCTGCTAGATATCCCTAGACATAAGACATGGAATGTAATCAATCTCTTTGTCCGAGCGACTGTGGAGTTTGAATAATCTTATTATTCAGGAAGTAAAACATGCAAAATATGAAACACAATAATAAACAATTGACAGAAGGCAATAACCAAACTTATAAACAATACTTTATTATTTAATCACCAAAAGTCAATTACATTTACTTTGTTACAAGTTTCAGAACAAAACTAATCTAACTACTAAAACTAATATCATCTTTCAGTCCTATGCTCCGAGCATGCTGAATATGCTTAGCCCTACTCAGACCCTTTGTGAGAGGATCTGCTGGGTTATCTTCAGATGACACCCTCTTTACTATAAGATGGCCTTCTTCTACTCTATGTCTGATGAAATGGTACTTTCTGTCGATATGTCTGGTCTTACCATGATCTCTCGGTTCCTTTGTCAAGGCAACCGCTCCTTCATTATCGCAGAACAGTTCCATAGGCTCCTGGATGGTTGGAACAACTCCGAGATCTCCGATGAAGTTCCTCAACCAAGCTGCTTCTTTCGACGCTTCACTCGCTGCTATGTACTCTGATTCACAAGTAGAATCAGCCACCGTATCTTGCTTGGAACTTTTCCAAGTAACTGCTCCTCCATTTAGTAAAAATACCCAGCCTGATTGAGAACGGAAGTTATCTCTATCCTTCTGAAAGCTGGCATCACTATAACCATCTACTCTCAAAGTATCATTGCCACCAAGCACAAGGACCCAGTCCTTTGTCCTTCGCAAATACTTGAGTATATTCTTTACTGCTATCCAATGAGCTCTACCTGGGTTTCCCTGATAGCGACTGACCATGCTCAAAGCAAAAGCCACATCAGGGCGAGTACATGTTATAGCGTACATGATCGATCCGACAGCGGAAGCATAAGGTACACGACTCATGTCATCTATTTCCTCATCTGTACTCGGGAATTGAGTCTTACTCAATTTGGTATTGCTCTGGATAGGTAGCTCTCCCTTCTTGGAATTTTCCATACTAAACCTCTTTAGTACCTTATCCAAGTATGTGCTCTGACTAAGTCCAATTAGTCTCTTCTTTCTATCTCTCAATATTCTAATCCCAAGAATATAGGCAGCTTCTCCAAGGTCTTTCATGGCAAAACACTTTCCAAGCCAAGACTTAACTTCTTTCAAGGTTGGAACGTCGTTACCAATGAGTAATACGTCATCGACATATAACACCAGAAAAGTTACTATACTCCCACTAGCCTTGATATACACACAAAACTCATCTTCACTTCTAGAGAAACCAAACTCTTTGACTTTCTCATGGAAGCAAAGATTCCAGCTGCGAGATGCTTGTTTCAATCCATAAATGGATTTCTAAGCTTGCACACTCTATTGGGAAACTTTGCATCAACAAAACCCTCTGGCTGATTCATGTAAACATCCTCAGCCAACTTCCTGTTAAGGAAAGCATTCTTGACATCCATCTGCCAGATTTCATAGTCATGAAAGGCAGCTATGGCGAGCAATATCCTAATAGATTTAATCTTGGCTACTGGCGAAAAGGTCTCATCATAGTCAACCCCTGGGGTTTGAGTGAAACCTTTTGCAACCAGTCGAGCCTTGAATGTATGCACATTCCCATCCATGTCTGTCTTCTTCTTAAAGATCCATTTGCACTCAACTGTCTTACGACCTGGTGCACTATCAACCAAATTCCAAACTTGGTTGTCATACATGGACTTAATCTCGCTGTCCATTGCCTCTTTCCACTTGGAAGCCTCTGGGCCTGCCATTGCTTCCTTATAAGTGACTGGTTCATCTAAGTTTACCAGTGTTCTGTCACTTATGAATGTGTCACCATCTGAAGTAATATGAAAACCATACAACTCAGGTGGCACACTCACCCTAGTGGACCTTCGAAGAGGTAATGAATTATCAACTGGTTCAACAGGAACTGTTTCCTCTGGTTGAGTGCTAGTGTCATCTAAGGTTCCTTTATTGGCTAATTCTTGAATTTCTTCAAGGTCAATGGTGCTCCCACTGTCTACTTTGAATATGAGCTCTCTTTCTAGAAAGACTTCTCTTCGTGCTACAAAGACCATGTTTTCACTAGGTCTGTAGAACAAATATCCAAAAGACTGTTTTGGGTAACCAATGAAAACACATTTCTCACTTCTAGCTGCTAGCTTGTCGTGAGTCTCCCGTCTTACGAAAGCTTCACAACCCCAGACTTTAATATGTGCTAACGAGGGAACTTTCCCCGTCTACATTTCGTGAGGTGTTTTGGCAACCTTCTTTGTAGGGACAAGATTAAGGATGTGGGCGGCTGTCTCTAAGGCATACCCCCAGAAGTGAATAGGAAGCGAAGCACGACTCATCATAGAACGAACCATGTCTAACAAGGTTCGATTGCGCCTCTCAGCTACACCATTTAACTGTGGTGTCCTAGGAGGAGTCAATTGTGAGACTATCCCACATTCTTTCAGATAGTCGTTAAACTCGATACTAAGATACTCCCCGCCTCTATCAGATCTAAGTATCTTTATCTTCCTACCCAATTGATTTTCGACCTCATGCTTAAACTCTTTGAACTTTTCAAAGGTTTCTGACTTATGTTTGATCAAGTAGATATAACCATATCTGCTATAATCGTCAGTGAAAGTCACATAGAATCGATTAGCATCCCTTGTGGTTGATCTGAAGGGCCCACACACATCTGTGTGTATGAGATCCAACAGACCTTCACCTCTTTCACAAGACCCTGTGAATGGTGATTTTGTCATCTTTACCAAAATACAAGATTCACACATATCATCTGATTTTAGGTCAAATGATTCCAACACTCCATCCTTTTGGAGTTGGGCTATGCGTTTCTTGTTAATGTGTCCAAGACGACAATGCCACAAGCATGCCTTGTCTACACTATTAGACAAGTCAATATTAAGTACACTATTTCCTAAGCTATCAACACAGGTCACTGTTTCATACACACCATCACAAGGTAAAGCTTCAAACATAAAAACACCATTCTTATAAACAGAAATTGAACCATTCAAATCATTAAAAGAATATTTGAAACCTTGTCTGAACAATGCATGAAATGAAATAATGTTTCTCGTCATCTCAGACGAATAGCAACAATTTATTAAATCTAATCTAACATCATTACTAAGCAAAAGTTGATAAACTCCGATCTTGGTTACTGGTGAAGACTTTCTGTTTCCCATGATCAAGTTTATCCTCCCTCGCTCTATCTCCTCACTTTCCTTTAGCCCCTGCAAATCATAACAGATATAAAAACCACATCCTGTATCAAGGACCCATGAACGAGAAGATAATGAGTTACTAGCAGAAATAGTGTAAATACCTGCAGAAGATGGCTTCACTTTGCCATCCTTGATATCTTGCAGATATTGTGGGCAAGATCTCTTCCAATGCCCCTTTTGATTGCAATAAAAGCAAACGGCCTCTTTTGGATCAGAAACATGGGGAGTGGAACCATTGGGCTTAGCCTTTGGGCCATTACTAGACGACCCAGCTTGAGCCTTGCTCTTCCAATTTTGCTTGGGAGGACCTTTCCTCTTTTTCCCCTTTCCCTGTCCAATGGCCAACACAGGGGCACTTGCAGGTGTGGAGGGTATACTTTTACCCTTCATCCCTGCTTCAGCTGTCTGCAACAAGTTGTGCAATTGGGCCAAAATCTGCTCAGTATTGTTCAAATGGTAAGTTAGAATAAACTGACCATAACAATCAGGTAGTGAGTTCAAGACCATGTCAATGGCCAATTCCTCATCAAAGTGAATGTTGAGCTTGACCAAATGCTCTATGTAGCGTTGAATTCTTTGCACATGTGACACAACCGACTCCCCCTCTTTCATCTTGCAAGCCATGAGTGACTTGACTACTTCAAACTTTTCTTGACGAGCTCGCTTATGGTACTTTTCCATAAGGTCCTTCTTCATCTCGAAAGGCCAGTAGTCCTCATAGTACCTCTGCAGTTCTGGGGACATGGTTGCCACCATGATGCACGCCACTTTGGTAGCATCATCGTAATGTTTCTTGTAGGCAGCTAGATCTTCAGGAGTAGCTTCAGACTCATCAAGCTCTTTGAGCTCCTTTTCAAGAACATATTCTTTGTTCTCAAAACGAAGAGCCATCTTGATGTTGCGCATCCAATCGTTATAGTTAGAGCCATCCATAACGACTTTGGAGCAGATATTGAGCAAAGAGAAGTTTTGGTTGGAGGAGGATGAAGCAGAAGTGTTTCCAGGAGTAGACATCTGAAAAGAAAGAAAGTTTTAGTTAGATTTCAAGATACCTCAATGTAATAACCCAAAGATAAAATATCAAGGTTAGGATCCAACTATGAAGATTCACAACTTAGAAATGGGATGCCGAGATCCAAGTGTAAATTTCATAAAGGTAGGTGAATGACGATTCACCAATTCCACCATTAGACGAAACATACGAAGTGAAATTCCTAATTCTTTTGAGATACATTGAAACTATTCAATGGCATGTTTTAATCTCAGATTATGCTCTTCTATTTGTGACTGGGATGCCGAGGATCACAAACAAGATGTGAATAACCATGCAAATCTGCTTGGTAACCTCATTGTCTTTATCATTAACAATTGATGTGCTGGTAAGCCACACACGCTCCATCAAAATGATAATTATGAGATACCCATTACTACTCTTTATTAGTGCCTTTTAGTGTGCTGGTTAACCACACACGCTCCACTAACAACCAATAAAGCACAATGTGCAATTTCATGGATTAGCATACTTTTCACATTTTTCCTAAAGTAACTAGAGTTGGGATTTTGTAAAATAATGTTCTAGTACTTTCTTTAATAGCATTATACTTTTAATGAGAAGTAGTTGTCCTATCAAATCCGTTCTGCTAACGACCCTCCACTAATCAAGGAAGCGGTGGGTGAGAGTGGACACCCATTCAACTATCATTTTATAGGCAGTTTCCTTATACCCCCCTTATAGACTAGCTTCGTGAATGAGGCATACTAGCGATTTGACTGACCATATTCTTATACATATATAATATTAAACATTTAATCATAATACATATATAAGGTGTGTTTTAAAACTTTTTAAAACTTCAAGGTTTCTATAAATTTCGAAATTTAAACTATTAAATTAAATTTAAATAAACCAATTAACTAGATTTAATATTTATCTATTAATTAACTTTTAATCAATTTATTAAATCTTGTAAGGATTATCTAATTAAATTAATCAATTAATTTAATCCTAATCCTTATCCCTCTAAATTTCGAAAATTAGGGTAAGGATAATTATCCAATTAATCTAATCAAGTAACAATTATCCAAAACAAGAAACCCTAAAACTTCTAGGCATATTTCAAAATTTACAAGGGAGGAGGCTAGGGTTTTCAAAACCCTAACCCTAATTTCGATTAGGGTTCTTTGGAGGCTAGGGTTTTCGAAAACCCTTCAATCCAAAACCCTAATTGGGAAAATTTGGCCTTTAGGGTTTAATGGCTATAAACCCTAATTTGTAATTCAATTTAAAACAAACAATGTCTCTGATACCACTGATGAGTTTTATTTAAAACAAATAAACTAGAAAACAATTCCTAAGTTCACATGCAACCTACTCTAGATCTATGTTTTAGCTATTGAACATATAACTTTGAATTGCAAAACAAGAACCCTAAAGGAGAGAGGTTAATTTCGAAATTAACAAACTAGGGTTTAAGAGTTACATACCTTTCAACTGTTATAGCAAACAATTGATAATCCTCTTGATCTTGATCTTGATCTTCTTGGAAGCTTAGCACCACAAATGTAATGCCTCTAATGGAATCACACCCAAGAACTAGCAAGAAGGAAACTTGGAGGAGAGAGGATGGAGAGAGTATGCAATTTCGGCCTTAGGTTTTCTTCCAAAGAATCAGTCACCTCAAATGTGAGCCAGGAGGCTCCTTAAATAGCTGAGGGATCTAGGGTTTAGGGAAAACCCTAGTTATCCTTTGCTTAGGGCCTAAGCAAAACCCAAGGGCCTTATCTGGACCCCTTGGACGAAATCTCTAGGGTTTCCCCTATGAATTTCATCCACCTCCTTCCAAGGGGGTTCTGGATCCTTCCACTCAACTATTAGTTAATTGCAAACTAGTCCCTGCACTTTATAATTAATTCTTTTAACCCCAAAATTAATTCTGATTAATTTCTGGCTAACTATTAATTAAACATAATGATTTCTAATTAATATATTAATCCATTAACATATTAATAAATCATTTACGTATTAATTTATTAAATCTTATAAATTAATATCTCTCCTTTCATAATTTCCTTGTCCAGTTGCTAGGTTGAGGGCAACCCAAAAGGACTGTGCTGCTATCAATTCAAGTACATACCAATTATAGTTATGGGCTTAGACACCTAATTCAACACTTAGTGCCTATAAGATAAACGTTGGCAGCTATGGACTTAGTGCCTATTTTATAAACCCTGGCGACCATGCAGACTTGGTCCCTAAACCCTGGCAACTATGGACTTAGTGCCTGTTGTATAAACCCTGGCGACGATGTGACTTCGTGCCTATTTGACATAAATTGCTAAGGAAAACAGTGTTGTCACCCCGATGTTTGCTTATTTGACTTAAATTGCTGAGGAAAGCAGTGTTGTCACCCCGATGTTTGCTTATTTGACATAAATTGCTGAGGAAAGCAGTGTTGTCACACCGATGTTTGCTTATTTGACATAAATTGCTGAGGAAAGCAGTGTTGTCACCCCGATGTTTGCTTATTTGACATAAATTGCTGAGGAAAGCAGTGTTGTCACCCCGATGGTTGCCTTATCTGATATAAACCCTGGCCGCGATGGACTTCGTGCCTATTCCTTAGGTCAATCCTTACGAATGAATAAATGAAGGTTAGATGATTCTTAGGGTAGATCCTTAACAATAAATAAGATAATGGGGATGGGTAATTGGGTTGATTGTTTGATGATTAAATATAATAATTATATTATTGTGGGTTGAAAACCTTATGTACTCACCAGGTTTCCCAACCTGACCCACTCAAACTTATTTGTATCACAGGTGTCGATACGAAAATAAATGACCCTAAATCTTTTACACTAAAATAGTGTATAGTGGTAAAGGGGTCGATCCACGGAGATCGGTTCAATTTATAATTCTATGAAAATTTTCTTTGCAAAAGTACTTGTAAAATGACAATAAAATAAAAATGGGATTTGATCTTTTTGAAATACTTAAATTAAAACTAGAATTAAACTAGAATTTAAATGAACAATTTGGCAAAAATAAGAATTTGATGTGAAATCAATAAGAGAAAGATGGTTGACTTAAGGTTTCCTCACTTTGACTTTTGATGAACATATCATTAGAATCCAATGGTGCAATACTTGTTTTAAACCCTTAATTTGGCTATAGTAATCCAAGGAGCTTAAGATTACCTAGACTTTTCTTAGTTGTTGAAATGGTTAGAGAAGCTCATAACAATTTCCTTAGTCAAAGTCACTAATTCCAATAAGCATGTAATTAGTGAAAGTCAACTAGCATTAAGAACCAAAAAGTCACTAAATCCAAGAGGAGTCAAAAGCTTCCACCACCATGTTGGAGAAAATGTTTTTATGATTGTGTGAAGTAAAACTAACACAAGAATCACTTGTTGCTTGCTAATTTGAAGATCCTTTACTTAATCAAGAAATTAGCCAACTAATCACTACAAACACATTTAAAATCATGAATAAAAACATACAAGCAATGATAATATGTTAAAACACAAAACATTTTCATAAAGATTCAAACACAAATTCATGGATTCTTCAATATTCAACAAAAGTTCAAAGGATTCAACAAAAGTCAACCAAGATTTGTTTAGCCAAGCATGGCTAAACTCAAGAAAACAAAGTTAGATAAGATTGTACCAAACATTTGACAAGAATCAAGAGATGAAAAGATGAAGTTCTTCAAGGTTTTTGGTCTTCAAAGTAACTCCAGAGAGAATGTGTCAAAATCGGATGTTAAAGATTAGGCTAAAGAGGCACACCAACCTTCCCAATATAGAGCTCCAAATAAAATCCTGAATTTTCCCCTGCAGGAATCCACGTGGGCCGCGTGGAAATCTTACGCGGTCCGCGTGACTATGACGGAGTTTTGGGCTTCTTCAAGTCTTGGGCCCCCACAGCTATTCCATTGGCCCAGTTTGAGTCCGATCAGCTTCTAGCCCATTTTTCTTCAAGTTCTCTTCAATTTGAGCCCAATTTGACTTTTCCAAATCCTCCAAAGCTCTCGTAATCGCCCGATCATCAATCTCCGCACACTCAAAAATTCTCCCGCATCTTGAAAATTTAAAGTTTAATTCTTCCAAGCCTTCAAGTAATTGACAAGCCCACTTCATGCATCATCTCCATAGCCATCAAGCCCAAAATCCTCGTTGTCCTCCAAGTCCAATTGCTTTCCAAAAGATCCCGCTCCGCTAGTCTCCTTAAAATCTGCAATTATACTCACGAAACTAGAAAGTACCCGAAAGCGGTCATAAAATAACAAAAAGGAAAATATGCATGGAAATTAACTAAAATGCGAATGAAATATGCTAAAATAAACTATAAAAAGAAGTAAATAAAATGAAACTATCATATGGGTAATTGGGTTGATTGTTTGATGATTAAATATAATAATTATATTATTGTGGGTTGAAAACCCTATGTACTCACCAGGTTTCCCAACCTGACCCACTCAAACTTATTTGTATCACAGGTGTCGATACGAAGCTACTTTACACTGAGAGATTAAAGGAGATGTAGATCACTAGTGTAAATAAATGTAAGGTATGTTTATGCTTATGTTTTAGTATTGACGATTGCATCCCAAAGTTTTAATATGAATAAAATACATTTATTAGGAAATGCTTTGATAATATATTTATCATGTTTTTCTGGGAACAAATTCCGCAACATTTTTATTAAAAGAAGTACTCTGATTTTTATAAATCATAAACAAAATCGGTCTTTTCTGGCCGTGAAATTTGGAGATGTCACACATATCATAGTGTAAAACATATAACATGTATGGCTACTGTGGGAAGACTTACTTGAGCTCGGTTGATTGCATGCATCGCACCCCTTCTCTTTATAAAAATTTTATTTAGGAAAACTCTTATATTTCAAAAAAAAAGATTATCAATTCCTCAAATTGAGTTCAGGCATACCCGAATGTGAGCCCGAATCCCTCAAACCAAAGCTCAGATACCAACTTGTAACATCCCAAAAATTTCAGATAAAAATTCCATTTTTAATTCAATCCAAAACATCAAATATTCATATCAAAACAACTAAAAGTATGCCAGATTAAATAATAATCAGAGTATAAAATCCCAAAATCACAAAATGCGGAAAACATGGGCGGATGCGGTGCGATCATGGCGGGTCCTTCCCTTTCAAGTTGGATGTAATACCCATAAAACTTAGGCCAATTTAAAACTTTTAAAAACTTTTAAAAACATTTAAAACTATTAAGTTATTACAATTTGTTTTCAAAATAGTTTAAACAGCAGAGTATCCCCAGAATCAAATCATGAAAATATAAGGAGGTACACGATCATGCCTTTGCCTTCCAGCGATCATCAGAAGTACCTGAAACATAATCAACAACTGTAAACCCGAAGCTTAGTGAGTTCCCCCAAAATACTAACGCCAGACAGATATAACCATATCATATAAACAAACACAGCATGCATAATGAACCATCAGTCTGACTGGACCGCCTCTCAGGGCCATCAGTCTATCTGGACCACTCTCCGAGCCATCGGTATGTCTGGACCACCTCTCAGGGCCTTCAGCCTATCCGGACCGCTCGCCAAGCCTTCGGCCTGACTAGTATGCCCTAACCGGGTCTACAATCTATCCGGTCCCCCTGGGTATGTTGGCCTACAGCACAAAGCATGACCATCCTCAACCCAACCCCCAATCAAACAATCATGTGCACATAGATATCATACGCTAGCTAGCATGTACAGATAATCATACAGATCTACAGATCGCTAAAATAGCAACCATCCAATAACCAGGATACCGATCTAACCGATCACTATCATAGCAACCATCCTATAACCAGGATACCGATCTAACAGATCACTAACATAGCAACCATCCTATAACCAGGATACCGATCTAATAGATAACTAACATAGCAACCATCCTATAACCAGGGTACCGATCTAACAGATCACTACCATAGCAACCATCCTATAACCACGATACAAATCATAAGTATCGGCCTTGGTGCCTTCGACCCTGTTGATATAGTGAGAAGAACTCACTTCACGATGTCAAACTGTAGTGATAAGAACAACTCCCGAATCACAACCACGAACTCAACCACCTATAACCACCATAGGACCAAGTCCATCAGAATCCCAAGTTACCAAAATGCCCTCAAAAGTCCAACCGGTCAACCCTTGGTCAAAGTTAAAGTCAACGGTCAAAGTCAACAGTTCGTGTTGACCCAACTCGTCGAGTTCCTTAAGAACTCAGGGAATCATAAAAACCCTAATTGACTCGCCGAGTTTCCAGACAACTCACCGAGTCCATGTGGGGTCCAAATGTCGGGAAAACCCTAACTAACTCGTCGAGTCTTCTTACTGACTTGCCGAGTTCATGCAGAACCAATACAGGCAATCTTCAACCGACTCGTCGAGTCGGCTATGCGACTCGTCGAGTCCCTTCACTCCATTTCGCATCCAGACGTTTTTAAGCTACCCCAAAGCTCCATATTGTAGATCTAACCTCCTAGGGCATGGTTTCCACGTAAAGTTGCAAACTTTACGTACATGCATGGTCCTAAATGCCAAAACCAAGCTAAGGGAAAGTTTTAACCCAAAGAGAAGGGCCAATGCTTGCTAAATCTGATAACTTTATGACTATAGGGACCAAAAGGAGTCCAGATCTGAAGTTACAACTTCAGATCATGCCCAATACCCGAATTGACTCACAAATATGCTAAAAATGGCGCTAAACCTTTACATGAAGAGATCTAGCTATAGATAAGCCAAGGTAACGACTTGTTACCTTCAAAATGATGCCAGGATGAAATAGAGTCAGATACACAAGCTTCTCTTTGCTCCAAGCTCCTTATACTTCAAGCCTTCTTCACAAAATGCACCAAAAGCACTCTTTAAATCTCACAAACACTAAAGAACAAGGTCTAGACTGATTAGGGTTTCTACTGGTCGTCAAGAGGTGGTAAGGGGCTGGAGGAAAGGACTTAAGGTCCTTTAGATAGGGTGCAAACCCTAAAAATTATGGTTTCCCTGCACAGACTCTACTCGTCGAGTCGGGGTCCTCCGAATCGTCGAGTAGGAATCATAAACCACGCGGGCTAACTAGGTTCGACACGACGAGTTGGGGCCTCAAACTCGTCTAGTTCCCTAAAGAAAATGAATATAAAGCTTTTGAAAATTATACCTGGGAGTCGGGGTGTTATAATTCTCCCCCACTTGAACTAGACTTCGTCCTCAAAGTCTGCTGCAGTGAATAACTCGGGGTAATGCTCCCGCATCTCTGCCTCCGGCTCCCAAGTCCACTCGGATCCTTTCCGATGTTGCCACTGTACCTTTACCAAAGCTACTTCCTTGTTCCGTAGAACCTTTACCTTCCTATCAAGAACATCCACTAGCCTCTCCAAGTAATTCAGGCGCTCATCGACTTGAATATCATATAATGACACTATTGCCTCCTCATCCAGAATTCACTTCCGCAACTGTGACACATGGAAAGTATTGTGGATCTGACTAAGCTTCTCAGGAAGATCTAGTCTATACGCCACCTTGCCAACCCTGGCAGTGATCCTGAATGGCCCGATGTATCGGGGACCCAACTTCCCCCTCTTCCTGAAGCGAATCACACCCTTCCAGGGTGAGACCTTCAGGAGTACCATGTCACCGACCTGAAATTCCAACTCAGATTGGCGCCGGTCGACGTAACTCTTCTGCCAACTCTGTGCGGTCTGCAACCGCTGTCTGATCTGTTGAATCATCTCGGTAGTCTGCAGGACTGCCTCGGTCCGACCCATCACCCTGTGACCAACCTCGCCCCAACAGACTGGGGTGCGACATCTCCGTCCATTCAACAACTCATAAGGTGGAGCACCAATGCTGGAGTGAAAGTTGTTGTTATAGGAGAACTCTGCAATGGGTAGGTAGGAGTCCCAGTTCCCACCGAAGTCAATAACGCAGGCTCTCAGCATATCCTCGAGATTTTGTGTGGTCTGCTCACTCTGGCCGTCAGTCTGCGGATGATAGGTTGTACTGAAGTGCAGCCGCGTGCCCAGATCCTCGTGGAACTTCTTCCAGAAACGAGAAGTAAACCGAACATTACGGACAGAAACGATAGAGACTGAGACCCCATGGCGAGTGACAATCTCGCGTATATACACATCGGCCAGCTTCTCAGCCGACGAGCTCTCCCGAATGGGCATAAAATGAGCACTCTTGGTCAATCGATCCACGATGACCCATATAGCGTCGAACCCGTTTTTCGTTCTCGGAAATTTGGTGATGAAGTCCATCGTGATTTGCTCCCATTTCCACATGGGAATCTCTAGAGGTTGCAGCGTGCCATGCGGCCTCTAGTGCTCGACCTTGACCATCCTGCAGGTCAAGCACCTCTCAACGTACCAAGCGATCTCCCGCTTCATGCACGACCACCAGTAACTCAATCGTAAATCTCGGTACATCTTGGTGGCCCTGGGTGAATAGAGAAGCGAGACTTATGAGCCTCCTCCAATATAGTCTGTCTGATCCCACCAGATATCGGAACCCAAACCCGACCGCAACGGGTCAATAATCCCCAGCTATCTTGCACAAACCAGGTGTTCTCACCCCTAATCCTCTCAAGCTTCCAATTCTCCTGTAGCATACCCTCAGCCTGAGCTTCCCTGATCAAGCTCACAACTGGAGAATCCACTGATATCCTCACACATGTCACTGGAGCAGAAGATCCAGCTGACTTGCGGCTCAGAGCGTCCACAACCACGTTCGCTTTACCAGGATGGTAAAGGATCTCGCAGTCATAATCCTTGACCACGTCAAGCCACCTACGCTGCCTCATGTTCAGGTTAGGCTGATCCATGATGTGCCTCAGACTCTTGTGGTCGGTGTATATGGTACAGCGAACCCCATAGAGGTAATGTCTCCAAATCTTGAGAGAGAATACCATCACTCCCAACTCTAGATCATGAGTAGGGTATTTCGGCTCATGCGGCTTCAACTGCCGCAACGTGTAGGCTATCACTCGTCCTCTCTGCATGAGGACCACTCCCAGTCCTGTGATGGATGCATCACGGAATACCACAAAATCCTCAACTCCTTCCGGGAGAGTCAAGACTGGAGCCTCGCATAGTCGCTGTATGAGGGTCTCAAACGCCCTCTGCTGCTCGGAGCCCCACCGGATATCTACCCCTTTCCTCTTCATACGAGTGAGGGGTACTATAATCTTGGAGAAATCTTGAATGAATCTCCGGTAGTACCCCGCCAATCCCAAGAAGCTCTTGATATCCAAGGGAGATTTCGAAACCTCCCACTGCATAACCGCCTCGATTTTGGCCGGATCGACCAAAATCCGCTCCTGGTTAACGAGATGTCTAAGGAATTGAACCTCTCGTAACCAAAACTCGCACTTCGAGAACTTGGCATAAAGTCGTTCTCGCCTCAAGACTCCTAATAACTCCCGAAGATGCTCCTCGTGCTGCTCTCTGGTCTTGGAGTACACCAAGATGTCATCTATGAACACGATGACCAAGCGATCGAGCATCGGTCTGCAGACCTGATTCATCAGGTCCATAAATACTGTTGGCGCGTTGGTGAGCCCAAACGGCATAACCACGAACTCGTAATGTCCATAACGAGTCCGTAACGTGGTCTTCTCCACGTCCTCCTCCCTAATTGTCACACCCCCAAACCGGAACGGCGGAAACGTTCGGGGGTGGATGACGTCATATGTAGTATCACAACAATTGCATCATAGTAATCATAGTAAACACAACCATTACATTGGATATATATATATATATATATATATATATATATATATATATATATATATATATATATATAAAGTAGTTACATCTGTTTGATTCAAATTCATATACATCAAAAGTATAACAAATGTGAAAGACGTGACTCTATACGCTCCGTCTTCTCCAAAAACTGCGAGAGGTACCTGTCTACTGATTTCTTGAGAATACAAGCGGTTTTTAAAAGAGTATCAGCATTAAGCTGGTGAGTTCATAAGCATGTTTTTGTAATGAAAACTTGTAATTGAATCTGTAAGATGTTTGTATGCTTTCCCAAAAAATCCAATATTTTCTAGCATATATGTTTGTTACTGTGTTCTGTAGCAATGTATAATGTATTAGTTCACATGTCTGGTTATCACCAACTGTATTGTATAACATTGTTTTGAGTGAAAAACCTTTTGTATGAAAACCCTGGCTATCACCAGTAATGTATAGAATGTTCTGTTTTAAAACCCTGGTTACTACCAATCTGTATAGAATGCTCTGTTTGAAAACCCTGGTTACCACCAGTATGTATAACAGTTTTATTACTTAAAATAAAACCATGCATCGTATCCCCTGGAATCCTCCAGTAATGTATAGTAGTTCTATTAATTAATATAAAACTAATGAAGAATGAAATCCCGTAAAAAAAAGGTTAGTTTATGCTATTGTGAGTCATATAACAATGCTTGATATGACCTAGTGACCTTTTCGACGTTATTCAAGTGTCGGTTAAATGACATTTGTTACCCCAGGCATGCCTGCCTAACTGTAGCTAGCAGTTCAGGTGTGGGATTGTCAGTCCCAAATAGATCTATTCATAAATCTCATGCTCTCCCTCCAGGAGACTCTGGTTATACTATGATAGGATTTAACTTGTACCCCGAAAGGTACAATTGAAGAGTTGTCTCACAATCCTGTATTAACTAGTTTACGTGTGGTTCTGTATGGTTCTTTTGTATTTGAATCCGTGTGTATACTTTATATTGAAAACGTCCCTTATGCTCAGCATGTTACAAAAGGGATAAAATATCTTAATATTTTATAAAACATGGAAATCTTTTGGTTGTATAAATTGCATAAGTTTTGAAATTCTTTTGTATAAGTTCACAAAATCATTTGTGTTTGGCTTGTATTCCCCCACTGAAAACCTTTAAAATAGTAAAAGAATAGGGGTATGAACTCACTGTTAGTCGTGTGAATAGTCGGACGGCGAAAACTGGGAGTGAAGACCCTCGAGTTGATATACGCGGCACTCAATGGGATCCTAATACAATTAATACATATATGTATTTTATTAGCGAAACCATTATTTATAGTGTTGGGAACACACTTGCTTTCGGTTTAGGAATGTTACCGGGACTCGATTGGATCGGAAAAGTGGGTTTGTTGTCAAGATTCACGGTGTGAAGGAGTTTGCGGCCGTGAAGAGTTTATGGCCGTGAACTGCCCCTTGAAGGATTTACGGTCGTAATTGAGTTTACGGCTTTTGAAGATTTGCAGGTTTGAATGGTGTACGGCCGTAAACAGTTTGCGGTCTTTGAAGATTTGAAGATTTAAAGGGGTAAGGCCGTAAACTCAAGAACAACGATGTTAGATTCGATGAAAAACGTGTTTTAGTTGCTCCAAAACAACTTTCGAAGGTGTTTCTTGATGATTTTCGGAAGAAAATAGGGTGTTTTGGTGTTTATGGTCAAGAGGTAGAGAGAGAGAATGAGAGAGTTTTCGGTCAAGAAAGTTCAAATGAGGTTGGGGTCCCGTATATATATAGGTTGGGGGTATGGTCGGTGGTGGGGGCCACCTGGCACTGGCCGTAAACAGGTGTACGGTCGTAAACGAGTTTACGGCCGTGAACATCACTTCGGCCGAAAACTAAAAGAAAACTCAGGTTTTTCGCGTGATTTTGGTTCCGACTCTTATATAGAATTTAATTATATAACTAAATGATTTTCCAAACTAAAGGAATTTGACGGAACTCAATAAAATTTAAATTTTATTAACGGGAATCGGCTAACGTTAACTAAAAAGGTTCGGGTTGTCACATCATCCCACCGTTAGAGAGAATTTCGTCCTGAAATTCAAACATAGAATACAAATCATGGACTCGGAAAAAGATGAGGATACTTCTGTTGCATTGAATCTTCGTGCTCCCAAGTGAATTCAGGTCCCCGTTTGGCATTCCAGCGAACTTTCACTATAGGGATGCGACTTTGTTTCGTTCGTTTGACTTCCCGATCCATGATTTCGACTGGTTCTTCCACGAAATTGAGGTTCTCATTGATCTCGGTCTCATCAAGAGGGATCACTAACGTTTCGTCAGATAAACACTTTTTAAGGTTAGACACGTGGAAGACAGGATGAATGTTGCTAAGTTCTTGGGGTAAACGAAGTTTGTATGCTACGGGACCGATCCTAGCGAGGATCTCGAACGGTCCTATGTATCTTGGATTCAGCTTTCCACTCTTTCCAAAGCGTATCATACCCTTCCAGGGTGAGACCTTCAAAAGAACACGGTCACCAACCTTGAATTCCAAGGGTTTTCATCTCTTATCGGTATAGATCTTTTGTCTATCTCTTGAAGCTTTCAGTCGTTCCCAGATTTGTAGGATCTTTTCTATGGTTTCCCGGATGATTTATAGGCCTGTGAGAGTGCTATCAGGGACTTGACCCTTAGGTAGCTGCGTGTCACCCACCTCAGCCCAGCACAGAGGGGATCTGCACTTACGGCCATAGAGGGCTTCAAACGGCACAACCTTGATACTAGTATGATAGCTGTTGTTGTAAGAGAACTCAACCAAGGGTAAATGGGTGTCCCATGACTTGATAAGGTCTATGACACACGCCCTCAGCATGTCTTCCAATGTCTGAATGGTTCTCTCACTCTGCCCATCGGTCTGTGGATGGTAAGTTGTGCTCATATCCAGCTTAGTTCCAAGAGCCTTCTGCAGTGACTACCAGAACCTCGAGGTGAATCTGCTATCCCGATCGGAGATAATGGACACAGGCACACCATGCAGATGAACTATCTCTTAGATGTAGATTCGTGTAAGTCTGTCCATCTTGAATGTTTCTTTGATTGGCAAGAAGTGGGCGGATTTGGTCAATCGGTCGACAATTATCCAGATGGTATCGTACCCACTCGGAGACTTGGACAACTTAGTGATAAAATCCATCGTAATCCCTTCCCACTTCCACTCAAGTATTTCTGGCTGCTGAAGTAGACCTGAGGGGTTTTAATATTCTACCTTCACCTAGGCGCAAGTCAGGCACTTGCCCACGAAGGTAGCGATCAATGCTTTCATGTTCGGCTACCAATAGAGCTTTTTGAGATCCAGATACATCTTATCTGAACCTGGGTGAACGGAGTATCGGGTCTTGTGAGCTTCGTTCATGACAACTTCCTTGTAACCGCCGTACTTCGGGGTCCAGATCCGTTCATGAAATAGTAAACTCTGTCTCCCTTGACCTCTAAGTTCTTTTCCATTCCCCTCAATGCTTCATCCGACATGTTCTCTGGTTTTAAGGCTTCCAGCTGAGCCTCTCTTATTTGAGCAGATAGATGGGAATGGATGGTCATCATCAGTGCCTTCACTCTACGACCTGAATACTCTTTCCGGCTGAGGGCATCTGCTACCACATGGCCTTGCCGGGATGATAGCGTATCTCGCACTCATAATCACTGAGTAGCTCTACCCATCGCCATTGCCTCATGTTCAACTCTTTCTGATCAAATATATGTTGTAGGCTCTTATGGTCGGTGAAGACAGTACACTTGGTTCCGTATAGATAATATCTCCAAATCTTTAACGCAAAGACCACTGCTCCCAACTCTAAATCGTGAGTTGTATAATTGACCTCGTGTGCTTTCAACTGTCTCGATGCATAGGCAATAACCTTCCCTCATTACATAAGCACACAATCTAGGCCCTGATTGGACGCGTCGCAGTAAACCACGAAGTCCTCAGTCCCTTCAGGCAAAGACAAAATAGGTGAGCTACATAGGGCCTGCTTCAAGGTTTGGAACGCAGTGTCTTCCTTTTCTCCCCAACTAAAGGTTACACCTTTCTGCGTCAGGGTGGTTAAAGGCTTAGCGATTCTGGAGAAATTCTGGATAAACCTGCGATAATAGCCAGCGAGACCCAAGAATTGATGGATTTCTGTGGGTGTCTTCAGTGCTGACCAATTCTCAATCGCCTTGATTTTGGAAGGGTCTACGTGTATGCCTTCCTCGCTAACCACATGACCGAGGAAAGTTACTTTTCTGATCCAGAATTCGCACTTTAAAAACTTTGCATAAAGTTTCTCCGCCCTTAAAGTTTCTAGCACTAACCTCAAGTGCTGTCTGTGATCTTCCTCACTTCGAGAATAAACAAGTATATCATCAGTGAACACTATTACAAACTTGTCTAGGAAAGGGCGGCACACCCGATTCATCAGGTCCATGAATACCGCAGGTGCGTTGATTAGACCAAAGGGCATTACTACAAACTCGTAGTGACCATAGCGAGTTCGGAATGCTGTCTTGGGAACATCACTCTCATGAACTCGCAATTGGTGGTACCCTGATCTCAGGTCTATCTTTGAGAAATAGCCGGCTCCTTGGAGTTGATCGAAGAGGTCGTTGATTCTGGGTAGGGGATAACGGTTCTTGATGGTAAGCTTGTTCAGCTCACGATAGTCTATGCACATCCGAAAGGATCCATCCTTCTTTTTCACAAACAAGATCGGGGCTCCCCAGGGTGAGGAACTTGGTCTGATGAATCCCTTGCTGAGCAGTTCATTGAGCTGGCTGGATAACTCTTTCATTTCTGTCGGCGCTAGACGGTATGGCGATTTAGCTACAAGAGTAGCTTCTGGGATTAAGTCGATACGAAACTCGACTTGGCACTCGGGAGGGATTCCAGGAAGATCTTCGGGGAAGACATCAGGAAAATTGTAGACTTCGGGGATGCTCTCGAGGTCTTTAACTTCCTGCTTTTCGTTAACAACATGGGCTAGGAATGCATGGCACTCCTTTCGCAGATATTTATGGGCTTTGATGCATGAGATGATACGAAGGTTTGAGCTAAGTTTATCACCGTAAATAACGAGGGCTTCGCCAAATGGCAGATTGAGACGTATGGCTTTTTCGTAGCAAAGGATATCAGCACAATTGGGGCTCAACCAATCCATGCCAATGATGACATCGAAGCTTTTTTATGGAAACTGGCATAAGGTCGATTGGAAAGGAATGATCGTTTAGGGTAAGTCTAAAGCCTATGTATGCGCCGTTAGTGCTCTCTTTCTTTCCGTTAGCCATCTCGACGGTAAATGTTTCGGTTAAAGGTTGGGATTTATGCTTGAGAAGATGCTTAAATGTTGTACTAACACAACTTCTCTCCGCACCAGAATCGAAAAGAATGCATGCATAAGAGTTGTCGAGGAGGAACGTACCCGTAACAACGGTGGGATCAACAACTGCCTCCTCCTGGCCCATAGCTAGCACTCTCCCTGTGTTTCCAGCTGTTGTTGTCATGGGGTAATTTCTCTTGAAGTGCCCAATCTCCCCAGGACATTTCCTTGAGTTAGGGGCGTCAATCCCCAAATGTACCTTTCTATCTTCTTGCTTTCCGGGGTGACCATGCCCGGACAGAGAAGAGCCAGATCGCAGAATCTAGCTGTATAAGTGGCGATGTCGGAACCCTTCATCTTTAGGTTCCAGAGCTCATGCTCCAACTTCTGCATTTCGCCCCTAGGGCGGTACTCAGCAAGCATAAGTTCTTTTAAACTCTCCCAATCCATGGCATTTCCTACTGGTAGAGTTAGGGATTTGACCCGGCTATTCCACCAAGTCAGTGCACTGTCGGTGAAGGTGCAGGCGGCAAACTTCACCTTGCTTACCTCAAGACATGCGCAAATCTCGAAAATTGATTTGATATTCTCGAATCACCGGGTTAGGGCAATGACACCTCCATTTCCGTCGAAGGATTTGGGCTTCGCATTCATGAAATCTTTGTAGGAACGCTCTTTCAGGTGTCCCTGACCACTCTCCAGATTTTGGGGATGGGTACCACTTCCTGATCCGCTAGAGCCACCAGGATTTATTTGTGCCATCATGGCAGTTACAGCGGCTGTAACTGCTGCCTGGAACATAGCATTATCGAACTGAGGAGGTGGTGGCATTGGATCTGTCGGGGGATTGTTGTTCTTTCTGTTGGGTCTCTTCTTCGGAGGCATCTTGTTCTAAAAATAATCAGGAAGAAGAGGATGGTAAGTCCCCTAGATTTTTGAATCAAGAGATATGACACAAGATATATCTCAACCTGAAAGATAAAGTGTTCTACTAAGCGATAAACAAGAAAAGTTACCAACGCAAGTAAACTATCGCTAGGAAGAAATAAGTAGCAACACTTGGAATGAATCTATACACTGTATTCGGCTCTAGCTAAAATACTCCTATAGTATTTTAAGTTGTATGCTCTGTTCTATCGATATTTTGTTGTATATAGCTTGGTAAGTTTTAGGCTTGCTGCACACCACAGTCACTCCTAAACACATGTTGGTCATGTCTCAAATAAATATAGTTGATCAGGCTATATTGATCCCAGACATGATTACATAAATATCCAGGTTTAACCGCAGTGTCCAACATCCAAATACTTTTGTTTTGTTCTGCTTACGATACTGTTTTCTGGTACGTATGTATACTTGCATACTTCTTATAAAATACTTATATATTTTAAAAAGTATACTTTTAGTTCAGAGCACTTCGACCCCTTAGTGTTTATAGTTGTATACCATGTAAGGTTCGGTATACTTAGTTCACTATAAACAATAGCTCTGATACCAATCTATCACACCCCCAAATCGGAATGGAGGAAACGTTCGGGGGTGGATGACGTCATATGTAGTATCACAACAATTGCATCATGGTAGTCATAGTAAACACAACCATTACATTGGATATATATATATATATATATATATATATATATATATATATATATAAAGTAGTTACATCTGTTTGATTCGAATTCATATACATCAAAAGTATAACAAATGTGAAAGACGTGACTCTATACTCTCCGTCTTCTCCAAAAACTGCGAGAGGTACCTGTCTACTGATTTCCTGAGAATACAAGCGGTTTTGAAAAGAGTATCAGCATTAAGCTGGTGAGTTCATAAGCATGTTTTTGTAATGAAAACATGTCATTGAATCTGTAAAATGTTTGTATGCTTTCCCAGAAAATCCAATATTTTCTAGCATATATGTTTGTTACTATGTTCTGTAGCAATTTATAATGTATTAGTTCGCATGTCTGGTTATCACCAACTGTATTGTATAACATTGTTTTGAGTGAAAAACCATTTGTATGAAAACCCTGGCTATCACCAGAAATGTATAGAATGTTCTGTTTGAAAACACTGGTTACTACCAATCTGTATAGAATGCTCTGTTTGAAAACCCTGGTTACCACCAGTATGTATAACAGTTTTATTACTTAAATTAAAATCATGCATTGTATCCCCTGGAATCCTCCAGTAATGTATAGTAGTTCTATTAATTAAAATAAAACTAATGAAGAATGAAATCCCGTAAAACAAAGGTTAGTTTATACTATTGTGAGTCGTATAACCATGCTTGATATGACCTAGTGACCTTTTCGACGTTCTTCAAGTGTCGGTTAAATGACATTTGTCACCCCAGCAATGCTTGCCTAACTGTAGCTAGCAGTTCAGGTGTGGTATTGTCAGTCCTGAATAGATCTATTCACAAATATCATGCTCTCCCTCCAGGAGACTCTGGTTATACTATGATAGGATTTAACCTGTACCCCTAAAGGTACAATTAAAGAGTTGTCTCACAATCCTGTATTAACTAGTTTACATGTGGTTCTGTATGGTTCTTTTGTATTTGAATCTATGTGTATACTTTATAGGGTAATAATTATACTTAAATAATTATTTAATGTTGTACTCTTGAAGTACGAATGTATTTCATAAACTAAATATGTCATAGTTTATATGTTTTGCAATCAAAACTTGGTGGGATGTCAAGTCCACCAAGCAAATTACACCCTTTGATTGCTAAATAAACGTAATATAATGGTAAAAAGGGGTATCGATCCTCGGGGAAATGGTTGTATTCAATCACCAATGCAATTCAATAGAACTAGTGAAATTAAACTAACTAACTACAATTAAACTAAAAGGGGGGTGTTTGATTACTTGAAAACTAAAATACTTGAATAACTAAAAACCTTGCAATTAAGCAAGTTGATTAGATGCTCAAAGGTTGGGAATAATTGGTTAACTAAGGCAATTCAACACAATGAACATTTGTGTGTTTATCATTAGGATCTAATACAAAGCTTATCCTTCATCCCAAATTGGTTATAGCTTATCCTCATATGTAGTATGGAGGTTGGGGAAGCCCACAACACACCTTCTTAATTAAGATCAAGGGTCAATTGAAGCAATTAATCCCAAGAAATCAATTAGCCTTAAGAATGAAGGAATCCCCAATTCCTAGAGGATGTCAAATGCTTACACATCCATAAAGGAGCTATGATTCATAAGCTAGAGATGATTTCTACCATCATAAAGCCTTTGTTCTAGATAAATTCAATGATCCAATGCAAAATCAATGAAACAAATCAACCATTGCTCAATCAAATACTAAGCTCATGATCAAAGCATCAAATAAGCATAAGAATTGTAAACTAGAATCATAAACATGGAATAAATTGATAATCAACATAAATCCTTCAAAACCCACAAACATTCATTGGTTTTCAGCCAAAGTCAACCAAATAAGAGTATTAGCCACTCATGGCAACAAAGTAACAAGAACAATAATTAATTTGCATCAAGAATCTACCTAAGACTTGAAAAGATGAAAGAAATTGAGTATTTTGCTCTCCAAATCGTCACTTGCAGGTCTCCAATGGTGGAAAATTCGTGTATCCCCTCTAGATCTGATCCCCCAGAGTTATTGTGAGCCAAATGACCAAAATACCCAAACTGGGCAGTTGCGCGGGTACCCGCGCAGCCAAAATTCCACCCGCGCAAATGCTGCTGGAATGCCATTGGTCCACCATTCCACTACTCCACCCTTCCACTACCAAAGATTCCTTTGGTCCCCCCTTGTCCATGTAATTTGAATCCACCAATCATCATTTAGCCACCAAATGGATGCTCCAAGCCCAAAATTAGAAATTTATGATCCATCTTCACAAGCCCAAATAATCCAAGCCAATAACTTTCAAAGCCCAATTCTTCTTCTTTGATTCCGCCAAGCCCAATAATGCTTCGGGAGCCCACTCAGCCCGTCTCCAATCAACCTGCAACCGCAACAAGCACCGAAAACCTACAAAATATCTCATGCAACATAAGAAGCACCCGGTACGATCCATACTAAAGAAAAATAAATAAAATACAATGCAATAATGATAAAAAGATCAAAAAATCTAAAATAAACTAATAAAATAAGGAAATAAAATAAGCTATCAAATGTATAACTCTGAATTCATGAAACTGTGTATTGAAAACCCCAAACTATACCTATTATAGTTTGCATATATGTTGCGTGTTTGGTTCGTGTATTGATCTGAAAACTATGCAGTTATGGCTGTATATTGAAAACGTCCCTTATGCTCAGCATGTTACAAAAGGGATAAAATATCTAAATATTTTATAAAACATGGAAATCTTTTGGTTGTATCAATTGCATAAGTTTTGAAATTCTTTTGTATAAGTTCACAAAATCATTTGTGTTTGGCTTGTATTCCCCCATGAAAACCTTAAAAATAGTAAAAGCATAGGGGTATGAACTCACTGTTAGTCGTGTGAATCGTCGGATGGCGAAAACTAGGAGTGAAGACCCTCGAGTTGATGTACGCGGCACTCAACGGTATCCTAATACAATTAATACATATATGTATTTTATTAGCGAAACCATTATTTATAGTGTTAGAAACACACTTGCTTTCGGTTTAGGAATGTTACCGGGACTCGATTGGATCGGAAAAGTGGTTTTGTCGTCAAGATTCACGGTGTGAAGGAGTGTGCGGCGGTGAAGAGTTTCCGGCCGTGAACTATCCCTTGAAGGATTTACGGTCGTAATCGAGTTTACGGTCTTTGAAGATTTGCAGGTTTGAATGGTGTACGGTCGTAAACAGTTTGCGGTCTTTGAAGATTTGAAGATTTGAAGGGTGTACGGCCGTAAACTCAAGAACAACGATGTTAGATTCGATGAAAAAAGTGTTTTAGCTGCTCCAAAACAACTTCTGAAGGTGTTTCTTTATGATTTTCGGAAGAAAAGATGGTGTTTTGGTGTTTACGGTCGAGACGTAGAGAGAGAATGAGAGAGTTTTCGGCCAAGAAAGTTCAAATGAGGGTGGGGGTCCCGTATATATAGGCTGGGGGTATGGTCGGTGGTGGGGGCCACCCGGCACTGGCCGTAAACAGGTGTACGGCCGTAAACGAGTTTACGGGCGTGAACATCACTTCGGCCGAAAACTAAAAGAAAACTCGGGTTTTTCGCGTGATTCTGGTTCCGACTCTTATATAGAATTTAATTATATAACTAAATGATTTTCCAAACTAAAGGAATTTGATGGAACTCAATAAAATTTAAATTTTATTAACGGGAATCGGCTAACGTTAACTGAAAAAGGTTCGGGTTGTCACACTAATCCTGACCTGATGGTACCCGGACCTCAGATCTATCTTGGAGAACCAAGATGCTCCCTGCAATTGATCAAAAAGGTCATCTATCATCGGGAGTGGATAACGGTTCTTCACCGTCAACTTGTTCAACTCCCAGTAGTCAATGCACATCTGGTGTGAACCATCCTTATTCCTGACGAAGAGGATCGACGCTCCCCACGAAGAACTGCTAGGACGAATAAACTGCTTGCCCAGCAGCTCCTGCAGCTGTGATGACAACTCCTGCATCTCTGGTGGTGCCAATCGGTACAGCGCCTTGGCGATAGGGGCCGCACCTGACACTAGGTCGATCCTAAACTCGACCTGCCTCTCCGGAGGCACTCCGGGTAATTCCTCCGGAAACACGTCATCGAATTCCCTGACTACTGGAACCTCTGGAACTATGGTCTGATCCCTGACCCGCGTATCCACCACATACGCTAGATAACCCGCACACCCGTGTTGAATGCACTGTCGAGCCTTGGCAGCTGAGCAAAACCTTGATCCCAATCTGGTGCCCTAGACGTAGATCATCAGTTCTCCCCCACTTGGGGTTCGAACCACTACCCGCTGACCCTCGCAGTCGATCATGACACCGAAGCGACTAAGTCATTCCATACCCAGAATCACACATACGTCCCCCATGGGAATCAGAATCAGGTCTATCGGGAAAGATACCCCGAAGATCTCCAATACACAACCCTGATAGACTGAAGAAGCGGAAATCTCGTGTTCGTTGGCGATAGAAACTCGCAACGGACACTCTAGCTCTCCTACTGGAAAACCGAACTCCCTACTAAATGTATGAGAGACAAACGACCGACTCGCCCCCGAGTCAAATAATACCAAAGCAGGTAAGGAGTTCACTAAAAACGTACCTAATCACAGGTACAAACATATAAGCATACAACATATATAATCAGTAAGATAAGGGATAGAAACATACCAGCAACCACGTTTGGTGCTGCCCTGGCCTCCTCTGCTATAAGCTGGAAGGTGCGTCCCTGAGCCCTCGGGGGCGCTGCTCTACCCTGACTCTCGTTAGTAATCCTCAGTGTAGCCGGCGCTGGAGCCTGCGTCGGTCGGGCAGCGAGCTGTGGATAGTTGGTCTTCATGTGACCAACCTGATGACAGTGGTAGCAGATCCTCATATCCTGAACCAGGGCTAGCTGGCGACAATCCCTCGCAAAGTGCCCCTCCTTTCCGCATTTTCGGCATGCACTACCCGATCTACAAACCCCAGAGTGACTCTTCCCGCACTTGCCACAAGTGTGGCCATGCTGGCCTCCTGACCTAGAATCAGCGGTCTTAGACTGCTTTGGCGTCGGATGTGACTGTGTTGGGGCCTGCCGCTGCTCCCTCAACTGTAGATCAATCTCTAACTCACGCCGCCTAGCGGCCTCCTGTAAATCCAGCAATGTATCGCAACACTGGGTAGCAACAAACTGACGGATGTTAGTCTTGAGCATGCTCAAATAACGTGTCATCTGAGCCTGCTCAGAAGCGAACTCTGGGCAGAACATCGCCCTCTTCGTAAACATACGGGTGATCTCCGTCACCGTCTCACCATCCTGTCTCAACTCCAAGAACTCCTGAGCTAACCGTTCCCGCTCGACCCGTGGAATGTAGCGGGCACAGAACATATCCCTGAACTGCTCCCAAGTAACCGCAGCTCACTGATCATCAGTGTAAGACCCAGTCATCAACCTCCACCAGTCCTTTTCCCCATACCTCAGCAGGTTCAGGGCACATCTGACATTCTGGTCAGTCGGACATGAACATGTGAAGAAACACCCCTCCACGTCAGAAAGCCACCTCATGGCTTTGATGGGGTCCTGAGTCCCATCAAAAGTCGAGGGCTTCGTGCTATCGAAGTCCCGGTACTGGAATGCCCGACTAGCTCCTCCCCTTGCCGCTGTTACAGCCGTTGTAGCTGATGCGGCAGCCGTCTCAGTGAGGGCTGCATAGCGCTCATCGAAATACTACATCATGGCAGTCTTGATAGACCCAAACATCTCCGGTAACTGAGCCTAGAACATCGCAACAACCTCATCATGCAGGATCTCCTGAATCCTAGCGTCCATCTCGGCTGGCCCCATATGGCCGATAGTCTCGGGTACTGCTGGTGCCTCCTGTCCGCCGCCTCTTGATCCTGACCCGGATCCAGTCACAAATCGTTAAGTAACCACCATGCTGAAAATATACCAGGAAGACATCCGATATTCCATGTAACAATCCGGGAACCAACTCCCAACAAAACCCTAGGGGTTGTGACTTCCTTGCTACGTGTATGGGTCCTGTGCTTTCAGTAGTACGGGCCCATACTACCTTCCACACCTACCCATATTTATCTCAAGTATCATCACAACGCCTTAAAACTATACATAAGCATGGCATGCGCTCAATCCTCACTCCTAGAGGAAGGATAAATATCTCATAACTAGCAGACCGATCCCATACAACTCATCCATGAAACTTCCACCAACCCTACAGCACTAGTGTATGCTAGCCATACATAACGCTGGACCCTATAGACTTTCGAATACCTGATCCTACCCTAAGCCCTTCATCAAACAAGAACAAGAAATAAGGCCAAACCAAACATTCTCAGGCTATAAGATCTTAATTATGTACAGTCGTGATGCATACACTAAGCAACTACAATAATGATGTCAATTTCATATAAGGAAAAACCCTAGGCTATCAGGCATCATATAATCAGACAATTCTATCATGCAATTCCTGAAGATCCCTAGCCTAGTACTAGCATGTTGTTCCAACATATCACAAAATCAAATAATCCGTAAGGAATTTTGGGGTCTACTTACTGGCTCCGACTGATCGTACACTTGCATCCTCCTTTATTATTTTGAAAACCATTTGAAAATCATTTTTTAATTCTTGTCCTCAGTTTGAGATTGGATACACATGAGTGTTTCCTCCAATTCACTCAAACCAAGGCTCTGATACCAACTTGTAATACCCATAAAATTCAGGCCAATTTAAAACTTTTAAAAACATTTAAACCCATTAAGTTATTAAAATTTGTTTTCAAAATAGTATAAACAACAGAGTATCCCCATAATCAAATCATGAAAATATAAGGAGGTGCACGATCACGCCTTCGCCTTCCCGGGATCATCAGAAGTACCTGAAACATAATCAATAACTGTAAGCCCGAAGCTTAGTTAGTTCCCCCAAAATACCAACACCGTACAGATATAACCATATCATATAAACAAACACATCATGCATAATGAGCCATCAGTCTGACTGGACCGCCTCTAAGGGCCATCAGTCTATCCGGACTGCTCTTCGAGCCATCGGCATGTCTGGAGCGCCTCTCAGGGCCTTCAGCCTATCCGGACCGCTCGTCGGGCCTTCGGGCTGACTAGTATGCCCTAGCCGGGTCTGCAGTCTATCCGGTCCGCCCTGGGTATGTTGGCCTACAGCACAAAGCAGGACCTACCTCAACCCAACCCCCAATCAAATAATCATGTGCACATAGATATCATACGCTAGCTAGAATGTACAGATAATCATACATATCTACATATCACTAACATAGCAACCATCCTATAACCAGGATACTGATCTAACCGATCATTATCATAGAAACCATCCTATAACCAGGATACCGATCTAACAGATCACTAACATAGCAACCTACCTATAACCATGATACCGATCTAATAGATCACTAACATAGCAACCATCCTATAACTAGGATACCGATCTAACAGATCACTAACATAGCAACCATCCTATAACCACGATACAAATCATAAGGGCCGACCTTGGTGCCTTAGACCCGGTTGATATTGTGAGAAGAACTCACCTCACGATGTTTAACTGTAGTGATAAGATCAAACTCCCGAATCACAGCCACGAACTCAACCACCATAGGACCAAGCCCATCAGAATCCCAAATTACCAAAAACCTTAAAAAGTCCAACTAGTCAACCCTTGGTCTAAGTCAAAGTCAACGGTCAAATTCAACAGTCCATGTTGACCCAACTCGTCGAGTGCAGCTAGCAACTAGTCGAGTTCCTTAAGAACTCATGAAATCATAAAAACCCTAATTGACTCGTCGAGTTTCCAGACAACTCGCCGAGTCCATATGGGGTCCAAATGTCGGGAAAACCCTAACTAACTCGTCGAGTCTTCTTAATGACACGCCAAGTTCATGCAGAACCAATACATGCAATCTTCAACCGAGTCGTCGAGTCGGCTATGCGACTTGTCGAGTCCCTTCAGTCCATTTCTCATCCAGACTTTTTTAAGCTACCCCAAAGCTCCATATTGCAGATCTAACCTCCTAGGGCATGGTTTCCATGTAAAGTTGCAAACTTTACGTACATGCATGGCCCTAAATGCCAAAACCAAGCTAAGGGAAAGGTTTAACCCAAAGAGAAGGGCTAATGCTTGCTAAATCAGATCACTTTATGACTATAGGGACCAAGAGGAGTCCAGATCTGAAGTTACAACTTCAGATCATGCCCAATACCCGAATTGACTCACAAATATGCTAAAAATGGCCCTAAACCTTTGCATGAAGAGATCTAGCTAAAGATAAGCCAAGGTAACGACTTGTTACCTTCAAATTGATGTCAAGATGAAATAGAGTCAGATCCACAAGCTTCTCTTTGCTCCAAGCTCCTTACACTTCAAGCCTTCTTCACAAAATGCACCAAAAGCACTCTTTAAATCTCACAAACACTCAAGAATAAGGTCTAGACTGATTAGGGTTTCTACTGACCGTCAAGAGGTGGTAAGGGGCTGGAGGAAAGGACTTAAGGTCCTTTAAGTAGGGTGCAAACCCTAAACATTAGGGTTTCTATGCACAGACTCTACTCGTCGAGTCGGGGTCCTCCGACTCATCGAGTAGGAATCATAAACCACGCGGGCCAACTAGGTTCGACACGACGAGTTGGGGCCTCCAACTCGTTGAGTTCCGTCAACAAAATGAATATAAAGCTTTTGAAAGTTATACCTGGGAGTCGGGGTGTTACATTGGAAGTATCTGAAACCATAAACATAAATTGTAAGCACAACACTTAATGTCAAAATACCTCATACCACACATACATAACAGTCAAAAACATAGCTGGGTTTATTTCGCCCCCTTTGGTCTCTTTCAACCGGTACTGGGTGTATTTCACCCCCTTCAGTCTCTTTCAAGCGGTACTGTGTCCATTTCACCCCCTTCATCTCTCTTTCAATCGGTATTGGGTTTATTTCACCCCCTTCGGCCTCTTTCAACCGGTATTGGGTCCATTTCACCCCTACAACTAGCATATAATCATATCAGCAAGAGTCATAGAGACAACAAGCACATACATGCATAACAGTATTTGTCACGATGACCACTATCATCCTACAAATATAATCCAGTAGGTCGGCATTGATGCCTTCGACCCACGAGTACAGTGAAGGAACTCACCTCAGTCTGAAGATAGACAAATCACACTCCCGGGCTGCTGCTACTATGGCTCCTCACATTAAACATTCCAATTAATCTTAATCAATACTCAAGGTAATAACCTATGAATGGTCCAGATTACCATCTTACATGCCAAGGGGTAAAAGACTAGTTTACCCCTTCCTCTAATGGGCCCCTCAATCCATGGCCCAAGCCTAAAGGTCCTAAGGCCCAATAATGGCCCAAAACCTCCAAAATGGTCCCTGGTGAGTACGCTCAGCGTACCACCTACGTACACCCAACGTACTGCTTCATAGAAAGGAGGATTGGGGATTCAACCGCATTTTCTCAGCGTACACTTAGGTACGCCCCGACATACCCCCCCCCCAATCTAGCCAAGACTTCATTAAGCACTTAATTCTTCAAGTCCAACGTCCATCTTTAAGATCTAGCTCTTGAGGGACGTCTTAAATAATAAAGTTTCCATCTTGATACCTTTGCATGGCTCAAGGAGACTCAAACCCTAGATTTAGCATCCTACTTCCATCAAATGATCACTAACTCATGCATGGTTGATCTACAACCATCAAGATGCAAACTTTATGGACTAAGGACCTCAAAAACATCAAAAGAAAACATCTCATAACTTCTGGAGTAAAATTTACTCACAAGAATTCATTCATGGGACCAAAATATGCTAAATCTCAACCAATCCTAGATCTAGACATAAGATAAGCAAGGTCAATACCTTATACCTCCAATAAGCTGAAAATAGTGAATAAACCCTGGATCTATAAGCTCAAACTTGTTTAATGCTCCTCTACAAGGCTTCTTATTCTTCTATATGCACCACACACACACACACACACAAACACACACACACACCAAAGCACACACAAAGGGTCAAATCTATTGAGAAATGGGTTAGGGTTTTGAGATAGTGCTCAAAATGGGCAATGGAGGCTGATAAGGAGACAGCCTTGGGACATAAGGTGTTTAAATAGGGTGTAAACCCTAAAAAATTAGGGTTTCCCTTGACTCACATACGCCCAACGTACCAGGGAGGTTAATCCCTTGCCAAGCACCCTTTGACGTACGCCCATCGTACCTTATGTACGCCCAACGTACGAGGTCCTCAAGCTAAAATAAAGAGAAATAAATAGTTAAAGAATTTACCTGACATATCAGGCATTATAGTTCAATGAGATGACAAATGAAGTTGTCTGACTTTCTAGGTTTTGGCTTGAGTTAACTGGTCAATCCTTGTCTCTAAGCTTGATGCTCTACCTGATAACACTCCTGATGAATTTTATTCTTTTGAAGTTATGTTGAAGGTTGGTGTCAACTTTATTAGCTTTAGTCTGCTCAAAGTAAACTCATTTGGATATTCATTTCTATGACTAATAATTTTTCATTTGTTTGATTGATAATTGATAATTCTGCCACTTATATTTGTAGGAGTTTCCTCCAACAAGCAAGCAAAATTCCAAAGTCTATGGTAACCAAAATAGATCCATAAAACTTTACTACATCGAGACACGTCTTGATGGATTGGAGATAGAGGAGTAAAATTTCCTCTAAAATAAAACATGCTCTAACTTATTACTATTTGAATAAGTTTTTGTATAGTTTTCTACCATTGGAATGAAGAGGTTTTTGGAATGGTCACTCCAACCACTTAGTAAACTCTATCCTCTTAATTTTCTTTTTATGTATTGTATATTTTGGCCTATAAATATTATACACTTCATTTTATACCTTATATATATATATATATATATATATATATATATATATAAATTTATTTCGTTAATAGTTATGTCATAATTTAAAAACCACAGTAGTATAAAAGATGAAAACACATTGTTGTCACCAATGGTTTTATCATTTTTCCTTTATTTAAATATTAATTCAATTTATTAAATTATTGGTAAAGAAATATTTTGAAAAGATTACTACTTTGTAAAGTTTTTGTGTGAGATATCCATAGGATTCCTCCTTAAATTGTTACATCCAGTTATAAGGCTACTGGCTGTGGGTAACATGTTATTACATGTTATCACACCCAAAATGTGTCACGTCATCATCCTACTCATACATTGGTGTTATAACACAAATTGTGGAAATGGGCAAACCAAATAACATGTGATAGCACCCCTTATTTTCTATTTCTTTTTTATTTATTTTTTTTGATATTTTTAATTTCTATTTTTCCATTTTTTTTATTTTTATTCATGTCATAATATTATAATTATCATATAAATTAACAATAACATTTAAAAACTAAAAATAAAATTTTAATAAATCCTAAATTAAAAATGACATTAAAAAAATTACAACAAATGACAAAACCTAAAAAACAATAAAAGATGAGAAAAATTACATTTTTTTCCTAGATTATTCATCTTCAGTACCATCATAGATATGATCTGCCAAGTCTTCTCGAAGTTTCTTGTGTTTTCGTTGGTCTGAATATCAACAACTCTATGTAATTATTCCGCTGTCCTTGGTTGAAATTGAATGTGTCTAGGATCCGTAGGCGAATACTCCGCAATGTTTCATCCTTTATCTTCAATCACCATGTTATGCATTATGATACATGCGTATATAATATCTCGTAGAGTGTCCAAGTGATATGGTCGTGCCATATGTTCAACTATGTGTCATTTTGTTTTCAAAACTCCGAAAGCACGTTCCATGTCCTTGTGTGCTCCTTTTTGTCTTCTCTTGAATTTTTTTTCTTAGTTCTATCGGGTGTCGAAACGGCTTCATAAACGTGGAATATGGTGGATATATTCCATCCGTGAGGTAATACCCAAACTTATATTCATTTTCATTCACTATGAAAGGAGCATCTGGTGCCTTTCCTGACAAAAGGTCCTGGAATATTGGTAACTGATCAAGAAAGTTTATGTCGTTGTTAGAACCCGCAACTCTGAAAAAATTATGCTAAATTCATAAGTCTTATGAAGCAACAACCTCTCGAAAGCGATCCAAGATGATCACTTGTGTATTGACCTTTCCACGCCACACGCCAATTTCTTCATATCCACTTTGTGTAATCAATGCTTCCAAGCATACCCGGAAAACCATGTTGTTCTTCATGCGCCGCATATAGTTGTTGCATGTCATTCAATGATGGTTTGCGCAAGTATTTGTCACCGAAGGTTTTGACAACACCTCTCGCCAATCTATACAAATTTTCTCATGCAGTTTGCTCCGACATTCTCATATAGTCATCAATAGAATCGGACGACTCCCCCATAGCCATAAGCTTGATTGCAGCAACATATTTTTGCAACTCTGTAAAACCTCGTTTACCTCTCGCATCATACCTCATTTGAAAAAAATTCATACCTAAACATATATTTAATTTGTAAAAAAATGTGTACTTATGTTATCTAAAAAACAATTATCTAAAAAATGTATTTACGATATCTGCTTTCCAGTGCATTGGCTATCCGTTGAAACACATTTTTTCGCAAACGAAATATTCTTTTAAAATCGCTAGGTTGGTAGACACGGTTATCTGCAAAATAATCGTGTACTAGACGTCTATGTTCTTCTGCACGATCTTTGTTTGATGCCGCACACCTTGTCATTAGTGGAGCTGGCTCTGGCGGTAGCATGTCCGTAGAATATCGGTACATCATACTTACGAAGATATAATTGTCGTCGTTATCATCATTGTATGGATGGAACAGATCAAAGGGATCCATTTTTTAGTAAATAGAAAAATAGAAAAGAAAAGACAATTGAAAAAAAATGTGTAATCGAGAGAAATTGATGAATTTTGTAGGTACAATTGAGATAAAATATGTGTATTTATAATAGATATAAATGATATATTTATTTAGTTATTTCTTTTTTATTTTTATGGGGGTTTGTGACCGTTTTTAAACAGTCTAAAATATTACCGTTTGAGAAGCTTGTAAACGAAATTGTCTACATTCCCTCCCGTTACCACGAACACGACTAATGCCATAACATCAAAAAACGCCACCCAGTGTTTCCGGCGTTATGACGCCGTTTTTTCATTGTCACCTAGAAAAAACGCCGACTCTCGTTGCCCGTAACGAGTGGTCTAAAGTTCTTGTGTGGTATATCCATAGGATTCCTTTTCAAATTGTTACATTACGAAAAATGTATTGAATTGCATGTATCCATAAAAAATTTCTGGTATTTTTGTAAGGTTAGTAATAACTATAAACCATAAGTACTATTTCTAAATTTTAAACTATAAAAAAAGATAGTTGAAAAAAATAAATTAAAGAAGACTAAACATGACGATTTGAAAACTTGAGGGTTAATTAGAGAAAATCTTTAAAAACAATAACTAATTACCAACAACACTATTACTCGATACTAAAACACTTTCCTTTTCACACACTTCCTTGAATTCTATCTCTCTATAATTCGATTCCAATGGTATAGGATAAGCTTTTGATTTTGGGCTAATATGGTGATGTGAAACCCTAGCTAACCGGAGCTAGGGTTAGGGCTCTTCGTGTTTTGAACTGCGAGCTCGATTTCAGTTTTGGAATCTCTAGATTAGATGGGGAACTGTTGCAGATCTCCGGCGGCGGTCGCCAGGGAGGATGTCAAGTCATCGAACTACTCTGGTCATGATCATAACAACCGGAAGGAGAAGGCTAACGCGGGGAATGGGAAAAAGGGACCGGTTACAGTTTTAGCTGATAAATCGAAGGAAAATATTGAAGACAAGTACGCGTTAGATAGGGAGCTTGGCCGTGGGGAATTCGGAGTGACCTACTTGTGTATAGATCGGAGCTCGAGGGAGTTGTTGGCTTGTAAGTCGATCTCTAAGCGGAAGCTACGGACAGCGGTGGATGTTGATGATGTGAGGAGAGAAGTGGAGATCATGAAGCACTTGCCGGAAAACTCGAGTATTGTGACGTTGAGGGAGGCCTGCGAGGACGAGAATGCAGTGCATTTGGTGATGGAGTTGTGCGAAGGCGGAGAACTGTTCGATCGGATTGTTGCGCGCGGCCATTATACGGAGCGTGCGGCTGCGGCAGTCACTAGGACAATTGTAGAGGTTGTGCAGTTGTGTCATAAGCATGGAGTGATCCATAGAGACTTGAAACCAGAAAATTTCTTGTTTGCGAACAAGAAGGAGAATTCGCCTCTCAAAGCAATTGATTTTGGCCTGTCTATCTTCTTCAAGCCAGGTGACTATATCTCTCCTTCCAGAATTACCATAAATTAAGGATTACAGCTTCTAGTCAGGAAATTAGTAGACAATCAAGGTTCCTAATCATTGTTTCTATTGGATACACACAATTTACTGTCTTATTCTACATAGCTGCCTTATCTTAGGACAAATTCAGTTCAATGAATTATATTAGAAAACATTACTTAACATGAAGATTGAGTAATGAACTTTCTAATAAACAACATGTTAAATATACAGGTGAGAAGTTCTCTGAAATAGTTGGAAGCCCATATTACATGGCTCCAGAGGTCCTCAAGCGTAATTATGGACCAGAGATTGATATCTGGAGTGCAGGAGTAATTCTTTACATTCTATTATGTGGTGTCCCTCCATTTTGGGCAGGTAATTGATAATTCTTTTTTCTTAGATAATTGCTTTCTTACTCTTCTGTATATAGTGATCGATTAGACATTTAAACTAGTCATTTCTTCTATCAATCTTCTTAGTGTACAAGTTACAATTCTATCAGCTTATGGTTAGTTTTTTTCATAATGTAGAGTCAGAGCAAGGTGTTGCACAAGCCATTCTTCGTGGGCTAATAGATTTCAAACGTGAACCATGGCCAAGTGTTTCTGAAGGTGCCAAGAGTCTTGTAAAGCAAATGTTAGAGCCTGATCCAAAGCTTCGCCTAACAGCTAAACAAGTACTTGGTATGTTTATCTTTAGGGCTAAATGCAAGAAATAGCAACATACTTTGATATATTTGTATTATAGTATTATAGTATATCATTATCATATCTTCTGATGGAAATTGAAGCTTTATCTTTTTTTATTCCAACATTCAAGAAGTTGTGCTCTCCCAAGAATATCAGTTACAAATCAATAATCAATCCTTTTGAGTCCAAGACTTCCATTTCTTTCTAGGGTTATCTCAAAAAAGACATTATATTTTGTGTTTTTCCCGGATTAAACCTCAAATTTATTTTTTGCCTGAAAAAAACCTTGTATTTTTTCGTTTTTCCCAATTTGGCCCTTTTAGTCATTTTTTGCCAAAAAAAAATGGGAAATCTACAGAAAAGTCCCAAACTTTTGGGAAAAGTTTAAAAAAAGTCCTAATTTTTTTTTTGAACAGAAAAGTCCCATTATTTTGATAAAATCATATAATCTGTCATTTGGTGTTCAAATATAAAAAAGGACTTTTTCGTTAATTTGGGCAAAATATTAAATAATCGGGACTTTCCTGTTCAAAAAAAAACTTTTAGGACTTTATTGAAACTTTTCCCAAAAGTTTGGGACTTTTCTGTAGATTTCCCCAAAAAAAATTGTAACCTGTGAGGGTTTTTTCGAGAAAAACTAAAGAGTTAAGGGTTTATTTGGAAGCATTTAGAAGGTTGAAGGTTTTTTTCGGAAAAAAAAAATACAAAGTTGAGTGCTTTTTCGGAAAAAATAAAAAAATACAAGGTCTTTTTCAGGCAAAAAATAAATTTGAGGTTTAATCCGGAAAAAACACAACATATAAGTTTTTTTTTTTTTTTTTTTAGATTAACCCTTCTTTCTATTACAGCATTGTACTTTCAATTTGGTTTTATAACAAACAAATGTTGTAACAGGAAGAAATGAAAGTAGGATTCTATAAATATACTAAACAAATTACTTAAACTAAATTCCCATTTCTTGCATTTAACCTTTGTCCATTGAATATCATAATTTCGAATTTTTATATTTTTCTTGTAATTTTCAGAACATACTTGGCTCCAAAATGCTAAAAAGGCTCCAAATGTTCCCCTTGGTGATGTTGTCAAATCAAGACTAAAACAGTTCTCAATGATGAATCGATTCAAGAGAAAAGCTTTAAGGGTTAGTTTTACTTTTCTCTTTCCCTTTATTTAAATTATTAATACATGTTTTTATATAAATTTTTTATGTACAGGTGATTGCTGATTTCTTATCCAATGAAGAAGTTGAAGACATCAAAGAAACATTCAAAAAAATCGACACTGATGATGATGGAATTGTTACAATTGAAGAATTAAAAACCGGATTACAAAAGTTAAACTCACAGCTTGCAGAGTCTGAAATACAATTGCTTATTGAAGCTGTGAGTGAGATTCTTAACTTTTTTAAAAATCCACATGGAAATTATTAGTTTTAAAAAATTGTTTATTTAATTCCAGGTGGATACGAATGGAAAAGGAACCCTAGATTATGGTGAATTTGTTGCCATTTCATTACACATAAGAAAAATGGCAAATGATGAACACATACACAAAGCTTTCTCATACTTTGACAAAAATGGAAATGGCTTCATAGAGCCTGAAGAGCTTCGGGACTCTTTGAAAGAAGATGGAGATGATAATTCTGAAGATATTGCAAATGATATCTTCCAAGAAGTTGACACAGATAAGGTAATTTATTTGCTATTATTTGCATTTAAACTATATATATATATATATATATATATATATATATATATATATATATATATATATATATATATATATATATTTTTTTTTTGTTGTTTTAATTATTGTTGTATCTAAAAATGTAGGATGGGAAAATCAGCTATGAGGAGTTTGTTGCAATGATGAAAACAGGAACAGATTGGAGAAAAGCTTCTAGACATTATTCAAGAGGGAGATTTAACAGCTTAAGTGTGAAGCTTATGAAAGATGGCTCCATAAACCTTGGAAATACCGAGTAAGGTTTATAATTTTTTTCTTTGCAAAATTTCATTTGTAATTATGTTTTATTAGATTTCGCCACTACATTCAATTTGTGAAATGTTGTATATTTTGACTTTAGACTACTTTAAATGTTTTTAGAGAGGTTTTATCGGTTTCTTAAAAAAAATTATTCTTCCATCAACCTGTGTAACCTGACTTAGACAAAACGCATCGTGTGAAATGTATATCAGGTATGCAATTAGGGGACCCATAAGGAGCCTAATCTTATATTAGAAATTAAATCTTTCTTGTTGTGTAAGAAAACTCTTACACATGTTACTTTTAACTAGGTCAAATATGTGTTGGTGATTAAACTTTTTATCCCTTTTGAGAAAAAGTAGTAAATGTTCAAAATTTTGTTTGCTTGGGATATTTTATGTCTATAAAAGAAGATATTGTTAATTCTGAAAATATGTACGCACTTCAAAATAATTAGTTAGATGAAATGTTCTATAAAACATTTCATAAAAATGAAGATGGGTTAGTTAAGTTTACCATTAAAAAAAGGTGTAAAAGATAAGGCACTGGCATTTGTGGATCACGACTCACGTGAGAAAAAGCAATTGTTTGTGAGCATAATCAGATTTTCATATTATTAAAGATATATTCTTTTTAGATATATATATACTTTTGTGTAATGATAATCAGATTGTTTTATAATTACCTAAAATTACATAAATCTCCTTAACTTCGATTATTTTATTATGTTCAAATTGATGATTCTAGTTATAGTTTTAACTTTCATTAACAAAATTATTTATTTTAAATTTTAATAACACATTCAATCGCCTCTTTTGATTGTGAAAGAACCACAGCCCACGACTTTACTCAATAAGTGAATGCTTACTTCTCCCTATCTAAAGTCAAAATAATATCTCAAATTATTTTTATACCAATGCGGCAATGCCCAAACGTAAGAATTTGACAGACATTTCATAAAAACTTATCAAGGAAATTATACATCATTTAGTATAATAATCTATCAAATTAACTAATATGTACGTATATATACATATAGGGATTCTTAGTGATGACTTATTTAAAACAATTTAGTTTTTTTTTAAATAAAAACGTATATTAACTTATATGGTATCAATAAAAGTTAAGGAAAATGTTTGAATTAGCTTACGCGGTATTATTAAAAATTATTAAGTTTGATATTTTATTTGGAAAGAGAATTCAGTTTTCGCGCACCGACTAATCTCCCGCTGCAACATGAAACTATGTCTCATGTCCTGGAGTCACTGCAGACAAAACTCTATGGCCACAGAGACTGAGTAGTGTCATTGAATATGAATTAATAAATTAACAAATTAACAAATGATATTAATTGAGATGTCCAATAAAAAATAACCAATTTGTTCAGAATGAGACATTCCAAAGCACCATTTCGGATTCTGGACTAGTGAGCATTTCGGACTCCGAGCTGCAACATCAATAGCTTTCATTGTGAGTTTAATGTTGAAAATCAAATCCTAAGGTAGTAACGTCATATTCTTGGAATAATCATCTAACTTTGTATTTTATTAATATACCAACACCCACTCAACATTTTTATTAACCGTCAAACCACACCAACCATCTTATCCTCACATACTACTTAATTATCATACCAAAACTCACATAAGTATTTTAAATTTTTTAACACCATAACCATAATAATGAAATAAAACAATTAAGAAAGCAATAACATACCTACAACACCACAACTCGTTATTTTTTAATCGTTCGGGCAACGGTTGCTAACTGGCTGAATTTGTGTATGAAATGTCCTGTTCAGACAATTGGTTATTTTTTAAAACTTCAATTATGGGTTATTTTCATTAAAATTAGAGAAATTAAATTGTCTCTTATCTTTTATACCTACAAATATTTCTACCCATTAACTTTATGACATGTGTCATAATTCCACAATTCAATTTAATTTTATTTGATACTAGTTTATACCCCGTGGGAACCACGGGTATAAAATTAATCAAACTTTTATAGTAAAAATTCAAATTTATTAATCAATTATTTTAAATAAATTATTAATTAAGAGATTTTTTTAGTTATATAAAATTATAATCATTTATTTAAATAAATATGTGAAATTATATCACTTTATAATTTGTATTAATTTTATTTTAATTTTTGTCCTAATGTTATTAATTTAATGTAATTAAAGTGAGAAATTTAAATTTTGAAATTTGAAAAAGAAAATCAATAGGTTTCCAAGTGGTATCCATTAATTAGAAGATATAATAGGGTGACACATGACAAATGAAGAATAAAATATGCATTAATTAGGAGACATAATAGGGTGACACATGTCAAGAGGAGAATAAAACTATTCTTTTATTAGAATAGGGAGATATTACTAATATACTCTTAATGAGATAGTTAAGTAAAAATGGAATGGTGACACGTGTCATAATGCTAGTGAGTAGATATATTTGTAGGCATAAAAGGTAGGAGACAATTTAAATTTTCTTAAAATTAATTTAAGTTGTGGTTATTTTTGTTAATATCTCAATAAATAAACACTTTAGAAAGAAGTCTCAAATACTTAAAGATTAATAAAATAAGAGTAAATTAAAAATTATAACTTCTTAAGTTTGTGCTTTTTACGAGTATAACAAATAACTCATATAAATGACTTCAAATTTGGATTGAACTTAAGATTTTATGTAAAATACAAAAATTATATCATCAATAAAATGCGAAGTTTAAATAATTTTAATTTTAACTTTACAATTACATGTAAAATAATATTTATGTTTTTTTTTTACAAAGGTAAGGAATGCCGCGTCCGGAACGTGTAAAGTAGAAATCACTATCAGATTTGCCTTGGGAGTAACGTCACATTCATTGTTAAAAGTTAAATCTAAAGAGAATCGAATCAAAACATGCCACGTGTCAGATAAGGCATCCTGCATTCTTTTAAACTAATAATAATAAAAGAACATTTATAAAATAAAAATGTTGGCATAATATGGTTCGCAACGCCACATTGCAAAAAGACATTCGTATCATGAAATAAATGTTGCATAATATCATTTCACCGGAATATGCAACAAGGGTAACATGGTCATGGTCATGGATCGTCTTACTTTTCATTTTTATTGTAGTAGTAAGGGAAAATTTGGCTTTGTCTTGGATTGATCACTTAACGCCTAGCTCCCGAGTTTAACAAAAAAAAAGAAAAAAAAAGTCAGGAGAGAAAAAAAGAGAAAGGAAAGGAAAACAATTTTTTTTTTTTGTTTCCAAGTTGAAGAGAAGTGGAATGAAAATTAATCATTTGTTCTTTCTTTCCAATTCCTCCCACATCGGAAGGAAAGTTAGGAGGGAAAGTAATCATTTCATTTCCCTCCACTTCATTCCTTTAATGAAACTCGGGAACACCAATTTCTTTTATTTTTTTCTTATTTTCCACCTGTTTTCTTTTCTTTTCTCTCGTTAAGTTGAACTCGGGAACGGGGTGTTAAGTTATTCTTTTGCACAATAAATCCTTAAAGTATTATTTTATGTGTCAATTATACCAGTTTACAAGATATGAAGTGGTCGTCCGGTAACACCGATGACATGACACGCCACATGACACCACAGTTTAGCCTGGGAGTTAGACTCTGATATTTTCTCATTTGGTTTTGATATAGTATTTGATATAAGATTCTGAGACACATGACACTTGTTTTTCTTTGATTATGGATGATTATGGTTTTTGATAATGTTTTTCAAATGAAATTTTTGGGTTGTATTTTTGGGATGTTTCAAGTTGGTATCAGAGCATTGGTTTGAGAGATTCGGGCGCACTCCCGAGTGTGTCTGAACTCAAACTAAGGAAGTGGTATAAAGTTTTCAAAAGAAAAGAGTTTTAGAAAAGCAAAAAGAAACTTAAAAAGAAAAGAGTTTTAGAAAAGCAAAAAGAATTTTTAGAAAGAAAAGAACTTTGAAAAGAAAAAAAGGTGTGGTGCATGCAATCAGTCGAGCTCAAGTAAGTACTCCCAAATTACCCATACAAGTTTATGCTATGTTATGATTATTAGCTTTATCATAACAGCAAGCTAGATTAGGACTAAGGATCTAGGAAGGATGCCTTATGTGCCTGTTATATGTGTTCAGCTTTATGAGAACTGCATGCTGGTACAAATTAGTCAGTATGATAGCCAGAGTAGTAGATGCTTGATTATGTGTACTCGATGCTCAAATGCTGTTTGCTTTGTGCTTTTAGGAGTCTTAGTTATCTTTCACTAAGTAGTAAATGAATATGTTACGTTGCATATTGCAAGGACTAAATAATTTCAGAAGGTTAAGTCTAGCTCTATTTCGCAGCTCTTGTCTGAGTCCAACCGTTGTAGAGAAGGATCTCTCATTCGAAGAATTATTTAGTCTGAGTAATATGTAATAGTATTCGCGAGCTAGTTAGGGGAAGAAAGCAGGGACTTCTTATGCAGCTGATGGCGGAGAGTGGGTTGGTGATTACCCTAGGGCAAGCCTAGGATGAGTTTAGCATGAGATCAACAGTAGTAGTAGAAGGGACTTGGTGGAGTCGAGGCAGTACTTGAGGAAAGTACGGATAGATGTGGAAGGTAGTATGGGCCCGTACTACTGAAAGCAGAGGATCCGTACTCGATTCAAGGAAGGCTGAGATGAGACTAGGAAACTTGTAGTAGTAGCGATCCCTCGAGATATATCTGTATTCCTGACATTGTCATTATGTGTTTTCAGAATGGTGGTTTTACGCCCTAGACCAGCAGTCGGCAGTTCACGTGCCGGTGAGGGATCGGGATCAGGCTCGGGGGCCGAGCATTTAGATGAGCAGACTAGGGAGTTTCTCTCCTCAGAGGTTACTCGCATCATACTCGAGCAGACTCCTGTGATCTTCGGTTCGATCAAGGAGGGTATTTTGGAGCTGATGGACGAGAAGTTGAGTACATTTCGTACTGAGGTGGCAGCCATGATGGGGTCGCGCACCCTCACTTTCAGGGAGTTCATAGCATGTGGAGCTCCTGACTACCATGGGGCGCGGGATCCCATTGCGAGTACCAGGTGGTTGGCGGATGTCGCCAATGCATTCCGCACCAGCAGATGTCCCGAGGGGGACATGGTCAGACTAGCATCATGTCTCCTGAAGGGCAGGGCACGAGATTGGTGGGAGGAGATCGGACATGTCATGGGAAATGACGCAGCTCTCGATGTGATGACCTGGACCGATTTCACTACCAGGTTCAGAGCCGAGTTTGCACCGGTTATCGAGGTGCAGCAGTTAGCGAGGGAGTTTCAGGATCTTACTCAGACTACTGAGACTGTGGCGGAGATTATGGCCAAGTTCAGGGAGAGGGCTCTTCTCGTTCCTCAGTATGCGGCTGATGAGGAGATGAAGAAGGCCCGTTATCATGAGATGTTGAGGGGTGATATCAGACAGTTTGTGAGCCGGTCCAGCTGTAAAACGTTGGATGACATGATTGCGAGGGCTCGCGAGAGAGAGATATAGATTTGGAGATGGAGAAGAAGAGGAAGCCAGAGGCGGTATCTGGCAGAGGGAGTTCGGGCAAGAAGCCCAAGGTATCGGATCACAGACCTAGAGGACAACAGAGCCACAGTAGGTGTGGCAAGTGTGGGAGATTGCACGATTGGGCGTGCAAGGCAGGGATCTCTGGCTGCTACAAGTGCGGTCGGACCGGGCATATGAGTAGGGATTGTACAACCACCACTACCACAGCAGCTGATCTGATTTGCTTCCATTGCAATCAGAAGGGACATAAAAAGTCCCAGTGCCTGAGTTTAGCAGCAGGGAAGGTGGCAACACCTGCCTCTGCTACTTTGAGGATTACAGACGGCCTTCAGGGTCGGGCTGAGGCGTCAGTGGCGAAGAGTAGAGCTTTCCAGATGACAACAGAGGAGGCGCGGGCGACTCCTGATGTGGTGACGGGTATGTATTGATGGGTTTTAGGTAAAACAAATAAACTAGAAACAATTCCTAAGTTCACATGCAACCTACTTTGGATCTATGTTTTAACTATTGAACATACAACTTTGAATTGCAAAACAAGAACCCTAGAGGAGAGAGGCTAATTTCGAAATTAACAAACTAGGGTTTAGGGTTTACATACCTTTCAATTGTTACAGCAAACAATTGATATTCCCTTGATCTTGATCTTGATCTTCTTGGAAGCTTTAGCACCACAAGTGTAATGCCTCTAATGGAATCACACCCAAACTAGCAAGAAGGAAAGTAGAAGAGAGAGGGGAGAGGGAGTATGCAAAATCTCGGCCTTAGGGTTTCTTCAAAAGAAAGAGTGACCAAAAACATGAACCAGGAGGCTCCTTATATAGCTGAGGGATCTAGGGTTTAAGGGAAACCCTAGTTATCCTTTGCTTAGGGCCTAAGCAAACCCAAGGGCCTTATCCAAGCCCCTATGGACGAAATTATTAGGGTTTCCCCTAAAGATTTCGTCCACCCTCTTCCAAGGGGTTTCTAGAGCCTTCCACTCAACTATTAGATAATTGCAAACTAGTCCCTGCACCTTATAATTAATTCTTTTAACCCCAAAATCAATTCTGATTAATTTCTGGCTAACAATTAATTAAACATAATGATTTCTAATTAATATGTTAATCCATTAACATATTAATAAATCATTTATATATATATTAATTTATTAACCTTATAAATTAATATCTCTCCTTTCATAATTTCCTTGTCCAGTTGCTAGGTTGAGGGCAACCCAAAAGGACTGTGCTGCTATCAATTCAAGTACATACCAATTATAGTTATGGGCTTAGACACCTAATCCAACATGTATTTTCCTCTTATCTCTGTATTTAGTATTGATTGTTTCCTATGGTTATGTGTTTGTGCATAGGGTCGTTCTTAGTGAACGGCATTTCAGCTACAGTATTGTTTGACTCGGGGGCTACCCGATCGTTTGTCTCGCTTGCGCTTAGCAAGCGGTTTAGCAGAGCTCCGGGGGAGCTGGACAGTCCACTTGAGGTTGATATAGCTGATAACAGGACCGTCAGGGTCGCGAGGGTACATAGGGGATGTACACTGCAGTTGTTTGATGAGCAGTTTTTCGTGGATTTAGTCCCCATTCCCCTGCGAGGGAATAAGGTCATAGTGGGTATAGATTGGTTGAGCCCCAATGGGGCAGTGATTGATTGTGAACTGTAGTTAGTGAGGGTTCGCACTCCTAGTGGGGGAGAGTTAGTGATTCAGGGCGAGAGGCCACAACGCGGACCGATTCTGTGTTCAGCAGCGTGAGCGAGGCGCTACTTTCAGCAGGGTTGCGCAGGGTACGTCGCCTATGTTTTAGATGCCCGGGAGAAGGGCAAGGCGGCAGTTAACGATGTACCGGTAGTATGCGAGTACCTGGATGTATTTCCAGAGGATTTGCCTGGGATACCTCCTGAGTGACAGGTTGAGTTCAGGATTGACCTGGTTCCTGGTGCGGCTCCAATAGCCAAGGCACCATACCGGTTAGCTCCTCCCGAGATGCAGGAGTTGTCTACGCAGTTGCAGGAGCTGCTAGACAAGGGTTTTATCAGACCGAGCAGTTCACCATGGGGAGCCCCGATCCTGTTCGTGAAAAAGAAGGACGAGTCTCACCGTATGTGTATAGATTACCGGGAGTTGAACAAGGTGACGGTGAAGAACCGTTACCCACTTCCGAGGATAGATGACTTGTTTGATCAGCTCCAGGGAGCATCTTGGTTCTCCAAGATTGATTTGCGCTCCGGTTATCATCAGATGTGGGTCAAAGGTGAGGACGCACAGAAGACCGCTTTTAGGACCCGTTATGGTCATTATGAGTTCGTGGTGATGCCATTTGGGCTCACCAACGCGCCAACCGCGTTCATGGATCTCATGAACCGCGTATGCAGACCGATGTTAGATCAGTCTGTGATAGTGTTCATCGACGACATCTTGGTCTATTCCAAGACTCATGAGCAGCACGAGGAGCACCTGAGGGAGGTGCTGGAGACACTGAGGAGGGAGAAACTTTTCGCAAAGCTCTCCAAGTGTGAGTTCTGGTTGCGCGAGGTGCAGTTCCTTGGACACCTCGTCAACCAGAAGGGTATACTAGTAGATCCGGCCAAGATAGAGGTTGTGATGCAGTGGGAGGTCCCGAGGTCTCCATCTGAGATTCGGAGCTTCCTAGGTCTGGCATGGTACTACAGGAGATTCATCCAGGATTTCTCCAAGATAGCATTTCTGCTAACTCAACTGACCAGGAAGTCGGTGGCATTTCGATGGGGGCCTGAGCAGCAGGCAACATTTGAGACCCTAAGGCAGAGATTGTGTGAGACACCGATTCTTACTCTGCCAGAGGGAGTGGAATGGATGACTTCGTAGTCTACTGTGATGCTTCGATCACAGGTATGGGAGCAGTGTTGATGCAGCGAGGGCATGTGATAGCTTATGCCTCTAGACAGTTGAAGCCTCACTAGGCTAACTATCCGACCCATGATTTAGAGCTGGGGGCAGTGGTGTTCGCCCTCAAGATTTGGAGACATTACCTCTATGGGGTCCGCTGTACCATTTACACGGATCACAAGAGTCTGAGGTACCTCATGGATCAGCCGAATCCAAACATGAGACAGCGTCGGTGGTTAGATGTGGTTAAGGACTATGATTGTGAGATCCTTTATCATCCGGGCAAGGCCAATGTAGTGGCCGACGCCCTGAGCCGCAAGGCGATGTCGGCCCCAATCAGAGATATATGTATAAGGATGACAGTGATTACTCCATTGTTGGAGCGGATTAGAAAGGCATAGGTTGAGGGCCTAAAGGAGGAAAGACGGAAGTGCGAGAGGATCGTGGGCCGGGTAGCTTCTTTCGATTATGACAGTCGAGGATTGTTGACCCTTCATGGGAGAGTTTGGGTGCCGTACTGGGGAGGAGTACGGCAGGTGTTGATGGATGAGGCCCACAAGTCTCGGTTCTCCATTCACCCAGGGGTGACGAAGATGTACAGAGATCTTCGACCCGATTATTGGTGGCCCTGCATGAAGCGGGACGTAGCTTGGTACGTGGAGAGATGCCTGACCTGCAGGAAGGTCAAGGCAGAACACCAGAGACCCCCACGGCAAGATGCAGCCATTCGACATTCCCGTGTGGAAATGGGAGGATATCACCATGGATTTCGTTACTAAGCTTCCCAGGACTGCACGTGGAGTTGACTCGATTTGGGTCATAGTGGATCGGTTGACCAAGAGCGCGCATTTTTTACCGATCTAGGAGAGTATATCGGCCGAGAAGTTAGCCGATATTTATGTACGAGAGGTTGTGGCACGTCATGGAGTGCCTGTTTCAGTAGTATCAAATCAAGACGTCCAGTTCACTTCCAGGTTTTGGAAGCGGTTCCATGACGAGATGGGGACTCGTCTTCTTTTCAGCACCACCTTCCACCCTCAGACGGACGGGCAGAGCGAGAGGACGATTCAGACTCTCGAGGACATGCTTCGGGCATGTGTTCTAGACTTTGGTGGCAGTTGGGATACGTACCTTCCATTAGCGGAATTTTCGTATAACAACAGTTACCACTCCAGTATAGACCGGCCTCCCTTTGAGATGCTCTACGGGAGGAAGTGTAGGACCCCAATCTATTGGGGCGAGGTCGGTCAGAGAGTCATGGGGAGCACTGAGGTGGTGCTTAAGACCACAGAGTTGATACAGCAGGTTCGTAGCCGGCTCCAGACGACTCAGAGTCGGCAGAAGAGTTACGCCGACAGGAGGCGTTCTGATTTGGAGTTTCAGGTAGGCGATATGGTCCTCCTGAAAGTGTCACCCTGGAAGGGTGTCATCAGGTTCCGGAAGAGGGGCAAGCTGGGCCCCAGGTTCATTGGTCCCTTTAGGGTTTTGGCCCGGGTGGGTCGGGTTGCTTATTGGTTAGATCTTCCAGCAGAGCTTAGCCAGATCCACAACACTTTCCATGTGTCTCAGTTGCGGAAGTGTTTGGTGGATGAGTCAGCAGTTGTACCGTTGGAGGATATTCAGGTTGACAGCAGTCTGAATTACATCGAGAGACCAGTTGCGATCTTGGATCGGAAGACGAGGACCTTGAGGAACAAGGTGGTTCAGCTAGTGAAGGTGCAGTGACAGCACCGGAAAGGTTCGGAGTGGACATGGGAGACCGAGGAGGAGATGAAGGAGCATTATCCGGAGTTATTTTCAGATCCAGAGACAGCAGACTTCGAGGACGAAGTCTAAGATAAGTGGGGGAGAACTGTAACGCTCCGTTCCTGGTACGCATTTCTTATTATTATACTTCTTGTTTTAGAAGCTACTCGACGAGTCGGTAGCCTAACTCGTCGAGTAGCAGCGGTTCTGCACGTGGAATTAACGTGGCGACTCGACGAGTCCGATATTCCCGACTCGACGAGTCCGCCAGTCTGGAGGAAGCCATAGTTTTCAGGGTGTGTACCCTATTTAAACACCATTATAGCCCCAAGCCAGCCTCCTTCACCTCTCAGAGACTTATTCCCAAAACCCTAGCCTCCTTGAAGTGTGTGTGAGTGATCTTTGCCTTGTGAAGGAATTTTGGTGCATTCTTGAGCAAGAAGAAGAAAGAGAAGGTAGAAGAACTCAAGGAAGAAGAAGTAGATCCAGATTATACTCCTCTTTGGCCATCCTTTCTGGTAATAAAGCTTTCATCTTGATTATGGAATTGTTAGATCTAGTTTGTCCCCAAATTGTTGGTTTTGAGCTCAAAAACCCAAAATCCTTAGTGATGAAGCTTTGTATCAAGCCATACCTCGGATCTAGCCTCTCTTGAATTCCAGGAACTCAAGAAGGCTGCCTTTTTGGTAGCCATGGCTTTGTTCTAGACAAGTAACCCCCATAATAGCCAAGTTTGAGTGTAATTGCTTCATTGCATCATAGATACATGTAAAGTTAGCAACTTTACGTGTTCAGATAGTCCCAGAAGCCCAGATCTATGAATTGGATGTGCTAGAACTGATTAGAATCGACTGAATAGAAACTGCATGTAAAGGACTCGACGAGTCGTTCTTCCGACTCGGCGAGTCAGGTCGCGAGTCTTAGATTCCCTGTTCAGTAGTAGTGAGTCTGTTTAGTGAGTGGAGTAAAGACTCAGTGAGTTAAGACATAGATCTGAGTGTAGAGGGACTCGACGAGTCTACGCCCTGACTCGGCGAGTCCAAGACAATCTCCTTACCCGTAAGAACAGACTCGACGAGTTGTTCATACAACTCAGTGAGTCACAGGCTGGACATGTTCTTATGATGAAGGTGAACTCGACGAGTTGTTCATACAACTCGGCGAGGCGGATGAAGATGACAGGATATCTGTTAAGAAGGAGAACTCGTCGAGTTTTGGTTAAACTCGACGAGTAGAGTCGGGAAGGGGGTAGAAGAAAAGATAGGGACTCGACGAGTTGTCGGCCCAACTCGGCGAGTCAGGTCAACAGATTGTTGACTTTGACCCGGGGGTAAAATAGTCATTTTACCCTAAGAATAGTTACCGGTGTCTGATTAAGTGTCTTTTGGGGATTGTAGCCAGGGAGTTACCGGAGCAGCAGTCAGACAGTTCCCGAGCAACATTTCAGCAGCCAGCCTTACGAGGTGAGTTTTCCTTCCAGTAGGAACGGGTCTACGGCCACAATGTCGGTCCGTTTAGTTAGCAGTAGTTCCGGACTACGGTCCGATGCAGTAGTTCAGTATGCTTGGTGTCTTTGTGATACAGGCATGGTATGTGTTAAGTGTTCCGGACTATGGTCCGATGCAGTATGCAGTATATGTGTTCATATTTTATGCTATGATATGCTATGTTCAGTCAGTTCCGGACTTCGGTCCGATGCAGTGGGCGAGGCCCTAGTCAGTTCCGGACTTCGGTCCGATGCAGTGGGCGAGGCCCTAGTCAGTTCCGGACTTCGGTCCGATGCAGTGGGCGAGGCCCTAGTCAGTTCCAGACTTCGGTCCGATGCAGTGGGCGAGGCCCTAGTCAGTTCCGAACTTCGGTCCGATGCAGTGGGCGAGGCCCTAGTCAGTTCCGGACTTCGGTCCGATGCAGTGGGCAAGGCCTTAGTCAGTTCAGGACTTCGGTCCGAGGCAGTGGGCAAGGCCCTAGTCAGTTCCGGACTTCGGTCCGATGCAGTGGGCAAGGCCCAGTATGTGCTTTATATGTTATTGTATGGTATGTGGTAGTTTGGGGGAGCTCACTAAGCTGCGTGCTTACAGTTTCAGTTTTGGTTTCAGGTACTTCAGCTAGCAAAGGGAAGGGCTCGGGATGATGGCATGGCACACACCACAATTTAGCCTGGGAGTTAGACTCTGATATTTTCTCATTTGGTTTTGATATAGTATTTGATATAAGATTCTGAGATACATGACACTTGTTTTTCTTTGATTATGTATGATTATGGTTTTTGATAATGTTTCAAACGAAATTTTTGGGTTGTATTTTTGGGATGTTTCACCCACCCCACCCTCACCCTCACCCTCACCCTCACCCTCACCCTCACCTCTACCTCCACCTCCACCAGCACTATCATAACCACCTTCCACCTCTCATCTCCCCCACCACCATTTATCTTCCTCTAATGCACCTTAAACACACCAATTCCATTTTTTATAACATTAAAAAAAAATACTCATATATCATAAAACTAGGCTAAGAATATTTAGTTTAAGTAAGACCGAAAGAAAAGTTGAACACATAAGAACAATCTTGGTTCATTCCCAGCCGGTTGCAGCTGCAACTTCAGTTTGAGGTACGTACAGGAGTAGCAACAACCTCCCACCCATCCCCACCGCTTACCAGAACATTGGCCCAGTCCAACCAGCGACAACTACCACCACAAGGCACCAGAAATCGATGGTGGTGCAATCTCAACAACCCATTGAACATCAGGAAATTAAGCTGACCAACTATCACCCATGCCAAGAATCCTGAATTCTTCTCAGGGTCGGTCCAGACGGTGGGCAACCCGGGCGACCGCCCAGGGCCCACGTCTCCAGGGGGCCCAAAATATCTAGGCTATGTAGTGTGTGTATATATATATATATATATATATATATATATATATATATATATATATATATTACCTAAATGATTTTTAGAGCCTAAAGTTGGTTTAAACTCAAAGTAGCTCAAAAGATAAACAATTTCTTGCTTGCTTGTTATTGCTAATTAAACAACTCTATAGTGAAGAATAAATGATATTTTTTTGAATCTTTATTATATTTGTCTTTGAGGGGCTCTTTTTTTTTCTTTTCGCCTCGGGCCCCATATACGTTTGGACCGGCCGTGATTCTTCTACCTCCCCACAAACACCATCTTCCATCTTTAACTTCCACCAACTGAGAAATTTTTTAAAAACTCCCAAAACTTTCTTTTTGTCACACGCTCTATCCAATCAACTCGATTCTTGAAATCAATATATAATCGAATCCTAGAACTCAAAACCTAAAAACCTGAAGATGGAAGAAACTTGAAGAAGCAAACATATCAAGATCTGGATGTGAAGAAAGTCGATAAAAGATGCCATGAACTCGATTTTAGACACCATGAACCCTTGAAGACGGCGCTGAAATGGTTGGTGAAGGAGACGTCGGAGATGATTACGAAGAAAGAAGTCAGAAAGAAAGTTTTTGGGGAGTTTTTAACAGTTTGTTAGTGCTGAGATCGGAGAAGAAGATGTCTTTGTCTGTAAACCCTGATTTGATCTCGTATGATGTGACGGAGTTGACATACACATGAACTCCCACCTCTAAATCGTTTTGTACTTTTGTTGCTTATGAAGATGAGCACGCCAACAATTACGGTGCACGATTGGTGAGGAAAAGTAAAATGAGAAAAAAAGTCACATAAACTTAGATTTGATTTGTAAAGGAAAATGTAAAATAAAAAATAAAAAGCCACCTAGGATAATTATAACCGGTGAAACTGGGTTAAATTGCATGTTTCCCTTATTTAATAGATAAAATGATACTTTAAGGAGTAATTGCGCAAAAAAAAAATATGTTAGTGACAAATCCAAGACAGCCAAAATTTTGTTGTGTTACCTAGTCATTTTCCTTAGTAGAAATGCTTTTCTTTCTTTTTTACGAGATGAAACAAATAATTAAAAAAAACATAAACTAATAGTAGAAAACTATCAAAAATTAAGAAACTTTGGTGATAGTTTTGGAAAGGATGAATCTCTAGATCCATCAATAAAAATTGACAAAAATATGAAAAATTAATGTTGAGATTATACATAAAAACTAGATAATAGATAGATAACATAATAACATCAATTTGAATTTTTTTTTTCTAATTATAAAACTTATGGTTTTCTATATTGTTCATCTTCTATTAATACCCCCACGTCTCCTAGCCTACTTACTTGTGTTTATAGCTCGATTAGAGTTTAAGACAATCATGTCGTTCAATACAAACACAGCTACTTTAAAATTAGTTCTCATCCTTTGAAAAGTATTAAAAAGTAATAAAAATACCATTTATGAAAGAAAGACATATCCTTTTAATTTGAGAAATCAAATAACCTTTTATTTACTTTTCATATTCATTAATCTTTTATTTCCACCGCACAAGGCAAAAAGGCAATATGACATTTCAAACAAACGCAATAAAATTTCATATCCATATTTTTTAATTAATTTTTATTTAAAACGATATATTTTTATCTACCAATAATAGTTGACAATCCCATTCCACATTTTTCTTCTTAACTACAAGGGCATAAAAGTAATTAAACATACCCAATAAAGGCATTATTCTCGCGATCCTTCGATAACAATCACATAGCAACTACTATATATACCGTTCCTCGATCCACCATGGCAACACTTCACTTCAACCACCCAAATTTCCCTCCTTCTCCGGCGAATCATGGCGCGTTACGAACTAGACCTCACCATTTCCTCCGCCAAAAACCTCAAAAACGTCAACTGGCGGCACGGACCTCTCAAGCCATACGCCGTCGTCTGGGTTGACCCGAAAAACAAATGCTCCACACACGTCGATGAAGAAGGCGACGAGTCACCGGTGTGGGATCAAAAACTCATCATCCCTCTCAACGATCGAATCGAGGATTCCACTCTCTACATCGACATCGTTCATGCTAACGCGGCGGAGGACACCAAGCCATTGATCGGCTCCGCCAAGCTCAAACTCAAGGACGTCGTTGATGAGGTCGGAATCGGTGAGTATTATGTCGATACTTTAAAACTCAAACGTCCCTCCGGCCGCCCTCACGGGAAGTTGGAGGTGAAAGTCTCCGTTAGGGAACCCAGCTATCGTGCGCCGGATCCTTACTACGCACCTCCATACGGCGTTCCACCACCACAATCACAATACCCAGCTGCACCGCCACCTTACGGTGGGGGTTATCCCTACGCTGCACCGCCGTCTGGGTATCCGTATTCTCCATACGGTGCTCCTCCGCAATACGGTCAGCCTGGTTATGGGCAGTCTACTGGTTACGGTGGTCAACCACCGTCGTACGTCGAGTATAAGGAGGAGAAGAAAAGCAAGTATGGGATGGGGACTGGACTGGCGGTTGGTGCGGCGGCGGGATTGGTGGGTGGGCTGGCGATTGCGGAGGGGGTTGATTATGTGGAAGATGAAATCGCCGAAGATGCCGCCGATAAAGTTGAGGATGATCTCGGGTACGACGTCGACGACGAATAGACTATTAGACTTTATCCATCTTTTTATTTTTTTTCTTTCTGTTTACTTTTATATAAAAGGGAATCGATGATGTTTGTCTAATGTGTTTTTAATCATTAGTAAAAATCAAGAATCGCATGAATTGAAGTTGTTACTTGTTAGTTGTTACAGGTTGAAAATGATAAATGATAGTATGATCCAAGTTAATTACATTACATGCATTGATTGATATGTAGCTTTAGCTTGTTCATAGATGGATTCATTTCGTAATATCTCATTTGAGTTAAAGGCTAAAAACTTAAAGCTGAAATTGATCTTTAAACTATTGTCTAATTTAGTCCGTTACTTTTTTGGGTTGTCTAATGTTCTTTAATTTGTTTTTGTTTGTGTATATTACTTCATTATAACAATTATAACAATGCCATACCAAATCATAAGGATGTAATAGATATAATTTTGAAAGTTGAATGACCTTTGATTTATAAAAACAAGTTTAGTGAATAAAACAAATACATTAACAATTGAAGAATAAATCTGAACATTAGCCTTTTTTTTTTAACAACTTTATTGGTTCTTTAATTCTTTTGTTTTCTCATATTTTTCACTTTATTTTGAGACATTTTGTACACGTTTTTTATTACTTGAAATAGAAGCATCGATCGAAAGGATGATGAGAAAAAGGGTTGTTTTTTCGGTCAATCACACAAAAGGGTAAACATCATCGACTTCAGACTAGTTAGTGGGTGTGAGCAACATGTTAAAACATGTTATCATATCCAAAAGTTGTCACCCCACATGTCATGTTATACATGGTGTTATAACAACAAGTGAAGAAACCCTCGACATGTTATAACATCCACTAAATTGCATGCTATCATTTTTTTAGGTTTATTTTTTTAATATTTATAAAAACAAAATTAATTTTATAAAACATGTTATTTAAATAAAACCTAATTTTTTTATTAAATATAACATTTAAATTCTAAAAAAACAAATAACATTTAAAAACAAAAAATATTACTTTTTTGCTCCAAAATTATTCATCTTCGTTACCATCATACATAATCTGTCAAATCTTGAAGTTGCATTTGTTTTCATGCGTCTTGAATATCAACGAATCTATGTAAATACTCCACTACCTCTAGTTAAAATTACACGTGTCTGGGTTTCGTAGCCATATACTCCGCAATATTTCGTCATTTATCTTCAATCACCATGTTATGCATTATGATACATGCATACATAATATCTCGTAGAGTTTCTAACTGATATGGTCGTGCTGCATGTTCAATTATGTGCCCTTTTGACTTTAGAAATCCAAAAGCATGTTCCACATCCTTACGTGGTCATTCTTGCATTCTCTTGAAAAATTGTCTTTTGGTTCTACTAGGTGTCGAAACGCCTTCATGAATGTGGAATATGCTGGATATATTCCGTCCGTAAGATAATACTCAAACTTATATTCATTTTCATTCATTGTGAAAGGAGCATCCAGTGCATTTCCTAACAAAAAATCGTCGAATATTGGTGAATGATTAAGAATATTGACGTCATTTTTGGAACACGCTACCCCGAAAAAAAGCATGTCAATACTATAAATCTTAGGAAACAACAACCTCTAATACCAACGAAGGCGTTCCATGATGACCACTTGCATACTGGTCTTTCCACGCCACGAGACAATTTCTCCAGTTTCAGTGTGTGCAATCAATGCTTTTTTGCATACCTGGAAAACCATTTCTTTCTTCATGTGCGGCATATAGTTGTTGCATATCATTCAACGAAGGTTTGAGCAAATAAAATCACCGAAGGTTTCTACAACAACTCTCGCCAATCTATACAAACTTTCTCTTGTAGTTCTCTCGGACATTCTCATATAATCGTCAATAGAATTAGACAACTCCCCCATGGCCATAAACTTAATTGCTGCAACACATTTCTGCAACCATGTGAATCATTGCTTACCTCTAGCATCATATCTCATTTGGAAAATTCATACCTAAACGTATATTTAATAGGTAAAAATATGTATTTAAATTATGTAAAATCTAGATTTATAAATTACAAAACTTGAAAGAAACAAGACATTTTTGCCAAGGCGTTTGCTATCCGTACAAACACACTTTTTCGCAAACGAAACCTTCTTTTGAAATTGCGTGGCTGGTAGACACAATTATCCGCAAAATAATTGGAAACTAGATGTTGGTGTCATTCTTCTTGATTTCTATTTAACATCGCAAGTCTTGTTAACAGAGGAGTTGGATCTGGTTGTAGTAGCACGTTCGTACAATGCTGGTATATCGTAGTGACGAAGATATCGTCATCGTCATCATCGTTGCACGGGTGGAACAGATGAAACAAATCCATTTTTTTGGAAGTATTGAAAGTTTATGAAACACAGAGAAAGAAAATAATAAGGTGAAATAATTCGTTATAGAATGTATGTATTTATAGATAAATAAAAATTAATTATTTTTTTTATTATCTAAAATGACCATTTATTGGTCAAAGCCCATTTGAAAACATTCGAATTCGTCGCCAGTTTACACGTTGCAGCTCGTTACCTTGGCAATGGATGACAACACAACGGGTTGGGGGGGGGGGGGTGTTGGGCGTGTTACCATGCTGTTAAGGGCGTTCCACGTCGACAATAACGGGGGTTAACTGCCCTGTACCACATAGTCTAATGGAGACCAAGAGGCCGCAGTTTTCAAATAGCATCTATTCCAAAGTAGAATTAATACATTAGTAATACTCAAATTTTGTTCAAATGAAGTAGTACAAAACATGTAAAATCATATCAATACAAAGTTTTAAAAAAACGTGTAAAGTGGAAGTTGTAAAGAAATATATGAAGACAAAGTTGTAAAAAACGTACAAAAAGTTGGTCAAAATTATTAAAAAAATTGACTAAATTTGTAATAGAATTAAACGTTTGGGTAAATTTGAAAAAAAAAACATGTTGATTATCATAAAAAACCTATTGTACTGGTTCATAATGATGTTAATATACATACACGATCGAAACAAGTTAAAGTATTTATGATCTTAAACTAATAGAAAAAATATAAGTAAATAGATATTTAAACAATATTTTAAGAACCAATTTGAACCTTAGTAAACATAAAAGTCAGAGGCAAAACACCTAAAACGTAATTATGTGCATAATCAAACTAATTTTTAACGAACTGTTTTTGCTGTTTTGACTCCGTTTGAACCTTGCTGCTAAGCTTGTTAATTAAGCACAAATATTTTAAACTATTGTTGTTTAATATAAAGTAAATTAGTAAATATCTAGACTAATGTTTTCTAGTGCAGGTAGTACTGGAACGATTGTTTGAGATGAAACTACGACTTTGGACAAAAGATGTTTAAAAGGTATAGACATATAAATATTATTTTATATGTTATTCCTGAATCATGAGGGGTATATTTGGAATTCTATAGATGGGAAAGAATAATGCTAGTATTATGCTTTTCTTAGGTGGTCGGTTGATTAATTGAACACTTCGAGGCATTATCTAAAGACGTCTAAAGATATCGCGTTTGGTACGTGTATCTTAATAAAGAGTTAAAATTATTTTTAAATTTTAATACAAGATAGAGAAAAATACAGTTTTAGTCCCTATAGTTTGGTCAAATCACACTTTTTGTCCTAGAGAAAAATACATCATCACATATACAATCTAAAAACAATCGTTTATACCAAATCATCACATATACAAATCTAAAAACATCATAGGATTCACACAAACACATTCAAAGATCTAATACCTTACTCCAATAAAAAAATCTAATCCAAGATCCCATTCATAAAACCGCAAAAAAATATAAAAGAAAAATTAATCAAGAACACGTCAAAAGTCGTTTGATGCCGGTTTTTTGATCCGATGTAAGTCTTGAAGGAAACTTAATAGTAAACTTAACTCTTAAGTTCCCTTTCTTTGTGGGTTCTTTAGGCATAGGCATCCCTTCTCCTTTGACAACTTCTTCATAATTCGGGGAAATTACAGAGTTTATAGGAATTGTTAAGCTTCTTCCATCAAGTGTTGAAACTTGCACAATATAACCTGTTAAAGCTTCACATAATGATATCTTTTGGGTCATCACAAGATCATTTCCATCTCTTTTTAACACCGGATGCGGTTTTTCATCAATTATGAAAACAAGATCCGAAGGAATCACGCCTCGCCCTTCGTTTCCTTTCTCCGGGAATGTTATTTTTGTGCCCTTTTTCCACCCCGCTTTTATATCTATTGTTAAAATCTCTTCCATTGTAGTTGTTCTCCTACAATCAAAACGCTTAGTATTTTGTCCTTTTGAATGTATCCGTAAAAAAAATTATTCTTTTGCCAACCCTAAGCTGACACATAAGCCCAAAAGAATCATATGAGATATAAATCAGGTACATAGTAGTCTGCTAGGTGGCTGACATAAGAGTCTAGTGGCCACAGGGAAACCATCTATATTGGAACTGAAACTCCCATATACAGTGTGTGATTTCACACTGGGTAGACTTTTCAAAATATAATGTAATGATAATAAAAAAAATTTGATAGGTAGTGCTTTATATATGGGTAGATTTTTTTTAATAGTATGAGGGCTTAATAAGAAAAAGAAAATTTAAGTACATTGTTATTTTTTGTATTTAACCCGTCAATTATAATCCTATGGGAAAATTCATGCAATTACTTGACATATAAAGAAACAAGTGATAATCAAATTGAATGCATAATTTGAGTTGAGAATTTTGGAAAGTAAAATCAAAGATGAAAACCAGAACTCAAACTCACCCAGTATGATCAGCAACATCTCGTGAAATCTTCATCTTCTTTGTAGTTCCTTTATACAAATCCTCCAAGCTACATGGCAATGGTCGCTCAATTGTGGCGGCTTTTCTACTGGGCATACTGGCGGAGGCGGGGAACCCTTCTCCACCACCACCACCGCTTCTGAACTGGGAAAATGGATCGTCATTGAAAATACTCCGGGTAAACGAACTTGATGAACGTGATCCTCTCATGTCCCTCATTCCCCCAAATGGGCTCGAGTGCCCAAAAAACTCTGAAAATATCTCATCTGCATTTCGAGGATTAAACCTAAATGTCGCAGAGCCTCCGTTTGACATGCCGGAAAACGCACCAGGGCCCGGTGGTGGCGCCTGCCCCTTCAATCCATCCTCGCCGTACTGATCATAAATGGCTCTCTTCTTCGGATCACTCAAAACCTGAACGTATGTAATTCCGATCTAATTTCAGTAATCGATTCAAAAAGTTTATCGATACATTAAACCCTTGCTTGAAAATCACGTATTCGGAAAATTTAGGTTTACATATATGTAAATGCACATTGATCGGTGTGAAACTGTGAATCTATACCCAATTCAAATTATAATAATCGGTTTCAAAAGTCTATGAATTCAATAAAAAAACCTTTGTATACATTGATCGCTTTGAATGTATGCCCAATCAATTTCAAAAATTTATACAAATTCAGTTGAAAACCTTGTTAAATTGACAATTATATGAGATTCGATACATGTCGGCATTGAAACATATATGTTGATCGATTGATTTCAGAATACATACATCGTAGGCTTCAGAGATGGTTTTGAATTTGGCTTCGGCTTCTTTTTTGTTATTAGGGTTCTTATCAGGGTGCCATTTCATGGCGAGTTTACGATAGGTTTTCTTGAGGTCATCGTCTTTAGCATTTCGGTCCACCTGAAGAACCTTGTAGTAATCCACACCCATGGCTGCTCTCTAACTCTTTCTTTCTCTCTGTATATAAAAGTAAACTTAGTGATGAGATTTTCAGGTGTTTTATTGCAGCTGGATTGTGTTTGTTGGGGCTTCAGGAAATGACTCTCTCGCTTTCTCTGTTCCTTGTTGGCAACAGAGGATGAATGAAGGAGTGTATATTTGAGAAAGGAATGAATGAATCAACGAATAAAAAGACAACACCTGGACCCCGGTCTATATTTTTATATTAACAGTATTAGATGTGAGATCCGTGTATTACACGAGTTTATTAAAATGATCAAAACTAATGGTGTGAACAAAAAAAAATCATTCACGCAAATTATGATAACCACAAAGACCATTTTCATAAAAAAAATAAGTAACGACTAAGTTTGTGACATTTGCTAAACCGCATGGACTATTTATGTAATTTGGTTTTAATTAATCTATACTAATAAAATTAATTAATATGAATTCCCAAATGAAATTTACTATCTACATTAATATACATATACATTAATTAATATATTAATAGAAAGAGGAATTCATAAATAGAAAGTTATTATGTATATTAATTAATATATTTATAAAATTAATTAATATGATGTGACATTTAATAGGCGGAATTTTAATAAAAAAGAAAAAAACTATAAAAATGACAACTGGATATTAAATAATTCAAAAAAATCTAAAAAATGACAAGTGTCAAAATGAAGGAGAAGAGGACATGTGATAAAATCATTCTTATTTATTAGGACATATTTTATAGGGTTAATATTACAAAAATGTTAAGACTATTTTATTTTTGATATTTTTAAACCTAAGTAAATTATTTTATGAAAAAATTTCTTGGGCTACTAGATCCTGGTTCAAAACGGCATGGAGAGGCTCAGGTGTCACCTCCACCATGTTGTAGGAATAATGTCCCGCCTTAATCCCGTGGTGTTCCTTGGAGAATACAACACCAAACATGTAATCGTCTATATGTTCCCATGAACCGATATTTCATTAGATACTCACAATATATACAAGGTACAATAATAAACAGAAAATGGCCAAACACTTGGACCGGACTATAAACACTAATACAAATACACATACAAATAATACACTGACATCCCCCCGCAGATTGAACGGGAGGAGATTCACGAACGTTCAAGCTGGACCGAAAATCAAGGAAAAGAGGTGACGGTAGGTCTTTGTAAAAATGTATGCATATTGAGAAGAAGACAGAACATGAAGAACACGAACATGACCAATGGCAACTTTTATCCCGAACAAAATGAAGATCAATCTCGATATGTTTCGTGTGTTGATGATGAACCATATTGGATGGCATGTAAACAACACTAACATTATCACAATAAACGATGGTTGCCTTAGCAGACATATAATGAAGCTCAAGAAGCAAGTTGCGAATCTAATATGTTTCAGCAACAACATTAGCAACCCCCCTATATTCGGCTTCAGCACTAGAGCGAGATGTCATGTTTTGACGTTTGAGGACCACAAGAGAAGATTGTGACCTAAAACGACACAATAGCCAGATGTAGAGTGTCGAGTCACCGGACATCCACCCCAGTTAGCATCAGAGTATGCAATGAGAGAGCGACTGGGTGAAGAATATAACTGAAGCCCATGAGCAGTAGTACCTCGAACATAGCATAAAATACATTTGAGAGCGGTGAAATGAGGCTCTCGAGGGTCATGCATGTATAGGTATATTTGTTGCACAACATACGTGATGTCAGACCGAGTGAATTTAAGATACTTTAATGCACCGACTAAGCTGCGATATAACGTAGGATCATCAACAGTGGAACCAGATCCATCAAGCTTAGCAGATAAATCAGCTGGAGTAGAAGCAGGTTTGCAAGTAGACATGGAAGCACGATCAAGAATCTCGGATGCATACTTTTGTTGAGACAAGAATAATCCATCAGCCGATCGGGTGGCTGTAATACCCAAAAAGTAATGAAGATCCCCAAGGTCTGACATAGAGAACATTGCGCTCAATAGGGAGATAGTACTAGCCAGTAACTCAGATAAAGAGTCAGTGAGGACAATATCATCCACATATAATAATAGGTATGTTGTATGAGAGCCATGTTTGTATATAAATAAAGAAGTGTCACATTTGCTATGAACGAACCCAATGCGAGAAATGAACATGACAAACCGCTAAAACCAAGCTCGAGAAGCCTGCTTGAGTCCATAAAGAGACCTCTGAATAAGACACACAAAATCTGGTCGGGTAGGATATCGAAAGTCGGGTGGTTGTTGCATATATACGGTTTCCTGTAAGTGCCCATGAAGAAAAGCGTTCTTCACATCAAGCTGTCTAATAGGCAAATTATGAGTGTTGCAATGGTAAGAATCGTATGTATGGTGCCAAGCTTAACAACAGGGTAAAAGTCTCATCACAATCAATATCGGGTCACTGACTGCGACCATTAGCAATAAGACGAGCTTTGTAGCGAGATAATGACATATTTGCACTAAGTTTCTTTTTAAACAACCAAATACAGTTAATAACATTAGCAATAGGTGGTCTCGGAACAAGTACTTAGTTTTTTTAGAGATAAGACCACTATATTCTTTAGTTATTACATTTAGCCAATTTGGATCTTGAAAAGCATGTAAGTAATTTTTAGGAACAGGAAAGGAAGTATCAATGTGAAGATTGAGTTTGCGAATTGGTTTATAAATGCCTTGTTTCGCACGAGTAACCATTGGATGTTGAGATTAAGTGACATTGCAGAGGATACTAGACGACTCAGGTGAAGGAGTAGAGACCGGATAATTAAAAGGTACAAATGAACAAGAGTTGGTGGAGGGTGGAGGGCTCGATGAAGCCGAAGGATGAAGATAAGAACTGAGAGGATTAGAGTTTGAGCGAATGAAGGTGTCTGAATATGGAGTGCGAGGTGTAGGATCCGAGGAGGGATTCTGAGGAGCGTCATCCGTGAATAAAGGAGTTGGAACCGGAGTAGATGCAAGAGGATGAGAGGGGTCGAAATTGTCAAGGAAGGAGTAGGATGGGGCTTTATTTGGAGTCATTGATCCAAAATAGATTACGGTTTCGTCGAACACCACATGACGGGATATGATGATTTGATTTGTATCAAGATTAAGACACCGATAGCCTTTGTGATTGGTAGGATAATCGATAATGATGCATGGAGTGGATCTCGGGGAGAGTTTGTGGGGAGCATTGACGTGGGGAAAGCAAAGACAACCAAACACACGAAGATGGTCATAAGTGGGTGTTTTGTTGTAAACTTTATGAAAATGGGTGTCATTGGCAAGGGTGGTGGATGGAAGGATGTTGAGAAGATGAGCCGCCATGTGAAGAGCTTCCGTCCAATATGTGGGAGGAAGACGAGCATGAAACAAAAGGGCACGAATGACATTATTTAAAGTGAGAAGCATACGTTCAGATTTACCATTCTGTTGAGAAGTGTAAGGGCATGAAAAATGCATTGTAATACCATTTTGATCAAAAAGATGATGAAATTTGTTGTTGTCATAGTCACCTCCATTGTCACATAGAAAGATTTTGATATCAGTTTCAAATTGTTTATTGACAAAAGACCGAAAATGCACAAATTTGTCAAAAACATCAGACTTGGAACGAATAGGACAGACCACACAAAATGAGAGTAATCATCCAAAAATATGACATAATATTTAATTTCACTCAAACTTTCAATTGGAGATGTCCATACATCAGAATGACTTAATTCAAAAGGCAAATGCAAAACAGAAGAAGACGAACTAAAAGGCAGTTTAACATGTTTGCCTATTTGACATGCATGACATAAAGTAGAGTCTTTACTAGACAAACAAGAAATAACTTGATTATTAACTAGATGCTTGAGAATAGATGACCGGGGTGACCAAGACGTTGATGCCATATAGTAGGAGTGGTGGAGATGAAAGCTTGAGTAGTTGGTAACGTGACAGGATAGAGATTGCCAGAGCTATCACATAAGGGGAGGATTTGTTTTGTGCCAAAATCCTTCACTGAAAATCCAAACGAGACAAATTCAATGGAAAAATAATTTTCACGAACATTTGTGATTAATTTTCGATTCTCGGAAGTATCTTATGTTAGTTCATCTTGGAATTCCTTTGTTTTGAAATCATACTTTAATAACAATAAATGTGATTTTAAAGTTATCATTATTTGGGTTTTCCGAAACGGCCAAAATGTTTACCCAACGGTTATTATCCTTTAGTCGAAATAGACATGCTTTGGCATGCATTTCAATAAACTACTGAGTGATTTTCTAGATTTTGAATTGACAGTTACCCTTTTTAGCATAAACAAAGTCTTTTCACCATGGTTTTTAATTGTCACATTGGAGGTATACTTAGACCCAAGCATTAAATGCAACCCGTTTTCGAGTCGGGTGTCATCATTGTTCTTTCGACCTGGTCCGAAAATAACCCACCTATATAAGGATTTTGAATCCTAAACCCTTCCCTTTTTTACGCTCTTTATCTTTCTCCTTCTTAGAACCCTTCTTCCTTACTCTGTGTTCTTCGTGTTCTTCCGCAAGCATTCAACAATGGCACCCAAAACAACTAACTCTCCATCGAAGAAGAAGAAATATTCAAAGGTTTCTGCATCATCTTCTTCAGATACACCTATCTTGAGGGACACGTCACAACTATTTTTACTTGATCCAAACGATTATGATGAATTTGTTCAAGTCGTGATCGAGTTCATCTCGCGCCACCCCATTGCAGTTCCTTTAACCAAAATCTCAAACCTAAACTTTCCACAACGTCTACTTCATAAAGCTTTTGAACACATCAAGATCGAAAATGGTTGAAACGTCCCAAAAATAATGACATAAAATTTTCGTTTATCAAATAAATAAATCGTTAATACATATCATTTCCATAAAACCATGATAATCAAGATTTTGCAAAACATCATCGAATCAGAGTAAGTCACAAAATGCGAAAAACATGTGGTGTGTGCCCTGCAACCATCCCGAGCTCTTCCATTTGAAAACCGAAGTACCTGAAACATAAACTGAAAACCGTAAGCACAAAGCTTAGTGAGTTCCCCAAGATACCACATACCATACATGACTTATCACATAATGGGCCCCGCCCACTGAGATATGGGCCCCGACCACACTCGCATAACGGGCCCCGCCCACACACGCATAACGGGCCCCGCCCACTAAACATATAACCATAAAATCATATAAAATTCAAACACATGCGAGAATCACAAAGATAGTAGCATACTGCACAATCATCGGGGCCCCGCCCACATACAAATCATATATGCATAACCTGAGACTAGCGTACAGAATAACCATCGGGCCCCACCCAGTAAGCATACAAACACATAGACATGCAAGAGTCACGCAGACATCTAACACTCTACATAGAGAGGTGATATCTGTTATTTTTGGTTCGAAAACAGTAAGGGTGGGCGGTCATCAGAGCGAGGTGACTTCCCCAGTCGTTTTAGGGATTCAAGGAGTTCATTCAGGATCGTTTAGTTCAGTAAAGGAGATAGTAAGGAATGATTTCGAGGACGAAATCTAATTTAAGTGGGGGAGAGTTGTAACACCCTGTTCGGGATCATTCCGTGATTTAGGGCCGTGGGCCGGAAGTCGATTATGTAAAAGATTTGGGCCTTAAGGAGGCGATGTTTAGACCTTTTGAGGAGGTAATGATGGTTATAAGATCTAAACCTTTGAATTGTATTTAGACCTTTTGAGGAGGTAATCATAGGTCGGGTTCTTGCATGAAATATGGATTTTTGTTCGAGAATTTTTTTAGTCCAATGTATTTAGATAATATTGTAGAGCTCTTCAATACCTTTCCGTGGATATAAATATCATCAAAAACGGAGTTGGAACGAAGAAGTTACGAACGTGTGAAGTTAGGGTTGTTTTGGGTTGAGCCACGTACGTTAGGCGTACTAGGGCATCCCTAGTACGTTGGGCGTAAATCGAGTACGCTGGGCATACACGATCAGTGCCCAAACCCTATTTCCGTGGTTTGATCCCTATTTAATCTCCTTAACACCCCCAAACCCATTTCATTCTCACCTCCACTTCTCCAACACCCTCTCTTGTAACCCTAACCCTAGATTGAGCCTTCTGAGCAAAAAGAAGGTGTTTTTAAGTTATTTGGAATGTTCTTGGTGCACCTTGGAGAAGAAGGAAATCATTAATGAAGTGTTGGTTGCATTGGAGCTTGTAGATCCAGACTTTGTTCACCTTGATCTTTCTTATAGAGCTATAAAGTTTGAATGTTGATGATGAAATTGTTAGATCTAGCTAGTTTTGGGTGTTATAAGCTTTTGGTCACTTTAAGTGCATAAATTTTAGATCTTGAAAGTTTGTGACCTTGTTATGGATAAAGTTGGAAACTTTATCCATCTAAACATCATTTTGATTCAGATATGAAGGTTGGAGACTTATACTTAATGGATTAAGTTGAAAAAATGCACTTTGGGGTCCATTTAAGACTTAAAGACTAGATCTTGTTTGTTAGGACCATTCTAATGGATAAAGTTGGAAACTTTATCCATTATGGAGCTATTATGAACCATAAAAATGTGATATTGGCCATTCCATCCCTTCCATACAACAGTTGTGATGTCTTATTGGGTTAAGAACTTAGGGTTTTGGACATTAAGCACTTTATAGCCATGCAAAGTCATAAAGTTGGAAACTTTATAAATTAGGACATCATTTTGGGCTTGGATATGAGTTTTGGACGTAAGGGATTAATGGAATAACCTCTTAATGGAGTTTTGGTACTGGGCTGCGTACGATGGGCGTACATAGTGGTACGTTGCGCGTACGCAGACAGCGCCCCGCTTTTGGTCAACATCAGAGTACGATGGGCGTACTCTCTTGGTATGCAGGGCGTACTCTGTTGGGAAGAAATATTGACTTGTGGACCTTGACCGTTGACTTTGACTTTAACTTTGACCAGGGTTGACCAAGTTTGACCTAAGGGCATTTTGGGTAATTTGATTTATAGTTTGAGATTTGGGTTCCTGTTAATTGTATAGGTGACCGGTAGAGATAGCTTTTAGAGCAGTGATGAGTGCAGCTATTCTTTCAGACTGCCAGGTGAGTTTTCTCACCATATCCATGTTAGATTTGGTGTCTAAGCTCATAACTATAACTGGTATGTACTTGAGCCGATTGTAGCATGGTCCCTTTTTGGGTTGCCTTCACCAGTGCAATTTGATAGGAAGGATTTTTTGAGAGTAAGGTTAATTGTGATTTATTAATATATTACAAGTATAATATATTAATATTATTTAATTATTATTTATCAAGAATTAATTTGGAATTAATTTTGTGATAAAAAGAGACTAATTAAATATATGGGGATTGATTATGTAAATCAATGATTCTTGTAATGTGGACTAATGATCCATGACTATATGGTTGGGCTAAACCAATAAGATAATCCATGGATAGTCCATGGAGGTTAACCCATGGAGCATAAGAATGTGAAAAGTCATGGAGTATTAGGGTTTACAAACTGTAACCCTAGTGTTTTCCACATTATAAATAGTATGCCCATGAGCCAAAATTGGCTACACACTCTTTGGAGTCAAGTATCTTATTCTCCTAAAAACCTCCTCTTGCATTTTGGTGTTTGTGAACCAATAGAGGCATCACACTTGAGGTGCTCAAGCTTTCAAAGGTCAAGAACTCTACCCTACTCAAGAGGTAAGCATCCAAACTAAGTTTTATATTATATAGCTTCAATTGTATGCTAGCTAGGGAGAATGCTTTGGAAAATTGAAAATGCATGTATAATTAGAGAAAACATAGATCCAAAGCATTTAGGGTTGCATGTGCACCATAGGAGTGTTATAGTGCTAAAAACCCAACAATCCATGGGTCGAAGGTATCAATATCGACCTGTTACGTGGAATGCTAGGTATCTCTGTGATGCTTGCATGAAAGACTAGGATCTGGCCCCTAGCTATTGTATGAAAGACCAGGATCTGGCCTCTGGAAATTGTATGAAAGACCAGGACCTGGCCCCTGGCAATTGTATGAAAGACTAGGATCTGGCCCCTGGCACGTGTATGTAAGATCGGGATTTGGCCTTCGGCATTGCAAGGAAAGAACATAGGGTAGTGCATGACACTTGTATGTTATGGTATGTGGTATTTTGGGAAACTCACTAAAATTTGTGCTTACGATTTCATATTTATGGTTTCAGGTACTTTCGGTTCGAAAGGGAAGGGTCCGACGTGACTGTGCAGCATCCCCCAGAGTTTTCCGTATTGGCAATAATGATATTACTCTGATGTTTAAATGATATTTTCACTTTGATCAGTTTTGGAACAACTTGTTTGTATGATTTATTGTTTAAAAAATGAAAAAAAAAATTACCTTCAATTTTCAGGACGTTACAAATGGTGTAGTGACTTCTCTCCTATTCCTTTGGAGCAATTGTATAGTCTCCTCCATTTGCTTAGCTAGCGTTACCCGAATCATGGCTTGAACTCCTGCCATCGTGATCGGTTCAGCTGCTGGCACGACTTATGGGGCACGCTCGATTACACGTTGAGGTTCATGCTGTTGATTTCCATTATCATTTCCCAATCTGCTACGAGTTCTCACCATGTCGTAAAGTACACCCAAATATTAGTTCGGTGTACCGAGACGTGAGTTTATTATGATATGGAAGATTTTATTTATGTTTAGATGCATAATTCTTCTTATCGCTCTGAAAAGTTATATGCCAGTTCTAATACATTATTTATACGTTTAGAATCCTAGACACTTAAAGTTTCCAAATCAAGGTCGGCAATAGACCTTAAATCTAGTTAAGTAATAGCAATTTAGTTAGGCAACCTAGTGAATGCTATAACATAAATCATTTAGTACATAACAACAAATTAGGCATTTATCATAAACTAAGCTAGTGCTTGTGTCAATTCAGGTATACTACCTAAAATATAATAGATACACATCTCACGATCATCGCTTAACATTCTAAGTAAAATCTAGAAATCCTCATAATTCCAAGTTCACTTAAACTAATGCTCTGATACCAACTGTGACATCCCCATTTTCACGACCCGAAAAAAACTTTTTCTTTATGCTTATTTAATTCAGAGTATTCTTTTATTGCAGAATTTGTTCCCAAAACATTATTTTAATCAAAGCATTTTTGAAGAAACAGTTTTCATTAATATATAAAAACTTGGGATGTCATAATTGATCCAAAACATAAGCATAAACTTGTTAGTTAAATATCTTGAGAGCCTGGTGAGCACTTAAGGTTTTCAACCCACAATAATTAAATCCTTTAATTATATTTTTCAAATCAAACAGTTAACCCGATTATCCATCCCCGTTATCTTCAATATTTATCTCTATGGACCGGTCCTAAGGATCATCGCAAGCAACGGGTAGATACTACTGCTTCGGGGGTACCTAAACAATAAATGTCAATAAGGCAACAATGAGGGGTTATAGTACATTGTACTAACACTTATTTCATCAACTATAGGTTGCGAGCCGGCTAGTGTTCCACTGGACTGTCTAGAATAGTTCGTGTCCTCATATGTACTCTGCTAGATGACTACATCAATAGTACAATAATACTATAAAAATCATGGCCTCTCATTATCATTTTCATCTTTCATCACCCTTCACTACCAAATATATTATAAGTATGAAAATACATATACGATAAAATCAAGTAAAATATTATTTCGTTTAGTACATATATAGATAAAGATCACATATTGCATTTGATCATCTAAATACTTCATATCTATGTGTAAGATGAAAGTAACTTCGCCTAACACCTTAGCTTTTCCTTTGATATGACCTAGGTATACACATCACTAATCCTTAGTCTTATATTCCTTGTGACTAATGATTGTCTAGATTCCTCAATAATCTCAATGTCTACATCAAGATCTATCAAGTAAGTAATAACCAGGTAAGATCATATCGGATGTAGGATCCGTTTGGTATATAGAGTATACTGTTTGGATATCACACTTTAAACACCTCACTAAATCTGGCCTACACATCACTCCCGTAAGTAGATCAATTAGTATTATGACATGGAATCACTGATAAATCTTATTTATAGATTCATAATAACGACTATAAATATAAATATAAGTTACACTTAAAATAAAATAAGTGCAGCTTAACTTACAGAGTTTGTTGAGAAAAGTTCGCAAAGTTCGCAGACAAATCTATGAACTGAATGCTTCTATTTGTTGGACTCTCCGACGATTCACAGCCCTGCTAAATACTTCTAAAAATTTAGAAAAAATTCGGATATTAAGAAAGGAGTTTCACTACTAGAAAACAGCCATTTAATGACGCGCAAACAATGACACGCGCTGATAGAGGACACACATTTGTGCATGCCCTAAAAAATAATGTCAGTTTTGCAAAATTTGAAGGATAGAGGACACGCATTTCTGTGTGCCCTAAAATTAGTGTCAGAAAAGAAAAAAAAGGAAATGCGGAGAGCGCCTTTCATAAAATGTGTGTCATCTAAGTGTGTCGCTTTATAATTTTTTAATGAAACACGCGTTTTAAGGCGGGATTTCACCCGCCTATTCGATCCCAAAAATTAAACCCCCCCCCCGCCTTGTCACAACTAGCATTTTTAGCTAGGAAATTCTATTTTCATCTAAACATCAGCTATTGTAAGGCTTGTACTCTAAGTGAATATCATGCTATATGCTAAAATGAAATCATCCATTTGAATCCAAACTCCTGAGTGAAGTTCAAAACCTAATACAATACATCTCGTATATTCTGTTGGATAAGGTGTTTAAGTCCATAACTATATTTGGTATGTACTTGACCCGACCCGGCATGGTCCATTTGGGTTGCATGACATCATGCATTTGGATAAACTAAAATGAGAGAAATAACACTTATGGTTTATTAATATATTATAAGTTCTAATATATTAATAATATTATTTAATTAGTATTGATCAAGAATTAATCTAGAATTAATTAAGTGATCAAAAGGAGACTAATTAAATATATGGGTTGATTGTGTAAATCATCCATACTTGTATAGTGGGCTAGATGCTCCATGGATTATCAAGTTGGGCTAAGGTCCATAGGATGCTCCATGGGAATTACAAACCCATGGGTCATGGAAATGAAGAGTCATGTCACATTAGGGTTTACATGGTGTAACCCTAATTGTAACACACTATATAAAGGATATGAAGCTCACCAAAATCGGCGACTAGAAGCAATATAGAGGGCAAGCCGATTTCTAAGTGTGGCATTCTCTCTCAAAGTTTATTCCAAGAGCATTTGGTGTTGTGTGAAACATTTGAGGCATCACACTTGGGGTGCTAGGCTCTCAAGGTTTTCAAGGAATCAAATCAATTACAAGGTATGTAACCCTAGCTATCTTTTATGTTTAAAGTTCCCCATGTATGCTAGATAGGATTATGAACCTTGGAAAAAGTATTTTGCATGTATTTTAGACAAACATAGATCCAAGGTTTCTAGGGTTGCATGTACACCTTAGGAGTGTTAGAATGCTCAAAACCCTTCAGTGGTATCAGAGACTAGGCTTGTTTGTTTGATACTTGATGCAAAATAGTGAAAAAAGTCGAATTTCTTGTTGTCTGCACAGGGGACTCGCTGAGTCCATGGGGGGGACTCGACGCGTCCAAGCATAAATTCAACCAACTCGGTGAGTCAGTTCTTGCACTCGACGAGTTGGTCAGTCAGAGTGCAGATTTTCGACTTTTGCTGCTGGAAATGGACTAGAAACATTACCCTAAACTGTTTTGGTGTTTTAAAACTTGTTTTAGATGGTGTAATGGTTGTTCTAATCTATTTACAATGGCTAATATCAAAATTACATGATTATATGTGTTCATATGCTCTTGAAATTTTGATATGACTGTTCATGTTCTTATGAGTTCTTGATAGATCATAGGAATTACTTGTTTAATGCTTAATTCATGATCTTTATGTGTTTTAATGGAGTCCATAACTTGTCCTCAAGTTATGGATAACCAAAAGTCACTTTGTATTAAATCCATTAAAAGAACACATAAGTTACAAAAATGAAGAGTCTTCATTTTAATAACTCATAAGTTATGAATTGAAAGGTTTTGTAAAGTTACAAAACTTGCCCTCAAGTTTTGGAACATGTAAAGTCATCTAGTAAACTTTAGTTCCAACCCCTAGAATTTTAAAAGTTAAAATTTAACCCTTATACTTTATAATTTTATAAGTTAATATATATATATATATATATATATATATATATATATATATATATATATATATATATATATATATATATATATATGTATAAGATCAAGTCGTTTTACCGTTAGTAGGCCTCATTCACGAATCCGGTCTATAAGGGGGTATAAGGTTGTTGCCTATAAAATGACAGCTTAATGGGTGTCCACTCTCACCCACCGCTTCCTTGACTGGTGGAGGGTCGTTAGCCGAACGGGTAGGACAATGACTTAAAAATTCTCATTAAAAAGTATAATGATTATTATAAAGTAACTAAATGTTTTATAAATTCCCAATCTTAGTTACTTTAGGGAAATGTGAATAAGGTGCTAACCCATGAAATTACACTTTGCACTTTGATTAAGTCGTTAGTGGAGCGTGTGTGGTTAACCGGCACACTAACTTGGACTTAACAAGGTAGGCAAAGGGTGACTTAAGGTTTTTCATAGGTCGGTGGAGCCCGTGTGGTTAACCGGCACATCGATTAAGTGAAAAACATTAAGGGTACCAAGTAATTTGCATGGTTACTTCACACCTTGTTTTGTGATCCTCGGTATCCCAGTCACAAAACATGAAGGGCACACTCGAGATTGAAACATGCCATTGAAAATTTTAGTGAATCTCAAAAGAATCTAGGAGTTTCTAAAAACCAAATAAAACCTAATACTTATATATTTCGTTTTTCATGGTGGAAATTGGTGAATCGTCATTCACCTAACTTTCAAATATGTTTTAGCTTAGATTACGACATCCCTCTTCTAAGTTCTAATATAATGTGATTGGATCCTAGCCTTAATATTACATTTGGGTGTTTTATTAAGGACTATCTTTATATCTAAACTAAACTTGTCTTTTCTTCTTTTACAATATGTCTTCCAACAATGTTGCTTCTGGCTCAAACCCTACCGACTCCTTCTCTCTCATGAACCTTTGTGGGAGGGTCGTCTTTGATGGATCCAACTTTACAGATTGGATCAGGAACATCAGGATGGTCACTCGGTATGAGAACAAAGAATATGTTCTCGACAAGGAGCTTAAGGTACCCGAGCCGACTGCTACTCCTGAGGAGATTGTTGAATATGAGGCACATGAAAGAGATGCTACCAAAGTTGCATGCATTATGATGGCCACTATGACAGCCGAGCTCCAAAAGTCCTATGAGGACTACTATCCTTTTGAGATGCACCAGGATTTGATGGACCGCTACCATCAGAGTGCTCGTCAAGAGCGATATGAAATCATCTCCTCCATGATAACAACCCGGATGAAGGATGGCGAACCCATCACGATCCACATGCAAAAAATGCAAAGGTATGTGGACCGTTTGATGAAGCTGAATGTGAACTTCCCCGAGGATTTAGCAATAGATATCATTTTGCACTCCTTACCATTGTGTTATGATCAATTCCGCATGACATACCACATGAACAAGGAGGAAGTTACCCTCAGCAAGCTTCAAGGAATCCTAAAGACCGCTGAAACAGGTCTTAAAGGTAAGTCGGTTGTTACCACTCCTACTCCTACTCCAAACTCCGCCCCTGTCTTGGCAATCGGGAAAAGTAGAGGGAAGAAGAGGAAGAACCCTTCGAAGGGTACCAAGGGTAAGACCCTTGATGGCTCCTTTACAAGTGTAACCAAGAAAGGTTTCGTCACTCCTTCTTCTGATCCAAAAGAGGCTGAATGCTTCTATTGCCATGAAAAGGCGCATTGGAAGCGGAACTGCCCAAAGTACCAGCAAGATCTGAAGGATGGGAAAGTAAAACCCAACCATGCAGGTATTTACACTATATTATCTAATAACTCACCCTATTCTAACTCTTGGGTCCTTGATACCGGCTGTGGTATTCATATTTGTTCTGATTTGCAGGGACTAAGAAGAAGTGAGAATGTGGAGCATGGAAAGATAAACTTGATCATGGGGAATAGGAAAGCTTCACCTGTCACCAAGATTGGAATTTATACTTTGTTGCTAAGTAGTGGGTTTACTTTAGATTTGAATAAATGTTGTTACTCGCCTGAAATGGCAAGAAATATTATTTCCTTTCATGCTTTGTACAACAAGGGTTTACCTTTTCTTTTGATAATGAAGTTGGTGGAATAAATGCTTTCTTTAATAATGTGTTTTATTTTAAAGCATTACCTTGTGATGGTGTGTATGAAGTTGTGTCTGTTGTAGATAACTTAGGAAATAATGTGTTGTGTATTGATTCTACTAATAACTTGGATAAAGCATAATTATGGCGTTGTCGTCTTGGACATGTAAGCAAGAAACACATAGGCCAACTCCAAAAGGATGGAGTCTTGGAGTCATTTGACCTAAAGTCAGATGATAGTTGTGAATCATGCTTACTTGGAAAAATGACAAAGTCACCCTTTACTGGTTCTTGTGCAAGGGGTGAAGGTTTGTTGGATCTAGTGCACACAGATGTGTGTGGACCCTTCAAAACTGCCACAAGGGATGCTAATCGTTATTATGTGACTTTTACAGATGATTATAGTAGATATGTATATGTCTACTTAATTAAGCATAAGTCAGAGACTTTCGAAAGGTTTAAAGAGTTTAAACAGGAAGTCGAGAATCAATTGGGCAGGAACATTAAGATGCTTCGATCCGATCGTGGTGGTGAGTATTTTAGTACAGAGTTCCTCGAATATCTTAAGGAATGTGGGGTTGTCTCACAATTGACACCTCCCAGGACACCACAGTTGAATGGTGTAGCTGAGAGGCGTAATCGAACCTTGTTGGACATGGTTCGTTCCATGATGAGTCGAGCTTCGCTACCAATCTCATTCTGGGGGGTATACCTTAAAGACTGCCTCCCATATCCTTAATCTGGTCCCTACAAAGAAGGTTGCCAAAACACCCCACGAGATGTGGACTGGAAAAGTTCCTAATCTAGCCCACATCAAGATTTGGGGTTGCGAAGCTTTCGTGAGACGCGAGACTCACGATAATCTCAAACCTTGAAGTGAGAGGTGTATTTTCATCGGCTACCCATAGAAATCATTTGGTTTCCTCTTCTACAGACCTAGTGAGAATGTGGTCTTTGTAGCAAGGAGGGGTGTCTTTCGAGAGAGAGAGAGAGAGAGAGAGAGTTCATAAGCCAAGGAAACAGTGGGAGGAAAATTGACCTTGAAGAAATTCAAGAGTCAAGTGGTGAAGAAACCTCAAACCCTAGCAGTCAACTTGAGGAGGAAACTCCTGTTGATCCAATTGACAAGTCTGTACCTCTGAGGCGTTCCACGAGAGTTAGGAATGCACCTGAGCATTACTATGGTTTCCATATTACTGCGGAAGGTGATACACTTATCAGTGATGAGACATTGGTAAGTCTGGATGAACCTAACAGCTATGCGGAAACCATGGCAGGCCCCGAGTCTGCTAAATGGAAAGAGGCAATGGACAACGAGATACAGTCCATGTATGATAATCAAGTTTGGAACTTGGTTGACAATGTACCAGGTCGTAAGAGAGTTGGGTGCAAATGGATCTTCAAGAAGAAGACCGGCATGGATGGTAATGTACACACGTATAAGGCGCGACTGGTTGCAAAAGGCCTTTCTCAAACTCCGTGAGTTGATTATGATAAGACTTTTTCACCAATAGCCAAGATTAAGTCTATTAGGGTATTGTTAGCCATTGTTGCATTTCATGACTATGAAATATGGCAAATGGATGTCAAAACCGCTTTCCTTAATGGAAAGTTGGCTGAGGATGTTTACATGAGTCAGCCAGAGGGTTTTGTCAGTACAGAGTACCCTAATAGAGTGTGTAAGCTTGAGAAATCCATCTATGGATTGAAACAAGCACCTCATAGATAGAATCTTTGCTTCGATGAGAAAGTCAAAGAGTTTTGTTTTTCGAGGAGTGAAGATGAATCTTGTGTATATGTCAAGGCTAGTGGGAGTATAGTTAGCTTTTTGGTACTGTATGTGGATGACATACTACTCATAGGAAATGACATCCCAACCTTGCAGGAAGTGAAGTCCTGGCTTGGGAAGTGTTTCGCTATGAAAGACCTAGGAGAAGCTGCCTATATTCTAGGGATAAGGATTCTGAGAGACCGGAGTAAAAGACTAATTGGACTTAGTCAGAGTACCTACTTGGATATGGTGCTGAAGAGGTTCAACATGCAAGATTCCAAGAAAGGAGAGTTACCCATCCAGAGTAACGCCAGATTGAGTAAGACTCAGAGCCCGAGTACCGAGGCTGAGATAGCAGAAATGAGTCGAGTACCTTATGCTTCCTATGTAGGATCGATCATGTATGATATGACTTGTACTCGTCCTGATGTGGCCTTTTCCTTGAGCATGGTCAGCAGATATCAGGGGAACCCTGGCAAGGCTCACTGGATTGCGGTAAAGAACATTCTCAAGTACCTGCGGAGGACTAAGGACTGGGTCCTTACCCTTGGTGGGAGTGATGACTTGAGAGTTGTAGGGTATAGTGATGCTAGCTTCCAGACTGATAGGAATAATTTCCGCTCTCAGTCGGGCTGGGTGTTTACCTTAAACGGAGGAGCAATTACTTGGAAAAGTTCCAAGCAGGAGACAGTGGCTGATTTAACTTGCGAATCAGAGTATATAGCAGCAAGCGAGGCAGCAAAGGAGGCAATACGGCTGAAGAACTTCATTGGAGACCTTGGAGTAGTACCAACTATAAAGGAGCCTATGGAAATTTTCTGTGATAGTGAAAGTGTAGTTGCTTTAGCCAAGGAACCAAGGGATCACGGGAGATCCAGACACATTGACAGAAAATACCATTTCATCAGACATCGAATAGAAGAAGGACTCCTCATGGCAAATAGGGTATCATCGGATGAGAACCCAGCAGATCCCCTCACGAAGGGACTGAGTAGGGCTAAGCATCTCCAGCATGCAAGGCGCATAGGGCTGAAGGATGATATTAGTTTTAGTAGTTAGATAACTTTGAAATTTGTAAAGTGTAATTGACATTTGATGATGAATAAAAGGTGTGTTTATTTATGAGTAAAGTGTTGCTATCTTGTGTCGATCGTTTACTATTATTTATTTTGCATGTTTTGACTTCCTGAATATTTCTGTTATGTTTTACATATTATTCAAATTATCCACAGTCGGTCATATGTTGGAAGTAGATATGAATTAAGACTGTCATGAAGTTGGCTTGTAGAGGGCTATGTGGTTAGACATAGCAAGAGATGCTACAACATTCATGAGTGCTCATAAGTTCTGAGTATTGGATTCAACCTACCCTCACTGGTATCACTTCATGGAATTTATGTCGAGTGATCGTGAGACGGTAATATCGTATAAGTCTTCAAACCTAGAGATATGAATTGTTGCCTATGAGTTGGTTATGAATTGATCGGACGAAAACGCATTGGTAACTCGATGTTATAAAACGTGCCTTTGTGTGTGATTTAACAAGTAGTAGAACAAGCATATGAGTCGAAGTTTATCTATTCCTTCTTGGATTAGAAGCGATATCTGGGCCCCTCGATGATTTTGTTTTGACCTATATACCGGGCCCGGTCAGAACTAAGTTGATGTGCTCAATTAAGTTCTATGTCAAACAAATCGGAAATCGGGAAACAAACTGCTGGACAATAAGTAAGACTTTGTTCCATGTATTTGTCCGGCTGATATCTAGAATAGAGGATTATATGATCACTTATCTTAAATGGCGTAACATCATCTTCTCAGTTCCGAGAAACCTTGAAAGAGCTACGATTGCTGATCGGTTCCTGAAGTCATACTTGCATCTATAGTTATTAGACTTATCCAAGTAGGAGACTGTTGGATAAGGTGTCTAAGTCCATAACTATATTTGGTATGTACTTGACCCGACCCGGCATGGTCCATTTGGGTTGCATGGCATCATGCATTTGGATAAACTAAAATGAGAGAAATAACACTTATGGTTTATTAATATATTATAAGTTCTAATATATTAATAATATTATTTAATTAGTATTGATCAAGAACTAATCTAGAATTAATTAAGTGATCTAAAGGATACTAATTAAATATATGGGTTGATTGTGTAAATCATCCATACTTGTATAGTGGGCTAGATGCTCCATGGATTATCAAGTTGGGCTAAGGTCCATAGGATGCTCCATGGATGCTCCATGGATGCTCCATGGGAATTACAAACCCATGGGTCATGGAAATGAAGAGTCATGTCACATTAGGGTTTACATGGTGTAACCCTAATTGTAACACACTATATAAAGGATATGAAGCTCACCAAAATCGGCGACTAGAAGCAATATAGAGGGCAAGCCGATTTCTAAGTGTGACATTCTCTCTCAAAGTTTATTCCAAGAGCATTTGGTGTTGTGTGAAACATTTGAGGCATCACACTTGGGGTGCTAGGCTCTCAAGGTTTTCAAGGAATCAAATCAATTACAAGGTATGTAACTCTAGCTATCTTTTATGTTTAAAGTTCCCCATGTATGCTAGATAGGATTATGAACCTTGGAAAAAGTATTTTGCATGTATTTTAGACAAACATAGATCCAAGGTTTCTAGGGTTGCATGTACACCTTAGGAGTGTTAGAATGCTCAAAACCCTTCATATTCAACTATGGGTTGAAAACCCTAAAAATCCCGGTTCGAATTTATTATGGACTAGGATCCTTTTATTGGGCCTAATGGACCAGTAAACTTTCAATTTGGCTATTTTGGGCCAAGGAACCCTATTTGGGCTCTAATTGGACCCTCAATCATGAAACTAAAGTATTTTGGGTCATGTGGGCCTAGAATGACTCATCTTATTTCTCATGGGCTGTAAATGGGTTCATAAGCCCTAATGGGCCGTAAACTATCTTCTTGGGCTTCAATGGGCCGTAAACCCTCTTCCTAATCACTATTGGGCCGAGAACCCCCCATAAGGGCCCAATGGTCCGAAAACCTTCATCTTGGGCCTCATAAATTCGAACTAAATCAAGAAAGGCACCAAACTCTTTCATTCTCTCTTCCTTTCCCTTATACTCAGCCCAACAACAAAAAAACAAATGGGAGGGAAAATGAGTTTGACACCTCAACAATACCTAGTGGATATCCATGCAAGAGTTCATGTATCCATGCAACCCTCAAATCACTCTCTTCATAAGTCAATCCTCCCCTCTCTTATCTCTCTATCTCTCGGCCAAAGAGTGTCTCACCACTCTCATCCTCTTTCATTTTAACTCCACCAAAAATCTCTCTAGAACATCAAAAATTCACTCATCATATCTCCAAATTTTCGAGTGTGTCTTGTGAGAGATCAAGAACTCTTCATCAAAGCTCATCACTTTTAGTTAGTTCTTGTTTGACTTTATGGTTTAACTTCAAGTTTACACAAAAAATCTCTTCTTAACCCACATCATTTCATGATCTATGCTCTTAGAACTTCATATATCTCGAAAATCTTCTCAAGAACACATCAAGGGCCGATATCTTCTCACTTCCTCACCAAAAACCGAAAAATTCAAAGCAAAGTGAGTTCATACCCCCTATTTCGATTTTTACTTTGTTTTGGGGGAGAATACAAGTTGTTTTGTGTAGATCTATGTGTGTATGCATGATTTTGTGTGTTTTTCTAGTTATATATGTGTTTATGTGTTAGAAACTTCATGAACTTAAAGATCTACTAAAAGATGATGATATTGGTATGACATAACACTCATTTCAACTCATCTTACAAGAAAAAGGTTTAAAATGCATTTAGGTTACTTGAAGCTAAGAAAAACTTCATAAAAGGGGCTAAAATCGGCAAAATGACAAAAGTATGGGTTATTTATGTAACTCACGGCTAGTAAGGGGTTCAAAAGGAAATTTTTGCTAAACATGGCTAATCTCGACATTTGAGACCTTACAAGGACTAAAAATGTAAACATTTTCATAAATGGGCCTTATTTGGGCTTCTCACGGTTTTGGGCCCAAAATTTGTAATTTTTGATCTTTGGTGGGCTTAAATGTCATTTTCAAGAAAGTTGTGCCAAAAATGTAAATTTTTGATAAGAAGGGTTAAAGTTGTGAAAATATAAAAAATTTGGGCCAAAAAGTTGAAATTATCTATAATGGGCCGAATATATATATATATATATATATATATATATATATATATATATATATATATATATATATAAATCAAGCCAAAAATGATATTTTTGACAAAAGTGAGTTAAATATGTTATTTTTACAAAAACTAGCCTTAAATGCAAGTTTTGTCCAAAAAGGGGCCTAAAATATTATTTTTACTAAAGTTGGGCCTTAATTGTAAATTTTTGGCTTAATGGGCCAAAAATGTCATTTTTACAAAAAGTTGGCCTTTTATACCATTTTGGTAAATAATTGAGCTAATACTAGCAACATAGTAACAAACGGGCTAATTTTGCCATTCTCATGTTATCGGGCCTTAGTGGCCCATTTATATGCTTGAGAGGTCCTGAATACTAATTATATGTTTATTGGGCCTCATTGACCCATTAACATGCTCGACGGACCTTGGATACTCTTTGCGTGCTATTTGGGCCTGTAAATACCTTACATGTGAAATGGGCTTTAGTTGTCCTTTTACATATATTTTGGGCCCATGTTATATAATCTCATTCTTCTCGGGCCCGGAAATGACTTACATGTTTAGTGAGCCTTAGTTATCCACTTGCGTGGTTCATTGGGCCTGGAATGTGTTTTAAATGTTTCTCTTCGCGTAAATTCGATTAAGGATCTAGTGAGACGTGTCAGTTGACACCTATTGAGTGTACGATCGTAGCCTGTAGTTATAACCAGAGTCTCTTTGAGGGAGAGCGGGGGTTTGTGTATAGATCTATACGGGGATGACACCCCACACCTGAGCGGTTCGCTACAGTTAGACTAAACCAGTCTAGGGTGACAAAAACCTTATTCTATTTTCCGTCGGCATCCATAAACGCCAAGACAGGAGAAATTGCCATTATCTAGTATGGTTATAACGGCTCACTTAGAGGAATTAACATTATGAAATTTATGGGAGACCATTCTCTTTTCTCTTTGGATTACTCGGGAACATACTCGCGCCGGTACTCAATCTCGGGGGTTGATATACCAGCATTCTCTTTGACAGGCAACATAGGGTTGTCTGGGGGCATTCTCTTTACATTCTCTTCATTCACTTTTGGCATTCTATTAAACAATAACACACAAGCATTAATACAAGATCAGACACAAACATACTAAACTATTTTAAGAAAATATAGGATTTTCTTGTGATTAGAAATTTATACAAATCATTTTCTCAAACATGCTTATGAACTCACCAACATTTTTATGTTGACCTTTTTAAATTAACTTATATTCTCAGGAAACCGTTGAAGCAGGTTGGGCTGAACAAACTAATGGATGTTTTGTTATATTTTGTTTCATCATACTTTAATTATTTTGGCATGTAATATTCAAACACAATACTCGATGTAAACAATGTACGTTGTTATATTACATGTATGACGATGATGATGTTATGTTTCAATTATATACTATGTGATGATACTATAAGGATGAAGTCACGCACAAGCCCCCGAAAGTTTCCGCCGTCTGGTTCGGGGGTGTGAAAGATTGGTATCAGAGCATTGTTTATAGTGAACTGGCATATCTAATCATACAGGGTATGCAACTATAAATACAATGGGACTAAAACACTCTGAATAAGATAATACCTAAGCATGCATTAAAACTATAACACTAAAAGTCTCTGGAGGAAATTGAACACCGTGGTTAAACCTGGACAGTTATGTAGTCGTATTGGGAATAAATATAGTCTGATCAACTATATTTGTTCAAAATACGACCAACATATGTTCGGGAGTGATCATGTTGGGAAATGAAGCTAGAAACTTACCTCGTATCCAAAAGCTTTAGGGAACTCAAACTTAAACATTTAAAATACTATAGGAGTATTTTGAAATGCTATCTACATACTCTCCTTACACACTTCTCACCCTTACAATTTCGCACACAGCCTTCATGGAAGAAGTACTGCAAGGAATCCTTTACTATCAGGCTTTGGTAGCCAATGGGCTAATTAAAGGAGACCCTGCAATAGGTCAAGAGGCAGAACCCAGTGTTGGGCCTGAGGAGTACATGGAAACAGACTACAAGTTTGTAGAATCCGATGAGGTTATGGAGGAGGATAGGGACACTAATGAAGTTCCCAGTGAGCCTCCCACTTCAGAGATAGTACAGGATCACTCCGCAGCACCACGGGATCCCATCGATAGGACTCACTCCTTAGAGGAGGTTGCCACCCTTCTGCAACAACTATTATCAGCAGAGGCCCGAGTCGTACAGGCGGAGCACGAAAGGGACGAGGTCGTCAGGGAGATGACCGAGATGGCTGATCGTGTGGCACGACATTTTGGCATATGATTTCACCACCAGACCCTTCTCGTCGCAACTAGTATCCGTTCATCTGCTACTTACTACCGTTATGATTTTCTTTTATATACTACTCTATGTACTATCGACTACATGATTAAGTGATTACACTACTCATGGAGTCGTTACTCTGTCAGATTTTATTTCTCTTCATGTATTGTATGCCTTATGTAGGCAAATTTTCATGTACTCAAAATATTATCATTAATGAAAACGGCTATATATTTTCTCATGATGTTGTTATCTGTTATGTGTTCTATTACTATTATTACATGTTAATTTTATGCACTCACTTGCTTATACATAACCAAATCACCGACACTATTCTATAATCAAGAAATCGTGAAACTAAAATACACTGGATACTCAACATCTTTCCGTTCCATGACAGAAAGATGCCTCGAATACCGATCCGCAGAAACCGCAACGCAACACCACCACCACCGCCTCCACCAGAAATGAACTCAACGACATTTTAAGCAACAGTTGCAGCTGCAGTTACAGCAGCACTGGCCCATATTCACCACGGGAACAATGGTGGAGTTAATGGGCAAGGGACCGGAAGCTCAAACCATGGGATGAACCAAGGACCCACCAGAACCTGTACCTACAAGGACTTCGCTAACGCCAAGCCTCGAACCTTCAACGGGAAGGGAGGCGTGATAACTCTGAAAAGGTGGTTAGAAAAAGTGGAATCGGTGTTTGAGATCTGCGGATGTCCCAAGGAGTGCAAGGTGAAGTTTGCGGCTTGCACATTCGTCGATCAAGCTCTCTCTTGGTGGAATGTTCACGTGGAGGCCATGACACTCCCTGTGGCAAATGCTATGCCATGGGAGGAGCTCAAGGAAATGCTGATGGCCGAGTACTGCCCAAGGGGAGAAATCCAGAAGTTGGAGCAAGAACTGTGGAATCTCACAGTCCAAAACTCTAACATTGATGCATACATCTCAAGGTTCGGTGAGTTGTCACTCTTGTGTCCAGGAATGATCACGTCTGAAGGGAAAAAGATTGAAAGATACATTTGGGGATTGACCTCTCCAATTCAAGGAAATGTAATCGCAGCAAACCCTGGAACGTATGACAGTGCTAAAAGGCTAGCCAATAAGTTATACGACCATGGAAACAAGAAGGGTGCCAAAGCAGGAGAAGCTGAAGTTAAAGGAAAGTGATAACAAGAAAGGCAAGAACAACAAGCAAAAAGGGCGACAAAACTCAGAGTCATCAAAGAAGCAACAAACAGTAGCAGTCCATGTTGCTACTAGTCAGGTCACCTCAACACCACATGCTCCAGTCTCATCTACACCAACTGCTCCCAAACAATACTCAGGGACCCTACCCAAGTGTAGCAAATGCAATTTTCACCTCCATGGAGAATGCAGGGAGATGCATTGCACGAGTTGCAATCGAAAGGGTCATACCACAAGATACTGTAGAACTCAGCCTCAACAGAACCAACAGTCCAGTAACAACAACAACAACAATCGCAACAACAATAACAACAACAACAATTCTGGGGCCAGTTACACATGTTATGGGTGTGGAGGAACTGGTCATTTCAAACTTGATTGCCCCAAAGCCAACAACCAGGGGGCAGGAGTATCAGGAAGGGTATTGACATTGGGTCAAGGTGAAGCAGTTCAGGACCCAACGGTTGTTACTGGTACATTTCTACTTAACAACACGTATGCATGCATTTTATTCGATAGCGGAGCCGAGCGAAACTTTGTTAGTAACAAATTCAAGCACTTACTAAATCCACAACCCCAGAAGGTCAACGAAGCCTTCACGGTGGAAATGGCTAATGGGAAAACCGAAACAACCAAAGATGTTTATGTAGGGTGCACATTACACTAAACAATCATTCGTTTCAAATAGATTTGATGCTAGTAAATATTAGGAGTTTTGATGTGATAATCGGCATGGATTGGTTAAGCCCCCATCATGCTGATATTATGTGTCGCGAGAAGGCCGTTCGCCTTCATCTCCCCAATCACGAAACCCTAATAATCTACGGTGATAAACCTGACGCCAATCTTCGTCTTATCTCGTGCATTAAGGCAAAAAAGTGCTTGCACAAGAAAAACTACGCATTCCTCGCTCATGTTGTGGATAAAAGCAAAGAAGAAGTGAACATTAAAGACATCCCAGTGGCGTGTGACTTCCCGGATGTATTTCCAGAAGACCTTACGGGAATACCCCCAGAAAGACAGGTCGAATTTCGAATCGACCTAATACCAGGAGCCACATCAATTGCCAAATCACCCTACAGGTTAGCTCCCGCCAAAATGCAGGAGTTATCCAGTCAACTAAGCGAATTGTTGAGCAAAGGATTCATCCGACCAAGCTTCTCACCCTGGGGAGCTCCGGTCTTGTTTGTCAAGAAAAAGGACGGATCTTTCAGAATGTGCATCGATTATAGGGAATTAAACAAGCTCACTATCAAAAAAACTGATTACCACTCCCTCGGATTGACGATCTATTTGACCAGCTTCAAGGAGCTAGTTACTTCTCCAAAATAGACCTAAGATCCGGTTATCATCAACTTCGAGTCCGAGAGGAGGACATTCCGAAAACTGCCTTTCGAACTCGATACAGTCATTACAAATTTGTTGTGATGCCCTTCGGTCTAACAAATGCCCCCGCTGCATTTATGGACCTCATGAATCGAGTCTGCCGCCCATTCCTTGATAATTTCATGATCGTATTCATCGACGATATTCTTATATACTCTCGAAACAAAGAAGAGCATGGTCAACATCTCCGTCAAATCTTGGAAACCCTAAGAGCTGAAAGATTATATGTGAAGCTCTCCAAATGCGAGTTCTGGATCCGCAGTGTAAACTTTTTGGGTCATGTAGTCAGCAAGGAAGGGATTCATGTAGATCCTTCCAAGATCAAGGCCATTGAAGGCTGGGCGATCCCGAAAACACCAACAGAAATCCGACAATTCTTGGATCTCGCAGGCTACTACCAAAGGTTTATCCAGAATTTTTCCAAGATAGCCAAACCCCTCACCACCTTGACATAAAAAGGTGTGTCTTTAAACTGGACGGAAAAGCAAGAAGCCGCCTTCCAAACCTTGAAACGAGCCCTCTGTAGTGCACCAGTGTTATCCTTACCGGAGGGAACCAAAGATTTCGTAGTCTACTGCGATGCTTCGAATCAAGGGTTAGGTTGTGTCCTCATGCAGCGTGGAAAGGTGATAGCTTACCCATCCAGGCAATTGAAGACACATAAAGTAAATTACACCACTCATGATCTCGAGCTGGGAGCTGTGGTTTTCGCCCTAAAAATTTGGAGGCACTACCTCTACGGTACAAAGTGCACCATCTTCACCGATCACAAAAGCCTCCAGCACATTCTAAACCAAAAGGAGCTAAACATGAGGCAGCGGAGGTGGGTTGAGCTTCTAAATGATTATGAATGGGAGATCAAGTACCACCCAGGCAAGGCTAACGTGGTAGCCGATGCCCTGAGCAGAAAAGAATACTCAGGTCGCCGGGTGAAAACCCTATCAATAACCATCCAATCCCACCTAACCTCATAGATCAAGGAAGCCCAATCGGATGCATTGAAGCCGGAGAACGTCACGAATGAAACACTGCATGGGATAGATACGAACTTTGAAGCCAAGGAGGACGGAACTTACTACTTCATGAATAGAATCTGGGTTCCTAGACTTGGGGGATTCAGAGAAATAATCATGAACGAAGCCCATAAGACGCGATATTCCGTCCATCCAGGTTCGGATAAGATGTATCTGGACATTAAGCAACATTATTGGTGGGCGAATATGAAGGCAGAGATCACCACTTACGTGGGCAAGTGTCTTACTTGTGCCAAGGTGAAAGTGGAGTATCAAAAGCCCTCGGGACTGTTACTACAACTAGTAATACCCGAGTGGAAATGGGAAAGGATTACTATGGACTTCGTAACCAAATTACCTAAGACGGCAGACGGATTGGATGCTATTTGGGTGATTGTCGATAGGTTAACTAAATCCGCTCATTTCCTGCCAATAAAAGAATCGTACAAGATGGAAAGATTAACCCGGATCTATATCAAAGAGATTGTGAGACTCCATGGAGTACCAATATCTATAATCTCGGATCGTGATAGTAGATTTACTTCATGGTTTTGGCAGTCACTCCAGAAGGCTATGGGAACACAGCTAGACATGAGCACTGCTTACCACCCTTAAACCGATGGCCAAAGCGAACGAACCATCCAAACACTCGAAGACATGCTCCGAGCCTTTGTGATTGATTTCGGCAAGCCATGGGATACCCACTTGCCCTTATATGGTTGCAAATGCAGATCGCCTCTCTTCTGGGCTGAGGTGGGTGACACCCAGCTGGCAAAAGGGCAATCACCGGACATCACCCTTATGGGACCAGAAATCATTCGAGAGACTACAGAGAAGATAATCCAAATCAAAGCCCGACTCCAAGCGTCGCGTGACCGACAAAAGAGTTACGCTGACAAACGACGAAAACCTATGGAATTCCAAATCGGAGATCGAGTGCTATTAAAGGTCTCTCCCTGGAAAGGGATGATTCGTTTTGGAAAATGAGGAAAACTAAACCCACGATACATCGGACCATTCGAGATTCTTGCCCGAATTGGTCCGGTAGCTTATAAGCTGCAGTTACCTTTGGAGCTCAGCAACGTACACCCCGTGTTCCACGTCTCAAATTTGAAGAAGTGCTTATCAGATGAAACCCTTGTCATTCCTCTAGAAGAGATCGAAATAAACGAGAATCTCCTGTTCGTTGAAGAACCAGTCGAGATAATGGATATGGAAGTGAAGCATACGAAACAGAGCCGCATTCCAATTGTGAAGGTTCGATGGAACGCTAAGCGAGGACCGGAATTCACATAGGAACACGAAGACCAGATGAAGCAGAAGTACCCTCACTTATTCTCTCATTCATGATCCTACCTTTCAAAAGAATTTCGGGACGAAATTCTCTCTAACGGGGGGATGATGTCACAACTAGCATTTTTAGCTAGGAAATTCTATTTTCATGTAAACATCAGCTATTTTAAGGCTTGTACTCTAAGTGAATATCATGCTATAAGCTAAAAAGAAATCATCCATTTGAATCCAAACTCCTGAGTGAAGTTCAAAACCTAATACAATACATCTCATATATTCAACTATGGGTTGAAAACCCTAAAAATCCCGGTTCGAATTTATTATGGACTAGGATCCTCTTATTGGGCCTAATGGACCAGTAAACTTTCAATTTGGCTATTTTGGGCCAAGGAACCCTATTAGACCTCTAATTGGACCCACATTCATGAAACTAAAGTATTTTGGGTCAAGTGGACCTAGAATGACTCATCTTATTTCTCAAGGGCCATGATGAGCCGTAAATGGTTGTATAAGCCCTAATGGGCCGTAAACTATCTTCTTCGGCTTCATTGGGCCGTAAACCCTCTTCCTTATCACTATTGGGCCGAGAACCCCCCATAAGGTCCCAATGGGCCGAAAACCTTCATCTTGGGCCTCATAAATTCGAACTAAATCAAGAAAGGGCCCAAACTCTTTCATTCTCTCTTCCTCTCCCTTATACTCGACCCAACAAAAAAAAACAAATGGGAGGGAAAATGAGTTTGACACCTCAACAATACCTAGTGGATATCCATGCAAGAGTTCATGTATCCATGCAACCCTCAAATCACATTCTTCATAAGTCAACCCTCCCCTCTCTTATCTCTCTATCTCTCGGCCAAAGAGTGTCTCACCACTCTCATCCTCTTTCATTTTAACTCCACCAAAAATCTCTCTAGAACATCAAAAATTCACTCATCATATCTCTAAATTTTCGAGTGTGTCTTGTGAGAGATCAAGAATTCTTCATCAAAGCTCATCACTTTTGGTAAGTTCTTGTTTGACTTTATGGTTTAACTTCAAGTTTACACCAAAAATCTCTTATTAACCCACATCATTTCATGATCTATGCTCATAGAACTTCATAGATCTCGAAAATCTTCTCAAGAACACATCAAGGGCCGAGATCTTCTCACTTCCTCACCAAAAACCGAAAACTTCAAAGCAAAGTGAGTTCATACCTCTTATTTTCAATTTTTACTTTGTTTTGGGGGAGAATACAAGTTGTTTTGTGTAGATATATGTGTGGATGCATGATTTTGTGTGTTTTTCTAGTTATATATGTGTTTATGTGTTAGAAACTTCATGAACTTAAATATCTACTAAAAGATGATGATATTGGTATGACATAACACTCATTTCAACTTATCTTACAAGAAAAAGGTTTAAAATACATTTAGGTTACTTGAAGCCAAGAAAAACTTCATAAAAGGGGCTAAAATCGACAAAATGACAAAAGTATGGGTTATTTATGTAACTCACGGCTAGTAAGGGGTTCAAAAGGAAATTTTTGCTAAACATGGCTAATCTCGACATTTGATACCTTACAAGGACTAAAAATGTAAACATTTTCATAAATGGGCCTTATTTGGGCTTCTCACGGTTTTGGGCCCAAAAATTTTAATTTTTGATCTTTTGTGGGCTTAAATGTCATTTTCAAGAAAGTTGTGCCAAAAATGTAAATTTTTGATAAGAAGGGTTAAAGTTGTGAAAATATAAAAATTTGGACCAAAAAGATGAAATTATCTATAATGGGCCGAATATATATATATATATATATATATATATATATATATATATATATATATATATATATATATATATATATATATTTATAAAAATCAAGCCAAAAATGATATTTTTGACAAAAGTGAGTTAAAAATGTTATTTTTACAAAAACTAGCCTTACATGCAAGTTTTGTCCAAAAAAGGGCCTAAAATGTTATTTTTACTAAAATTGGGCATTAATTGTAAATTTTTGGCTTAATGGGCCAAGAATGTCATTTTTACAAAAAGTGGGCCTTTTATGCCATTTTGGTAAATAATTGAGCTAATACTAGCAACATAATAACAAACGGGCTAATTTTTCCATTCTCATGTTATCGGGCCTTAGTGGCCCATTTATATGCTTGATAGGTCCTGAATACTCTTTATATGTTTATTGGGCCTCATTGACACATTAACATGCTCGACGAACCTTGGATACTCTTTGCGTGCTATTTGGGCCTGTAAATACCTTACATGTGAAATGGGCCTTAGTTGTCCTTTTACATATATTTTGGGCCCATGTTATATAATCTCATTCCTCTCGGGCCTGGAAATGACTTACATGTTTAGTGAGCCTTAGTTGTCCACTTACGTGGTTCATTGGGCCTGGAATGTGTTTTATATGTTTCTCTTCGCGTAAATTCGATTAAGGATCTAGTGAGACGTGTCGGTTGACACCTATTGAGTGTACGATCGTAGCCTATAGTTATAACCAGAGTCTCTTTGAGGGAGAGCGGGGGTTTGTGTATAGATCTATACGGGGATGACACCCCACACCTGAGCGGTTCGCTACAGTTAGACTAAACCAGTCTAGGGTGACAAAAACCTTATTCTATTTTCCGTCGGCATCCATAAACGCCAAGACAGGAGAAACTGCCATTATCTAGTATGGTTATAACGGCTCACTTAGAGGAATTAACATTATGAAATTTATGGGAGACCATTCTCTTTTCTCTTTGGATTACTCGGGAACATACTCGCGCCGGTACTCAATCTCGGGGGTTGATATACCAGCATTCTCTTTGACATGCAACATAGGGTTGTCTGGGGGCATTCTCTTTACATTCTCTTCATTCACTTTTGGCATTCTATTAAACAATAACACACATGCATTAATACAAGATCGGACACAAACATACTAAACTATTTTAAGAAAATATAGGATTTTCTTGTGATTACAAAGTTATACAAATCATTTTCTCAAACATGCTTATGAACTCACCAACATTTTTATGTTGACCTTTTTAAATTAACTTGTATTCTCAGGAAACCGTTGAAGCAGGTTGGGCTGAACAAACTAATGGATGTTTTGTTATATTTTGTTTCATCATACTTTAATTATTTTGGCATGTAATATTCAAACACAATACTTGATGTAAACAATGTACGTTGTTATATTACATGTGTGACGATGATGATGTTATGTTTCAATTATATACTATGTGATGATACTACAAGGACGAAGTCACACACAAGCCTCCGGACGTTTCCGCCTTCTAGTTCGGGGGTGTGACACGACTCTTCCAATTAGAAAGAAAAAGCCCTAGGGCCTTCGTCTTCATTAAGACAAAGAAAGACTGGGACGATGGGTATGTTCAAACCCTAGACCACATTCACGCCATCGAAAACTACGGGAAATCAAGATCCACCGCCACTGGTGACGTCGCCAACAAAGATTCTTTGCCCCGATTGAAAGGCCTTGCTCAGGACGACGCTTCTGCGACTCGTATCTGCTAGGTGATTATGTTGATGTGGCTTGTGACCTTGATCTTCCGGTAGGTGACTCAAGTGCACCACCTTCCACTGGACGAAAATCTCTTCTCCTTACAAGCCTAGGTTCGGTTGAATGAGAAGCAGGTCTGATTCTTCTCTTTCGGTTTAACAAAGGTATGATGTGCTTATAATCATTCATCTACGTTCTGTCCATCCACACTCGCTACCTTTTCCTCTGTTTCTTCCTCTGACACCGTTGATTTAGGGCAAAATCTTCGCCATCTTCAGCTCATCTTCAGTAATATGGATTTGTAATCTCTGATTTTGGAAGGGAGAGATAGGGTTTCTGGAATTTTATCATGATATGAAACCCAATAACTGAAGTGATGAGAAGTCAGGGGTATTTTGGACCATACGAGTCAAAGATATTGGAAGGGTTATCATTTGTTGAGGTATATGTGTTTTTTCAATCCTATTATCAATAGTTGCTATTGATTCTGATCCTGCAACTTATTGTTTTGTGATAGAGGGTCTACTCTTGTTGTAGTTTTCACGCAACATTTCTTTCCCGACAAAAGGACTTAATTGTCAATTCACCAGAAGATATCAAGCTGCCTATGTTGCATATACTATCTTAAAACCTTACGATTGAGTGTGGTGAAGTTGATGGAGCTGTTTTAAGTTTATGGAGAGACGTGAGCAAATATTCAGAGGTTCCTGTGGTTGATGATGATGGAACTCATGAGTGTGCTTTGTAGCAGAAAACATATTGAGATTATGTTCTCCAAAGGTGCCCCTGAGAGTGTACTCTCTAAATGCACAAGTATCCTTTGTAACAATGATGGTTCTACTGTTCCTCTAAGTCCAAATATCAGAGCTGAGCTGGAATTGAGATTATTTAGTAAATTTTTTACATGAGTCGAGTTTTTACTTTTTAATTTTTATACACTTTTTCAGTTTTGCAGGAAAAGATGCATTAAGATGCCTTGCACTTGCCTTAAAAAGGATGCCTACAAAATCATTATGCAGAAAGATAGGTGCTTTTGATCACTTTGGTGATTTTGTGGGCAGATCTTTCACTGATTCTGAGTTTGAAGACCTTCCAGCTTCTCAAAAGACATCTGCACTCCAACATATGATACTTTTCACCATGTATCTTCAATTCTTCATACATATTTATATTTAATTATTTATATCTGCAAAAGGGTTAAATTCTGTTATTAATGTATGATTTCATAAGGAAAATGAATTTGATTTGTTGTAATCCTTCAGGGTTGAACCATCTCATAAAAAGATGCTGGTGGAAAATTTAATTCAATTGGAATACTTGAAATTGATTGTGTTGTTGCATTACCTGACTTATGATGGAAGTGAAATTTAACCATTCTTTCTACATATCATCTAGTGCTGGGGAAGATCATGATGTGAAAACATCAGGTACTGTTAACGACGGTTGTCTATCTCAGGGTGCTGAACTCGTGACCGATGTTACGTCTTCTTTAACACTTACTAAGGACTGATCTCCGGGTTATTTTCTCATGGTTAAATATGATTTAACTTTGATTTCTTTGGTTGATTTCTTTTGCAGGGAACTCGTGACCGATGTTACATCTTCTTTGACACTTACTAAGGACCGATCTCGAGGATAACTTTGATTTCTTTGGTTGATTTCTTTGGGTGTGAGAGCAAATGAGCAGCAAACGCTGCTATTTGTAGGAATTTTTGGGAGGCGCACCACGCACTTTGGCTAAGTCAGTTATATTATACGTGACAAGGATTTTGTACATATAAAGAACGCTAAAATTTGACATCGAATGAAGAAGTTATGCTTCTTCGAAATTTCACGATTAAACTGGCACGGCTCTGCGTAGCATAAACAGTGAATTTTTGAAAAATTACTTTTTAGCCTTAGTAATCTAAACAAAAGTCATACTATTCGTTAAACCGAGAGTGTGCATATAGAGAACGTATAAATCTGACTTCAATAGAGGAAGTTATGATTTTTCGAAATTTCAGCGCAATAGTGTGGGCACAAAAATCGAATTTTAGATTCATCGATTTTTAGACGAAATGATCTAAATTAGAATTGAATATCTCATTAATAGGAGATCAACGATAAAAAGACAGTCGAAAACGGAGTCCGTATGTAGAAGTTATGAATTTTACACGGTCATTAACAATGTAATCTTCTCATACTGTTAAATTTAGGATTGGTCAAGAATTAGCTGATGTGGTCAAAAGAAAAGTTGTAGTACTCAGAAATACCTATGCGTGGATATAAAGAACGTCAAAAACAGACCTCGTATGCGAAAGTTATGAATTTTTGCAGATCTGCAGTTTTACCTGTTTTCGGTGCCACATGTCAGCACCAGAGGCGAAGCCTTGGTGCCTACACATCACGATGTGAGAGGCATGTCTCACGACATGAGAGGCCCTGGGCAGCTTATAAATAGAGCCGAATTTTACTCATTTCTTCACACATATCCATTCTATTCTCTCCAAAACCCCCAAGGTCCCTAGACCTTATTCTAGCACTTCCTAAGGGTTAATAGCGAAGGTCCGGAGCACCAAAAAGCCCCGAGAAATAGAGCTTTCGGTTTAAAACTTCTGCTCGTGCAGAGTCCGGCTTCTCGCGTGACCAACTGTAAGTTAAGTTATGCTTATCGTGCCTTAAGTATAACTTATGTTTAAGTTCATTATCATTATTATGAACCTATAAACAAGATTTATCAGTGATTCCAAGTCATTATAATGATTGATCTATTTACGGGAGAGATGTCTAGAATGGTCACGTTGGCTGTGTTGTTGAATTTCAGAAAAACTATACGCCGAATTGATCCTGCCTCCCAACTGTCCTGCCTGGCTGATCCTTACTTGATACATCTTGAAATAGACTCTGAATTAATGATGAATCTAGACTAATAATTAGTCGCAAGAAATATTAGACTTATACTCAGTGATAATAATACTAGGTTACGTCGAAGGAAAAGACGGTTGCTAGGAGCAAAGCGCTGTCCGAGTTTTGAGTCATCACTTTGACAAGTGAGTGCATGGTTACTTTCATCTTACACATAGATATGAAGTATTTAAGATAAATTACCTGCTATATGTGCCTATTATCCGTGTTCCTGATATCTATTCTAGATGAGCGATTTATACATGTTTTACTTGATTTAAACTATATATGTATTTTATACCTATAAATATATTGGGTAAAGATTGGTAGATGATATAGATGATGAGAGATGAAAGATGAAATAGATGATGAGAGACCTTAACTTTGAAGATGATCCAGCCGTCTAGCAGAGTATAGATGACGACCACAGACTATTCTTGATAGTCCAATGGAACGCTATTAGGTTCACAACCAATAGGTTGTAACACCTGTTCCAGGTAGTTATTTGATTTAGTTAATTTCAGGGTTTTGGTGCATGGACTCGGCGAGTTGGGAGTGCAACTCGTCGAGTAGGGGTATTTAATCATGGACGCGGATCGGGACCAACTTGGCGAGTCGGAAGACCCGACTCGGCGAGTTGGAGCTGTAAAGAGAAAATCCTAATTTCTGGGTTTGCCCCTATTTAAGGATCATTATCTGCCCTTGTGGCCCCCCTTAGCACCTTATCTCCCTACAGAAAGCAGTTTGTGGCTGTGAACACTCTTGAGTGAGAGTAAGAGCATTTATGAGTGATTTTGGTGGGTTGTGAAGGATTTTTAGAACTTGAAGAAGAAGGAGCAAGGAGTGAAGCAGTAGATCCGACATCTACAATGTATTGGCCACCATCTTGAGGTATAAAGTCGTTACCTTGAGCTTTAGTTACTTAGATCCCTCTTCTTCGAAGTAAATGGCCATTTTAGTGCAAAATGGAGTCATACTCGAATCTGGACTTATCACAAGGATATGTTTCCAGATCTGGACCTCTTTAGGTCCCCAATGACATAAAGTTGTCTCCTTTAAGCAGTTCAATCCCTTTCCATGCATTAAAACCTTGTATGAAGACTAGTTTTGGTGTTATGGCCATGTGAGGCCTTGCATGCACGTAAAGTTTGCAACTTTACGTGACATATACACTAGGAAGGGCTAGATCTGAAGTTTGGGACTCTAGATCCCACTGGAAAAGGCCGAAAACAAGAAGGACTAATGGGACTCACCGAGTCCTTTAATCGACTCGACGAGTCGGCCAAAGGGTTTACGGCCAAAGAGTTTACGGCCAGGGGTTTGCGTTTGAGGGTTTGGAACCGCAAACATTATGGAACTCGACGAGTCACTCAAGTGACTCGGCGAGTTGACGAGTTATGGAAAGAACTCGACGAGTGGCTGGTTGTACTCGACGAGTTGAGATCAACATGGACTGTTGACCTTGACAGTTGACCTTGTCCAGGGTTGACTCAGAGGGAATTTATGGAAAGGTGTTAAGCTAATCACTTGATGATTATAGGCAGTTGAGAAGCGGCAGCGTGGGACATATCTGAATTCAGCTTACCAGTTCAGCATTCCAGAGGTGAGTCTTCTCACCATACCAATGGGTCTAAGGCACCAAGGCCGGCCCATTTAATACTAGTTGGTATACTCGTTGTGTAAAGGTGTGTGGCATGATTTTGTTGTAATATGTGGTAGAGATAGCCTTCATGGCTATGGTAGAGACAGCTCTATAGCTAACGGTAGAGATAGCCTTTATGGCTAATGGTAGAGATAGCTTTTACAGCTAACGGTAGAGATAGCCTTTATGGCTAATGGTAGAGATAACTTTTATAGCTAACGGTAGAGATAGCCTTTATGGCCAATGGTAGAGATAGCTTTATAGCTAAGATGTTATGTGGTATGTGGTAGAGGTAGTCTTTATAGCCGTTATGTTATGTGTTATGTGACTTGTGCTTGTGGTATGCTCTGGGGGACTCACTAAGCGTTAGCTTATAGTTTGTGGATTTGTTTCAGGTACATCGGAGCACAAGGGCAAGGGCAAAGCTTGATGGCACGGAGTGCACTCTCTCGGGATTTTGTGGGACACTCTGATGTTTGGAATAAAAGTTGTATTTGAGTTATGTTTGAAAACAATTATAACTGGATTTCTTTATATTGGAAATGTGTTTAATTATTCAAAAATGAAAATTTTCTTTGTAAAAATTGGGTCGTTACATAGGTGTTTTTGAACTAAATGTTCACCAGGTGTACTCCATCCCCCCTCATGGTTTCCTTACTGACATATATTGATGAGGAATTCCCTAAGCATTATTGTCCATCCCGAAGATAATCCTTAGGACAGGTTCCTTAAATTAGATGCTTTTAGGGACAAAAAGTGAGGATAACGAGAATGGGTAATCGGGTTGAATGATTTGATGAAAATAAATAATTTAATTATTGTGGGTTGAAAACCCTATGTGCTCACCAAGCTCCCAAACTTGAACTACTTAGTTTCTTGTATTACAGATAGTGACACAAGAGCACAGGTGTGATGGTTAGATGAGAGATTTATGATTATAGACCAATAGAATAATAGATGTTTGTAAGGCATATGTTATTTCCCTTTATGCTTATGTATTGTATTGACGATGACATCCAAATGTTTTTTTCGGAAATGCTTTAATAATATATTTATCGTATTTTTGGGAACAAATTCTGCAATATTATTTTTCAAAAAGATACTCTGATTTTCAAATAAAACATAAACAAATCGGTCTTTTTTGGCCATGAAATTGGGGATGCCACAGCCAACTTTAGGATATAAATTAGATAACTAATTTCATGTGCCTTTAAATGTCATGAAGCATATGCAATGACTTTATCCCCATTGGGTAGGAACGCAACTCAATCTTATGCCGAGAGAAATTATGTGAATCTCATGTCGCATTACATAAGGAAAGAGTCAATTTTCACACAATTTCTTCTCAAATCTTCAAAAGCCTCTTTCTTGATCCTTAGACCAATTAAAACTCACACAGTTCAAGGTAGTCAAAGGACTTTCTACTTTGGATCTTGGTTTTAAAAAGCGTAAATGAAACATCCCAAAAATACAACCGAAAAATTCGTTTTCCGAAACATTGTTGAAAGCATAAACCATCCAAAGTCATAAATAAAATCATAAATCATGTGTCATAAAACATCAGAGTATCTGTCTCATATCAAATCTCATGTCAAATATCATATCAAAATATCAGAGTAAAACTCCCAGGCTGAAGACTGTGGTGTGTACCATGCGATCATCCCGAGCCCTTCCCTTTGCTAGTGGAAATACCTGAAACCAACACTGAAAACCGTAAGCACGAAGCTTAGTGAGCTCCCCCAAACTACCACATACCATACACATATAACATACAACTAGGAGATACGGGCCCCACCCACACTCATGGAGATATGGGCCCCGCCCACACTCCGCTAACTAGGAGATACGGGCCCCGCCCACACTCTGCTATTTTTGAGATACGGGCCCTGCCCACACCCAACTGTTCGAGATACGGGCCCCGCCCACACTCAACTACTATGAGATACGGGCCCCGCCCACACTCAGCTACTACACTGACATACAAGTATCACACAGAAACAAGTATACTAAGTCTATCATTCAATCATGAATCATACTGCAACCAAACTATTAGGAGATACGAGCCCCGCCCACACTCAACTAACTAAGAGATACGGGCTCGCCCACACTCAACTAATAATAAACTCATACTGCGGGCCGGCCTTGGTGCCTTAGACCCGTTCCTACTGAAGGGACACTCACCTCGCGTGTCTGAATGCTGAAACCCTGAGTGAGAAATATCTGGCTGCTGCTCCGGTGGCTCTCCGGCTATAATTCCCACAATGACACTTAGTCAAAAACTGATAACTGATCTCAGGGTGAAATGACCATCTCACCCTTGGTCAAAATTAATATTCTGGTCAAAGTCAACATTCCAGTTGACCTGACTCGCCGAGTTGGCCCGTCAACTCGTCGAGTCCCTATTCTTTCATCTGCCCCCAACCCGACTCTACTCGTCGAGTTTAGCAAGAACTCGACGAGTTCTCCTTCAATCATAACATTGGGACAATCTTCATCTGACTCGCCGAGTTCCTCCTGAACTCGTCGATTTTATCTTCATCATATGGTCGTGTCTAGTCTGTGACTCGCCGAGTTGTTTGAACAACTCGTCGAGTCCATCTTCATAAGTTGGGAGATGGCCTTGGACTCGCCGAGTACATTCCTGCACTCGCCGAGTCCCATGGTTTCCAGACCCATGGCTATGTCTATTCCGTTGAGTCCCTATTCTGGACTCATCTACATCCCTTCTAAACTCAACTGGGTTCCTCTAGATCATAACAGTTTTGGGAATCAGCCCACGACTCGCCGAGTCCCAAGAACGACTTGTCGAGTCTATGCATGTCCAAGTCTATAACTCGATTTCTGATGTGCAAAGCTCATCCAGGAGGTAGATCTAGGCTCCTAGGATCGATATGACACGTAAAGTCATGAACTTTACGTTCATGCATGGGACTTTCATGCTTCAAAGACCAAAAATGAGGTTTATTCTATACTTGGGGTTCTCATGGCCCTAAAGATGGCACCTTTATGCCATGAGGACCTTCCAAGGTTCCAGATCTGAGGGTAAAATGACTTGGGACGTCCAAGTCTCAAGAATCAAGCTTCTTGGACCCAAAACTCCATAAAATGACAATGAAAAGATCTATGAAACTACAAGTCAAGTATGAAGCTTGATTACCAGAAAAGATGGCAGAGGAGATTAGGTTTCTGGATCTACTCTTTCTCCCTTGAATCTTCTAGCTTCCACCTCTTCCACTAACTTCAAGATACACCAAATAACTCTCAATATAACCAAGAAAGCTCAAGCTCACTTATGGAGGATTAGGGTTTCGGGATTAATGCTCTGGAGGTGATGGAGTCTGGACAAGAGGCCCATAATGTTGCTTAAATAGGGTGCAAACCCTAAATATTAGGGTTTCCCCCAGACTGGCCTACTCGTCGAGTCAAGGCGCGAACTCGCCGAGTAGATCACTTAAAACCCGCGTCCAAACCTGGCATCTACTCGACGAGTTAGGGCTACAACTCATCGAGTAGCTCTTAATAAAATGACATTTGCCGAATAAAATGCGTACCAGGAACGGGGCGTTACAATTCTCCCCCACTTGTCTTCGACTTCGTCTTCAAAGGCTGTTGTCTCTGAAAACAACTCTGGGTAGTGCTCTCTCATCTCCTACTCGGGCTCCCATGTCCACTCCGAGCCCTTGCGGTGCTGCCACTGCACCTTAACTAACTCCACCCTTTTTTTCCTCAGCTCCTTCGTCTTGCGATCCAAAATCGCCACTGGTCTCTCGATATAGTTCAGGCTATCGTTAACTTGAATGTCCTCAAGGGGTACCACTGCTGAATCATCCACTAAGCACTTCCATAACTGAGAAACATGGAACATGCTGTGGATCTGGCTGACCTCTGCTGGAAGATCTAACCGATAGGCAACCCGACCCACCCGGGCCAAAACCCTAAACGGACCAATAAACCTGGGGCCCAGCTTGCCCCGCTTCCGAAATCTGATAACACCCTTCCAGGGTGACAGCTTCAGTAGGACCATATCGCCCACCTGAAACTCCAAGTCCGAACGCCGCTTGTCGGCGTAACTATTCTGCCGACTCTGAGCAGTTGTGAGCCTTCTCCGGACTTGCTGAATCCGCTCCGTAGTCTTGACTACCACCTCTGTACTCCCCATGACTCGCTGACCGACCTCACCCCAACAGATTGGGGTCCTACACTTCCTCCCGTAGAGCATCTCGAAGGGAGGTCGGTCTATACTGGAGTGGTAGCTGTTGTTATACGAAAATTCCGCTAACAGAAGATACGTTTCCCAACTGCCACCAAAATCTAGCACACATGCCCGAAGCATGTATTCAAGAGTCTGGATCGTCCTCTCGCTCTGCCCGTCCGTCTGAGGGTGGAAAGTGGTGCTGAAATGGAGACGAGTACCCATCTCGTCGTGAAACTGCTTCCAAAACCTGGAAGTAAACCGGACGTCTCGGTCTGACACCATCGAGACAGGCACACCATGACGTGCCACTACCTCTCGCACATAAATCTCGGTCAACTTCTCGGCTGAGATGCTCTCCTGGATTGGTATAAAATGAGCGCTCTTGGTCAACCGATCCACGATGACCCATATCGAATCCACCCCAAGTGCGGTTCTGGGAAGCTTAGTAATGAAGTCCATAGTGATGTCCTCCCATTTCCACATAGGAATGTCTAACGGATGCATCTTTCCGTGGGGCCTCTGGTGCTCTTCCTTGACCTTCCTGCAGGTCAGGTATCTCTCGACATACCAATCTTCTCCAGCGCCTCCCTAATCTTCTCCAGCAGTGGAGTAATCACTGTCATCCTCAGACAAATATCTCGGATCGGAGCCGCTACCGCCTTGCGGCTCAGGGTGTCGGCCACTACGTTGGCCTTGCCCGGGTGATAAAGGATCTCACAGTCGTAATCCTTCACCACATCTAACCACCGACGCTGCCTCATGTTCAGGTCCGACTGATCCATGAGGTACCTCAGGCTCTTGTGGTCCGTGTAGATAGTACACCGGACCCCGTAGAGGTAATGCCGCCAAATCTTGAGGGCGAACACCACAGCCTCCAGCTCTAAATCATGTGTCGGGTAGTTAGCCTCGTGAGGCTTCAGCTGTCTCGAGGCATACACTATCACATGCCCACGCTGCATCAACACTGCTCCCATACCTGTAATCGAGGCATCACAGTAAACCACGAAATCATCTACTCCCTCTGGCAGGGTAAGAATCGGTGCTTCGCACAATCACTGTCTGAGTGTCTCAAAGGCTGTCTGCTACTCAGGACCCCAGCGAAACACTACCGACTTCTTGGTTAGTCGGTTCAGTGGCACTGCTATCTTGGAGAAATCCTGGATGAATCTCCTGTAGTACCCTGCCAGGCCCAGGAAGCTCTGAATCTCGGATGGAGACCTCGGGACCTCCCACTGCATTACGGCCTCTATCTTGGCCGGATCAACTAATATACCCCTCTGGTTGACAAGGTGCCCCAGAAACTGCACCTCGCGCAACCAGAACTCGCACTTGGAGAACTTTGCGAAAAGTCTCTCCCTCCTCAAGGTCTCAAGCACCTCTCTCAGGTGTTCCTCATGCTGCTCCTCAGTCTTGGAATAAACAAAGATATCATCAATGAAGACTATCACAGACCGATCCATCATCGGTCTACACACGCGGTTCATAAGATCCATGAACGCAGCTGGAGCATTGGTGAGCCCAAACGGCATCACCACAAACTCATAATGACCACAGCGGGTCCTAAAAGCGGTCTTCTGCACATCATCATCTCTGACCCGCATCTGGTGATATCCGGACCGTAGATCAATCTTGGAAAACCAAGATGCTCCCTGAAGCTGATCGAACAAATCATCTATCCTCGAAAGTGGGTAACAGTTCTTCACCGTTACCTTATTCAGCTCCCGGTAATCAATGTACATACGGTGCGACCCATCCTTCTTCTTCACAAACAATATCGGGGCTCCCCATGGTGAACTGATCGGCCTGATAAAACCCTTGTCTAGCAGCTCTTGCAGCTGCGTAGACAACTCCTGCATCTCGGGAGGAGCCAACCGATATGGTGCCTTGGCTATCGGGGCCGCACCAGGAACCAGGTCAATCCTAAACTCAACCTGTCTCTCAGGAGGTATCCCGGGCAAATCCTCCGGGAACACATCCGGGTACTCACGTACCACCGATACATCATCAACCGTCGCCTTACCCTTATCCCGGGTATCCATAATATAGGCAACGTACCCCGCGCAACCCTGCTGGAAATAGCGCCTCGCTCTCGCCGTTGAACAAAGAATTGGTCCATGCTGTGGCCTCTCGCCCTGAATCACTAACTCTCCCCCACTAGGAGTGCGAACCCTCACCAACTGTAGCTCACAATGAATTACTGCTCCATTGGAACTCAGCCAATCCATACCCACTATAACCTTGTTCCCTCGCAGGGGAATAGGGACCAAATCTACTGAGAACTGCTCATCGAATAACCGCAGTGTACAACCTCTATGAACTCCCGCGACCCTGACGGTCCTGTCATCTGCTATCTCCACGTCGAGTGGGCAATCCAGCTCCCCCGGAGCTCTGCTAAATCGCTTGCTAAGTGCAAGCGACACAAATGATCGGGTAGCCCCCGAATCAAAAAGTACCACAGCTGAAATGACGTTCACTAGGAACGACCCTATGCACATATACACAACATAAGCAATAATCAATAAAATGGTAATAAGAAGATGGAGAAGATACATACCAGTAACCACATCTGGAGTCGCTCGCGCCTCCTCTGCTGTCAACTGGAAGGCTCTGCTCTTCGCCACTGGTGCCTCAGCCCGGCCCTGACGGTCGTCTGTAATCCTCATAGTAGCAGGAGTGGGTGCCACCACCTTTCCTGCTGATGCTAGACTCGGACACTGGGACTTCTTGTGTCCCCTCTGATTGCAATGAAAGCAAATCAGATATGATGTTGTGGTGGTAGTAGGGATAGAAGTAGCAGTACAATCTCTGCTCACATGCCAAGTTCGGCCGCATTTAAAGCAGCCTGAACTCCCCGCCCTGCACGTCCCCTCGTGTGACCTGCCGTAATTGCCGCAGCGGCCTCGGCCCTGCTGACCCTTCCCTCGGGAATCTGTCTTGGGCTTCTTGCCCGAGCCCTCCATGCCAGATACCGACTCTGGCTTCCTCTTCCTCAATCTCTAAATCTATCTCCCTCTCACGAGCCCTCGCAATCATCTCCTCCAGCGTCTTGCAGCTGGAGCGGCTCACAAACTGACGTATATTACTCCGCAACATCTCATGATATCGGGCCTTTTTCATCTCCTCCTCCGCCACATACTGCGGAACAATAAGGGCCCTCTCCCTGAACTTGGCGGTAGTCTCCGCCATAGTCTCCGTCGTCTGCTGGAGGTCCTGGAACTCTCTAGCAAGCTGCTGCACCTCAATAACAGGTGCGAACTCGGCCCTGAACCTGGTCGTGAAATCACCCTAGGTCATCGCATCCAATACCGCGTCATCACCCACGGCTTGTCCGACCTCCTCCCACCAATCTCTCGCCCTGTCCTTCAGAAGGCAAGACGCTAATCTGACCTTGTCCCCCTCGGGACATCTGCTAGTGCGGAAAGCGTTGGCGACATCCGCCAACCACCTAGTACTGGCAATGGGGTCCCGAGCCCCATGGTAATCGGGAGCCCCACCTGCTCTGAACTACCTAAACGTCAGTGTGCGCGATCCCATCATGGCCTCTATCTCAGTGCGAAAAGCGCTCAGCTTCTCATCCAAAAGCTCGAAGATACCCTCCTTGACCGATCCAAAAATCACAGGAGTCTGGTCTAGTATGCTGCGTGTGACCTCCGAGGAGATGAACTCCCTGGTCTGCTCATCTAACTGCCCGGCTCCAGAGCCCAAGCCTGATCCCTCCCCGGCACCTGAACTGTCGACTGCTGGTCTGGGTCGTAGAACCACCATTCTGAAAATACATCAAAATCAAGTCAGAATACTACTCATAGCTAGATGGATCACACATACTAAAAGTTCCCTGGTTTTATCTCAGCCTTCCTTGATTCGAGTACGGATCCTCTGCTTTCAGTAGTACGGGCCCATACTACCTTCCACATCTATTCGTACTTTCCTCAAGAACTGCCTCGACTCCACCAAGTCCCTTCTACTACTACTGTTGATCTCATGCTAAACTCTTCCTAGGCTTGCCCTAGGGTAACCACCAACTCACTCTTCGCCATCAGCTGCATAAGAAGTCCATGCTTTCTTCCCCTAACTAGCTCACGAATACTATTACATATTACTTAGACTAGATAATTCTTCGAATGAGAGATCCTACCCTACAACGGTTGGACTCAAACAAGAGCTGCGCAATAGAGCTAGACCTAACCTTCTGAAATTATTTAATCCTTGCAATATGCAACGTAACTTATTCGTTTACTAGTTAGTAAAAGATAACTAAGACTCCTAAAAGCACAAAGCAAGCAGCATTCGAGCATCGAGTACACATAATCAAGCATCTACTACTCTGGCTATCATACTGACTAATCTGTACTAGCATGCAGTTCTCATAAAGCTGAACACATATAACAGGCACCTAAGGCATCCTTACTAGATCCTTAGTCCTAATCTAGCATGTTGTTCTAATAAAGCTGATAATCATAACATAACATAATCTTGTATGGGTAATTTGGGAGTACTTACTTGAGTTCGACTGATTGCATGCACCACACCCTTTTCTCTTTTCAAAGTTCTTTTCTATTTTCAAAATCCTTTTTGTAAAAATGATTTTCTTTTCGAAATTTCTATACCAATTCCTTAGTTTGAGTTCAGAAACACTCGAAAGTGCGCCCGAATCCCTCAAACCAAGGCTCTGATACCAACTTGAAACATCCCAAAAATACAACCGAAAAATTTCGTTTTTCGAAACATTGTTGAAAGCATAAACCATCCAAAGTCATAAATAAAATCATAAATCATGTATCATAAAACATCAGAGTATCTGTCTCATATCAAATCTCATTTCAAATATCATATCAAAATATCAGAGTAAAACTCCCAGGCTGAAGACTGTGGTGTGTGTCATGCGATCATCCCGAGCCCTTCCCTTTGCTATTGGAAGTACCTGAAACCAAAACTGAAAACCGTAAGCACGAAGCTTAGTGAGCTCCCCCAAACTACCACATACCATAAACATATAACATACAACTAGGAGATATGGGCCCCGCCCACACTCATGGAGATACGGGCCCCGCCCACACTCCGCTAACTAGGAGATACAGGCCCCGCCCACACTCTGCTATTTTTGAGATACGGGCCCCGCCCACACCCAACTGTTCGAGATACGGGCCCCGCCCACACTCAACTACTATGAGATACGGGCCCCGCCCACACTCAACTACTACACTGACATACAAGTATCACACAGAAACAAGTATACTAAGTCTATCATTTAATCATGAATCATAATGCAACCAAACTATTAGGAGATACGGGCCCCGCCCACACTCAACTAACTAAGAGATATGGGCCCCTCCCACACTCAACTAATAATAAACTCATACTGCGGGGCGGCCTTGGTGCCTTAGACCCGTTCCTACTGAAGGGACACTCACCTCGCGTGTCTGACTGCTGAAACCCTGAGTGAGAAATATCTGGCTGCTGCTCCGGTGGCTCTCAGGCTATAATTCCCACAATGACACTTAGTCAAAAACTGATAACTGATCTCAGGGTGAAATGACCATCTCACCCTTGGTCAAAATTAATACTCTGGTCAAAGTCAACATTCCAGTTGACCTGACTCGCCGAGTTGGCCCGTCAACTCGCCGATTCCTATTCTTTCATCTGCCCCCAACCCGACTCTACTCGTCGAGTTTAGCAAGAACTCGACGAGTTCTCCTTCAGTCATAACATCGGGACACTCTTCATCTGACTCGCCGAGTTCCTCCTGAACTCGTCGAGTTTATCTTCATCATATGGTCGTGTCTAGTCTGTGACTCGCCGACTTGTATGAACAACTCGTCGAGTCCATCTTCATAAGTTGGGAGATGGCCTTGGACTCGCCGAGTACGTTCCTGCACTCGCTGAGTCCCATGGTTTCCAGACCCATGGCTATGTCTATTCCGTTGAGTCCCTATTCTGGACTCATCTACATCCCTTCCAAACTCAACTGGGTTCCTCTGGATCATAACAGTTTTGGGAACCAACCCACGACTCGCCGAGTCCCAAGAACGACTCGTCGAGTCTATGCATGTCCAAGTCTATAACTCGATTTCTGATGCTCAAAGCTCATCCAGGAGGTAGATCTAGGCTCCTAGGATCGATATGACACATAAAGTCATGAACTTTACGTTCATGCATGGGACTTTTATGCTTCAAAGACCAAAAATGAGGTTTATTCTATACTTGGGGTTCTCATGGCCCTAAAGATGGCACCTTTATTCCATGAGGACCCTCCAAGGTTCCAGATCTGAGGGTAAAATGACTTGGGACGTCCAAGTCTCAAGAATCAAGCTTCTTGGACCCAAAACTCCATAAAATGACAATGAAAAGATCTATGAAACTACAAGTCAAGTATGAAGCTTGATTACCAGAAAAGATGGCAAAGGAGATGAGGTTTCTGGATCTACTCTTTCTCCCTTGAATCTTCTAGCTTCCACCTCTTCCACTAACTTCAAGATACACCAAATAACTCTCAATATAACCAAGAAAGCTCAAGCTCACTTATGAAGGATTAGGGTTTCGGGATTAATGCTCTGGAGGTGATGGAGGCTGGACAAGAGGCCCATAATGTTGCTTAAATAGGGTGCAAACCCTAAATATTAGGGTTTCCCCCAGACTGGCCTACTCGTCGAGTCAAGGCGCGGACTCGCCGAGTGGATCACTTAAAACCCACGTCCAAACCTGGCATCTACTCGACGAGTTAGGGCTACTACTCATCGAGTAGCTCTTAATAAAATGACATTTGCCGAATAAAATGCGTATCAGGAACGGGGCGTTACAGTAAAGCGCCCTAAAGCGTTAAAGCCTTTGGGGATCTATGCACTAAGTGCTAAGCAAAAGCACTCGCCTAGAGCACACGATGCGTCCAAACTAATAAATAAATAAATAAAATATAGAAATACTTATAAATACTTAAAAATCTCGTAAAATTATAGTAGTATCATGTTAAATCCTAAGTACTGATAAGTTATAACTAGAAATCGTCTAAACTATCATGCATGATAACAAATAGCTTATAAGTCATGTGAATGACTTAATAGTTAAGTAACACAAGTTAACAACTAACAGCTTAATAGAAATCATATAAATATAATGACCAGAGTTTATACTTCATACCATCAGAGTTTAGAGCTTCAAACTTGAGAAGAGAATAGAATATGTAGATTAGTATAATGGAATGGAAGTAGAAAACATTAGCAGAGTTGATTTCCGATTACTTGGAGAAGATGAGTTGGAACAATGATACGATTTGCTCTGTTTTGTTTAATTGTGTTTACCGCCTCTGATAAGATTAATTCTTTTTTTCCATCCCTTTTTTATTTATATAAACCTATTGGCCCGTCTAACTTAATTAAAAGCTCATTTTCTATTAATTACCCTAAGCGCTATTGAGCGCTGAAGCGCAAAGCGGTGAAAAGCGGGAAAAGCGGAAAAGGCGACCCACTAAGGGAATCACATCGCATCTCATTACTTGAAGTGTTTTAGGTCGTCGCTTGGCCGCCTAGTCGACACTTTTTTAATCCAAGCTTTGTATTATTCCCTAATGAATCTCCTATAATAACTCATTAAACCCAGAAACTCTACATTTCGTTAGGCTCTTACAATCCCAAATTATCTTGATTTCTATCTTAATCGAATCCACTTTAATTTCCATTTTGGTTCACAATATGACATCATGAATCCAAAAAATCACATGTTGAATGTTTGACCTAAAGCTTTTCATGCTTAAGAATGACGAGTACTTCTCTAAAGTGCTTTTCATGTTCCTCTACGGACTTAAAGTAAAAGAGAATGTTCTAAAAAACAACTATCATGGACTTGTTGGAAAAAAGTTTTCAAACACGGTTCATGACATCCATAAAAGTCGTTAACGTGTTAGTTGAACCAAACAACATCACCAAAAACTCAAAATGACCATATCTTGTGTAAAATTTCACATGATCATGATGTTGCCTTTGCAATGAGGGTAATACCTTATATCGAATAAATGTAAAAATCAACTTCCCGATCCAATAGTTATCCAAGAAGGTTATCGGGAAATATATCGGGATTTCTCATACCACCCTAACATCTTCTAATTTCGACTATTTTCTTGCATGTCACAGATCATATAAGCTAAATAGGAGTGACAACTCCTTAGCTATTCGCTTCGTGCACAATGATGGTGTTTGAACCAAGAAGTTGAGTCTTTTCCTCCTCCTCCCTCAACCTTCCTTCTCGCTCTCTCCCTTTTAAGTAACGTTCCTGAGTTTTAGAAAATAGAAAAAAGAAAAAAGAGGGGGGGGGGGGGGGAGGGAGAGAAAAGAAGAGAAGTGAAATGAAAAGATATTGTATTCTTATATTTCAGAGTTTGAAGGAAATGAAAAAATGGAAATCTTATGTGTCCTCAAATTTAAAGGGAAAAATTTAAATTTAAGTTTTATTTTTAACATCCAATTCTGTTCTTCACAAATATTTTCACAGAAAATTAAGAGGAAAATTTATCTTTTATCTTCATTTCACATCTTTCTGATTCGTTTTATTGAAAAACTCCAAAACATTAGTTTTCTTTTTCCTTTATTTTCAGCTCCATCTACTTCTTTCATTCTCTAAAACGATATCGTGTTTTTTACACTTGACACGAACGCGATGCGAACACGGATTCAAATTTCAGTTTCGTCTCAATTTTGTTTCGTGTCGTGTATTTTTGTTGTGTCGTGCCATCAATTGTCACCCTAATTCTCTCTTTAAGCATGACTCGTGAACTAAACGGTAGCCTCTTGTTGATTTTTGCAATTAATGAATTTACTAAAACCTAATCTCACTTTAAATAACCATCTAATAAGTTTAGGTATCATTACAACCCCAACTCTAATGATTAAGCCCATTGCCAATCTTTTCTACTTTAACTTCAATTATTCATCTAAAAATTAAGATAACTTCTTAATTTCTCACATTTCTTTCATTTCAAAAACCATCCCTTCATCTTTAAGACTTTAACTCTTCACCTAATTATCCTATTAATATTTTAATCCATGCAATAATTTAACTCAAATAATTGGAATTATCAATAGTTAAAGTTTAAACTTATGCTATAATAATGCTTCTCTTGAGTTAACAAAAATGGAACGAAGAAATTGGCATGGGTTTGTCGTTGTTCTTAAAGAACTTGAATTAGAACCAAAATGTTAAACAAAAAAAAAACGAATCATCATCAACAAATATACAACCTCAAATTGTAACAGATAATCAAACTTAATTGCATAATAAATTGATACAATAGTTTATAACAACCAGAGTTGTGTATCCCTTCATCTTTCTTAAAACCTTATAAAACTTTTACTAAAAAGTAAAATCCCAAATCTAAATAAAACCAAACCCTATAACCCCTTTCCGGAGACCCTCGCCGGCGATCCTTTTACTCCGACCGGTTGGCATACCTTTCAACATTCTTATCAAGGTTCAAACCCACCATGGCTTCACCCAAACCACAACTCACCTCCGCCAGCATCGCCGGATCGATATAATGCGTCACTGCCTGAACAATAGCACGTGCCCGGCGAGCCGGGTCGCCGCTCTTGAACACTCCCGACCCAACAAATACGCCGTCGCATCCCAACTGCATCATCAGAGCTGCATCCGCCGGAGTTGCAACACCTCCAGCTGCAAACTGCACCACCGGAAGCCGCCCCAGTTGCTTCGTCTGCATCACTAAGTCATATGGGGCTGCGATTTTCTTCGCGAAAGTGAAGACCTCATCGTCGTCCATGTTTGCCAGAACCCTAATGTCCCCCATCACAGATCTAACATGCCTCACCGCCTCAATTATGTTGCCTGAAAATATCGATGAAAAACTGGTATGAATTCACTAAACAAATTCCCTGAATCTGCATGTTTCTTTCTGATTAGAACCCAATAATGAAATCAAGGATTTAACAGGATAAGATAGAACGAAATCTGTAAAACATACCAGTTCCTGCTTCGCCTTTAGTACGAATCATGGCAGCACCTTCACGAATCCTTCGCAAAGCCTCTCCCAGATTCCGGCAACCACAAACGAACGGAATCCTGAAATTGTGCTTATTAATGTGGTTCATATCATCGGCCAAAGTTAACACCTCGCTTTCATCCACATAATCGACTCCAATTGCTTCCAGAATCTGAGCCTCAACGAAATGCCCAATTCGAGCCTTCGCCATGACAGGTATCGTGACGGCTTGTTTGATTTCCTTGATGAGTTGTGGGTCACTCATCCGTGCGACGCCGCCTTGTGCACGGATGTCGGCGGGCACGCGCTCTAGCGCCATGACGGCACACGCGCCGGCTTCTTCTGCTATCCGGGCTTGTTCGGCGTTAACTACGTCCATGATGACGCCGCCTCGGAGCATTTGAGCAAGGCCGACTTTGACGGAGAACGTGGACTTCTTGCTCTCTGTTAACGCGCCGTTGCCGTAAACTGCGACTACTCCGGTGCCGTCCATTGTTTTCTTGCCCTTTTGCTCTTCGATATGTGTGATTTTGGGAAGAGAAACAGTGGTTCTGTAAGAGGGTTGGAGAAGAGAGATTGAGGAGTGACGAGTTTTGCGCTTTGAATGCTTCTGATATATTGGGGGTTGGGGATGAGAGAGAGAGTGACTGTGTAATCTACTGGAGTACGAAATTAGGGAAGTTGTTATTTAAAGCCATTCTACTTTCTAACTTGGCAAAAATGAACACTTATGATTTCATCTATATCAAGTTGTTAAAATGCAAAAAAAACAAAAAAAACAAAAAAAACAAAAAAACAAAACAAAACAAAAAACAAAAAAAAATGTAGGCAAAATATTAGACCTCGAATTTCCTATTTGTTTTGCAAAATTATGATTTTTTTTATGGGATATGAATTGTCAAAACCATATATATATATATATATATATATATATATATATATATATATATATATATATATATATATATATATATGTGAAGTGAAATACGTATGTGTGGATCTAACATGACTTAAGGAGTAGGGTTTTCACTATAGGACATAGTGTTTTAAGAGTTACCTTATGTAAAATAGCAACACATAAAAATAACACACGTTTATACCTTTTGCGTTTGATAATTTCGATTTCCTTGTGTTAGATGTTGTGTAGCTCATTAATAGAGTCTAAGGCTATGTAACCTTTTGCGTTTGATAATTTCGATTTCCTTGTGTTAGATGTTGTGTAGCTCATTAATAGAGTCTAAGGCTATGTTTGACGTACTAACTAAAAATTTAGTTGTTAGTTGAAAAGTCAGCTGTTAAATTAAAAGCAAGTTCATAGCTGAAAAGCTAACTGATAAAAAATGATGTTTGGTAAAACTAGCTGAAAAGTTAGTTGAAATATATAAAATTACATAAAATGGCATTTTAAAGAGAATGTGTTTCTATAATTAATTAAGGGGTACATTTAGAAAATTTAAAAAAAAACTCCTAAAAAGTTAGTCTTAGTAGCTTTTTAAATAACTAGTTTATAAGTTAGCTTATAAGCTACTTTTTGGCTTTTCAAACACGATAAAATAAAAAAAGCTCAAAAAATAAGCTAGCTTATCAGCTATCTGTAGCGCGTCAAACACAGCCTAACAGGTCATGCATAGTAATGTTATGAGTCCAAAATTTATGGATTTGATTTTTTAAATAATTACTTTCACCATCCAAAAAAGATTAGTGGCGTAGCATGTTACCTTTTACCCGTTATGTCTAAGTAAAATTTTTATATTTTTATGAAAAGTTATTTATATATATATGAAAAAATAGCTTTATGAAGTGTAAACTTCATAAAAAAGAAGTTTTTTTGAAGAGAAATTATCAAAAAAAGTAGGATGTAAGAATGAAAAAAAAAAGTCTTATAAGACGTTTGTATAAGTAATACTTGATTTTTAAAAGACAAACTTAAACATTACTTGAAATAGATTTTCTATTAGGAACATTTTGTTATAAAACATAAAAATCTTAACCTTATACTCTAAAATGAAACTTATTTCTTATTTCAAATATTTTTTAAAACCGTAATAAATTCTTAAAAACTCATTGATAAATACATCTTAAATAATGTCTCCTAACATTTTTAACCTATTTAAAATAATTACTTTATATATATATATATATATATATATATATATATATATATATATATATATATATATATATATATATATATTGTCACATGTTCTTATAGTTTTCTAGTGTTGATTTGTTTGTCGGATCTATCCTAATAAATATTTTTTTTCCACATATCACACTCTCATTCATTTTATCATCTGTAATTTCATTGTTATTTTGAATTAAATTTTTTCTGTATGTCACTTTATGTTATTTTTTTATTTTATTAATTTCATATAGTATTTAAATGTAATAATTATAATCAATATAATAATAACAATAAATAAATATTATTTTTATTAATGCAAGTTTCCTTTTAATTTTAAATTTCCTAAATTGAAACACAATTATTTTATTTGTTTATTTATTTAAATTATTTACTCAAATATTTAAAAAAACAGAAACTTCAATTTTAATAATTCAATATTTTTATTATTTTTCTTATAAATTCAAACTTCCTAAATATTTAGATTTATAATTTCTTTTAATACATTTTGTGTTAACACTTAAACGATGAGGGGGCTGCAAGGTAAAAAATAATACTATGAGGTTGTAATGAATAAGTTAACATCGTAAGTTGAGAGCTGAAATTATCAGTACGTGGCCCCTAAGAATTCCAGTCGCGGGCGGATGTTGACGATTAAGGTAAGATTGTGAATATATATAATATATTTTCAGTTATTCTCATAACAGTCTGATATAGGTTTTCAATCTTATTTATTTTGAAATTCTATTTAATAGGTCATTATTAATTTCTTTTAAGTTTTTATTATATTATTAAAATACCTCGTAATCATAATTCTTATTGAATTGTATGTATCATGACATTATAGGAATTTTATTGTTTAAGATATTAAATATAAAAATTTAAATTTACTAAAGACGAAAAATATCAGAGATGAAGACCAATAAAATAAAGAAGAACACAATCTTCAATTAAGTTTGCTCTATGTATTATAGGAATTTATAATACAAAAAATAAAAAAGTTTTCATCTACATCGATAACATTGTTTTTGTCTCATATATATATATATATATATATATATATATATATATATATATATATATAAAAGAGAAGAGCAATGTTATCGATATAGATAAAAGTTAATTTTATTTTTTGTATTATAAATTCCTATAATACATGAAGCAAACTTCATTTAAGATTGTGTTCTTCTTCATGTTATTGGTTTCCATCTCTGATACTTTTAGTCTTTATTATATATATATATATATATATATATATATATATATATATATATGCACAGACACACACACAGAATGGTTTAAATGACTACATCAAATAAAGTGAGAACGTAATAACACTCTACTAGGAATTTTGTATATACAACTTTATGTCATTATTCATCAATGAATATATGAACAACCAAACATTAATATTCACATTAAAGTTTAATTACTACACATATATGAATTTTATAGTAGAATAATAATATAAAAATGAATATATGAATTTTTATATATTAATATTCACATAATAAATACTAATATACTATACATATTAAATTCAAAACAAAATAATAACATAAAAATAGTGTTATCACATTCTCATACTAATATACTATATATATATATATATATATATATATATATATATATATATATATAGGTTTAGGTTCTATGGAAAACAAAAAAACCCTAAAAAAACCCTAAAAATCATAAAAATGCATAAAAAAAATACATAGAGATCACAAAACTTTTTTTTGAATTTTTTTATCAAAAAATCGAAGCTTTTAACATAAAATCGCTGAAAATTTTTTTGAAAATTTTTTTTTTTAACAAAAAAAAAAATTGATTTTTTTTTCAACGAAATTGTCAAAAAGGCTGCGATTTTTTGATAAAAAAATTCAAATTTTTTTTTTGTAATGTCTAGGTATTTTTTTATGCATTTTTATGATTTTTAGAGTTTTTGTAGAGTTTTTTTTGTTTTCCAAATAACTCTTCCCTATATATATATATATATATATATATATATATATATATATATATATATATATATATATATATATATATATATATATTAATAATAATTATTATTATGCTACCAAAAATGGCTTCCAACATGTCGTGACCAATTTAAATGCTCTTAAATGGTCATAAATATTATTTTTAGGAAATTTTACTAAATCTATTAATATTACAAATATTATGATCGACTAGCTTAATAAAAATGCGAATTGAATTATCATGGTAATTACCTTTGCGTTTTGTTCGTATTTTTGTAACTTTTTTTTGTACAAATTTAGTTAACAAACTTGTTGAAAGTGTTCACATATACCATTATGACCGGATCTAACCTACTACAGGCGATAATAATGGTCGTATGTAAACATTTCCAACAAATTCATTACGTAGATGAGTACAAAAAATAAATAGTTACCTAGATATACACAAATTGAAAAATTAATTACATTAATAGATCAATTTTTGTATTTGATATGTTCAATTACATCTATTTTTTTAGACCAAAGGGCTTCTAACCCAGTGGTATTAGGTGTTGCCCTCACTTTTTAAGGTTGAGGTTTCAAATCTCGTCGGAGAAATAGGTGGATTTAATCATAGTTTAAGATTATATTGTATTTGCCGTTCAAAAAAAATCTATTTTTTTAGGTTTTAAAATAAAACATAAAACTCCACTCGTTAAATCATTTATTTATTTTTCTGTTGTTTTCTTAGCGAGGGATATTTACAAAGGAAGACATGCAGCCCTCTGTTGCACACGTATTATTTTTCTTTAACATTCATCTTTGTGGGTCCCATACATTTGTTTTGTATATTGTTTATTACATAATACATAATTGGTATATAAATATGTGGATATATTTATATTTGGACTAAATTACATATAAACTCGAAAACTGTATTCATTTTAAGACTGATTAAAATTAAGATTAAGAAAAATATAAATCTTTAATAAAGTATATATATATATATATATATATATATATATATATATATATATATATATATATATATATATATACCCATTAACGACGAAAAGAAGAAGGTTTCAAAAGTGTAACATGAACAGATTCATATTGTGGGTGTCAAACTTTTTAATTATAGAATAATCATAAAACTCATAATGAAAAATATATATAAAAGAAAAAAAAAAGAAATTGGTCAAAAAGGAGAACTGATAATGCAATATAAGAGGTGTAGAAGAAGGCAATAGCGAGTGCCTCAAATTTCCCATCCATGACAACATTATTTCTTGCCACTTGAATCTTTGTTCCAAAAGACATGATATTAGACTCTACTCCACTAAACTAATAATAATAATAATAATAATAATAATAATAATTAAAATTGATTGATTTTAAGGATATATAGCTAATAAAAATTGTGTTTTTTTTAAAAAAAAATGGGATGATACGTTTAAGAGAAGATCCCTGAACATTCAACAAATGTGTCAAAGCTTGGTCCATGTTCTTCCCAAACGATAATATAGCCTTACGAGTTTAGACAACAAACTCAAGATTCGGTGAACATCGTGTAAGTGACCGAAGCTTACATTTGGGATATGTTTAATAAAACTAGTTAGTAGCTAAAAACATATAGTTAGAAGCTCTAACCTAATAACAGTTAGATAGAAGTTGTAGTTTTTTTTTGTATAGAAATGTTCGAGGAAAATATTTTTAAAATTTTGAATATATATATATATATATATATATATATATATATATATATATATATATATATATATATATATATATATATATATATATATATATATATATGTGTGTGTGTGTGTGTGTTCAAATGAGAACATTTTTAATTTGAGAACATTTGAGAATAATTTAAACCTTCAAACATATAAAAAAGTTCAACTCCATCCACACCTACCCGCTCTACTGGAAGACCATTTTTCTCGTTTGAAGATGGAACACCTGAGACCAGCGGACCATCGCCCTAGTCGCCGGAATGTCGTCGGAATAACCGATTGCTGCCTCTCAACACCTCCCCCCGCCTCTACTCCTTCCACAGTCGGAAACAATGTATGTACGTCTCTTTCTCTCCAACGAGTATGTTTCTCAATCTGGTTTTAGTGGCAATTGTATCCTTATGATTTGGTGGTACCAAATCACCGACCAGCTAAACTCGATTTCTTCATTTCAAAGGCGTATAACACAAATTCTTCATCTTCTTCCTCTATAATCCACCATCTCGCCACAGGAATCTGAAGCAGGTAACCCTATTTAACCAGGCCGCCACAGTGAAGTTGATGTCTACAAATACGATCTATGAGAGCTTCCGGGTAGTATTTTTGTCAAGTCTATACACCTGTGTTTTTCAACATAAATTGACTCAATTTATCATGAAATTCATGAAATTAAGCTTATAATGAACGACTAATCGAGTGTCAAATACTTGATTTCACATAAGAAGACGTTTTATTTGAAAATTTCTAGTATGTTTTTCTGTTGTTGATGAATTACGAACTTGCTTGTTCATTTGCTTGCTTTTGTGAGGAATTATGCGCACAGTTGGATTGTTTTTATTGAGAATAGTAAGGTCTAGGGGATGGATTGGAGTTTATTAGAGAGTTGATTATTACTGTATGATTTCATGCACACAGGGTGTTTGTCATATTATTTGAAAGAACCTAATAAGTGTAAAAGTAGCATTTTATGTGAAAATCCATAACTTTGAACCCTTATCAAGCCAAGCATTAAGGCCCTTATGTTAAATTGAATTTCACATCTCAATAGCCTAATAAGTAACCAACAATCATGTTAAAAGTGATAAACTTAAGGCTTAACCATTATGTCCTTAATAGAACACCAAAAGTGATTTAAAAGCTATTATGATCAATTTTCCCAAATCTGTCCTCCAACTTCTAAAATTCGTGCAATTCAATAAGGACACCTAAAAATCATGAGACTTAGTTTTCTGGAAATCTTAATGTATCACTTAGTTTTCTAGAAATCTTAATGTGCCTAGTTTCTTCAAACTTTGAATCACAATTCGAAATTCCACCTCTTTAAGGGGTAAAATTGGCAATCTTCTCAGGCTGGTCCATGTTGTCACATATTTCATGCATTGTCTTCAAAAAATCATAATAAATTCATCAAAACTCCAAATGCCAAAATTCCAAAGCCTATAGTTAGATATGGATGTATAGTTTCCCACATATAAAGGGACTGATGCAATTCTTAGTAGATTGGTACAATTTATTCTAAGAGTTTTGAGTGGTCAAGAAAGTGACAGCTAAAAGTTACTAACTTGTAAATTTAATATAAAATTAACCAAAAGTCATTAAAACGAGATCTTTATATTTCTAAAAAGATAAAAGGGGGAACTTTACCAATATAATTTTATCAAATTTTAATAATTGATTGAAAGTTAAGAAAACATATCCCAAACAGAGCACTACAATAAAAGAGAAAATAAGGAAATATGTCCATAAGTTTTATAAGATTAATACAACAAAGCACAAGCTAAATAATGTTATAAATTTTGTGTAGGTTCTCAGAAAGGAAATGGTCCATCTTGCTCATGCTAGCTAATTTAAAAGTTCAAGGAGGTGAGTTACATTAACTCTCCTATTATGTAGGCATTACTTGTTTTATGTTATTGTTCACGGATACCCTAATCCAGTAGAGTGAACAAGGAAATGCAGAATGTAGTTTGTTTTTTAGTGAGACAAGCAGGCAATATTCATTTATGCATTCTCGATTCTTTAATTGTTCTCGTGTACTAAATCACATGTGATTATATAATCTAATCACATATGACTTATAAGTACAAGATTCATTTTTTGTGTTTTTGATTCAATAGTTGTTCTTTGTTCATATTAATTGTATGTGATTAAATACATAAAATAACATATGATTAAATACATGATACCGACTATTGAATTGAGAACGTAAATTTGAATCTTATTCACATAAATCATATGTGATTAGATATGTATAATCACATGTGATTAAATACATGAGAACAAGTATTGAATCGAGAACACGAAAATGAATAATATTGTCCACATAAATCATATGAGATTAGATACATATAATAACATGTGATTGTGTGTATCTAATCACATATGATTTACGTGGCTAAGATTTCAATAATTGTTTTTTTTCACTTTAACATATGTGATTAAATACATTTAATCAGATGTGATTATATGTTTTAATCACATATGGTTTTATTTGGAAAAAATAAATCTTGTCTATATAAATCATATGTGATTAGATACATACAATCACATGTAATTATATACACGATAACAAATATTGAACCAAAAACACGAAAATAAATCTTTATCCAAATTAATCATATGTGATTAAATACATATAATCACATGTGATTATATGAATCTAATCACATATGATTTATGTGGACATAGTTCATTTTTGCTTTGTTGATTCAATAGTTGTTCTCATGTATTTTATTTTATCACATGTGATTATATGTATAATCGTATGTGATTAAGTACATGAGCACAAGTATTGAATCGAGAAGGCAAAAATGAATCTTGTCCACCTCAAATCATATGTGATTATATACATATAATCACATGTGATTAAATACACAAAAGCAATTATTCAATCGAAACCGCAAAAATAAATATTATCTACATAAATCATATCAGATTAAATACATATAATCACATGTGGTTATATGTATCCAATCATATATGATTTATGTGGATGATATTCATTGTCACATTCTCGATTCAATAATTGTTCTCTGTCCACTATAATCATATGTGATTAAATACATATAATCATATGTGATTATATGTATCCAATCACATATGATTTATATGGACAAAAAATAATGATGTCTATATAAATCATATGTGATTAGATACATATAATCACATATGATTATATACACGAGAACAACTATTGAATCGAGAATACAAAGATAAATATTGTCCACATATATCATATGTGATTAAATGCATATAATCACATGTGATTAAGTACACGAGTACAACTATTGAATTGAGAAAGAAATACTGAATCTTGTCCACATAAATCATATGTGATTAGGTGCATATAATCACATGTGATTATATGTATTTAATCACATATGATTTATGTGGACAATATTCATTTTTGCGTTTTTAATTCAATAGTTGGTCTCGTGTATTTAATCACATACGATTTATGTGAAAAGGATTTGTTTTCACGCTCTTGATTCAATAAATCATATGTGATGAAATATATTTAATCACATATGATTGGATACATATAATCACATGTGATTATATGTATTTAATCACATATGATTAAAGTTGTCAAAAAATAATTATTGAATCGAGAACGCAATAATGACATATATGATTAAATATATCTAATCACATGTGATTATATGTATCTAATCACATGATTTATATGGACAAAAAAGAATATTTTCCATATAAATCATATGTGATTAAATACAAATAATCACATGTGATTATATACAAATAAACATGGGTGGTGGTGGTGTGTAGTGATGTTTGGTGGTTGTAGGTGGTGAAGGGTGGTGGGGGTGACATGTGGAGTGGTGATTATAGTGGGTGGCAGGTGGCGGTGGAGAGCGGTGGTGATGGGTGGTGGAGACGGGTGACACTGATAGGTGGTTATGGTGGGTGAGTGGGTGGTGGTTGGTCGTGAGGGTAGTGATGGTGTATGGTGGGTGATGGGTGGGGTGGTGGTGACGGGTGGTTGTGATGGATGGTGAAAGTGGGTGGTGGTGATGGGTGGTGCTCGGTGGTTATCGGTGGTCGGTGGTGATGGTTGGTGGTGGTGGAGGTGGGTGGTGGAGGCGGGTGGTGGAGGCGGATGGTGGTAATGGCGGGTGGTGGTGATAGGCGGTGATGGGTGGTGGTGGAGGTGGGTGGTAGTGATGCGTGGTGGAGGCGGGTGGTGGTGGGTGGTGGTTGGTGATAATGACAGGTTGTGGTCATAATGGTGGGTAGTGGGTGGGTGGTGGTGTTGGGTGGTGGAGGTGGGCGGGTGGTGGTTTTGGTGGGTGGTAGGTGGGGGTGATGGGAGCTAGTGGTGGTGGCGGGTGGTGGTGATGGGTGGTGGTGGTGGGTGGTTGTGGGTGGTAGATGGTGGTGATGGGTGGTGGTGGTGAGTGGTGGTGATGGGTGGTGGGTGGTGGTTGGTGGTAGTGGCGGGTGGTGGTCATAATGATGGGTAGTGGCTAAGTGGTAGTGATGGGTGGTAGAGGTGGGCGGGTAGTGGTTGTAGTTTTGTGGTGATGATGGATAGTGGTAGGTGAGGGTGATGGTGGCGGGTGGTGGTTGTCGTTGGTGATGGGTGGTGGTAGGGGTGAGCAAACCCAAACCAAGAAACCGAGAAACTGACTAAAACCGATGAAACCGAAACCGAAAAGATGGCATCGCCGTCGCCACCACATCTCCTTCTCTTTCTCTTTCTCTTTCTCTCTCTCTCTCTCTCTCTCTCTCTCTCTCTTTCTCTTTCTCTTTCTCTTTCTCTTTCTCTTTCTCTCTCTCTCACACACACACACACACTCTCTCTCTCTCCATTATAAACCACCACCGGAAAAGATGGCATCGCCGTCGCCACCACATCTCCCTCTCATTATTCGTCTTCATCTTCCTCACATCCGTCGAAGCTGGTTGAGCTTGATATCTCACAGAACCTGTTCGTCAGAAGGCGGCATCGGAGACATTGATTTATAAAAGGGAAATAAAGGGATTTAGGTTTACCTATGGAAAATTGATTCCGTAACTGATACTAATTTGCTTAGAAGGGAATACTGATATTACAGAATCTCCTTTCGACACATGAACAAGTTGAGTAAGATATGGTGCTAGTTTCTCATAATTTCCGCCATTGGAATCCACAGCAACTGCAATCCCAACTTGCTCGATAGCTTCCACCAATTCCCTCACTGATCCATCGAGAATGGGAACCTGTAATTGCATATGAAACCTATCAATCTGACTGAAGATTTCTATAACGTCAAGATAAACACACACACACACACACACAAATACCACACAATCGAAGATTTGGTTATGAGTTTATAAACCCAGAAATTTGCAGAAAATCAAAGAGAAAGAAATATGTAGAAAATCTAACCTAAACGTATGCATCATGTACATCCTTTCAAGATCTAGTTTTATATTCATGATGTTTTCAAGAAAACCCCCATGTTTGCAGCAGATGCACAATCTCACCGGTACTCTCTCCTCCAATTAGGGCTTGAAACGATTTCGACTTCATAACTTTGGGTTGTGTTATATTTGATTTGGGTTTTAACCTAACACAAAATATAGAGGATGGAGAATGTAGAAGTGACATTTGAAACGAGGAGGTAGAAGGTGAAGGAGGAGGGAGAATACAGGGGTGACCATGACTAATGGTGGATCTATGCATCGTTCTTCGACATGGCTATAGAGGACCGATGATACTTCAATAACTTTGTTGAAGGTATGAGGGCTCAAACTCGATTTCTTAGGTTTGATTTTGGATTTTAGAAATATGACGATGAAGGTGATGAAGATGAAAGGTAGTAGAAGATGGGTGGTCAATTTTTTACGAGGGTATCTCTGATTTAGATGAACCCATCTTTTCTGGTGGTGGTTTGTAATGGAGAGAGCGAGAGAGAGATATATATATATAAAGAGAGAGAGAGAGAGAGAGAGAGAGATTTAATTTTATTTTTTATTTTTTTATTTTTTTTTAAATCTGAAAATCAGAAAAACAATTAAGAAAAAAGAGAAAATCATATTAACAGGGGTAAATCCGTCATTTTGAGAAAAATCAGAATTGATTGGACCAAACAAGCAACAAAATGAAAACTTTGGACCTCTGGTGCTAGTCCAAACTTTTTTGGACCAAAGTGGCAATTTTGAGCAGACCACATTGATCATTTGTGCAGTTTAGTCTTAAATATAATATGCGGTTTAATGTTATTTATAGTTGTTGTTATTGGTAATTAATTTTTTAAAATTTATTTGCTTAATGTTTTAATTTCTTTTATTATAATTATTTAAAACATCAAACATTGTTTTTTTTATATTTTAAATGTAACAATATAATAATTTATATAGAGTTATTTTTAACTATTGTTATTGTAAGTTATTTTAAGCTACTTATTTGAAAACTTTTAACGATTATAAAAATATTTTTAGGAAATATTTTAGTTAAATTGATATTACAATTTAGTTTTTGCATTTATCACTACAATTTATCACTTTTAACTATTTACAAAATATTCTTTGGTTTTTTAAGTGAAACTGAAATTTATGTTTAAGTTGACATTGTAATGTTATATTTAAATTAACAATTTAAGTATTTTGTCTAAAATGTTCAAAGGTTGACAACTTTTGAACATTTTGGACAAAATACTTAAATTGTTAATTTAAATATAACATTACAATGTCAACTTAAACATAAATTTCAGTTTTACTTAAAAAACCAAATAATATTTTGTAAATAGTTAAAAGTGATAAATTGTAGTGATAAATGCAGTTATCGCGGTCAAAATTTCAATAGCGGTTACATGTCGCTATTTGAAATCGCGGTTATCACGGTGGTATAGCGGTGATATAGCGGTTTTTTAATATTACATATAATTTATAATTTTATATCACTTTTATAAAGAATTTATATATTTGAGTATCAATACTATAAGTCTATATATAATTAATATCATCAAACCAAAAAAGTCATATAAAAACATAACATAATATTCTATTATAGTAATATGGAAATTAGGTAATGTCAAAGTGTCAGATAGAATTTAATTGCATTGCACGGGTTCAATCTCGTATTAGTAGGTCGTGGTTGGTTTAAGGAGTAAAGTCCCAAGTTGTAGCCTCAAAAGTGTGGGTTGATTTAGAAAAAGCATTAGTGGAGTCCGACCATAGCAGCTCAAGTCGTCGTGGGTACAGAAAGAGATGAGAAAGAGAGTTGTCGGTAGATGTAGTTGCTTTGAATGCTTTTAATTATGTTAGTTGTTCGGGATTTTTAAAATGAAAGCATAGTGAGATCATTAAAAATAGTTTTTCATTGACAAAGTAACCCAATGGCCCAAAATGTGAACAAAATGGAATAGCGCCCGTAGCGCCGCTATAGCGGTAATTGAAATAGAGGTAAATAGCGGTGAACAGCGCCGCTACTAGCGGTACCGCTAAATGAAAACGCTAAACTGAAAATAGCGGTTCTCGACCTCCGCAAAACGCTATAGCGCCGCTATAGCACCGCTATAGCGCGCAATTGATAGCTTAGAAAGTTGTAACTTTAAACTGATAATGGTTTACATACAACAACATATTAAATCTAATAAATTAAGTATAATACGTTAAAGGTTAAAGACATAACTTTATACGTAGAAGTAAAGATATTATTTTAAAATTGAAATTTAGTATATTTATGATTACACTTTAGGTTAGATATTTATTTAACCTTACTAACAAACTTATAATCATTATTAGAAAGACACTACCATTAATCACTTTTAACTATTTACAAAATATTCTTTGGCTTGTTTAAGTTAAACTAAAATTTATATTTAAGTTGACCCTGTAATGCTATATTCAAATTAATAATTTAAATATTTTATACAAATTGTTCCAAAATTATATCTTTAAAATGATAATGGTTTGCATCCAATAATATATTAAAATTAATAAATTAAGCATAATATGTTAAAAGTTAAAAAATAAAACTTTATAAGTAGAAGTAAGATATTATTTTAATATTGAAATTTAGTTTATATATGATTACACTTTAAATTTGATATTTATTTAACCTTATTAACCAACTTATAATTATTATTAGAAAAAAACTAAAAAGTCATGGGAATTTCAAATGAATGTAGTGAAAGGAAAAATGTTTAATTTATAGTATAGTATGATATATATATATATATATATATATATATATATATATATATATATATATATATATATATATATATATATATATATATAAACATCATTATAACCAACAAACAAATTATCCCCCCCCCCCCTTTTTCTCTTTTTTGTCTTCATATGTATAACCCAATGCAAATGACACAAATTCTTTTTTGAGGACATCTAAATGCAAAAAAAAAAAAAAAAATTGATATTTTAATCATATATATATCGGCCCGACCCTGACATGTCAGAAGTCTTGTGTGAAAATCGAAGTGAGGCACCATAAACATTTTCTTATTAAATATTATTAAGTAATTTTACTACCACTAAATTCAAAACTCAAAGTTGCTAACAAACATCTCGTAAATTCATTATCATAACATCATGTATTCACTCATTAAATGTTCTAGTTTCAACAATCATATATGTTCACTAAAATATATTATGTGTCATCATCTTTGCCATTGAAGGTTGATATGTCTTCATCTATACAAAGCATATCTTATAGCACTTTCATTTTAACATTTTCTTCTCTAGGTTCTTCCAAAACATTCTCTAGGTTTTTCCATATCTTCATGAACTTCATCCATGTTTTCAGGCACATGTAATTCAACTTCTTATTCTATATGTTCTTCCATAACTGACTCTTCATTACGATGGTATTCTGACATTTGTTTGACGATAAATCAATTGATATATTTGAGTATGAATAAATTGTTATTCTTTTTATTTTCTTTTACATTCAGAACAACCCGATTCAAAATTTATAATTAGGGGCATCTTTTTTTTTAACAAAATAAATATCAATGTTAATAACTTAACAATATGTATTTTAGTATTTGTAATATTTATCAAAATTTAATGTTTAAAATAGTTAGAACATCAAATAAAATTCTTTTTTTTCTAACTTTTCTAAGTATTAGACTATATTATATTAATACTAGAAGCCGAAAAATGGGAAGCTCATTGCCCCCTCCCCCACCCTCACCCTAAAATTTGTCAACGCTCTGGCCCCTCTATACCAAACATTTAAAAGTTAAAGCTCTAAAGCATAGTAATAAAGTGATAAAAATAATTTAAAAAACAATATACTATATGAACTCTCTATACCAAAACAATGAAAAGACAAAGCCATTAAGCATAGTGATCTACTGATAAACACAATTCACAAGACACTATACTATATAAAAGGAAAAACCAATAACATTGTTTTTTACTTTCTCTATTTCATTATTCATTAACTTCATTATAAAATTCATAAATATGACATTGAAAAAAAGGAGCATTTGTGGGAGAGAAAAAAAGTTAAGCACGGTTGAGATTTGTGAAATTTAAAGATATAAAAGATACTAACATGTAATTCTGGAGTCACTTAGAGGACTTAATGGATGACAAGACAACTACCAACAATTCAACGATATATCAAGATTTAAGATAGATAAATAAAAGTTTTCGACGAGAGAGACGAGCAACACCGATGATCTATTGGTACCGTTATTATGTTTGTTAGGGTTTGATCTTTTGGTGAGTTTTATAAAAACTAAAACATTTGCTTGAACTTATATAAAGAACATATGTAGATGATCTACCGGTACCATTATTAGGTTTGTTAGATTTTATCTTTTTGGTGAGTTTTATAAATCTATAACATTTGCTTGAAAATATATTAGAAACACTTTTTTTTATATAGATAACATTACAATTCACAAGACACTATACTATATAAAAGGAAAAACCAATAACATTGTTTTTTACTTTCTCTATTTCATTATTCATTAACTTCATTATAAAATTCATAAATATGACATTGAAAAAAAGGAGCATTTGTGGGAGAGAAAAAAAGTTAAGCACGGTTGAGATTTGTGAAATTTAAAGATATAAAAGATACTAACATGTAATTCTGGAGTCACTTAGAGGACTTAATGGATGACAAGACAACTACCAACAATTCAACGATATATCAAGATTTAAGATAGATAAATAAAAGTTTTCGACGAGAGAGACGAGCAACACCGATGATCTATTGGTACCGTTATTATGTTTGTTAGGGTTTGATCTTTTGGTGAGTTTTATAAAAACTAAAACATTTGCTTGAACTTATATAAAGAACATATGTAGATGATCTACCGGTACCATTATTAGGTTTGTTAGATTTTATCTTTTTGGTGAGTTTTATAAATCTATAACATTTGCTTGAAAATATATTAGAAACACTTTTTTTTATATAGATAACATTACTTTAATTGTTGATAAATTACAGAATCTATAAGAAGATTTTGATTTTGATTTTTTTTATTTTAGTTGTTTTTTTTCACAATTAAAACTACTTCAATACCTTAACAAAATGTTACATTGTGTATAAAGCTAACTGTTAGTTTTCTTTAATAAAAACACACAAAAATGTATTTTATGAAAATACCAACACCACTACTATATATTGTTCCTAAATCCGGAGGTCCCTTAAAATCGAATGCCCTATACGACCGCACCACTCGCACACTCTCAGGGCCGCCAAATATATATATATATATATATATATATATATATATATATATATATATATATATATATATATATATATAACTAATTTATTACAAATCAATGTCTAGATGTACAAAAAGAAAAAAAAATTAGGTTTTTTTTTTCTTATTCAAAATACACATGTATATTTTTAAAACTAATATGTATCACATTAATGTAAATTAAATAGTTTAATTTGTTTTCCTTAATGTGTCAGTTTATTGGTATATTAATTATTTAGATGATTTTAATTTAAAATGGTGTTTCTTGGTTTAAATTCAAAAAATGTTTAAATACAAAACCAACAATTGTTTCTTATAAAATTCAAACAAAAGTAAAACATTTGGAATAGTTTTATTCGACTACTAGATAACTACTATCTATAGAAAAAAAAAGATAAAAAATATATGAAGTCTTACAATGAACCAAACATAAAAATTACTCAATATGTCTTCATTTATCTTTAGCTTAAACAACTATTTTATATGAAACAATCGTTAGATTAAAAACTTTAAGATGATGTTTCTTGGTTTAGATTCAAAAATTGTTTGTTGTTTTTTATAAGAAGCCCTTGTTGGTTTATATTCAAAAAATTAGCAGTTATAAGTTATAACGGTGTTTATATATATATATATATATATATATATATATATATATATATATATATGATGAACTTTAATAGAAAAAAAATTAATAACAAAAAGTTAAAAAAAAAAGTCAAAAATAATATATTAAAAAGACTAAAAAAAATTAAAAAACTAAAATTTTTCAAAAGAAAAAAAAAAAAAAACTTTTAAAACGACACCTATTTGATAGTATTTTTAAAACTATGTTTATTTGGTAAATATATATATTTTTCCAAAAAAAACATTATTTTGGTCAAAAACTCAGCCAAACTCCTTAATATCAATTTAGTATTAAAAGAATATGATTAAGATTTAACCACATAATAGATTTTGAAAGTTGAAACCTTAGTAGCTTTTGTGATTTGGTGTTAAATTCACCCGCTTTGCAATTGTGTGATAATTTTTCCCATGGTAATTTTCTTTAGCTTGGTATTTGGGTTTTTTCTTGACAGCTCACTGTTTGATTTATTTGATAGTTTAACATGTCACTCTTTGATATATATTTTGTTGACATCTCGCTCTTTATAATTATGCAATTCTACTGTTGAATCCAAATTTTACACACAGTAGTATAAGGAAGTTGGGTCCTAGGACCCGCCTAATTTTCTTAGTTTGTCTAAAATATCTATTGAAAATTTTTAGGGACATATCTTAAAAAAAGTTAGGACCTACCTTAATTATAAAAATCTATGAATTTGTATAGAAAAATTTATATAGAAAAATTAGTGAACTATGTGGTTTCCTATTCTAGACTCGCCACTGCATAGTATGGTATATATTTTTGTTGAAATAGATGTTTTATTGGCTTTCTTTTATGTTTGATTAACAAAATTCAATGAAACACTTGAGTTGATTGTTTTTAGAATGACAATCCTAATTTGTTGTATTCTACATTTTAATTCCACTTATTATCTCTAATGGGACTTCAACCACCGACGGATACAAAAATATATACCAGTAGGTGCATCCATATTTTTTTTTTATTACGATCAAATATAATAACACAAAAATATTTTTAAATTACTCATATATAAGTATAATAAGCTAGTATAGACAAACTTTATGAAAGACAAATCGGTCATTTCATAGGTCGTATGATTTATCATAGAAACATTTCGAAGTTGCTGATTTGTGAAAAAAAAAATGATTTTGTTGCTATAATTTGTAGGGGACATGATTATCTGTGCGTTTTTCATGGAGATAAAGGGTAAAATTGAAAATTGTTGTTCATGGTGGGAATGAAATGTCTTTGGCTAAGAGAATTGAATAATTGGTTGATTTTTTTTTCTTGTCGCATAAAAACCGTTCGGTAGAAACTTTTTACATGTTTTCAAGAAACCAATTTGACGTTAACGAAATGCTTTTGTTATTACATTGGCATGTTTTGTATTAATAGAAATATGAATATCAAAGAATCAAAGATTAATGAAAATACTTTTCATGGGGAATAAATGAAAACTAAGAAATGAGATATAAAGAGAGTGACGGGAAAACTTAAAATACAAAATCCAACGTGAAATAAAAGAATGAATGGAAAAATAAGGAAGGTGGCCCATATTATACATTAGCAGTGAAAAGCCCAAAAAGAAGGGTGGTCTTGGCCTCCTATTAAGGTCTGAAATCTGAATCCCTTTGTAGGTAAAAATCGAGAATGTATCTTTAACAATGCATGGAAAGCCTCATCAAATTTCCTGAAAGTTAGACAGCCATAACTAACGCATCAACTACTAACTGCTTTATCAAACAAATTCCAGACATCCACATTCATTTCTTCCAATAGTTCTTCAAAAGAATCCGGCATTTCAAAATCAAAAGATCCAAATTTATCCTCAATAACATCCATAAACACAAACTTTAAACAATTTTTTTTACAGGGCAATATATTTAGATATAAATTAAAATCCAACGCATAGCTGGAAATTGTACAAAATGAGACAAGAATAGAAATAGTTATAAGGTCTAAGATAGACTACATAATTGTAAGGCACGAGTCCAAGGCACCAAACCAAATGGGAAACAAATAACTTTGTACTTCAATCCATTTCAAACTTCATTCCACATCTATGCCCATCAGGAGTAGTATATTGATTGATTGATAAAACGATCCACCAAGAGACAATGTGGTGCCATTAAGCTTCTAAGATATTCTGGGGTAAAATCGTCCAAAAACTTACAGCGGGCAATTAACTCCTTTTTTTGATTATCCACCACTTCAGATTTTTCTGGACCATCAGCTTCATCCAAATCGCAGTCAAAATGTAATGTAGAGCTCTCCAAACCAGCCATTTTTAGGACAAGGGTAGATTCGTCCATAATACCCTCACCTACAAGAACTTCTGTTTTTTCATTTTACCAGCCCTATTGCCTTTTAGCCAACATAAATTTCAGCTTATATCTGTAATAAAAGCACCATCAATGACATCTTTGAGTGGCTTCAATCAACGACATGTGTGGTATCTAAGCGACTTCAATCTCCTCTATTCTTCATCACCTGTAAAGTAAAGCTGTAACACCAGAAAAAAGAAAAACGCACACCAAGAGTTTTTTATGACATTCCCCCCACCCCACAACCCAATTTCCACACGAAAGGAAACACCACGAAAAGAACCTAATTACAGCCAATTCCTAACATATGTCTACCCTATGAAAGAGCCTCACACCAAACGCACGCCGGCTGTAATTAGGCACATCACCACGACCCCAAATTCACCCGTAAAGAAACCAATGACCCCACCCCCAAACGCACGCCGACTGTAATTAATTAAATTTTTTTTCTCATCTTTTGCATTCAGCTATCGGATTACAACACCATTCCGCCCACCTAAATTTTTTATGCTTGCTTCTAGAGTTGATCCACAAATGGCTCAGTACTTGTACTTCATTTGCTAGAATTTTATATGATTTGATTGTGTTCGAGTGGATTCTGTCATTTCTGAATTTCGTATATCAACACAACTGCTTCCTGAATTTGATCGAGGTTATCACTGCATGGTGCTAAATTCCTACACCGAAGCATTTCAGTGAACCAAAAAATAATGGGAACATATACCACCATTTCTGCACACTACACCAAACTTCTTGTGAGATTGAGCATTCAGTAAATAGATGTGATTCTGATTCCGCAACAATGTTACATAATGGGCAGGTAGTCAAAGATTTGATACCAATGCTGTTTAGATTCACTATGGTAGGTAGCCTTCTATGACAAACTCACCATGCTAGGATATTCACTTTTCCGGGGACCAGGTTATTCCACTGCCAGGCACCAGCCGGTGTTTTTGGAAATAGTGTTTCGTCAATGAATCTCCTAAGAGAGGCCACAATATACATCCCCAAGGGTTCAAGTCTCCAGGTCATGTTGTTGTCCTGCCGGACTAACGACTGTGAAAAGAGATTGCGAAGATCCAAGTTATCCTTGGACAAGTAGTTGTGCAGATTCACGATTCTACCCCAACAATACCCTTTCCTCTTAGCTCTGGAAGGGGCATTGAACCCCTTGTCATTCCCATAGATTGATTTTATGACATCTTTCCAAAGTTCATGTTTACGGGATATGAAACGCCATCACCATTTTCCTAGTAGTGCTAAGTTGTGATCCTTCAAGCTGCCGATGTCAAGCCCCCATTCTTTTTTTTTTGGACAAAATTTTATCCCATGCGATCCATGACATCCTTCTTTTCTCAGAGGAGCCACCCCAGAAGAAGCGACACCTTAGTTTTTCTAGTGTTTTCAGTACCTTAACCGGGGCTTTGTAGAGAGAAAAAAGGAATGAGCCTAGGCTCCTCAAAAATGATTTACATAATGTTAAGCGTCCCCCAAACGATAAATTTGTGGCTTTCCATTTTATAATTTTGTTTGGAATTTGGTTATAAGAGAATTCCAATGAACCAATCTAGACATACTTGCACCCACAGGCATTCCTAGATATATGAAGGGGAGGTTACCGATTGAGCAATTAACTCTTCTTGATAGCCAGTCTAGTTCCACCTCACTAACTCCAAGGCCGAATAGTTTGCTTTTGGCCATGTTGACTTTCAGACCTGAGGATAGTTCAAAACATCTCAAAATTCTAACCAAGTTTTTTGCGTTTTGTATTGACCAAGAGCCAAGGAAGACCGCGTCGTCGGCATATTGAAGATGCGATATGATAGGGCTGTTATTTGGCAGTTGAACTCCATGGAAGATGCCCTGCTCTTTGGCTTCTTCAAGTGCTATGTTGAGACCCTCGGCCACCAGGATAAACAAAAATGGAGACAGAGGATCGCCCTGTCGTACTCCCCTCATAAGTGAGAATTATTTGGAAGCTGATCCATTGATGATTACAGAAGCACGAGCTGAAGAGAGACATCCCAAGATCCAGTTGCGCCATTTCTGACCAAAATGCATTTGAGCCATTACCGAATCGAGATAATTCTAATTGAGGCAATCGAATGCCTTCTCGAAATCAACCTTGAATAGGAACGCCTTTGATTTGTTCTTCCGAAGCCAAGATATGACTTCATTTATAATCAATGGACCATCTAGAATGTTGCGATCTTTGATGAAAGCTGTTTTTGTATGACTAACGACATGAGGAATGCAGACTTTCAGCCTTTCCGCCAGGACCTTGGCTATAATCTTGTATATACATCCAATTAGACTGATCGGGTGGTATTTTTCACTGAGGGAAATCAGGTCAGATGTTTTTGGAACTAAGATGATGAATGAGGAGTTGCACCCCCGATTAATTACTCCTGTAGTTTCAAAATCTTTAATTGCTAGGTATATGTCGCTTTCCATCAAATCCCAGTGTTTTTTTATGAATGCAAAGGTGAAGCCGTTAGGTCCAGGCCCGTCGTTGCCGCATAGCCACACCGCTGATTTGATTTCCGCATATGATATTGGTTCTTCTAAGTTTTGAGTTTGGATGGGGCTGAGTTTGTTGAATTTTTGGCTGAGGAATTGGGGTCTGTTGCTCATTTGTTCAGTGAATTTTTTGGAGAAGAATTCAAAAGCTTCTTTTTTTATTGGTTATGGGATAGATGTAGGGCTGTAAACGAACCGAACGAACACGAACAAAGGCTTGTTCATGTTCGTTCGTTTAAGTTAACCGAACAATCGAACGAACACGAACGGATAAACGAACGGAGTTTTCTTGTTCATGTTCGTTCATTTAACAAATTGCATTGTTCATGTTCGTTTGTTTATGTTCGTGAACATGCTAAACGAACATAAACGAACGAACATAAATGAACAGAGACAAACAAACACAATTGAACATATATGAACATAAACGAACTATGATATAGTAATGTAATAAAAAAAACAATTGAAAATATATGAACATAAAAAAACTTAAACAAACAAACATAAACGAACGTAAATGAACGAACGAGACCATTGTTCATGTTCGTTCGTTTAACTAAACGAACGAGAATTTGTGTTCATGTTCGTTCATTTATTAAATAAACGAACATAAACGAACTTCCCGCCGAACAGTTCACGAACGGTTCGCCGAACGTTCAGTTCGTTTACAGCCCTAGATAGATGTACAGAAGCCATTGATGTTGATGCCATATAGTTTTTGAGATCGATAATTTTTGTTGATTAAACTGTGGTAAAAATCAGAGTTTTCATCTCCCTCTAACGCCCATTTGCATCGAGATTTCTGCTTTAGGTCAAGTATACGTTTAGCCTCAAGATCCATCAGTTCCTTATGTAGATTCTTTCGATATTCTATCTTCGATTCATCTGGAGAATGTGATTCTGCATTAGTATCAATTGAATCTATTTCCTTTGTTAACTCCTCCACTCTTTTTTGTTTCGTCTCATTTTTGGATTTCCTCCATTCTTTAATTTTTTCTTTGGTATTTTTTAATTTGCCAGCCACCACATGTAAATTCATCATACCCTAATAACACATACACATTATAATAGCCATGTAAGTTACAACATCACGCTTAAAACCACATTATTTCAAATGGGTTATTAAGAACAATGTATTTTTGGGTTTTGTTTGCAATTAGGCTAAGACTTCAGTGAATCTATATCTATCCTACACAAGGTGGTAATAATCGATTGAATTGGAACTACTATTTGTTGTGGAAAATTTGAGAATTTTAATCTGAATTGGAATCTAAGACGTCACAGAACAGTAAATTGGCAAGTGATGAAACTGAATTAAATCAGATAGTATGGTCAGATTTGACTGAATTACTACGAAAAACTAACCCGATTAAAGGAACTCACATGGAAGTAACATGGGAATGACATTAGCTCTACACCTTATACAATTTGTAACTTGAAATCGCCTTTGGTAAAGGATTGAGATTGAATAAGATACAAAAAAAAAAAAAGATTGGGTGTTGAGAGGCCAAAGAAGACATGTGGTCGCTATTGAGAATAACAACCATTATTAAGGTGTTAGACAACATTTGAAGGTTTTGTGCAGGAAGTAAATGACGTGCAGGAAGTTTTGTAGTATGTAATTTGGTTTAATCCTAATTAAATTGGTTTAATATTAATATTTAGAGAAATTAAATATCCTCCTACTTTCTCTTCCCATTTATCTTGCTACCCATATGACATGATGACAAGTGTTACATTTTGATAAAATTAATAACATTTTAAGACGTTTGTCATTATTTCATATGGATATGATGATAAGTAGGAATAAAAGTAGAAGGATATTTTATTTCTCTAATATTAATTTGGGAAGTGTATTTTAGTACAATCAAATGGAATTTTGATTTATAGATAAACATTTAATAATAAATTAATTTAAGCATAGTTAAATTATGAGTTTTGATATAAATATGAGTTTTATAGTTTAAGGTAGACATATATGTAATTTTAAAATTAGTAAGGATATAAAAATAATATTTAAAGTTTCCAATGCTATAAACAAAATTTCCCAAACTTTTATTAGTCTTAAAGTAATGTTAATTGTTTTTGTGTTTTTATATAGAGGGCAATGTGATAATTTTAACGACTTGTTATATTCTAGCACAGTTTTATGAAACTTTACTTAGAACATTGGTGTCACACCCCCGAACCAGACGGCGGAAAAAATCCAGGGGCTTGTGCGTGACTTCATCTTGTAATATCATCACAATGTATATAATTCAAACAAGACAACACCATCATCATACATATCAAAATACAACCAACATTGTTTACATCAAGTATATTATCATAAGTTACAAGCCAAAATATTCAATGTATGATGATAACAAAATACGACAAATTTCCACATGTTCTTGTAGACCTTTCCGCTTAACGATTCCCTGAGAATACAAGTTATTTTGTAAAAGTCAACATATATAATGTTGGTGAGTTCATAAGCATGTTTGAATGAAAAGTTTTGTATTGTTCGTAAAACGCCAGAAAATACGATATTTTCAGAAAAATGGTTTAAAAGTGAAGTGTCAAAATCAAGTACTAATGCATGTGTGTTTTCTGTTTTTGGAATGCATATAAGAATGTAAACCGGAAAAGATCCTGGAATTTTCTGTTGTAATTAGAAGGTATTGTTTAACTGTATATTTCCCCAGAAAATCCTATATTTTCTGTTTACAAAAGTGTCGTGGTCTCAAAACCCTAAGACCGAATATCAGTGTACGTATGTTTTTGTATTAACAAGATTCTATATGTATTCCGAAAAATTATGATGGAGAGGATCTCTATGTGAGCCGTTTTAACCATACTTGATTATGATGAATTTGCCTGTCGTGGCGTTTTCAGGCGCCAACTTGTTTAAGGTAAGGTTTGTCACCCTAGACTGGCCTAGTCTAACTGTAGCGAACAACTCAGGTGTGGGGTGTCACCCCATATAGATCTATACATAAACTCTCGCTCTCCCCCAGGAGACTCTAGTTATAACTACAGGCTACGATCGTACACTCGAAAGGTGTCAACCGACATGTCTCACTAGAATCTTTAACTGAGTTTACACGAATATTGTATCATGTTATGTATAAGAATGTACGAGGCCCAACAGACATGTCTCACTAGAATCCTATACTGTTTTCCGTGTACGTTTATGTTTAAAAAGTCCAACGAGTATGTATAAGAATATACGAGGCCCAACAGACATGTAGAAGGACCACTAAGGCCCAAATAGACATGTAATATATAGTCTAGGCCCATTAAGCATGTAAATGGACCACTAAGGCCCAATAAACATGTAATGTATAATTCAAGCCCAATAAGCATGTGAATGGGTCACCAATGCCCAATAACATGGATTGTAGGTATTGGACCCAATAAACATGTAATCCATGAATTTAGTTCGTTGGTTATTTCGTCGTTTGTTTTAGCTTGATTGTTTTCTAAAATGGCATAAAAAGCCCACTTTGTGTAATGATGACAGTTTTGGCCCATTAAGCCGAAATTTACAATTTAGGCATATTTTTGATGAAATTGACACTTTGGGTCCTTCAAGACCAAAAATTTACCTTTATGAGCTCATTTCAAATAAAATGACATTTTTAGTCCACTTTGGTTAAAAATAACATTTTTGGCCCATTATCATAAAAATTGACTAATTCGGCCTATATATCTTTATACCTTAATAAGCATTTAGCCTCAAATGCTGAATTTTAAGAGGTATAACCCTTAAAGCATCATATACAATAAGTTTATGCATATATTTTATTCGGTCAACAGTTTGAAAAGTCAAATATGAAACTAATTCAAAGAACCATTTCCTTACCCATTGAAAAAGTCAAAGATAAGAAGGGAGATTCATTTTCCCAAGCGTGTATAATTTTTTTTTTGCAAAGATCTCGGCTTTTGACATGGTATTCTCATTTGAATTCCCTGCAATATTATCCCAAAGTACAGAAGTGTCATCCTCAATGTCTCCTTCCTATTTATCGCTCAAAGTACAGAAGTGGCATCCTCGATGTCTCCTTCTCTTCCCCTGTTCATCCCCATCTCCCTTCATGGCTTATGCGCTTGAACTATGCTCCATCTGTTGATTTTTTGTGATCTTGAATGGTATATTCTCCATCACTAAAACCAGAACCTGTTTGGGCAAGAAGAGGTCTTGGATGACTTTCTGCTTATTTCCATAACACCCCGTTCCCGAGTTTATCAAAAGAAAAGAAAAGAAGAGAAAAGAAAGTCACGAGAGAAAAGAAGAGAAAGGAAATGAAAACAAAATTTTCTTGTGTGTTCCCGAGTTGGAGAGAAGTGGAAGAAAAATTAATCATTTTCTTCTTTCCTTCCAAATCCTCCCAAATCGGAAGGAAATATAGGAGGGAAAGTGATCCTTCCATTTCCCTCCACTTCCTCCCTTTAATGAAACTCGGGAACACCAATTTCTTTTATTTTCTTTTCATTTCCACCCATTTCCTTTCATTTCTCTCGTTAAGTTGAACTCGGGAACGGGGCGTAAGTGAAGGGGTCTATTAGGGTTTTTTTGTCGATGTGATTTTAGTCAAAATGATTGGATAACATAGTGTTGTTTTTTTATCTCGCAGGCAAGGTGAAGGATTGAAAGCTTTACATTAAATAATCGGCTAATCCAGGTTTTTTTTCATGTCTTTTACTGTATCTAAACCTAACCCTGATCATTTGAAACTTCAAATAAACTATTTTAGTTAAAAAAAATCATAGGTTTTGAATTGGATATGGTTCTTTTGTAGAGAAACTTTAAGTTTTATTGATTTTTAATTTTTGATTCATGTGGTTTCGGGAAATTAAGCATCAAGAGACAAGAATCAACTCATGGCGATGATTTGCTACAAACGGGTCAAAATTGGCCACCGTCACAACCGCTACTTACACAACCACGCTATCAAATGCATCGCTACTTTCTTCTTCTTCTTCTTTGTCTTCTTCATATTCTTCATTGACTATCGATTTAGATCTACAATATATTCTCACAAATGAGCCCTAAATCTATATGTATTTAAGTTTATGGTTTTATTTTGTAAATTGTTGTTCCATTCTCAAATGGTGTGTAGTATGTGTAATTTTTATAGGTTGTCAAACCAACATTTTTGCTGGATTTTTGGTTTCTCTGAAATGAAAAAATCGAATTAATTTGTTCAGTGTAATCTTTTCATGTTCAGGTTCTTTGACTATGTGTATGGAAAGATTTTGGGCCTTAAATCTCACGACAATGAACAAAGGTAACAGACTAACGAGCATTATCAGTTTTTGTGTTTTCTTACTGTTTTTTTTGTTGTTCTTTTGATAGCTTAAATTTAGGGCCTTCACGTGGCTAGATCTGAATCACAAATAAAAGATTGTAGCTGGATATGGACCTAAATTTGTGGCTTATTTCGACACCACATAAAAACGAAAGGAAAATCTTGAGTTGCAGTTATCCAGATCTATGTTGGAATTCTCCTATGATTCCTCATTTGTAACCCTTCAGGTGATATTGTTTCCCTTCGATTTCACTTTCTCTATCTGTCTCTCTAAGTAATTTCCCTATCTGAACCCAACGCAAAGAACCTAGAGATGTTCGTCATGACAGTTTTGAGGATTCACAGGAAAGAGGTTTACATACAACACAAATATGGAGAAGTTGGATTGTATACATGGGAAAAACTTGAGAAAAGGTCTCATCTAGCTAATGGTTAATTAGCTTGTCAAATATGTATATTATTAACCTTTTCTATGGATCCCTATGTTTTGTCTCATCTACCTGATCTCAATTCCGACATATAGCATGATTAGAAGTGTACAAACATTCTCAAGTGTAAAGCCCCTCAAATTATGTTTCTTTTTTTCTTTGTCAAAAAAATTTAAAATGTTGTCAATCTGAATTTGTAAGCCAAGATCTGAATGTTTTACTAACATCTACCACTAAATCTTCTCCATTTTTTCGTTTTTTTCACTGTGATTTAAGGTTCACATTTAAAACATTTTGAGTTTGATTTAATGGTGGATATAGGAAAGGGATATGATGATTCTTTTTGATTCTTTCTAATTATCAGATGCACTCTTTTAGATATTATATGTTTATTGTGCAGAAAATCTCTCTGTCAACTATGGATTCAGTTGTTAACCAAAATATCCATAATGACCTAGCATCCCATATTGGTTTTCTGTCATAGATGTCAATGTTTGTTATTTGATGGTGAAAGAAGAAGGCTTCTTGGTTATTTTGTTGGTTCAATGGAAAAAAGAGACTTAAAAGAAATGTAGATTTGTACGTATACACTCTCTTGAGTCTTGACCATTCATTTGTGTATCACTTTCTTTTACTTTTTGTTGACCATAGGGTCAAGTTGAAAATTTATTTCCCTTCAGTTGGATGTACTTGTGAAACTTGATTCTGATGGTAGAATGAAGTGGTTGATAAACAAACATGTGGCAGAAGTTAACGATTTGCAGATGAATGATAGTAAATATATTCTAGCCCAACCATGACTAATGCTTTTCTTCATTTCTTTCTACTACAAATGTTGTTGTAAAATACCAAAGTAATTAGTGGTCATTTTTTTCTAACCTGCTGCAATGTACAACTAATAAAAACTCAATGAATTGTCAATTTTTGTAGCGTACAAAATAGGGTGCCATATCATGTCTTCTTTGCTATTTTAGTTTGATTTCGTATACACCAAGAAAATATAAAAGAGAAATCCTTTTATTTCATTATATTTTGTATCCACATGGATATTATTTTTTATGAAGACTTTAAGACCCATGTTACTCATGTAATGTATCATCTTTTTTCTTTTAATTTAACTATTGTTTAAAAAAACTGTTGTTAATATGCTTAAATTCTACTCGGTTAATGATAATGATGCATATTAATGATGTTGGTTTTTTTTAACTGAAAGATGCAATATTTGAAAAGGTGTTTTGATATATTTTATCTTAGAACCATTCTTAAGGAATGATAATAATAACTTAGTGAGACTTACTTGACTTCTTTGATTCCAAAATTAAATTCATTAAACCTTCCATTATTCATATGTAATTTTTAAAACGTACTTTAAGTTTTTAGTTGCTTTATATATCTTCATAAGTTTAGTATTATTATTTGTAATAAATTTGAGATTTGAGAATACTTATACCCCTAATGGTGTGTGATGTCCAAAGCAAAAAAAAAAAAAAGACAAACACTGTATTAAAATTTAGTTGCTACTAACGTTGAAGGTTTTTATATGTACAGATTTTGTTTAAGAATTTCATTTAGGTTTAACCGTAACAAATCGATTTTCAATTTTTGAGATCTATTAAAAGCGAAAACATACTTAAATATCAAATCATAATTAACTAAAAAAAATACTTAATTCAATAATTAGTTATAATGACCTATAATAGCAATGTAAATAGGTTGCAATAATTTAGATATTGCTATTTTTGGTAAAAATAAGAGTTAAAAAACTTCTATTATCAGTAAATTGATGTAAGTATATTGTTGTTATGGTTAAGGTTGTTGCCTATGTTGGTAAAACAAAGCAAGTTGTTTTATTTTATTAAGGTCTACATTGATTGGTGATGTAGGTTGGAATTAATTGCATAAAGAAAATCATTTGAATACTCATTGTATTTTGACATTTTTGAAAAAACTATTCTCACCCGTCGCTTAGCGTAGGTAAACAGCTAGTATATATATATATATATATATATATATATATATATATATATATATATATATATATATATATATATATATATTGATGTTTTCGGCCCATCATTATAAAAATTTACATTTTTGGCCTATTTATATGTATAATTTACGTTTTCAGCCCATTTTTGATAAAAATGACATTTTCGGCCCAAGTTTTGTGAAAATAACATTTTAGACCCAAATCCAAATAAAGTGACAATTTCAGCCCATAAAACCGTAACTTTACATTTTTGGCTCAAATTTGTGTTTAATGACAATTTAATCCATAAAAATCATAAATTTACAAATTAAGCCCAAAGAAACCGTGAAGGCCCATGTTAAGGCCCATTATGCGAAAATTTTCACTTTTGGCCCTTTTAAAGCTATGATTATCATAAAGAACTATATATATATATATATATATATATATATATATATATATATATATATGACTCTTTTAGTTTAGTCTTTCAACAATCTTTATCTTGTATAATACTTTCATCTTCAAGGTGAGTTATATAAAGTGGTTTAGTTCACAAATATCATCAGGTTTTTGTTAGGGTTTTCGAGATTTATGGAGTTTCATCACAAAATCACAACACATAACATAGAAAACACACATAAACATGCACAAATACATAGATCTAATACAAGCAACTTGTATTCTCCCCCAAAATATAGTGAAAACCGAAAACAAGGGGGTATGAACTCACTTTGGGGTTTGGATTCGGTTTTGATGAAGAGATGAGAGGAGATGATGTTGTTTTCGGCCTTGAGTGCTTCTTTGGAAGGAGTTTCGAAACTTAGATGGTCCTAGGAAGCTAGTACACGAAATGAACCTATGTAAGGAAGAGTTCTCAACATAAAATGGAGAGTAAATATTTGTGTATGATAACAACTTACCAAGAGTGTGAAAACTTGATGAAAACCTCTTGAAAACACACACCAAAGTCACAAAATTATTAAGAGGAAGAAGGTGAGAAACTTTTGAGAGTTAGAGAGAATTTTGGAGATTGAAAGGGATGAAGTGGGGAGGGGTGTGGGATCTTTCGGCCATAAGAAAAGAGGAAGGAGGAGAGAGATCAAACATTATTGCATGAAGGATAATAGCTTCTTGAAGTATGTGATTACCTTGAAACATGTGGGTGAATTATGTGTTGTCAAGCCTTAATTAATCTTCTTCCATTTGTTCTCTTTTTTTTAAAAAACCTGATAAGGGCTTAAGGAGGAAAGAAAAGAATTAGTTTGGGCCATAGGTGAATATATTCGAATGTTATAGGGCCTAATATGGAAATTTCGGCCCATTGAGCCCTTTTTATGGGTTTACGGCCCAAAGGTGGTGAAGGAATGGAGTTCACGGCCCATTAGGGCTTGTGACAACCCGAATTTTTTTTTGCTTTGAAAGCTCAGTCAGTCAACTCAACCGAGTGTCAGGCTCATTGGTAATGAGTTCTAGCCTGGTTAAAGGTCATTCTAAGGAGTTTTAAGCCTAGTAAACTTAAGGAATGAGTGTTAGAATGTACCTGCTAGAGACAATGTTCAACAAATCAGGCCTTAACCTCTTCATTTAGAGTTCACGGCCACAACACTTGAGTTTACGGCCTGGCCGTAAACTCACCCCTATATATATATATGAAACACTTAGCCATTTTTCTCATTCTTTCCTTTCCTTGGCTGAAATCTCCCATTCTGTCTCAAGTATCATCGAGATTTCACTCTCGATCTTCATCAAAGGGCCTCCAAAGTGTGAGTACTCTTCCCCTAACTAAGTTGTATGCTAGAAACACTTGATTTACCCTTTGAAATCGTCCATTTCTCAAGAACAAAAGGAGTTTACGGCCAAGACAATCTCCCTTGGCCGTAAACCCCTATAAAGGTGCCATTTGGACCTTAAACTCTTCCTAAGGTTTGGATTTGAGGCTAGAACACTCCCTTGTGCTTTGTAAGACCTTGAATCATCACCAAACTCATCATTCAAAGAGAGTTTACGGCCATGATTTTACACCTGGGCCGTAAACCCTTATAAGTGTGGTGTTTTGAGCCTTAAACACTTCTAGACCCTTGCCAAACCTTAGAACACTTGAACCATTGAAACTCCTTGCCTTTAAGACCCAAAATAAGTCCATTTGGAGAGTTTACGGCCATAGGGTTTACACCCTGGCCGTAAACACCTCAACACCCTCCAAAACATTGGTTTTGCTCATCCTTGTGAAGAGCAAGGGTCCCTCAATTTTCCTTAGCCTTCAAACACCCACTTATGCATGTTTAACCATGAGTTTACGGCCGTAAACTCCCTTGGCCGTAAACACCAAACCATGGCCTTAAACACCCTTTAGATGAATCATATGTGATTCCAACACTTGGTCAAAGTGTTTCCTAGTCCCGGAAGGTGTTTCCTTTCATATAGTTGCTTATAAATACTATATTCATGCCAATATATGTCATTATATGTCATTTAGGACTTGTTGTGTCTCGGGACTTCATTCGTGGAGCTTCTCATCCTTACGCGCATATTCGTTAAATCATCCACATCAGGTGAGTTCATACCCCGTAATGAATCTTTTAACTGTTTTAAATGTTTTAAGGGGGGGGGGGAATACAAGTTGAACACAATGTTAATTGTGTAATTGTTTGTTATAAACATTTTCAAAAGGATTACTTATGTCATTTATAAGTTGTCAAAACATTTCAAAGACTCTTTTCAAAGTTATGTTACTTTATAGTTTAACAAAACTCCGTTTTTAAAGTACAAGCATAACTTAGTAGATAAATGAGTCTTTTCAGTAACAGTTCAAGTAAAACACTAGTAAACTATAATAGGTATAGTTTAAGGAGACACTACTCATTACTTCTAGTACAATGAAGCATACAAAGAGTCAGTTCATACATGAGTCAGAACACACTAGTATGAGAAACAATACACACTATACACTATACAAGAGAATATACTATACACTAGTACAGAAATTGCATCACTACGCTATGACTTACTATACAAACACTGATATACGATAATTTAATGTGACACACTATTTAAGGATACAACAAGACAGTGTTGTATTATATTGTAACCAGAGTCTCCTGGAGGGAGAGCGGGAATCTTGTGTATAGATCTATACAGGACAGACACTCCCACACCCCGACTGCTAGCTACAGTCCCAGCCGATAAGCCCAAGGGGTGACAAAATGTCACCTCACTATATTATGACACCGGAAGGTCATCAGTTATTCAGCCGTCGATTAGCATGGTTACAAACGAGTTCACATTTAAACCTTTAATTAACCGACTAAGGATTTAAGGCAAAAAGACTCCCCGAGGGGTATTGTACATTTAATACTACCTGGAGTCTGTATTTTATCACTTTATAGCCAGTAGTGTCACTGCTGAGGTAAAACATTATTTCCCCTATTACATTTACTTTGTGATCTTCTCACATATTCATTAATGTATAAAGTATATTTAGTTAATGATAGTCTCACTTGGGAAAATACACACTCATACAAGAAACAAACATACATAACATTTGATGCCTTGGTAGAAGGCTACGTTTAGTAGAAAGGACCATAATGCTAACCTTATGATTCCTTAATGTATACATCAAAGGATATATATATATATATATATATTAATAGGATCCGAAAGGTAATAGGATGTGTGATCTCCGCTTCATTTACTGTTCCTTGTTTGGTTGTGGGCTTGGAACGGATTCACCTAGTCTATTATCTATTCGATTCTAGATATATATGTTCAGTATACATTAAGTCATCATAAGGGTACCAGGTATGGGTCAAGTAATAGGACACAAAGTCAATGCACAGTTTTCTAGTACAAAACATACTTTCCAAATCAGAGCTTTTGATATTCAAAACTAGAAACTTACCAGTTAAGGGTTTAATCCATTTTACTAAACCAGTATAACTTAAAGGACCTTAAGTGGTTAACTCTATAATACCTTAGATTATACATCAGAGTTATATATAATTAATAACCGATAGATAGTTGGATGTGTGCCTTCCGCCTCATTTCCTGTTCCTTGTTTGGTTGTGGGCTTAGGGCAGATCCATACAATTAACTATCTGTTCGATATTAGATTATATATAGCTAGTATAAACTAAGTGATTATAGAAGGAATCACTGTGGTTACTGTTTTTATTATAAGAAATAAGGGTTTTCTTAAAGAATATTTTCATCAAATATAAAGGAACTATTACAGTTAACTCCGTGAGTACCAAGGGAATACACCAGGGTTATATACAACAAGGATCTAACAACCAATGGGATGTGTGCCATCCGCCTCATTCCATGTTCCTTGTTTGGTTGCGGGCTTAGGGCAGATACACACAATCGATTGTTTGTTTACTCTGAGTTTTATTTAACTTGTATCCATTTAGTACTCATAGAAAGGATTGTAGAGTCATTTTTACTTATCTTTCATCAAAGCAGGAAATATAGGATTTTCTGGAGGAACATGCGAACTTTTCTAAAACAGAACTTTCAACTTACTAAACTTTCTTACAACTTACTACATCACTAAAATCTTATGAACTCACCATCTTAATTGCTGATCAACTCTTTCAAATAACTTGTATTCTCAGGAATTCAGAAGATGGAGCAGTATAGCTTCAAGTCTTGTTTTGTTATTTGCTTATGTATTCTATGTTTTGTGAACACACACTTTGTAAACACTTTCTTTCTAATGATATGGTTGTTCATTACTTTGATTACTATGATGCATGTCTTGTGATACTAAACATGACGTCCTCCACCCCAGAACGTTTCCGCCGTTCCGGTTTTGGGGTGTGACAGGGCTAATGAATCATTTATGGCCCAACATGGCCCATTAGAGTTAAAATGAACTATTCTAGGCCCACATGACCCAAAATGTTTTAGTTTCATGAATGTGGACTCAATTAGAGTCCAAATAGGGTTCCTAGGCCCACAGTAGTCAAATTGAAAGTTTATTGGTCCATTAGGCCCAATAAGAGAATCCTAGTCCATATTAACTTGAACCGAGATTTCTAGGGTTTTCAATCCATAGTTGACTATATGAAATGTATTTTATTAGGTTATGGTCTTCTTGAGTGAGGTTCGATTCAAATGGATGATTTTGATTAAGCATAGAGTATGATTTTCATTGAGAGTACATGCCTTACAATAGATGATGTTTACATGAGAATAGAATTTCCTAGCTAAAAATGCTAGTTGTGACAATTGGATATAAACAACTAGTTATAACACCATTTTGGTGTCATCTCACATGCCACATCATCAATTATGTTATTACACCAAGTGGGAAAATGGTCACCATGTTAAGAACATGTTATAACACCAACTATTTTCCATTTCATAATTTCTTTTTTATTTTTTTTCCGAGTTTATTTTTTTATTAAAACAAATATATTTTAAATAAAACATAATAACTAAATAAAACATAATGTTTACAAAATAAAAATAACATAACATTTAAATTACACATAACATCCAAATTTAAAAAAAACATTACAATAAAAAAAAGCATATGTTTATTTGCGTCCTGAACGTCAACGACTCTATGCAAATATTTTGTTGTTTTGGTTGAAATTGAACGTGTCTGGGATCCGTTGAGATATAGTGTGCAATATTTCATCATTTATCTTCTACTACCATGTTATGCATTATGGTACATGCATACATGATATATCGTAGAGTTTATAAGTCCAATGGTCATGTTGCATGTTCAACTATGTGCCACTTTGCCTTTAGCACTTCAAAAGCACGTTCCACATCCTTACGTGCTCATTCTTGTCTTTTCTTGAATAATTTATCTCTTTTTTCAACCGGGTGTCGGAATGCCTTCACGAATGTGGAATACAGAGGATATATTCCATCTGTAAGGTAATACCCAAATTTGTATTTGTTTCCATTCACTGTGAAATGAGCATCCAGGGCCTTTCCATTCAAAAGATCGTCGAATATTGGCGACTGATCGAGAGCGTTGACGTCATTATTGGAACCTGCAATCCCAAAAAATGCATGCCAAATCCATAAATCTTGGGAAGCAACAACCTCTAAAACCAACGAACGTGATCCATGATGACCACTTGCATACTGCCCTTTCCATGCTACTGGAGAATTTTTTCCATTTCCAGTGCGTTCAATCAATGCTTCCAATCATTCCGGGAAACCCATGTCTTTCTTCATGTGTTGCATAAAGCTCTTGCGTATCATGCAACGAAGATTTACGCAAATATACGTCTCTGAAAGTTTCAACAACACCTTTTGACAATCTATACAAACTTTCTCGTGCAATTCCTTCGGACATTCTCATATAGTCGTCCATGGTGTCGGGTGACTCCCCCATAGCCATCAAACGAATGGTCGTAACACATTTCTACAACGTTGTAAATCGTCGCCTACCTCTAGCATCATATCTCAATTGGAAAAATGTATACCTAAACATATATTAACTATGGTTAAAAAATATAGTACATTTGTATTAAAATTAAAGAAACATGTAGTAAATTTGTATCTCCCTATTCTAATAAAAGAATAGTTTTAATCTCCTTTTGACGTATGTCATCCTATTAGGTCTCTTAATTAATGCATATTTTATTCTTCTTTTGACATGTGTCATCCTATTAGGCCTCCTAATTAATGCATGCCATTTGTCAACCTATTAATTTTCCATTTCAAATTTCAAAATTTAAATTTATCACTCTAATTAAATTAAATTAATAACATTAGAATAAAATTAATAAAATTATAAGATGATATAATTTCACATATTTATTTAAATTAACGATTATAATTTTACATAACTAAAAAAATATCTCTTAATTAATAATTTATTTAAAATAATTGATTAATAATTTTGAGTTCTCATTATAAAAGTTTAATTAGTTTTATAACCGTGGTTCCCACGGGTTATAAACTAGTTTATTTTATATAAAAATATAGTAAATATGTATTAAGATTAAAGAAACGATACCAACTTTCCAAGGCGTTGACGATCCATAGGAACATATTCCTACTCAAACGAAATCTTCTATTGAACTCATTCGACTTGTATATACAGTTATCCTCAAAGGAATCGCGATATAGACGTTCGTGTCCTTTCCTCACGATTTATATTTAACATCGCGCATCTTGTTAGTAGTGGGATTGTGTCTGCTCTTAGTAGCTCGTTCGTGCAATACTGGTACATCATAGTGATGAATATATCGTCACCATCGTCGTCGGACGAGTCGAAAAGATCCATATTTTTTTTTTGAAAAGTTATGAAGTTGTAGAGAATATAGAGAAAGAAAAGAGTTGTGTTAATTGAATTAAGGGTATATATGATTTATTTATAGGTAAAAAAATTGATTAATTTTTTTTAATAATATTTGCTTACAACGGTCATCATGCAACGGTCCAAAATTTCTACCCAATCAAATTACACTTTTTATCCCGTCTTCGTTACCACGACATTCGCCTTAACACCCCCTTAACGAGCAAGGGGGTGGTGTTCATGCATCTTAACGACGTTGTGGATGCTCCACCTCACCAAGAACGAGATGCAATATGCTCCATACCGATTGCTCTTGAGCAATTTGTTTCTGTTTAATTCAGTCATGGACTTTAGTCATGTCAAGTCCATCATTGCCAAATGATTCCAACTAACAAACCTTAATGCTAGTTGAAATTTCATTTCATTTTCATGTAATCATGTGGAATATATATATTAAATAAGAAAAAATTCAGTCATGGACTTCAGTCATGTCAAGTCCATCATTGCCAAATGATTCCAACGAACAAACCTTAATCAACCTTAATCGCTAGTTGAAACTTCATTTCATTTTCATGTAATCATGTGGAATATATATATATATATATATATATATATATATATATATATATATATATATATATATATATATATTAAATAAGAAATTATTTTCAAACTTAATTAATATTTCCTCGATTATGCTAGTACATTAGTCTTTCTTATCATTATTTTTTTTTCTTTTTCAACTTCACCTATAACCATTCTTAACCATGGAAATCTCATATTTTCGTCCCTATCATCCCATTCTTCCTTTATTAAAATACTAGGTTTAAAACCCGTATATTACACGGGTTGATTAAAGAAAATAAAATATTAAAATATAAATAATAATTATTTTTTAAAATAAAATTTTGAAATAAGGAATGAGGAAACATATTAATTGCAATTTATTATAATATTTATTACATTTGATACTTTACATATATAAGTATAAGATTATGTGGTTTTTTAATTTTAAAAATTGAAAAAGATCATAAATTGACATGTGGACATTATTTATTTAAAAAATATCACAAAATGACAAGTATAAAAACTCATTAGAGATTGACATGTGGCAAAATTATTTTCATTTATTAGGGAAGATGAATAAAAAAGGAAACTAATACAAAAATAAAAAACAATTTAAAACATATAAAACTAGTAACTAAAATAACATTTTATTAATAACAAATTGCAAGCCTAAACGATAACCAAAATATTTCATTAAAATTACATAAAATATTTCATTATCACTTTCTCAACCCTCAACCCCAACGTTCTACTATTTCATGATTGCGAGCTTGTAATACATTCAATGTGGGTAAAATAATCATGTGGCGTTACATAGATCTAACTGCATATATTTATATACTAGGTGTGAGACCCATGTATTACATGAATTTATTTAAAAAAAATAAATATGAAATTTTAACAATTTGAAAAGTTTAAATTTATAAGAGAAATGAGAAAAAATTTAAATTATTAAAATTAATGAGGCTTTAATACATTGAATACATTACATATATAAACCCTTTCTTATAAATACCTTACATATATATTACCTTACATATTAAATGTGAAATTTTAATTTAATAAAATGAAAAATACAATAAAATGACAAGTGGAAAATAAAAAAATTCAAAAATTATAGAAAATGTCATGTATCCAATTGAAGGAGAAGAGGACATGTGGCAAAAAGATTTTGATTTATTAGGGAGGATATTTTTAGGGAACTAAGTTTTGTGAATTAAGTGTGAGAAATCAAAGGACCTTGATGGATTTTGTGAGCCTGTAGCGCGACTTTTCCTTCGGTTTGAATCCATATTTTTAGCATTGCTTCGGATTGAATCCATTTGGAGTAAGAATTTTAAAATTGCTGTGAAAATTTAAGAAAATGACAATGATATTTATAGACTTTTTTGTTCATAAAATAATTAAATCATTACAACAAAGAAGAGAGCCATTGGCGACGGTTACAGAAAACAACTAATTGTGGATTCCAATTTCGTGGTACCGAGACGCCGGGGGGGGGGGGATTCCATTTTATGAATGATTATTAGAAAAGTGAGGAGAAGTCTATGATGGGTTACCGGCCTAATCAAAGATCAAATGAGGACAACGGAAACAACAATAAATTCAGATTTCTGGACTCATAACAACCAGATCCATGACAAACAATCATTACAACTTTATCGACTTAATAGATCGAACAGTACCTTCGTGTTTTTCTTCGACTTCTTAGGTCTCACCAATTGATCGAACTTGAAAACCCAACGTAAAGTTCCTCTTTTTTTATCACACCCAAGACGCAAAACACCAACAGATTTGAAAGCTAACTCGAGAACCAGCATGAAGAAGACTTGATTAGACGAATCTGGCCGTAACCACGACGTGGCGACGAGCTCTAGCTCTTCTAGGATTTTCCTTAGGGTTTTCGAACTTTGGAAATGAAAATGCTATTTTTCATGTATCCCAAACCAGATTTTGACCCCTCTTTATATAGGAAGGTGATTTGAAACCGTAGAAATATTTACCAAATATAATTATAATTATCTAGGCTTTTTGTAATTATCAAAGAATCAAATCATTATAGAATATTGAATATTTTTTATATTTTCTGATTAATTAATCAAACTATTAATTAACTAACAAAACTAGTCCCTAAAACAAATATCTTTTTAGTTTTGCTTTATTTTGCTCTTGCGTTTAGCCCATAAGGACACCGTTTTATAGTAATACTAGGTTAAAACCCGTGGAATCCACGGGTTAATTTTAAATATAATTAAAAAATCATTTATGTAATAAAATAATATATCATTAATTTAGAAAACTTATGAATTGTATTGTATTTTTTATTAACTTTATAATTTGTAAGTATTTAATACGTATGTAAGTCCAACTATTTGATAAAAGTCATTAGTTTGTATAATGCAACATACATTTGAGTAAAGAGAAATAAACACATAAAATCATTGAAACTGAATTGCTATAAAACAAACAAAACATTTCAGTAATGTAATTAACATAAAAAAATTACAATACATATTTATAGATAAATTAATTAATATGATGGATGAAGTGGGGTTTACTAAAAGTATGTTTATCCTAAATTGATATACTATTGATAAAATAAAATATAAACAAATAAAAATTATATTAAACACAATTAATATTTGTAAGATATAACCCCAAGACAATAAATATAATTTATTATTATTATTATTAAAGTAGAAATTAGTTAAGTATTTATAGAATTTGACGAGCACATAATATGATTTTTAACATGAAATAAATATTAATTTTAAAAAACATTTTTACAAAATAAAAAGTTCATAAATTTTTGTTAAAAATTCAATTTACATGTAATAGTCATTTGTAAATTTGTAGTATTATGTTGCTTAGTACGTTTCAAGAAACGGGTTGCCTAAACCACATACCTAAATTCCACTAAATGGGTCGACCCTAAACCACATACCCTAATTATACGGATGAATCCTCCATTTACTCTATTTAACATTCCGATGTCTTAATCAATCCCTATTTGATCGAGTTTCATAATAGGATGATTATGAACGAATCATACCGACGGCCTGGAATCTCCGGCGGCGATCTTCCGATTATGTAAGACACCGACGAGTTTCAGAGTTCAGACACTGTTAGTCTTTTGCGGTTGTGCAACGGCCTCTCATCGGTGTTGCATCTGGAAATGAGAAATTACGTTTAGTCGTTTGGGTTTTCGGTTGATTGCAATAGGACGAAAGTTGATGTTAAGTTTCCGGCACCTGATTGAGTTCGTTAGAAAGATGACGGGGTATGGGCTCGCAGATCCAGTGAACTGAAAAGAGTATTTTAATTACTTGAGGATTCAACGTACGAGTGATATTGAGGTAAGCCTTTACACTATCAAATAGTTGGTGTTCAATACAATATACTAATTCTTATGAACTTGACACAAAAATAGCAACACATATTCTCAATATTCATTGAATAAACGAAAATGAAAGGACCAGTAACACATTCAATTTATACACGTTACAGGGACCATTTTTGTAATTAATATAACTATTTTGAGAAAAATGTACTTATTTGCAATTATAGTTTAACGGAAACCATCTTTTTTTGAATTTATACTTTACAATGAGCATTTATATTGTAACGACCCACAAATCAAGGGTAAAAATTTCATTTTTATTATAGTCAAAACACAGATATATTTAATCCAAGTATTCCAAAAACATTGCTAATTAAAAACATTTATCAGAGTTCATCCCAAAATCACATAATGCGGAACACACGGGTGTGTGTGCTGCGATCAAGCTGAGCCCTTCCTTTCCAAAACAATGATACCTAAAACCATAAACAAAACTGTAAATACGAAGCTTAATGAGTTCCCCAGAGCATACCCCACACAATCCACATAACCACATAATCCACATCAGCTATAACAACTACATAAACCATATCAATCATATAAGCAATATAAGCCATGCATAGGATGCCGTGGAAACCCTCCAGGGTCTTACACACATAATCACATAAACTGTATCCACTACACAAGTCATGCATATAACATATAGGGATGCCTTGGAAACCCTCCAGGGACTTACTCCGGGTACCATGGGAACCCTCACATGGTCTTAGCCCAATGCCATGGGAACCCCCACATGATCTTAACTAAGGATGCCATGGAAACCCTCCAAGGTCTTAAACCCTAGTGCCTTGGGAACCCCCCGAGGTCTTTACCTAGGATTCCGTGGAAACCCTCCAAGGTCTTACACCTAAGTGCCCCGCGAACCCCCCGATGTCTTCCATGCAAGTATCACAAACACAACTAGAATACTAAATATCACACAATCAACTAGCATACATCATATAACTAATTGTCATGGGAACCCCCGCATGGTCTTCACATAAATACATAATGTATCAATAGCACATTCCCAATAATCATCACAACTAAATAAATGGTCCGACCTTGGTGCCTTAAACCCATTAGTATGGTGAGGAGACTCACCTGGCACTACTAAAGTCCTGCAGATAAAACTCCCATTGCTGGTTGACGGATTCCCGAACTGTCAACATCAAAACGACACCCAATTAATAATTGGGTTCCAATACATAACCATAAGTCCATGCTTGGGGTAAAAAGACTATTTTACCCTTAACTTAATTTGGTCCAAAACCAAGGTCCAAGCTCAAACTCTGAAGGCCCACAAGCCCAATAATAAATCAAGGCCCAACATATGGCCCAATTTTCCAAATTGGGCCCCAAACCTTTACATGAGCTTATCTTAAGGCCCAACCATTTATTCTAGTCCAAACACTTGGCATTCTGATGGCCCAATAGCTAATAATCCCCCAGGCCCAATTATGGCCCAATTTGGAAAATGGCCCCAAGCCTTTCCAATGGGCCTTATCCTATGACCTAATAATTCCCTTAATCCATAAGCATGTTCCCCATTTGGCCCACGAAGTCCCACAGCAAGTCAGTCCAAGAAGTGGCCTAATAAGAATCCAAACCCAATTAGGGGTTTTCACATAAAATGACGATTAGGGTTAAGTGTTCCTACTTAACCCATTAAAGACTTAATCCATTAAGTCCAAACATACAATATGGTCGGGTATAATTCAAAATTCCAAATCCAATGGTCCAAACGCTGGTCTCGACAAATCCAAAATACACATTTCCAAAATTAGGGTTTTCCAAACCAATAGCGTTCCAATTAGTCCATTTGTGAAGTTTTGGGTCAAATTAGGGTTTCACTAGGTCAATTAGGGTTAGCTAAGTCGTGCACCACCCACTACCACCTCGGGTAGTGGTGGTCAATGGCGGCACACGGCGGCGGCCACCACCTCGTGGTGGTGATGATTATGATTCTAAATCAAAACACATCAAAACATCTCAAGAAACAGTCCAATCATACACAAGAGCACACAACCACCCACAGTGGCGGCTGGTGGCGGCTGCATGGCGGCGTGAGGTGGCAGCCACCACCTCACGGTGGTGGTGACAGGTTTTTCCGGCCAAAAATCCGATTACACAACTTAATATCTCAAATAAACACACACACAACCACCACCACATGGCGGTTGGTGGTGACAGAACAAAAATAGAGGCGACAACCACCATGGTCGGCAGCCATGGTGGTCTTCTCGGGGGTTTTCTGGCCAAACGAGCCCACCCACTACGAACAGCACACCAGATACACACACATACTTGCGATACACGACTGAAACGCACACAACAGCCTCCCTCAGAGGGACTGTTGACCGGAGCAGCGGAGAAGAACTGCGTGGGCGGCGGACGACGTGTCTGTGGTGTAGCACCGAGGGTCGGAGAAGGAACGCCACCGCGGACGACAATAGTAGCAGCAGAAGAAGGGACCTTCGCTCTTGGTCCTCGCCGTCATCGGCCATGAGAGTGACAAAGCGCCGGTTGACAGCTTGCATCGGCGGCAAAGCATCGGTGACTAACGGCAGTCGACGGGCGTCCCTGAGTTGATCGGAAGAACGAGTGAGACGAATGGTGGCGGCTAGAGTCACGCATGGCGGCTGAAGGGCTGACGAATTAGGTTTAGGGTTAAGGTGTTGTAACGGGAGGGAATGGAGGCATCGGGTTTAAGTCCCGCTCCATTCAAACTTATACGCATTTTACATATTTGGCCTATCCCCATGAAATCTTTTTCAAATTAAGGCTACAATTTACAAAACAACCCCCAACATCCAAAATTCATAACAATTCAGGTCCGGTATTTACCAAACACACCCTAACTTCTGAAATCCTTTTCAAATTAAATCCATAATTTACAATCCTTCAAACTTTAGAATTCTTTACAAACTAATCCAGAAATTACATTTTAACCCCCAAACTCTCTATTATGGCTTTTAACCCCCGAAGACCAACACTCCGCTAAGATATTATTGATTTTAGGGCCATTATAAAATAATATAAATTATATTACATCTTGGGGCTCCGGGTTTATTATTTAATTACTCTATATCAAACGGGATGTTACATATAGGGACCATTTACGTATTCAATAATCATTCCTGTTATATGAATATGTAGTTATTTGATGCCTTTCAGAAAAGCATAGGAAGATAACTAAATATGACAGAATCCTGAAAAAGACAATAATGCCCTTTAGTTTAGTTTTACACCAAAACTTCAAATAATCATATCGAATTCTGCTATCCCTTGCCTACAAAAGTCATGATAATTCATATATACTTGAATAAACCTATCTTAATTGACAATAATTATAAAAATACCAGTTTGCCCTTTGACTTTTTTACAAATGCCATCATAACCCGAATGAATATTGCTGCAATTATCATGAAAAATACCATAAAAACATGTACAAATTTTATTGTATCCATGCTTTGATCCATCAAAAAGTAGAAAAAGGAGAACAATACCCTTATAAAAATTTACTACATTGATTCTTAAAAAAAATTACAAAAATCATTTATTTCCTTACAAAAATGATATCTATTATTTAAAAAATTACAACAATCATTTCTCATTTGATGCTATCGCATCTGTATAACAACATGTGTGGATGTTTTCTCATCATGGTAGAGACTATTGCTTTTGTTTTTTATAAGTAACTAAACATATAAATACGAAATATAGTTCAAATAAGCATATTCAAATTACATGAATTTGTTTATAGTTAAAAAAAAGAATGAAAAATAGCAGGGCATTATCAGAATTTCCATATTTGCCTGTGTTTATGTACAAAAGCTTAACTCAAATCAACTAACAATAATGGTTGAATTGGGAAAAAATAGAATTATACATTTGTTTATTGGATTTGCTGCGGTAGAAAACGAATGGTGAGGAAGAAAAGGAAAGACGGAAAAACTTGAAAGAATGCTTATATATGCGAAGGTGATGAGCCGATTGTATTTTTAATCTAAAATAATATGTGAATGATGAATATACAATTGAAAAACTGAAGGGATCATGTTTTTACTATATTTAAGGTAATAAGTTGCGTGATTTTTATTGATGATAATTAGGGTGTCATACATTAAGGGGTAAATTTATGTAGATACCAAATAAAATTGAAATGTTGTTCCTAATTTTCTGTGATTTTTTTTCTAAACTATATATCTTATTCTTTGTTATCTGCAGTAAAAAACAAATACATAATAACAGAAAAACGAATAGAGATGATTGTGTTAGCTGTAACTTGCAGTAAATACAAAACACAAGAAGAAAACGGGGAATAAAATAAAGAACAATGACAAATTCAAAAGGCTAACATGATTTGCAATGTGTTGTAGAAGGCTGGCTATATGTGTTAGGAATCGGACCGGGTACACGCAGCGGAAACACACTGTCACATACTCTCAAACGAAACGAGAAAATAAAGCAAGAAGAACACAAGAATATTACGTGGTTCGGATTCGGTACAAATCCTACATCCACGGGCCGCAACTAGAGATTTTATTATTGCTAGAAGATTACAGTACAAGTTGGTACATATTCAAATGAATGATGAATGTTCTATTTATAGGCAAAGAGCCGATGCTTAAGGAAATAAAGAATGGATGCATTCCTTTGCTTTTCCTCCAAATGAGGTGTTCCACATTCCTTTGTCTGCCACTTGCTTTTCCCTTTTTATTGCTTTGTGAGTTGGAAAAGACACCAACTACCCAACAATCTCCCACTTGGGGCTTTGAACAACTCAGGCTTTTTCTACCATCCAACTCTAGCAACATTCCTCAGTCACTTCAGTAATCTCTAAACCAGACAAGTCTTCCAAGCTTCCTGTTCCCAAGAACAAGCTAAACTTAGTCTCATTTCTCTAGTTGCAGCCGCCCCTCATCATCAACTACAAGAAGGGCCAGTTGAAGCTCCCACTAGCTCCAACTCAGCCGTGGCTAATCCCGCCACCGACTCATCATCTGTCTCAACCGGTTTGGACACTCCACCGGATCCAGAGATACACCGAGGACCACTAACACTCTCCAAACTTAGCAAACTTCCAACAGGAGAGAATTTTTCAGTCTTAGTCTTCAAAACCCAACGGCTCTTTGTAAATGTACCCGGAACACGCCCCGTGCTCCCACTGTCACAGAATCTCCTGACTGGTTTAGACTTTCCGACTCGTTCAGCTAACATCCCCTTGGCTCCAGAATTCATGTTTGCAAAATGAACTCTCTTAGCCGTAGATTTAGCGAACCAGATTTTGTCTTGCTTAACAGGGACGGTCATACTTCCCTCAGCAGGTACCTCAACCATATACAATGACCCATGCTTCATACCATGAGCAATCACCATATTATCATTGACCACCCTCCATTTACCACCACCAAACCTTACTTCCAGTCCTTGTTTATCCAGCTGACCAACATAAATCAATTTCTTTTTCAGCTCCGGAATCACCTTGACATTCTTCAGGCTCCATGTAGTTCCCAATGAAGTAACCAGATCAATATCTCCCATGCCCGTTACTTGAAGCATCTCGTCATTTGCTAACCGTACCTTTCCAAAATCTCCTTCTTTTAGATTCACCATCGTTTCCCCGTTGTCCATGGCGTGAAACGAAGCCCCTGAATCCATGACCCAAGAGTCTACAGAACTTTCCATACTGAGTAACAATGCATCATCCCCAGAAAAATTCTCAGCATCAGCAATGTTCAATTCTTTCTTTGGACATTGACTCTTAACATGTCCCACTTCTTGACAGTTCCAGCATTTCACATTCTTCAAAGTTCTAGAAGAACTTTTTCCCCGACTCCCACTGCTCCCACTATTCCTGCTATTCCCTCTACCTCTTCCGACATTTAATAAATCAGAAGAGGAAGATCCACCTTGATTCTTGCGTCTGATATCCTCGCCTAGAACCAAATCTCTAACCCCTTCAAAAGTCATACCACTGGTCCCCACGGAACTCGTAACAGCAGTAACTGTTCCGGACCAGCTATCAGGTAGAGAAGCTAGTAGTAGCGAAGCTTGAGTCTCATTATCAAATTTAATTCCCACAGATGATAATCTGGACATAATTGAATTTAGATTGTTAATGTGAACCGTAACTGAGCCTTCCTCATTCATCCTTGTAGTGAACAGCTCCTTCATCAAGAACACCTTGTTAGCCGCCGATGGTTTCTCATACATATTTGATAGAGCCTCCATCATACCACGCGCCGTGGTTTCATTCATGATGTTGAAAGCAACGATCTTCGTCAACGACAATGTAATAACCGCCTTGGATTTCTTGTCCTTTGAGTTCCACGCATCTTCAGCAGCTTTTTCCATTTTCTCCGGTTTGTCTCCGAGTACGATGTCCAAGTCTTTCTGACATAGCAATGCTTCTAATTGCATTTTCCACCAGCTAAAGTCGGAACCGTTGAACTTCTCGATTACAACCTTGTCTTCAGCCATTACGACAAACAAGAGACAAATCTTTTATAGTACTTTTGTGTGACAGAAAACACGATCACGCCTTTCAAAACCGAAACAACGACACCGATCGTACAGTACCCTCTCGAAGAATAATATTGTATACTAGAATATAAATCTGTCGTACACAAAACGGTCAACCTTGTTTCTGATGTGGCAGATCAGACTAAGCTGCAACCACAGAGCATAATACAAGATACGACCTCCTTCAACCTTGCTCTGATACCAATTGTTAGGAATCGGACCGGGTACACGCAGCGGAAACACACTGTCACATACTCTCAAACGAAACGAGAAAATAAAGCAAGAAGAACACAAGGATATTACGTGGTTCGGATTCGGTACAAATCCTACATCCACGGGCCGCAACTAGAGATTTTATTATTGCTAGAAGATTACAGTACAAGTTGGTACATATTCAAATGAATGATGAATGTTCTATTTATAGGCAAAGAGCCGATGCTTAAGGAAATAAAGAATGGATGCATTCCTTTGCTTTTCCTCCAAATGAGGTGTTCCACATTCCTTTGTCTGCCACTTGCTTTTCCCTTTTTGTTGCTTTGTGAGTTGGAAAAGACACCAACTACCCAACAATATGAACTTCAGAAACGTGAAACAATGGACGACAAAGGGGAATAAAATCGGGTGAGAATGATGAACATTTTAAATAGTAATCTGAATTTAAATGAAATCATAGAATGATATTATCCCGTTAAATATGCCATTTTTAATGCATTTCCTTTTATAAATTTGAATGCAGGTAAAAGCTTTATCAGAATTTGAATTTGTTTACATGTATTTTCGATCAGTACAATGCTATTTCAGTAAGAATAGCAAAGCAAACAGAAGGATATTTATTAAAAAATAGATCAATTTTATATATTTCAGTAAGAATAGCAAAGTAAACAGAAGGATATTTATTAAATAATAGATCAATTTTATATGAAGTGATGTGAAAGTACAATGCTATTAACAGAAAATAATTTTTGTACTATCATATGGCCTGTGAAATCGGAACATAGAGCAAAAAATGGGAACTTGGTAGGCAAAATTCGATTATACAGGTAAAGAAATTATTGTATGTTGTTTAAACGGAAACTGTTCTTTATACATTCAATGTACAAGTTTTTTAATGAAAATTTGAGTAAAAACTATAAATCATAAACATAAAAAAACGAATTATGAAAGTACCAACCTGGTGTTGTTTGATCTTTGTCTTTGGTGGAAGAGGTGAAGAAAACGAAAACAGTGAGAGGAGGAAAACCACTGTGATATGCAAACAGAATGGCAGGGGCAACGTATTCTGCAACTGCAAGGAGCCTTTAATTTCAACAGGTAAATAAATAATATATGAAGAATACGTGGATTGAAATCTATTTCCTGATTTTTTGCGATTTACCCTATTCTAAAAGGAATAGGATGATGAAAAAATGTTGAAAATATTAACAATAAAAAAAAACGAATTAAAGGGGAGAATATATGATAATGTCGAATTCAATATGGAAAATATGTATATTGTGGATAAATAGTTTTTTTTTTGTTATGATTTAATTATATAAATTCTAAAATCATGGCTGATTTACAGGGATTACAAAAGGAAATGAAGGGCATTTTAGTAATTAGTTTAGTAAAAGAAGCAGGAAAATTCGATTTAGGGGGGCTTGGAAATTGCCACGTGGCGAAATGGTACTTATTTATTAGATTAGGGGATTACCTGTTTGTTATGACTATGGGAACTAATTTCCATCAACTTCCACTTGCACTTAGGCATCAGAAATTGACGGGTCCAATACTTACTATGAACAGTAGTGAGTGGCAGTCCAATGTAACTATTGTACTTGTTACAACATTGCTATAAACAGTCCTAAGACTAGTGACTTCAAATTCCTTTGATCTTCATGATATCTTAATATGAACTTGAGGACATGGATCAAGGGTTAATCTCTTGGTTCAAGATTATGTTTCTCAATACTGACTTGTGGTGACTTTTCAGACTGACTGTTGAATCTGATCAACTCAGTTTCAACGTGGCCAAGCATGTGTTGTCAACACCAAATCCTCGAGGGGCCCATATATATCTATTTCTCCTATTCTGAAAAAAGGATAAAATAAAATTTGATTATATAGGTCAGTATTATTCCTCATACAATATCTAGTCAAACCCTGTAGAGCTGCCAATTACGGACAACATTAGGGTAAACCAAGACACAACTGATTATAGAACAAAACCTCATGCATCTATATTTGATGAATAAGAAATATAGTCGTCTTAATTTACTCATGACATGATCCATGAAGTAATCTGTAAGCATGGTTACTCCAATGCTTAAAATCTTCATTTTCAAGTACTCATTAGTATTGGTTGCACATTTTTGCAAATGTTCATCTCTATGAACAATCTACCAATACTTCATGCCAATCTTAATTCACTACTATCTTCCAAAAGTAGGACCGATTATGTAGGTTTGAATAAAATATTATTCTGGAAGTGGTTCTAAACATGCAAAAAAATAGGAACAAAGATAATATGAAAAAATAGCAACTTATTATTAATAATCATCAAATAAAAACATAATCTAAACATATTCCATAAAATCAAACTACAAATTCTATAATTAAACCAATTCTATAATGCCAATAGATCTTGTATGAGCATCATGCTTGATTTGTGATAATGGTTTGGTGAGAAGATCAGTTGGATTATCTTCTGATGGAACGCAACTCACAATAATTTCACCATCTGCAACTAGCTTCCTAATATAGTGGAACTTTCTAAGTATATGTCTTGTCTGATTGTGATCTTGAGGTTCTTTAGCTAAAGCAACTACACCCTCGTTATCACAGAAGATCTCAAACGGTTTAGCTATACTTGGAACAACACCTAAATCATTGATGAACTTCTTTAGCCACATTTCCTCCTTGGTTGCTTCATTGACCGCAATATACTCTGATTCTGTAGTTGAGTCCGATATAGTTTCTTGCTTGGAACTCCTCCAAGTCATCGCTTCTCCATTTAACATGAATATAAAAGCATACTTTGATAGAAAATTATCGCTGTTAGTTTGGAAACTTTCATCCACATATCCTTTAACACTTAGCTCTTCTTTACTACAATAGACCAAGAACATATATTTAGTCTTCCTAAGATACTTCAGAATGTTCTTGACTACGATCCAATGAATTTCACCAGGATTGGCTTGATAACGACTCGTCATACTAATAGAGTATGGGATGCCTGGCCTTGTAAATATCATGGCGTACATGATCGATCCAATAACCGAAGCATATGGGACTCGACTAATTCTATCCAGTTCTTGACTAGTATTGGGACACTGAGTTTTACTCAAAATTGTGCCACATTACATAGATACAAATCATTTCTTAGAGTCTTCCATCTTGAATTTCTTTAAGATTTTATCTGAGTATGTATTTTGGCAAAGTCCTATCAGTCGTCTAGATCTATCCCTATAGATCTTAATACCAAGTATATAAGAAGCTTCTCCTAAGTCCTTCATAGTGAAACTCTTCCCAAGCCAAGATTTTACAGTATTTAGTGTTGGGATGTTGTTTCCTATAAGAAGAATGTCATGGACATATAAGATAAGAAAGACAACTACTCTCCTACTAGATCTAACATATACACATTGTTCATCTTCATTTCTTAAGAAACCAAACTCCTTAATTTTCTCATCGAAACAGATGTTCCACCTCGAGGTGCTTGTTTAAGTCCATAAATAGACTTCTCAAGCTTGCATACCATATTAGGAAACTTGGATTGTACAACACCTTATGGCTAAGCGATGTAAACATCCTCACTCAGTTTCCCGTTAAGGAAAGCAGTTTTTACATCTATTTACCATATTTTATAGTCATGAAACACATTTATGGCAAGAAGGATTCTAATAAACTTAATCATAGGTACTGGTGAGAAAGTTTCGTCATATTCACTTCCTTAAGTTTGAGTATAACCGTTTGCAACCATTCAAATTTATAAGTCTGCACGTTCCCATCCATGTCAGTCTTATTTTTATAGACTCATCTACACCCAATGGTTTTAAGGCCAGATGAAGGATCAACCAAGTTCCAAACTTGGTTATTGTACATAGACTGAATCTCGCTATCCATTGCCTCTTTCCATTTTGCAGCCTCTGGGCTCACTATGGCTTCCTGATAGTTGTGCGAATCATTATTGCCCAACATATTGTCATCCTCCTGAGTAACATGTAATCCATAAAACTCTCGTGGTCAACGTTCTCTATCATATCTACAAGGTGGAGGTGGAAGTATGTTAGATTCCTCAACAGGTTCTTCATTAGTTAATTCTTGAATCTCATCATGATTAATCTGGATCCCACTAGTTTCTTGAGATATCAATTCCCTTCCACGGAAGACTGCCCTACGAGCAACAAAGATCTTGTTCTTAGTAGGCTTGTACAACAAGTATCAAAAGGAATCTTTAGGATAACCACTGAAGTGAAACCTCTCAGATTTAGGTTCAAGTTTGTCGAGCGCTTCTCGATGAACGAAAGCCTCATAACCCCAAACCTTGATTCGTGTAAGAGATGGACAAGTCCCTTTCCACATTTCAAATGTGTAACATCCTGTTTCCTGTTATTTCTTATTTCAGGGTTGTGGACCGGAAGTCGATTGTATAAAGGATTTTGGCCTTAAGAAGGTATAGTTTAGTCCTTGTGGAAGGAAGTAATGATGGTTAAGAGATTTAACCCTTGAACTGCATATTGGCCGAAGGGTAGAAAGGGAAAAGTCATAGGCTGGGTTCTTGCATGAAATATGGATTTTTTGGAGAAGTTTTTAGTCCAAGATATCTAGATAATATTGTGGGGCTCTTCAATACCTTTCCGTGGATATGAAGATCATCGAAAACAAAGTTGGAATGAACAAGTTATGACTCTTAGAAGTTAAGAAGGTTTTGGGTTAAGCCGAGTACGTTGGGCGTACAACGTGTATGCTGGGCGTACTAGGCAATGACTGACCGTGGAGGATCAAAATAGTACACTGGGTGTACCGGAAGTACGCTGGGTGTATGCGATCAGAACCTGTGACATCCCCATTTTCATGGCCAAAAAAGACCAATTTTGTTTATGCTTTATAAAAATCAGAGTACCTCTTTTAATAACAATGTTGCGGAATTTGTTCCCAGAAAACATGATAAATAGGTTATCAAAGCATTTATGAGGAAATGTATTTTTATTCATTTTCAAAACATTGGGATGTCATCGTCAATACAGAAACATAAGCATAAACAGAACTTACATTTATTTACACTAGTGATCTACATCTCTTTTAAATCTCTCAGTGTAAAGTAGCTTCGTATCGACACCTGTGATACAAATAAGCTTGAGTGGGTCAGGTTGGGAAACCTGGTGAGTACATAGGGTTTTCAACCCACAATAATATAATTATTATGTTTAAACAACAAACAATCAACCCCATTTACCCATCCCCATTATCTTCCTTACTCTCAAGGGTCTACCCTAAGAGTCATCTATTCGTTTATTTCAAAGTCCCTTGCTTCCAGGGTTATAAGGCCGGCACTAAGTCCATAGCTGCCAATGCACTAATTCCATAGCTGCAAAAGTTCCTTCATCGGGTACTAAATCCATAGCTACCAGTGTAGGTACTAAGTCCATAGCTACCAACGTTTATCTAACAGGTACTAAGTCCATAGCTACCAGGTACTAAATCCATAGCTACCAACACCTAACAAGTACTAAGTCCATAGCTACCTATGTTTACCTAATAGGTACTAAGTCCATAGCTATCATCGTTTGTCCAATAGGCACTAAGTTTATAGCTGCCAATGTTTACTCACATCATCTTTTATCTCTCATCATTCATCTACCCATGTTATAGCCAACATATTTGTAGATATAAAATACATATACAGTTTAAATCATTTAAAACATGTATAAAATCGTTCATCCAGCATAGATAGCAAGTATACAGTTAATATGCGCACACAACACGTAATTTATATAAAATACTTCATATCTATGTGTAAGCTGAAAGTAACTATGCACTCACCTGATAAGGTGGTGATTCTGAATTCGGAGAGCGCTTCGTTACTTCTTAAAACAATTTCTTTCGACAAAACCTAATATCATTACCACTAGGGTTTAGCTCAATATTCACCGAGACTAATTAATAGTCTAGTTATTATTATTACTATATAAGCGTTAAACAACACTATATAACTCATAATAATAGCCCAAATAATTATAATAAGGTCCTAATAACATTACTATATTAAAACATAAACTATACTAAAGATAGGTTAGGCGTAGCGCACTTACAGCGAGTTTTTCTCAAAACCGGGTTTCGCTGGAGCAGCGTTTCTGAGCCGAAAGGCTCTTTTCTTGGGACTCCGGGAGCCTCGGGGCTTCCTTCGGGTGCTAGCGGGTTTACCTAGACTTTAGGGGGGGTTTGGGGGCTAGAGAGAGAGAGAGTCCAGAGAGAGAAAGAATGGTTTGGAAAGGTGTGAAGAATGAGGGAACCCGACACCTCTATTTATAGGCTGGAAAACAGCTCTACTCGTCGAGTAGGTCCTCCTACTCGTCGAGTCCATGCCACATGTCACCTTCTGGTGGCTTGCCTTGGGGAGAAAGCCTTGGCCCATAATCAGCCACGTCACCCCTTTTGCAGCAGCACCCTGCCAACTTCTAAACCCCGTAACGTTCGCATACGAGCTTCGTTTTCGACGTTCTTTTTTTCCACGTGTAGGTAAAAACAAGATCTACAACTTTCATTTAGACTCCATCGGCTAATTCTCGACCGATCTTAAATTTAACAGTAGGATGAGATTAGACTGTTAAATAACCACGAAGAATTCGTAACTCCTTCATACGGACTCCGTTTTCGTCTGTCTTTTTACCGTTGAGTTCCTATTAATGAGATATTCAACTCTCATTTAGGTTGCGTAAGCCAAAAACCGCTCGAACTAAAATTCGAGTTTCGGGTCGTGCACTGCTATGCCAAATCTTAGAAAATTCATAACTTCCTCATACGAAGTCAGATTAGGGCGTTCTTTTTATGGATGTTCTCGGTTTAACATATACTACAACTTTTGTTTAGATCACTAAGGCTAAAAAGTCCTCTATTGTAAATTCACTATTTACGTCTCCCGGTGCCGTGTCGGTTTTACCGAAAAACTTCGACGGGCCATAACTTCTTCGTTATAACTCGGATTTCGGCGTTCTTTATATGTACGGAACCCTTGATACATATTCTACAACTTGGTTAAGATTATTTATTCTAAATAATCTTTTTTCGAAAAGTCATTTTCGACCCCTATTATCTCTAAATGTACTAGCCCGGATCTACGGGCGTTACAATTATCTCCCCCTTAGGATGATTACGTCCCAAAATCATCAACAAAACAGGGCTGTATAATGACTCCATACGTTATCTCTTTATCCTAGGTAATAATCGTAACTTCTATGTTCCTTCGAATGAGTATCTCACTCTTGGACTCCTTGTCTGCAGGTGGTGCTCGATCTTGCACTTGCTCCCTATCTCACGTTATACTCCAAATTATGACCTTCAAGTCACAATCTCGATCCTCACTGGACACGAACTTAAGATAAGTTCTTTTATTACTACAATGGACCGATGTGTCATATTCTAATGACCTATCATCGTATGTTGCAACGCTTAGACTCAGGTCTCTTAGAGTCGAATTCCAGAACAGACTATACCTTCCTTATTGTTCTAATGGGATATAATCACATCTTAAAAGGTAGCATTTCTAGCTACAAGCAACTATCACGATACCTCTACTGATCGCTTTTTATTTCAATCTTCCGTCTTAAGTCAGATGCTACATCGAACTTGATTCTCTGAACCACATAACATACTCAGCGTAGTCGGACTCAATTTGATATGACCACTAGGGTCAGAATAACAATCATCTTCTTAGTCATTACCGAAACGATGGTAACGACATACTTGAATAAAACGAATTGAATTACTAGCTCCTTGGTAACCTTGTGACTTTCTCTGATCCAAGCCTGAATCCTGTGCTTCCGGTAGTATATGCATCTACTACCTTTCACACCTACTCATACTCGTCCCAAGTATTGTCTCGCAGTCCCCAAGTCCTAAAATCAAAAAACAATTTAACACGTACGAGTTTGTCCAAATAATCATAAATTTTTTTTCCCTAGACTCTACTAGGACTTCTTCCATGCACATCTTCAATCATTAATTCTGCTTCAACTCGGTTGGTATTGGAAATTCCAGACCATGGGATAACTTTATGGATTATACCAAAAATTCTTTCTTTCTGCTAATCGAAAGTTTACTTCTCCCGTACTAGACGTATTATTTATTAGACGCATTCTAAACGCAAGATACCTCTCTTACGATATCTTCTGATAGGTATCATTCACTATCGTAAGCCTTATTATTTCCTCTATTTTATCAGTTTATCATGGTTCGCATCACTTCCTGAACTTCTGCTATTGTGATAGGTTCGGGTGCAGGCGCAACGACCGATGCATGACCCGTCACATTCTTCGGCTCAGGTTGTCATCTTCCTCGGATATTTCCTAGTCTGTCTTCACCATGACGTTTTGTACACCAAAGCAGACATTTGGTGTACCGAGGCGAGAATTTAAGATAGGAAAGTTTTATTTACGATAGACGTATAAATCTCCCTATTACTCCGAAAAGTTACATGCCAGTTCTAATATCGTAATTAAACGTTTAGAAATCTGAACACATAAAATTTCCAGATCCGGTCGGCAATAGACCATAGATCCGAACAAATAATAGGATATAAGGCATCTTTATAGCTATAACATAAAACATCTAGCACATAAAACATTTTAGGCATCTTTCCTAAAATAAACTAGTGCTCGTGTCTAAAATATAGCAGACACTCATCTCACAATCATCGCTTAGCATTCTAAGTTTAAGTCTAGAAATTTCTTACAAATTCCTAGTTCGCTTAAACTAATGCTCTGATACCAACTGTGACATCCCCATTTTCATGGCCAGAAAAGACCAATTTTGTTTATGCTTTATAAAAATCAGAGTACCTCTTTTAATAAAAATGTTGTGGAATTTGTTCCCAGAAAACATGATAAATAGGTTATCAAAGCATTTCCGAGGAAATGTATTTTTATTCATTTTCAAAACATTGGGATGTCATCGTCAATACAGAAACATAAGCATAAACAGAACTTACATTTATTTACACTAGTGATCTACATCTCTTTTAAATCTCTCAGTGTAAAGTAGCTTCGTATCGACACCTGGGATAGAAATAAGCTTGAGTGGGTCAGGTTGGGAAACCTGGTGAGTACATAGGGTTTTCAACCCACAATAATATAATCATTATGTTTAAACAACAAACAATCAACCCCATTTACCCATCCCCATTATCATCCTTACTCTCAAGGGTCTACCCTAAGAGTCATCTATTCGTTTATTTCGAAGTCCCTTGCTTCCAGGGTTATAAGGCCGACACTAAGTCCATAGCTGCCAATGCACTAATTCCATAGCTGCAAAAGTTCCTTCATCGGGTACTAAATCCATAGCTACCAGTGTAGGTACTAAGTCCATAGCTACCAACGTTTATCTAACAGGTACTAAGTCCATAGCTACCAGGTACTAAATCCATAGCTACCAACACCTAACAAGTACTAAGTCCATAGCTACCTTGTTATGAGCTTTTGGTCACTTTAGTGCAAAAAGTTTAGATCTTGAAATTTTGTGACCTTATTATGGATAAAGTTGGAAGCTTTATTCATCTAAATATCATTTTGATTCAGATCTAAAGGTTGGAAACTTAGACTTAATGGATTAAGTTAGAAAGATGCAGTTTTGGTCCCTTTAAAACTTAAAAGACTAGATCTTGGTTGCTTGGACCATTCTAATGGATAAAGTTTGAAAGTTTATCCATTATGGAGCTATTAGGAAGCATAAAAATGTGATCTTGGTCCTTCCATCCATTCCATGCAAGAGTTAAGATGTCTTAATGGATAAATAAGTTAGGGTTTTAGCTCTTGGACTTTTTCTAGCCATGGAAAGTCATAAAGGTGCTAAAAGGTCTTAAGGGATTAAGAACTAAAGAAAGGAATTATATTAGACGTATGTACGCCGGACGTATCTGAGAGTACATTGCGTGTACTGGTCTTGAATCACGTACGTTGGGCGTACGTGGAGTATGCTGGGCATACTCAGCTTCCTTGGACTTTGACTGTTGTTGACTTTCGTTGACCGTTGACTTTTGACCAAGTTTGACTTTGGGTCAAACTTGATGATTTTGGACTATTGATTGAGATTTTATATGGTTCTGGTGTTAGTGGGTTCGTGGGTGCAAGAAGTGCAGAAAAAGGATCGTATTGTAGTGTTTCAGAGTTCTTTGATTCACGTGAGTTTTCCTTACTGTACTTATAGTCGAAGGCACCAATGTCGTCGGCCCACTAGATTATGTATCTTGGTATATTGGATTGATGTTATGCTAAGTATGTGATAGATTGGTAGATCTATATGATTACATGTGTTCACTGAGTATGTGTTAGTAGATCTGTATGATTATATGTGTTGTTGGTTATTAAATGTTATTGTATATGTCGACATGTTGTGTTTTGTTGGGTTGAGGCGGTCCTGCTTAATGTTGAAGACCAAGACACCAATGGTGGTCCGGATAGACTGACCGCCTGCAAGGCGGTCCAGTCAGGCCGAAGGCCCGCAGAGCGGTCTAGATAGTCTGTAGGCCCGCTGCGGCGGATGAGTCATACTGAAGGCTCCGAGAGTAGTCCAGATAGGATGTAGGCTCGGTGCGCCAATCAGGCCGAAGGCTCATGTATGCATGTTGTTATCTGTATGTTTGTATGGTGATATTTTGGGGGAACTCACTATGCTTTGTGCTTACAGTTTGATTGTTATGGTTTCAGGTACTTCAGATGATCGGGGGAAAGCAAAGGTGTGATCATACACATCCTTCGATAACATGTTTATAGAAGATTTTTTGATACAATGATCTTGGGATATTTGTAGTTGATACTTGGTTTTGATATGGGTTTTGTTTGAAAACGATGATTTCTCTTAATTTAAAAGTGAAAATTTTTACCGTGATTTTGGGATGTTACAGAATGATTTCTTTTCAACCTTCTTAGTTGGTGCCGGGTCTAGAATGTAAGCAGCAGTTTCTAGAGCATAACCTTGGAAACTAATTGGAAGTGTAGTACGAGTAATCATAGAACGAACCATATCTAACAAGGATTGATTTCTCCTTTAAGTCACACCATTGTGTTGTGGTGTTCTTGGTGGAGCTAATTGTGAAATTATCCCACAATTTCTAAGATGATCACACAATTCATCACTAAGATACTCTCCGCCCCTATCAGAACGAAGTATCTTGATTTTATTGCCCACTTGGTTCTCTATTTCATTCTGGAACTTCTTGAATACTTTAAATGTCCCAGAATTATGTTTAATCAGTTAAACATATCCATATCTACTTAAGTCATCAATAAATGTCACAAATTATCTTTTACCATGTCTAGTGATGTATCTGAATGAAACACATACATCCGAGTGGATGATGTCTAACTGATCTGTTCCTCTCTTATAGTTACCCATGAAAGGAGACTTTGTCATTTTCCCAAGTAAACAAGATTCACAATCTCCATTAAACTCAAGATTGAATGGTTCCAAGATCCCATCTGATTGGATCTTGGAGATTCTCTTCTTGTTTATATGGCCCATATGACAATGCCATAGACATGATTTATCCAGATTAGACGAACTAACATTTAAGGTTAAGTTATCATTTTTTTTACACCAATCACAAATTCATATACGCCATTGATAGGATTTGCTTTAAAATAAAGAGTATTATCTTTGTAAACCAATATACTAGCATTATTATCATCAAATCCAAAAGTGAAACCGTCACACCAATATGCATAAAATAAAATAATATTTCTTGTCATTTAAGGTGAATAACAACAATATAATAAATTAATTGAAATATTAGGTGACAATGATAGCTCATAATCTCCAATCTTGGTAACAACTACCTTGCTCTTATTTCCCATGATCAAATCGATATCCTCATGTCTCAACTTTCTGCTTCGTTTTAGTGCCTGCCCATTAAAGAAAATGTGGGTTCCATAACATATGTCAAGTATCTAGTTATTAGAAGTCGAAGCCGAATGTAATTTAATTATAAACATGCCTGAAGAGCCAGCACCCTTGGCTTTGTTCTTGAGATCCTCCAGATATTTAGGGTAGCTACGTTTCCAATGACCCTTTTCTTAGCAGTAGTAGCATATGAATTCTTTAGGGTCATTCACAGGTGGTATGTCAGAAATGTCCTTCTTAGGGTCGGAATTGGTAGCACTAACATTCCCATTTCCATTTCCCTTAACATTGGGATGAGATGACCTTTTTCTCTTTACACCACCTTCCTTAATAGCCAGAACAAGAGTGGTTGAGTTCCTAGGTGGAAGAACACTTTCTTCAGCAGTCTTGAGCATTCCATGTAACTGCATGATACTCTTATCTAAACCATTCATATAGTAGTTTATAGTGAACTGATTGTGTGCACTAGTCAAAGAGTTAAGAATGACATCATTAGAAAAATATTGAGTAAATGGGAAGCCAAGACTTTCAAGTCCGTCAAAGTACCCTTTTAATTTGAGCACATGGGTACTCACATAACGATTCTCATGTTGTTTGCAACATAGAATTGCTTGCATGGACTTGAATCTCTCAGTTTGAGCTTGCTCTTGAAACATGTTTTTGAGCTAATTGTTCATGTTGTATGCCCCAAGATTCTCGAAAAATCTTTTGGATTTTTGGAGACAAGGTCTCCAATATTAGACACAAAACCTCGATAGAGTGATGGTGATGATTTTCATATTCAACAGCCTCTTCTTTAGTTGCATCGTCAAGAAGTTCCTCAGCTAGATACTCATCCAAAACATACTCCTTTTTCTCTTACTTCAGAGTGTATTCCAATTTTGAGAACAGAAAAAGGTTGAGAACGCGAGAACGATTATTGACCAATCATTTTCTAAGGGACATTATAGGTAATTTAATTTTACATTAATGAAAAGGTCAACTTAAATAAATGATAATTTTCCTATGATTAAGAGATTATGTTGTAATCAGTTTTTTCCAAAAATAGTAACGTTTTATTCATATATTTTTTCCACTAATATAAAAAAAATTAAATTGAAAGAACTTTTTTTCTAAAAATTGGAATCCACTGTCTTTTCTCTTTTTTTTTTTTAATTTTTTGCAATTCAAATCATGTTCTAAATAAATAAGTCCTCTTTTATCTTTTTTTTTAAAAATTCAAATGATGTTATAAATAACTAAGTCTTTTGATTTTTTCATATATCCACAAAACACATTTTTATTCCATAATTTTGTTGTATTTATTGATGAATATCTACTTTGAGTTTTTTTTTATTTATTATTATTATTATTATTATTATTATTATTATTATTATCAAATTTGTTTGTATGTATAACATAAATATGATAATGGGATTTTAATTCATTGATAGTTAAATTCATTGACATATACATAAATGAATATGATAAACCATACGTTGTCATAAACTTGCAATCATAAATGAATTAAACACAAGAGTTAAAATTTGTATTTGTAATCGTAAATGAATTAAATACATTTTATAAATTACTTCAAAAATGGGATCTCGTATTCATTTAATCCACTGATAATTAAATTCAACTACATATACATAAATGAATATGATAAGACGATCTTTTGTCATAGGTTTGCAATCATAAATGAATTAAATACAAGGTACATAATAAATATGATAAGACCGTCATAAGTTTGCAATCATAAATGAATTAAATACAAGGTACATATAAAAAATATGTTTGTAATTGTAAATGAATTAAATGCATTTTATAAATCACTTCAAAATCGGAATCTTGTATTCATATAAGACTATTTGTTTTATTGCATTTGTAATCATAAAGGAATAAACTATGCAGATAAAAAAAATATAGTAATCATAAATGAATATAGGACAATATATAGATGAAAAAAATCAATTACATTTTTAACCATAAATGAACATATAAATATAACATAGAAAAGAAAACAATACAAATTTTAATCATAAACTATATAATCAAATTTAAAAACTTCCTCAAATATCAATCGTTCAAACAAAATATTCATAAATGAATCGTTTGCATGTATTTTATTTTGTACCTGAACACATAATAAAACTATTGTTAATAATAAAAAACAATAATATCAAAAATCTCATTGAAACCTATTTTAACAAAAACTATTTACTAGCTTTGATTCACCACCCCACATCTCTTTTTATAGTGAAGGCTTCAATGCATACCTATTGACGAGTTATTCTTAAATTTATTAATAAAGTATGTATCCATAGGGTTACAGAGAGTTATGATCTCAAAAATATAATAAAACGAAATCAATCAAATTGAAGCAATTGTAATAGTAATTGAAAAAGCATGTGAACAAAGAAACACAAAACCAGGCAGTCTTCATCTAATTCTTTTAAGAACCTTTGATCATATTGATTTTTGGGGCTGCAATTTATTTCTACTAAGAATACCTGGACGCACATCAAGAATATGAAATAGGGATTCAATTACTAGCTAAATTATCGTAAAACGTTAATTATTTCAACTATTTGGTATTCCTATTATGCCGTTATTTCAATTTAAAAGTTACATTACATATTCATCCTTCAAATTTTATTATTTCAATTGAATCCCTCATATTTTTGGGATGTGTGGCCGGCAAACCCAAAACTTATAATTTAGGGTCTGAGGATTTTTTTAGATAGGTAAGATTAAATAGGGATTCAATTACTAGCTAAATTATCGTAAAACGTTAATTGTTCTCAACTATTTGGTATTCCTATTATGCCGTTATTTCAATTTAAAAGTTACATATTCATCCTTCAAATTTTATAATTTACATAGAGAGAGAGAGAGAGAGAGAGAGAGAGAGAGAGAGAGAGAGAGATCCAAAATAAAACAGAGATCTTGAGATTTAACCTTAGCTACATAATCCACATATGTCGCTCTAAGATTCCGGCGTACCGGGGCGGTAAGTCAGTTATAATTATGAATGATTATGTAGCACAACTCATTCCTTTCACCTCTGCCACCTCCCCACCACCATAACCGCCACCGCCACTACCACTACCATCACCTCTGCTACCAGCCGACCCCACCACTGCCACCTCCATCACTTATACCACCACTACATTTGCCACCACAACCTCTTATACCACCAACCGTTATAATCATATATGATTACTCAATCTGTCAACAAACATATATGTTTAATCATTTATGATTATGCATATACGTATAAACATGTGTAATCATATATGATTATATCTCTCTTCATATAATCATTTATGATTTGGTATACCTCGCTGCTGCCGGTACGTTGGAGCGTTAGAGCAGCAAATTATGGATGAGGTTGAATCTCAAGATCTCTATTTTTTTAATCTCAAATGAACCGTCCCATATATATATATATATATATATATATATATATATATATATATATATATATATATATATATATATATATATATATATATATATATATATATATATATAGAGAGAGAGAGAGAGAGAGAGAGAGAGAGAGAGAGAGAGAGAGAGAGAGAGAGTGTGTGTGTGTGTGTGTGAAAGTGTGAGACAGAGAGATAGGTTTATATGTAGATGGACATTATTGTGTGGATGTAGGAACCAATAAGAATTTAGGAATTAAAAAATAATAAATAATCTTTATAAGGGTAAATCTATAAATTAACATGCTATAATTAAAATAATAAATCTAAGTAGGATTGAAAATCCCTATAATCATGGTTCATTCCTTAAATGACGATTATTTTATTCTTTAAAATACTATATCATCGTGAACCACCACATATGCGATCTCCATATTTAGCGCCTCCTTCCCTACTATCCGACCACCATTGTCGTCCAACTCCATCACCAACCCCTACTTTCATTCCATTCCCTGTTTTTCATTCTTTTCCATTAAATCACTCTTTACCATCTGTTACCGCAATTGATCGAACACGACATGTGATGAACCTAATAGGCCGCATTCGATTATAGATTCTTGACGAAGAGATGATGAGGAGTTCATCGATTGATTCGGAGAAAGAAAATTGTTTGTGTTTTAGTACCACAACTGTGGTTTCCAAAGTGCTCCAAATTATATCTGTTATCCTTGTAAGTTTTAATTCCAGTGTTAATAATGCAATAAATTACAAATGTGTTCTCTATTTTGTTTCTTAGACAGGGCCGGTCCAAGACTATTTGAGGCCCGGAGCAAAATAAAAAATGGGGCCCTTCAGATTGTTTTATGAAAGATGATTGAGCACCTCAAAAAAATTAGTCTCCGAGGGTCAAACAACCTAACAACTATTTATACAAAACAAAAAATAACCTAAGAACTATTCATACAAAACAAAAATAATTAAATAAACATGCTCTGAACCCTAATACATAAACATATAAAAACTAAAAAAAATTACATTTAGAGCATCTCCAACCCACTCCCATTTTCCATTATTTCCCCCATTTATCTCCAACCCTACCCCATTTATTCCCCCATTTTTGGGGAAATGAATAGTATAACACCATATTTGGTGTTATACTATTCATTTCCCCCAAAATGGGGATGAACTTTGAGTTATCGATTTTAGTCACTCTTTTTATATATTTACACATTTCTGGTTTTTTTTATCTACTAATTATAATTTAAATGTAATATTTAATACTTATAATATTGTGTTATATATTAAATTATATTAATTAATTATAAATATAAAGTTTGTTTTTGTTTATCAAATTCATATTAAAATTTAAATACATATTGAAATTTTAAAACACGATAAAGTATTTTACAAAAGCTTATAATTAAGTGTTATAATATTTAATATTATTGTAATGAAAAAAATATAGATTATATATTTGTTAAAACCAAATTAATAGAAGGAGTGTGTTTGACAATTTATATAAGTTAGAAGAATGGAATATACTTTTTGGGGTTGTAAATTGGGTAAAAAATGGAGTAGGGTCGGAGATTAAACACTATTTACCCTATTTTTTACTCCATTTTTAGGGAAAAAATGGAAGTGGGTTGAAGATGGTCTTACTAGCTCTTTTGATTCAAAAATCAAAATCATCAACTGTCTGTATTTTTGGGCGTTTCACTTCAGGACATACATTTTCTGGGAAACATATCAAACAACAATAAGTAATAGCAGATTAACAATTACACATAAGAGATTAACAAAAAGTATATACCGAGACAAGGAGACTACCTGTTGTAGGGATGATTGTGGTAATGGCTGTTATAAAAAACTCTAAGCAGTTGTAAAAAGGCCTAATACAGCTGCAAATCATGATTCATGAAGCATAGAAAACTCGAAATTAAGAAGATTAACAGAAACTGAATTTAAGCAAATAAAGTTCAAGAAATGTCTCTAATGTACATAGATTAAAACAATAAAACACGATTTCTCCACTAACTTGCACAACTTCATAAAAAATCGAATCTCACAAACAAAAGGAGATTTCAAAAAGGCTAGAACTTACACATATTCGTAATCAGATTATCAGAAGTCGATTTTGTCTCTGGACCTCAATTCCGAATAACCGCAACTTGAAATTTCGAGCGATTGGGAAAGAAACAGAAGTGACACAATGAGTGTAACTCTCGATTCCAGTCTCTAAAAGGTTTGAATTAAAAAACAAATCAAATAATTTCCCATTCATTCATAGATTCACTGGTGCTATTTCAGAAAAAGGAAAACAAAAATAAGAAGGAAAAGATCGAGTTTCACTTTTGTGAAATCGTGAAAAGAGGGAGAAGTATGAGACTATCGATTGACTTAGATCTTTAATAAGAAATAGAAGATGATCTAATCGTTGGCTTCTTTGGCTTAAATTTAATGGGCTATTATTATATAATCCATATTGTAAGTCCAAAATAGGGGCCCTTTGGCTTTTGGGGGCCCGGGGCGGTCGCCTAGCTTGCCCAGACCCATGGGCCGGCCCTGGCCCTGTTCTTAGAGCCGTAATATGTTCAAGGTTATTTTACTATGATGATTTTTATTTAAGATTTCAGAAAATATAATGTATCAATATATTTGAGAAGATCAAGCTTATTTTTAAATATATTATTCAAAATTTTATGTCAATTTTCATCGCGTTCGTTTTTGATTCCCAAGTGGAACTGAGTATGAAGATCCAAAATATACAAATACTCATTAGTTTTTGTTTTTAGTTTCTAGGTTTTATTTATTTATATTATTTTTATCATATGCAAACAAACGCACAAAATATGCAAATGTTGTTTTCTCGGTTTCGAAATCTGCAAGGTCAAGAACTTTACTTAAATCTCATTGCTTTCTTTTGATTATTGCATTCCTTTAGAACCTACAACGCTTATCCTTTAATAGAAATAGGAAATGGCTAGGGGTGAAACTTTGAATCCATAGAATTTACAATTTCTATAATTATTTTGTTTAGGCTTGACACGACATATTCCAATTGTTTTTGTTCGACTTCATAATACTAATGTGTTTTTGTATTAATCATAATCAGATAATAATGTGTATGTATTGGTGTGTTTTTATTCTTTATTTAATGATCCAAATGGTCTTTTATTCCTTTTTTGGTATTTGCTTCAATGTTATTTTTTGCAAATATGTTTTTGTAATACGTTTAATCTTTGAAATTTTGTAATTGTTAATAAGATTGGATTACTAATTGCCAATACAAGAATGTTTGTTAGAGTATTTTTAATGCCATAATTTGATGAAAATGGTTTTGAAACGTTTTTGTTTTAAATTCTTGCAAATTTTTCTAAGAACAAGTGTATTCTGTCAGAATGTAATTATAACAAAATGTCGTTCTAACATAATTTTTTGGTTCACCTTCCGGTGTTCATCTTACAGTGTTCATTTTACAAAAGGAGGAACATTATAAACATTAACATTTACCAAAATGTTGATATACTGTTATTAAGGTCAAATCCTTGAAACAATGTCTTACACTATGCTCACTACTCAAACATGTTCTTGCGCAGGTCCATTTTCACCTAAAGACATAACTTAATTTTCACTCTTTATCAAATTTCACCATCCCTATGTCAGTCTAAAAACCCCAGCCCCTCACCTTTCTCTTCTCATTATCTCTAAAACCCCTCACGATTAAAGACATATTGCATCTCCTTTTTTGTTTATTTTGTTTATAATATGAGGTAAAAACCGTTTCAAATTTCTTACGTTTTTGTTGATCGAAGCTTGGAAGGAACGAAAACCACCTAGATCGATGTTCTTGGTGCGAAACTAAAACCTTGATCGACTAGGACTTGGATATTCCGGGGGTTGGATATTCACCACCACTCACCTATTTACACCACCATCACCACCTTCTATTCACTGGTTTGATTTGTTTCTCCATTTCCATCTTTCCATCTCTAACTTTTTTCCATCTGCATGTGCAAAATGGTACGTAGTTTGTGTTATTTGGGGTTTTCATTTTTATTATGGCTAAGTTGAAGAAGTAATTTCAAAGGTGGAGTCGAATGAATCATGGAGTTGTGCATTTAGTCATCATTACCTTTAAACCAAAGCCACATGTACGCATTCCACCGCCTCTATAAGTTGCCTCATCACCAATCACCTATTAACACAATTGTTTTCCTTTTGGTTCTCAACAAATGCCTTCAAGTACGTTCTCTTTTGTCAATTTTACACTCTAAGATCCTTCTAATTTTAGATACGTTTACTTTTCTATAAACCCTGAATCTGTTTGATGAGAGTTAATCTTTTTATGTGTAGAAGTCATTTGATCGTATTCATTTCCGTTTCTATGTGCTTTCAGGGAAAATTATTTAGTTTTAGGTGCGGAAAATTATTTAGTTTTAGGTGCGGGAAGTTTTTGATTATGTATGAGCATTGAATTACTGGTGTTTTACTTCTTCAAAGCATTGTAGATATGAAATGAAATTTTATAAATTCAATCTTTGATCGTTGTAAACTATAGCTCATGGGAACAAATTTTTTATAGTTTTAAAAAGAGAGAATACGATTTGTTATAATAACAACATCGTCAGCAAATACGATCATGATTTTCACCCTGTATAAACTTCATCAAGTTAATTTGGTAATACATCTGTAAACGAATTTCAGTTTTTAAAAGAATCTAATGTTTTGTCTTTTATATCATGTACAGGAGAAGTTTTCAACATTATATGGATTATAGACATCTTCTTACAGAGAAAGGTGTGGGGGAATCTTTCATCACCATTTCATACAGTGTAGTTGAAGAAATTACATATTTACCGGAGATTGGAAATGAACACGACATAAAAAGATGCTACACTTATTCATGCTAAAGTAATGATCATTGATGAATTGAGATCAGAATGATACCAAATGCTTCCTTTTAACCATTGGCTGATAACAACAGTGACATATTGAACTGCTAAGGTTTAAATTTGTAAATATTATGATACATTTGAATATCTTCAGGACTGTTACTTGACTTTCTAATAAACCCTATCATTATTGTTATAAAAGTAAGTGTAAATTATTTTTTCATATCAATATTGCAATTTTATTGTATGTTTTGGCTTTATTTCTTATTAAATAATATTTTTCTTTCACCGAAAATTCATAGGATTTTATCCATTTACTCCCAATTTCAATGCTTTTCTCTTGGAACTTTCTAACATATTTTAATTTTAGAAGATGTTGACCAATTTTCCAAGGATGTTTAGATCATTGTATTTTTCTTTTTTATTTTAACATCTATTGTGTTTTTTGCAACTACTGCAGTCGGACCTGATATTCTTGAAATGAAAGTTTACCTAAATGGGGTGGACACTCCTAATATGTATGGTGCCACCACCCAAGATTGCTAAGGTGCAATTAATAATTCTTACTTTTAATTGCATGTATGTTGTAGTTACGATAGCAGAATAAAAATCATGATTAAAATTATAGATTATTGGAAGCATAGGAGTTGTGGCTTTAGGCCTGGACCTAGGGATAAAAGTTTTTCCGTTTCACATTGGTGCCTTGAACTGCTTCATTACAAAGCCAAGGTTGACATGACGAGGCGACGACTACCACATCAAATGGTGCGTCCTGGTCAAACCCACAAACAATGTAAAAGATCTTATTGGGTAGTATGCACAAACTAGCTCCGATACAATCCTATTTCCTTTTTATTTTTCCTTTTATCTTCATTTTCTGTAATAAATTTACATTTTAAATGGAAAAAGCCCATTAATGTAAATTTGTATGTGTGGATTCATGGCACCTTCAATAAGTCTTGCGTGAGAACTATTGCAAACAACACATAACAAGAGTTTCCATTCTCATTTTTATTAAGGCACCGTACAATTAGAAAAACATAATAGTAGCGTTGTACTTAATGTTTTCTTTTTCTTAGTAAGACATTGTATTTGAGAATTTTATCAGGTTATAGCATATGAAAAATGCTTTCTTTTTTAATGACATTGCTATTATGTGGGTAGTTTTTACTACCTTAGTAGGCATTAAAGTAAAATTATATAAAAAAGAAAAAGAAATGAAAGTAAGATGCTATATTAGACAACAAAATGAAAGTACCTTGCCTTATCTTGCATTTAGCCTAATTGGAGCAAATGCAAGGAATAGCTATGTACTTCTATTTTTTTTTCTAATATAGCATCTTACTTTCATTTTTTTATCTTATTCTTTAAAATTATTAAAAAAAATCTTATTAACCCAATATACTTAGAAAGTACAATGCTATTGTGAATAAAACTTTATCTCTAATCAAAACTGAAGTAAAATGTGTTTCTATTCTTTGCAATTTCTCTTAATTTAGTTTCTTGATTGCTTGCTGGCTAGGCATCATCAAAGCGAAGAATAACAACCGTACCAATTGTAGTTACTGAAATACCCTCCGAGCTACTAAACGACGATACAAATAATGAGATTCGTGATCTTTTAACATCACGATAAAGACGATCCCCTTATGGAAAGGAAGCTAAATATTTTACTGAGATTCGTTTTCTAAATAGAATTGCGAAAATTCATTAAAATGACCATTAATGGTTTGTTTTTTCATAGCAATGTACTTTTAACAACAATTATTGTTTAAATTCCCGCCGCAACGTGCATGCTTAAAAACCTCGATCTTTAAAAATGTCATGGTTCATCTTACAAAAAAGGGACATTCTTTTTAGAATGTCACCACATTGCAAAAACAACAATATTCTTTCTTTAAAGAGATATGTCGCCGAATGTATTCTCAAATTTCATATAAGTTTTGTTTACTCAGCTATTGTATATATTCTTATTTCAAAAATGGTTGACATTTGTTAGAGAATGAATGAAATTTAGTTTTATTCATTGTTTCAAAAACCAATTTTTTAGTTGAACTAGTATGGTGACCGGTTCCCGGTTCAGGTTCGACCGTCGGGTCAACCGGTTTCTATAATGTAAGGGTCGAATTGTTGTAATTAGTCGAAATATATTTTGTACTCTTCGAATGTTTTGTAATGTATTTTACTAGGGCGCTTTTATTCGAAGCTTTAGAGTCAATGCCTTAGTATATTTTTTGTACGCTTTCGGTTCCCTATAAATAGGGGTTATTTACTAGAGTTAGATAAGAGTTTTTTTTACAGACCTGTCTATTTTCTCTGTAAACATTCGAAAGCGTAAATCAAGCTGAAACAAGATCATATTTACATCTGGTGTTCAATCTTGCATTCATACTTGAATTCATACTCTGATTAATTCAATACTCGATTCATTGGTTCATCAATTGGTATCAGAGCAGGAATCATATCTCTGATATGATTTTCACGCTGTTCAAAAGGTTTTTGAATCAACTTTTTGATTCAAAAGTTTCCGCACTTTTTGAAAGTGAAAAATTATCTAGATCTTAGTCTGTGATTCGATTCTGCATTTGAATTGTTGAATCGAGTGTTATTCTCATCAATTCGATTTGATTCATCTAGTTTGTTTTCAAATTCTCAAATCTTTTCAAACTTCTCAAAATCATCTTCCGTACAACAATGGTGAGTTTCAATCTCAATTCGATGACCTCGTTTTCTCATCTGTTAGGTTCATCAACCAAAATTCCAATGCTAATCCCTGAATACTATGATCAGTGGGCTGATCGTATGCAGGATTATCTGAATGGTCTGGATGAAGAATTATGGTCATGTATCACTGGAAATGTCAATGTTCCAGTGAATGTTCAACCAATTGGATCATCTTCTACAAATTCTGGAGTTGATAATCAATCTGATCGTCTGAAGAAACTGGAGAAGAGGTGTAACAGGGAACTGCGAGGCGCTTTACCTCCAGTTGTGTACAATTACGTTAGAAGTTGTACAACTGCAAAGGAGGTATGGAACAATCTGAAAGATAAGTTTCAAGGAAGTGAGAAATCAAAAATCAATTCAGTCAAACAGTGTTTGGTTGAACTGAAAGATTTCAAACAAAAAGAAGGAGAAACAATTGAAGTTTACTATGATCGTCTGAACGAGTTAATCTATCGTTGCAATCGCTATGGAATTACCAGGACTTCAATGGAATTCAATCTCATCTTTGTAATGGGGCTTCGAAAAGAGTGGAGAAGTGTGAGTATGATGGTGAAGAATCAACAAAGTTTTGATACATCAACTCTCAATGATTTGTACAATCAGTTGAAAACATACGAAATTGAGGTAAATGAAATTGCTGAGGAATCGAAGCTGAATTTGGGAGGTCCATTAGCTCTTGTGTCAAAGATTTCGGAGAAAGAAGCTGAAAATGGTGATTATGAGGAAGAAGAAGGATTCATCATGAATTCGGATGATGAAGCAATAGCATTTTACTCGAATAATCGTGTTAAGAAATTTTTCAAAAAGCCGTTCAATTCGAAGACTAAGCTTGCTGAGGTGAAAGGAAGTTCTGTGAGTAAAAATGTTGTTGAGGAGAAAAAGAAAGTTGAGAATCAAGATTCGAAGATAGCTGAAGGAAAGGGTGAGAAGAAGCTGAAAGGTGATGCTGGAATAGATTGTTATTATTGCAACGGTGCGAATCATCTTGCAAATGACTGTATGCTTCGAAAGAAGGATGAGAGGAAGAATAAAGTGAAAGATGAGGCATACTATGCAGAGAAGCTTGAGGTGGTTCGTGCTAAAGCAAAGAATTTGTCATTGGTTGCAAAGGGTGAGCATGAGGATGAAGATGGAACTTATCAAATCTGGTCATCAGGATCAGATGATGAAGAAATGCGAAATCCGACACATGGAGCGTTTTATGCGAAAATGGAGGAGGACTCAGATGATGAGGAATTCGAAGTGAGGGGATGATGCTTCGTATCCAAAGCGGCTGACAAATCACCAATGACAACAAAGGTACGTAAAATTCTCGAATCTTTTAATATTCCTACTCATGCTTATGATTCTGAACTAATATCTTTTGATGAAACGGTTACTTATTTTGATTCAATTGTTGTGTCTGCTAGTAATGAGGCCAACAAATTGTCCATGGAGTTGTTAGAGACCAAAAAGAGATTAGACTTGAAAATAAGCAAAATTGAATGTTTGGAATTACAAATTACAAACATTATGTGTGATAGAGATACTTTAACGAGTGATGTCAAACTTTTGCTAGCACAAAGAAACATTTACTGTAATTCTGCGAAAAGACTTTATGGCAAATTAACTGATTTACATCATTCAAGTGACATAAGTAAAGAGCAACATAGAAAATTACTACCTTTTCTAGCATTCGAAAGAGCTAAGGTAGATAATATTTCGTATGATTGTGAGCAAATAATAGCTGATTTTGATAAAGTTCCTGATGATAGATATAAATATGGAATTGTCAAAATTGATGAATGTCTTGATGCAAATGAATTAGTTAACATCGTGAATGATACTTTGACCAAAACTGAACAAATTCAAATTTTGAAAAAGACTGAGAATTCAACATCTGATTCTCAATCTAATTTTGCTGATATTGAAGATAATTCTGACAATATTAGTGAAATTAGTGAACTTGAAGATGTTGATTGTTCTCAGTTGTCTGTTATTAATGTTGCATCAACATCTATAGGGAAAGAAAAAATTAAGGATTTGATGGTTGAAAATGAAACTGATATACCCTCAACTTCGAAAGTTAGTGATGTGAACTTCGTGGATATCAAAGACAGTCAAACTGATGATAGTGATGATGAAGATGAAGAGAAAATTTCGAAGGAAAAGAAATCTTCAAGGGAAGAAGAAAATCCACGAATAGTGGTTGATCAGGTGTATGGTGATACACAAAAGTTCAAAAAAGTGATGAATGAAAAATGTGAACACTATCTTGAAACAAATACAGTGGTTTATCCAAATTTCAAATGTACAGATGATGTCATTTTTTCAAATCAAGTTTTCGTAACTACTGGAAATGTTGAGAAAATCAAACCAGAATTAAAGAAGTTAGGTGAAGAGGATAATTCAAAAACAACTGATGAAGGCTTTTTCGCAAATCAAAGCACAGTTGAAAACAACTTAACAAAGAATTCGTATGTTTTCCAACGTCAAAAACCACAACGAAAATGGGTTGAAAAATCAAAAATTGAAAAAGAGAATTCAAAACAAGTTGAAAGGAATGTGAAAAAGTTGTCAAATTAAACTCCAAGGAATTCAAAGATCAAATTGACAAATTTTCGAAGGAAAACAACATTTCAAAAAGACAAGCAAGAAAGAAAATATTTTAGCAAAATGTTGAGTCTCAAAAGGTGTCTGAATCACAATCACCCAAAAATGTTTTCAAAGCTAAAAGTTCATCTTTTTCAACAAAACCTCAACATTCATCTCAATCAAATCATTCAAAGTCTGAAGTGAATAATCAACCAAGGTTTTTGAAAGTTTCAGAAACTAATATTCCAAGAAAATTTTCAAATAACTCAAATCCAAATCAAAAATTCTTTCAACGTTAACATTTTAAATCAACAGTTGATACATCACATGCTAAATCTTTTATAACAAATCCAAAAGTTGATTTTGTTCCTAAAAAGCCAAATTTTCCAAATCAAACGAAGAAAGAAACTATGAAAACTTCACGAGAAAAAGGAATAACGTCAAGGAAGAACATTGATCATTGGCTTGAAGGCAAAGGAAAGATGTATCAGTCAAATACATTTTCAAAGGAGCAAATTCACGAAGCATATGAAAAGTATATGAATAATTCATCAAATGGCAGTTCATCGTCTAAGGATTCGAACATTTCAGTCAAAGCTTGGAAACCAGTAATAAAAGCAAAGAATGTTCATTCACAAACTTAGAATTCGAAGGGTAATGTCAGTGAACATTCGAAACCATCAAAAACTTATGTTTCGGTTCCTTTAAATGAAGATGTAAACTTAATTGATAGTCTCAAAACAAAAGTTTGTGATTGGGTTAAAAGTTCTTCATTGCATTCGAAATTGAAATCTAATTTCCAAGGACTCAAAAAGCCTTGGGTACCTAAATTTTTCCGTTGAATGTAGGTACTATGTGACGAGCAATATGATATCAAGTGGTACATCGATAGTGGTTGCTCTCGTCACATGACTGGGAAGAAGGAGAATTTACGTGATTTTCGAAGTCTCAAAAATGCTGGAGTAGTGAAGTTTGGGAACAATCAAAAATGTCAAGTCAAAGGTTATGGGAAGATCACGAATGGACAATTCACAGTGAATCGTGTGGCGTATGTTGAAGGTCTTCAACATAACTTGATAAGTGTTTCTCAACTTGTTGTGGGCACTGGCAATCAAGTTCTTTTTAACGAAGAAGGAAGTGTTATTTCGAATGTCAACACAAAAGAAGTGTTACTAAAATCCAAAAGGTAAGGTGACATGTTCACTTTGGATATCAATCCGATAGTAGGGAAACCTGCTATATGTCTTCTTTCGAAAGCAACATCAGACTTAAGTTGCTTATGGCATCGAAGACTTTCTCATCTCAATTTTCGAAACATCAATAAGCTTGTGGTACAAGATCTGGTAAGAGGTTTACCTGTACTTAAATTTGACAATGATTCTTTATGTACAGCTTGTGAAGTTGGCAAGCAACATAAACAAGGTCATCCAATTACAATAGATTCAAAAATTGTCGCACCTCTGGAGCTTTTACATATTGATTTGTGTGGTCCTTCGACTGTTTCAACTCACAACAAGAAACGGTACATTTTAGTTATTGTTGATGATTTTTCCAGATTTACGTGGGTTTATTTTCTCAGGCTTAAATCCGAAGTTGCACAAATCATGATTGACTTTATCAAAAAGATGGAAACAACATTGAAGAAGATTGTTCGAAAAATTAAGAGTGATCATGGAACTGAATTTAAGAACAATGTTCTTGATTCATTTTTGGTGGACAAAGGAATTTCGCATAATTTTTCATCTCCATACACACCACAACAAAATGGTGTTGTTGAACGAAGAAATAGGTCTCTATGCGAAGCGGCAAGGACTATGTTGGCATATGCGAATCTTCCACAATACCTTTGGGCTGAAGCCGTATCCACCGCATGTTTCACTCAAAACAGATCTTTCATTCATCGCCGTTTTAACATTACTCCATATGAAATTCTCAACAATCGAAAACCTAACGACAAATTTTTTCATGTTTTCGGATGCAGATGCTTCATTATGAATCTCAAGGATATTCTTACGAAATTTCAAGCTAAAGCAAATGAAGGGATTTTCTTGGGATATTCGCATAATTGAGTCGCATATCATGTGTTGAACAAAAGAACACAAAGAGTTGAAGAAACTTTTAATCTTACATTTGATGATTACTAAATTAAACAAACAACATCACAGTTTGAAAATCATCCTATTCTGACAAAAACACAAGATGAATCTGAATCCTCACAAACATTAGATGTTGATTATGATTTAATTTTTGGAATTTCAGATCATGCTGTTAATGCTGAAATACATGCAAATGATAATCATATCTCTGAACTCACAAAGCTTACTGATGATTCAACATCAACTTCTCCAGAGAAAAGCGAAAGTATGCAAAACAATCCAGTGGAGGGGGAGCAATTGGATTCGAATACTCTAGTTGAGGAAGAGCATTCTTTCGAGGGGGAGAATGGAAGAGTGAATGCTAATGTTGAGGGGGGGGGCATTTAGAAAACATTGAGAATAATGATGATTTAGATGATGTTTGTTCGATTGCAGGTTCAGAAAATGAAGATATATACGAAGATGCACCTTTGGAATTTGATCCAGCATATCCGCCAATGGAAAAGTGGACAAGAGATCATCCGAAGGATCAAGTAATTGGGAATCCACAAGAGGGAGTTTTAACAAGAGCTCAAATTCGCGCAAAGAATGAGGTATTGAATACTCATCAAGAATTTTGTATGTTCCATGTTTTTATATCTAAAATTGAACCAAAAACAGTTAAGATTGCAATGGAACACTCAGATTGGGTTGTTGCAATGCAATCTGAATTGTCTGAATTTGAACGAAACAAGGTTTGGAGATTAATTCCTAAACCTGAAAATGTTTCGATTGCCGGGTTAAAATGGATTTTCAAAAATAAAACCGACAAAGATGGAAATATTGTTCGAAACAAAGCCAGACTTGTTGTTAAAGGTTATTCACAATAAGAAGGAATCGACTATGAAGAAACTTTTGCCTCTGTCGCAAGGCTCGAGGCGGTTCGTATATTTCTGGCTTATGCACCTCACAAAGATTTTGATGTTTATCAAATGGACGTGAAGTGTGCATTTCTAAATGGAGAGCTTGAAGAAACTGTTTACGTGGAACAGCCCCCAGGTTTTATTAACGAAGAATTTCCAAATCATGTTTATATTTTTGATAAGGCAGTCTATGGTTTGAAACAAGCACCACGAGCATGGTATGCAACTCTTACTTCATTTTTGAAACAATCTAAATTTAAACAAGGATCTGTTGATCCCACATTATTTCGAAAGAAAGTTGGGAATCATCTAATGCTTGTTCAAATTTATGTTGATGATATTATTTTTGGCTCAACTGACCCTGCTTTATCTAGAGAATTCGAAGATTTGATGAAAAGTAAGTTCGAAATGAGCATGATGGAAAAAATCAATAATTTTCTTGGTTTGAATATTCGTCAAAACAGAGAAGGGATTTTTATTAATCAGGAGAAATATACGAAGAATCTGCTTGAAAAGTTTGGATTGACGAATAGCACAAAGTTACGAGTTCCAATGGCAACTGGCATAAAGTTGCAACTTCGTTAGATAAACCTGCAGTTGACCTAACTCTTTACAAGAGCATGATTGGTTCATTACTTTATCTTACAGCAAGTAGACCTGATATCATGTTTTCTGTATGTAATTCTGCTAGGTATCAGTCAAATCCACGAGAACCATATCTCACTGCTGTGAAGAATATATTTCGTTATCTTAAAGGAACAATTTCGTTAGGATTGTGGTATCCTTCGAACACTAGGTTCTTTGTACAAGCATATTCGGATGCATACCTAGGTGGTTGTAATCTTGATCGAAAGAGCACAAGTGGTGGATGTCAATTTCTTGATGGCAAATTGGTGAGCTGGCAGTCGAAAAAGCAAACATGTGTATCAATTTCAACAGCTGAAGCATAATATGTGGCTGCTGCTGCTTGCACTTCACAAATAATATGGATCCAAAGTCAATTGCGTGATTATGCAATAAATATGAAAAAGATTCCATTATATTGTGATTCTCAAAGTGCAATAAGAATTTGTCATAATCCTGTGCAGCATTCGAAGACTAAACATATAACACTTCGTTATCATTTCATCAAGGATCACGTGGAGGATGAGAATATTGAAGTACATTTCGTGAAAACAACTGATCAGTTAGCTGATATTTTCATGAAACCTTTAGATGAAAAATCTCTTGTGAGAATTATAGAGGGACTTGGAATGATTGATGGAAATTCTGTTCCATGCGAAAAAGAAGAATGATGCATGATAAGGACTGATTCAGAGGCGCTGAATGAAAGACAAAGCAATATCCGTCAACATTCAGAGGTTACTGTTCATAGTCAACGCTTCGACCCCTTCGAATTCGTAAATTTGTCACTTATTTTAAGGGTTGATTCAGAGGTTACTGTTCATAGTCAATACTTCGACCCCTTCGAATTCGTACATTTGTCACTTATAAGGGGATGATAAAATTTCGCATTTTTGCAACAAGTACTGTTTCATTTTCGAAAATTCAAAAATCCAAAAAGATTTTCGTTTGTTTTGTCATTTAATTTTCGAAAATTCAAAAATCCAAAAGATTTTCGTTTGTTTTGTCATTTAATTTTCGAAAATTCAAAAATCCAAAAAGATTTTCGTTTGTTTTGTCATTTAATTTTCGAAAATTCAAAAATCCAAAAAGATTTTCGTTTGTTTTGTCATTTATTTTCGAAAATTCAAAAATACAAAAAGATTTTCGTTTGTTCTGTCTTTATTTTCGAAAACTCAAAACAACTAAAATATTTTGATTCTTATTTTTTTTAGTATTTTGTTGCAGATAATCTTGAAGACACAGAGTGGCTTATGCTTGTAGTTCTAGGGTCAGGTACATTTTTCGTATGAATTGATAAAATTTTCATCATTTGAACTAGTTAAGTTGTCCCTAGAAGCATGCTGCTGCATGTTGTCCAAAGCCTCCAATGACTCAATGTGTGTGTACGAAAGCCTTAATGAAATATTTCATACGAAAATTTCTTCCCAATCAGGCTTATATTCACATTAGTCTCTGAGCTACCTGACTCTTCTCAAAATGAGTTAAGAGTTTACTGTTTGGTCCAAACATAACAGAGGTGCTTTTCGTGTCTTACACCAATCTTTTTCATCCATAAAGTTCTTACACGATCACACACAAAGACATATGTCAGAGAGGTATTTGATCAAACCCATCGAGACTTAGACATATCAAAAATCTATGTTTATGATCTGACATCATGAGACCGTGATGAAAGTGAAACTCAATTTTCATTACCTTTTTAAGGAATTGACGGGGAACTAAGTTCCAGATTTTCACGAAACTTTTGTTTCTGTATCAAAATTCGAAACTCCAAATCATATTCATTTCGAATAAGTGGTCTTGATCAAACATTCGAAACCCACGATGTTTGTTACCCAACAAGATCCAGCACACAAATTTTTTCTTGAATATGATTTCCGTGTGAGTTTCATTCGAATGTCCTTGTCATTTCAAAATTTATCAAAGCCAACTTGTCACTGACTACACTGGTCAAACAAGCAATTTCTGTTACAATTTCTCACCTTATGTTTAGGATGATATGTAACGAAATTTTTGAACTACCCACGCAACATTATAAAAGAAGCCCTTCGATCTTTGTCAACAAGTATTCGATTGTAATTCACGGGAACCCACACAAGCTATTGATCATTTCTCTTAATGATTAATGAAGTAATCTTTGCCCGGGATTTTATCTGCTTTTGTGTCAATGGTTTGACATCACAATATCCCATATTTTTCTTATTTTTGTTTCTCGTCTATATTCTTTGGAACACTGCACTCACGAAATCCTTGAGGCTCTGAGTAATACCAACTCAGGCTGATGATTTCAAACTTCTGGCGTATGACTTCGCTTTTCATCCCAAAAGTGAAAGAGCCTTGCTTCCATTTGAAGGATTCTGATGGTTACAATACTCTTGGGGATAACAAGACAAACTGTTTATAAATGACGTATGGTATTCTGTCCGGTTTTCAAGGTGATGTGACAGCTACTTTTTGACGCATGGCTACTTTTCCGCAGTAATGGTCCGACTTTCAAGGTGCCACGTCGGATATCATTAAATACACATCCCGCTTCAAATTCAAACTTCAGGGTTACATATAAAAGGGGATTCAAGGGTTCACTGTCAGTTTACGCGATCAAAAAGCAAATTTCACAAATTCTCTGTTCATTATTATCTTCAAACCCTAACAATGGCGACTTCTGCTCATGTTGATTCTCATACCATTGAAGATGCCTCTTCATTACCAATAATGAAGATTCAAGCAACAAACTATTACTTGGAGGGTGAAGTTTCTCAGTACCCGGAAGAATTGAAGATGCTAATAGTTGCCTTGAAGAACTCTGTTTTGGCTAAGGCGATGTTCAATTCTTTCTCTGTTCCATTATCCTGGCTTTCTCAAGCAGGATCAACTGCGACTTACAACAAAGCATCTTATACGATTACTTTTCATCTGGTGAACGACAAAAAGGTCAGGCTATCCAAGAAACTCTTCTGCCAAATTCTTGATATTCAGAATTCGCCTCCATATGTTTCATTTACTTTTCCACAAATCGTTCACATGTTTAATGAAATGGGATATCAGCCACCATTGTCCAAGATTAGTGATTTTAAGAAGTCTGGTCTTCCACGCCTATGGAATTTCTTATTTGGTATTTTTCTACGATGTTTGACTGGGAGATCTGCTGGTCTTGATAAAGGAAGAATGGAGGTTTATGCCATGGTTGCTGGCATTTATTATGATCTTCAAGTAGATTATTCTACACAGTTGTGGAAGGAATTTCAAAAAGGTGTAGAACACACGAATGCTATTCATGGTATTTCGTGTGCAAGATACTGGAGTTTTACTTTGCAATACTTTTACAATAAGGAAGGGATTTTGGTACCCAATGATGAAGACAAAGCAGTTTTTCAATCATACCACTATCCGAAGGATGTCACAGATAATGCTGAAGTTTTTCCATCAGTTGCTCGTATTCCAGATGCTATGCTTAAAAGAGTTGATCCTTCGAACTCTGTCTTGGTGGCATATTTGAAGACTATTGATTCTTCAATCGAAACTGGCATACTCTTGGATAGAGATGATACGAAATCCAAGAAGACGAAGAAGAATGAAACTGAGTCAAAATCTTCGAAATCTCCAAAGAAGAAGCCTGAAACCGTTGAAGTATCTGTTGCTGAGACTCAAGTGATTGAGCCCATTCTTGAAGAATCACAAGAGAATGTAATCATTCCTTTGAAGACTGGAATGTTTTGAAGAATCAAAATGAAGTCCACTCACAAAAGCAAGTCTCCTACACACAAAGTGGTTCGAAAACCTCAAATCACTCATCAAGGTGTGTTAATTCGAGAAGTGCCAGCACCTATTTCTCTGGTGTCCAAGAAACGAAGGGCTGAGGATATGGACAAACGTTTTTCAAAGAAGAAGACTCGAAAACTCGTGATTTCTACTGAGTCAACAAAAGATGATGATGAAAGAATTCCAGAAACCCCAGAGTTCACTCATCTCACAGAAAGTTCCACTCCTGAGAAGACAGTCGTCATACCACCCGAAGATTCGATTGCCAAATCAGTTTCTGAGGCGGTTCGAACTTCAGGCATCCCTGCACACGTATCTGATACAGATGCAAATGTCGATATGGGTGAAGGAGGTTCGAAAAATGAAGCTCAAGGTCACGTTACTTCTGCTCCTTTTGAAAGTATTGTTTCTTTACCATTATCCACTACTCCTCTTACTTCAACCACAGATTCCCCAACATTCGAACACATTCTTGATCAACCCTTTACTTCTATTTTTTCTTCACAATCTACTGAGCCACCCAAACCAACTTCACATGTTCAAGAAACCATTTTTATGGAGACAGAGACTGATAATGAGGGGTTTGGTGGTATGTTTGATGAATTGGAATTTCATGAAGAAGAAGAACAGTTTCCCGATCATATGTTGATGACCATGAAGCAGTTCAAAATTCTGAATCAGAAATTGAATTCAATAATTCAATCTCAAGCAGATCTAGGGGGTGGTTCATCTGTTTCTAGTTTGGAGGTTGATTCACTGTTGAAAATGCTCGAAGCCAGAGTGGTTAGCAAAGTATCTGGAATGATTACTGACTCTGAGTCTCGAATTCTGGAGAAGGTTGATTATAATGATCAAAATAATGAACTTCAGATCAAATCTCAAAATTTAATGTTTACCAGTGATGTGAAAAATTTGAAGAATGTCACAAAGGAAAGGCATGTTCTTTTTGTGCAAGAAGTGAAGAAGGTCAGGGAGGATGTAAATTTGCAGATTCATGAACTTCGTGAAGATATGCAAAAAGAAATTGTCACTGTTCAACAAGATTATGCATCCTTAAATCAAAAGGTTGATATCATTTGTGATGCAGTCACACGATTTGTTAAATTGTATGAAAGTTTGAGTCCTCAAATAACTCAACTTTCAACATCCGAAAGTGCAAGCTTTGAGGAAGGGCTTAAGTTGCTTAAGGAGTTAAAAGAGATTTATGATAGGCCGATTTCTTCTCCATTGATTACTCCTGAATTTTTATCCCAGAAGTTTATCCAATTCGAAGCCATTCTCAATAAGCAACTTGCTCCTCTCTTTCGCATATCAAGCCTTCTTCCAACAACAAATGCTCCGCCTGTTTTCACAGGGGTGCAAGGGGGAGAAAGAAAAACTACTGTGTCGAAGGCTAGTGGTGAGGATGCGAAAGTTGTGGGAAAAGTTTTTTCTTCAAAAATCTAAACAACAAAACCAATAATAGTTTCTGCTGAACTGGTTACTTCAACTGTTGTAACAACAATGCCAATTGCAAGACCAATTTCGAAAGGAATTGTTATTGGTAAATCTTCAGAAACTAGTGGGAGTGGTTGGAATCCAAAAGAGACAATTGTCAATCCAGCCTTGAAAGATAAAGGGAAATCAATTGTAGTGGAAAAGTCGAAAGAGGAAAAGAAGGCTGAAGCAGAAGCTGAACTTGAAAAACTGAGGATTATTCAAAGCATTATGACTCAGTGTGCTAGTGATCTGAAGGGAATGGATAAAGGTGATCCAACTAAACACTATAATTACGAAACAATTGAGGCCAAGGTTGCTTTTAATCACATGTATACATTCGAGAAGAAACCAAAGCAGAGTTATTTGGTCACGAATACTGATGCAAGCCAGCTGGATTTTCCCATAAACGAAATGATGTTTATCATGCCTCAGTTCAAAGTAGAAGGGAATTTTAAAAATAAGGATGAAGGTACACACATGAAAATTCGTTTTCATGCTGTTCTTGGAAAAGCCCCTGAGGAAGTTTGGTCTTTAATAAAAATCAAGAAGGTCATAAGTATGAAAAAGGATGTGATTTTCGAAAACACAGTCCAGAATGTTAAGTATGTGGTTGCCAGGGAAAATGGAAATATTTGCGAATTCACTGTTGCTGATTTTCCATTGATGAACTTGTATGATCTTATACAAGTTGCATTACTTCTAAAAGACAAATCATTTTCATTCCTTCAAAACACTGAACCAGATGAATTCAAGCTTGGAGTTGCTCACATCAAGATTTTTTTCGAAAACTATTATGAGTGCTTGGCACTAACAGATGTGGAATTAGCTACTACCAAAGGAATGGAAATAAAAGCACCGATGGCTCCTACGACGACTCAGGCGGAATTGAAGAAATATGCTGATGGTGAAATTTGCCTGAAGCCTTTTGGAATGGTCTTCGCAGGAAAAGACAAAGCTGGAAAAGCTAAACGGTTCTTATTCCAAGCAAGTGAAGTAGAGAGATATTCAATATCTCAATATACGAACTTGATTGTTCGTATGAATCATTGCAAGAAGAACAATGAAGGAGACAAGAAAGAGCTGAAGAAGATTATCTCCTGGTACACGGAGATTCGAAGAGTGTTACTGTATTCCATCACACTTCTTACGAATTGAAGACTTCGACTATGATTACAAAGGGGGAGATTGTAAGGGTCGAATTGTTGTAATTAGTCGAAATATATTTTGTACTCTTCGAATGTTTTGTAATGTATTTTACTAGGGCGCTTTTATTCGAAGCTTTAGAGTCAATGCCTTAGTATATTTTTTTGTACGCTTTCGGTTCCCTATAAATAGGGGTTATTTACTAGAGTTAGATAAGAGTTTTTTTTACAGATCTGTCTATTTTCTCTGTAAACATTCGAAAGCGTAAATCAAGCTGAAACAAGATCATATTTACATCTGGTGTTCAATCTTGCATTCATACTTGAATTCATACTCTGATTAATTCAATACTCGATTCATTGGTTCATCATATAATTTTCATATTTTTTCTTATTTTTCCACACATACATACATACATACATACATAAATCAAGAATTTGACGTTCACAAGTTCAAACATTAACAATACATATAAAAACAAGTTGTAGATTCATCCAAATACATTAAAAACACATAACCACAAGTTTTACATCAAACCACATACATCAAAAAGAAAAATAAAGTATAATAACGAAACAAAATATATTTTTAGATGAATACAAATGCATATTTTGTGTTCATGGATCCTAGGCCTACTTACGAGATAACTTTCTTGAACCAACTACTATTAAGAGCTCACTTGAAGATGTGGAAAGCCTACAATCGAAGTAGCAAATTATATTCAAAAGGCAATAAGTGAGACTTTGAGGTTTGAGTGCACTCGTTTGACTAGGAGGGACAAGTATGAAATGTTGGCCGAAACAAATGGAAGTGTTGATAGGGACAAAGATAATACTTGAGAAGAAAAAGTGGATCATCAACAAATATGCACATTTTATCCATAGGTTTCTTGAATGTTATAGTCCCTTAATGGTTGTTTGTTTGCTAAAACTTTTTATATGTTTTTTTTTTTTTTGTATTTTTTTGTAAAATGTTTTACTCTTTTCGCTTCATATTGTCCCAATCTCACCTTTGTATAAATGTATGTGTCCATCCACATCTGTTTTCTAGTTTTGTAAGACGTATTATTGAAATAATAAGTAATGTTACTCTTTTATTTCACCAATATATGTTTTTATTTGTTGGGGCTTTTGACATGAAAGTCCCTAAGTTTATGGTAATTTGTTCGGTTTAGTCTCCGTGACGAATTTTGGTGCGTTAATGCCCAACATTTGGGCTCTGTTTGTCAAAAATGCCATTTAGTAGGTCATCCGGTAACATCCGATGACACCTCTCTCTTTAACTCCCGTTCTCGTCTTCGTTTCTTTCGTTTCATTGCCGTTAGACATCGAGAACACAAATACCTAGAAATGAGCATATGGACCGGGGAACCGGTACCGGAACCGGAACCCGATGAAACCGGTCGGGCCGGGACCGGGCGATATTCTTGTGGATTTTTGGAACCGGGAACCGGTAGGAATCGGAACCGGTAGAACCGGAAAAAACCGAAACCGTATGTTGCTATTTTCTCGAGGATCGGTTCCAACATTGAAGACACGACAAGAACCGGTAGGAACCGGAACCGGCGGTCCGGTTTGGTTCCTATTTTCCACCAAGTTCGGTTCCCGATCCAGTTTCGGTTCGGGCCGGTTCCAGCCGGGTCGGTTCCTTTGCTCATCCCTACAAATACCCATCACCTTTACACCAAAACGGACGTCTGCTGCATTTCTCCAAAAAGATCATCATCATCGCCCATATTTCTCTCCATTTTAAAGCTTTTTAGGGTTTGATTTTATTTCCTTTGATTTCTTAGTTGAAATGACGTTATGTGATAGCTGCCATTTTATGCATCTTGTATGATAGTTTTTATTAGCAGTTAGCATCATATTTTTTACATTTGCATGCCATTAGTGTAAATAATGTTCAACTCATGTCTTTTATCAGAATTCTCATACTGATAGCATTTTTGTGTCATTTTCAGATATTTCGAATGGATCAGTAATCTGGGAGTAGCCGTGTAATATCCCAAAAATACAGATAAAATTTTGTTTTTAATTTCATTCAAATCACATGACACTAATATCAAAATAGTCAAAAGAGTATCATATTAGCATTTTATCAGAGTAAAAATTTCTAAAATCACTTAGTGCGGAAATAATCAGGCCGAGCCCTTCCCCTTCGAACTGGAAGTACCTGAAACATAAACTGAAAATTGTAAGCACAAAGCTTAGTGATTTTCCCCAACATACCACACTCTAAACAAACATACTGTCAAGCATATCTGGGTGCTGGCCTACCCCTTCGGTCTATTTCAACAGGATACTATCAAACATATATGGGTGTTTGACTACCCCTTCGGTCTATTTCAACCGGATACTATCAACCATATCCAGGTGCTTGCAATCCCCTTCGGTCTATTTCAACTGGATACCGGGTCTATTTCACCCCTACTATTACCACATAATATCATAACAGGAATCACAGAGTCATCAAGCAAATACAGCATAACTGACAATTGTCACAAATACAATAATCACACTATATCATTAACTAGTGCGCCAACATTGGTGCCTTCGACCCACGGATATTGTGAAGGAAGACTCACCTCAGACTGTAGGTATCAAATCGCACTCAGCGGATGACTCGCGAACTCCTCTCCCTATCGCACAAACATAAAAACCCTACTTAGAAATTAGGCCACATTTTAACCCGAAATCCTAAAACCCGAATTCTTGACTTAAGGCAAAAAGGGCTTCTTTAGTCTTGCCTCGTTGGGCCCAGGGCCGGCCCATGGGCATGTGCAAGCTGGGCGACCGCCTCGGGCCCCCAAAAACCAAAGGGCCCCTATTTTGGACTTACAATATGGATTATATAATAATAGACCATTAAATTTAAGCATGGTGGACTGGTTTTTTAAAGTCCAATACTCTAATCAGTTGTAATCTGGGAGAGGGAGCAGGTGCAAGCAAGCTTGCACAGAGTTCCAAGTTCCACAGCTTCATAACTCTTTAAAATCAATTTTCATGGAGAATGCAAACGACACAGTCCACTTCTCTAGAAGCCAATGATTAGATCTTCTTCTATTTCTTATTAAAGATCTAAGTCAATCGATAGTCTCATACTTCTCCTTCTTTTCACGATTTCACAAAAGTGAAACTCGATCTTTTCCTTCTTATTTTTGTTTTCCTTTTTCTGAAATAGCACCAGTGAATCTATGAATGAATGGGAAATTATTTGATTTATTTTTCAGTTCAAACCTTTTAGAGACTGGAATCGAGAGTTACAGTCATTGTGTCACTTCTATTTCTTTCCCAATCGCTGGAAATTTCAAGTTGCGGTCATTCGGAATTGAGGTCCAGAGACAAAATTGACTTATGATAATCTGATTACGAATATGTGTAAGTTCTAGCCTTTTTGAAATCTCCTTTTGTTTGTGAAATTCGATTTTTTATGAAGTTGTGCAAGTTAGAGGAGAAATCATGTTTTATTGTTTTAATCTATGTACATTAGAGACATTTCTTGAACTTTATTTACTTAAATGCAGTTTCTGTTAATCTTCTTAATTTCGAGTTTCCTATACTTCATGAATCATGATTCGCAGTTGTATTAGGCCCTTTTACAACTGCTTAGAGTTTTTTATAACAACCAATACCACAATCATCCCTACAACAGGTAGTCTCCTTGTCTCGGTATATACTTGTTGTTAATCTCTTATGTGCAATTGTTAATCTGCTATTAGTTATTGTTGTTTGATATGTTTCCCAGAATATGTATGTCTAGAAGTGAAAAGCCTAAAAATACAGACAGTTGATGATTTTGATTTTTGAATCAAAAGAGCTAGTAAATGTAAATTTTTTAGTTTTTATATGTTTATGTATTAGGGTTCAGATCATGTTTATTTATTTATTTTTGTTTTGTATAAATAGTTGCTAGGTTATTTTTTTGTTTTGTATAAATAGTTGTTAGGTTGTTTGACCCTCGTAGACTAATTTTTTTGAGGTGCTCAATCATCTTTCATAAAACAATCTGAAGGGCCCCATTTTTTATTTTGCCCCGGGCCTCAAATAGTCTTGGACAGGCCCTGGTTGGGCCTTCCTCCTTCCAAGGCCCAAATCCAACCAAAGTCCAAAAAAAGCATCCAAGCCCAACTATAAGGCCTCTAAGGCCCAATATGGCTCCAAAACCCTCAACATGGCCTAAGGCCCAAAAATGACCTGCTACAATCAGGTGGGCCTGAGGCCCAAATTAAACAAGTACAAAGCCCAACACCAATCGAGCCCAAAAATCATCTAAGACCACAGGCTACTTATGTGTGGCATACTTGGCTTGTACGCTTAGTGTACGCTGGTGTTGATCCAGAGTCGGGACGTTGGCCCAGTACGTGCATCGTACACTGGAGTTCGCATGACGTACCGGTCTGCCAACCCAAAAACACTTCCATGACTTAATCCGTTAAGTCCTAACGTCTAAAACTTAGATCCAAGTTCATAATAATGTCTTAAGCCATAAAGTTGCAAACTTTATGCTTTTGTATGCATGGATGGGACCCAAACCATGAATTAAGTCCATTAACTCACTTGGATGGTTACTAATAACTGCATGGTGGAGTCTTAATCACCAAGATCTAATTTTTAAGACTCAAAACACTTCCAAGAGTCCAAAAGGACAACTCAAATGGTCTGGAGTTGCTCATACTCCAAGAAACCAAGTTAAGGGACCAAAATATGCCATATTCTATCCTAACCCTAGATCTAAGCTTGTAATGATCAAGATTCAAACTTTATACCTTCAATGGGCTAGAAATGGTGCAAAACTTCAGAATCTACAAGCTCCTTCTTCTCCTTTGCTTCTTCCCAAACCTCCTTCTTCTTCAAAACGAACAATGATCACCAAAATACCCAAAGTAAGCTCAAAGATGCACTCAAGAAAGCTAAGGTTCGAGATTTGCACTAAAAGGAAAATGGAGGCTGAAGGGGTAAAGATCTTGAGGGACTTAAGGACTTTAAATAGGGTGCAAACCCTAAAAATTAGGGTTTGCCCAATCGATATGTGAAAAGTACTGTGAATTTGACTAAGCTCCTGCAGAAGATCCAATCGATACGCTACCCTAGCCACCCGAGCTATACCCCTAAAAGGACCGACATACCCGGGACCCAGCTTGCCCCGCTTCCTAAATCGAATGACACATTTTCAAGGTGACACCTTCAGGAGAACCATATCCCCAATCTGAATCTTCAAGTCTGATCGATGCTTGTCGGCATACTCTGAGCTGTCTGAAGTCTGCTACGAACATGCTGAATCAACTCTGTGGTCTTGAGTACCACTTCAGTACTCCCCATGACTCGCTGACCGACCTCGCCCTAGCATATCGGGGTTCTGCATTTCCTCCCATAGAGCATCTCAAAAGGAGGTCGATCGATGTTGGCGTGGTAGCTATTGTTATACGAAAATTCCGCTAACGGAAGATACGTATCCCAGCTACCACCAAAATCCAGAACTGACGCCCGCGACATATCCTCCAATGTCTGGATGGTTTACTCTCTCTGAACATCCGTCTGCGGGTGAACGGTTGTGCTGAAATGCAGATGAGTGCCCAAATCGTCGTGGAACCTCTTCTAAAATCTGGAAGTAAACCGGACGTCCCTGTCAGAAACCACAGAAACCGGCACCCCATGCCGTGCTACGACCTCCCTGTTGTATACCTCAGCCAACTTATCTGCAGAGATACTCTCCTGAATCGAAATAAAGTGCGCGCTCTTGGTCAATCGATCCACGATGATCCCGATTGAAATCACTATGCACGTTGTCCGAGGTAGCTTGCTAATAAAATGCATGGTAATCTCCTCGCATTTCCAAACAAGAATATCCAATAGCTGCATCTTTCCGTGAGGTCGCTGGTGTTCGGCCTTGATTTTGCTGCAAGTTAACCACCTCTCCACATAATAAGCTACATCCCGCTTCATGTAGGGCCACCAATAATCAGGACGAAGATCTCAATACATCTTCGTCGCCCCGGGATGAATGGAGAATCTTGATTTGTGCGACTCTTCCATCAGAATCTGACCCACATCACCAGTACGGAACTGTAGGAGCCCATTTTGACGATCGGCTTGTGCGAAATAATAAGATCTTGAGATTTAACGATGACAAAAATATGAAGAACACGATGAGATGAGTAATACGATAATAATTTTACTAGAAAATGTTAGGGTGTAAAGTCACTCTTGGATGTAGTGTTTTAGGCTTACCCTCTTGTATGTGTAAATGGGTTGAGTCTTTCCTATAAATAGGAAGTGAGTGACTCCCATTATGTAAGGAACCATTTGGAGTGTTAGACTAGAGAGAGAAACTTTGTACAAACCCATTTGTATATTCTTTCTAGATCTAATATGAGCTTACACAGATTTATTTACTCCTTGTGTTCTTGATTTTACATGATGATTCACTAGATCTTTCTAATTCCGCACATGCCATCATAATCAACACAACTACAATTGGTATCAGAGCGGGTGTTCTTGATTTCATCAAGAATTGATCCATGGTGGCAATCTTGATTTGGTGATTCATTTTTTGATCTTTGATCTTCGTGATTTGGAGAGTTTTTGGATTGTAGAAATCGAATTCATCATTGTTTTTACTCATAATTCGATTTTCTTCACTAGAATTCAAGTGATTTTTACTTTCTCTCTCTAGAAAACCCATTCAAAATCACTTTCTCTCTCTAGAAATCTTCAAGTTTTTGTAATCATGGTGAATTTGCCTTACAATTCTTGGATAGTGATCGTTGAAGATATCAAATACAAAGTCAATAAAGATCAATATTATGGGTTGGTGTTAAACAATTCGATATATTGGGAAACTATGGTTTCTTATGGAGGTTTGAAGGATGATTATGGAAGCTTGATATTTCAACCACTTCGTGAGATCAAATGGTTGGCTGATATTACATGGTCCATATCATCACGTAGTAGTGATAAGATTGGAGAAGAAAAATATTTGTTCAGAAAGAAATATATTTCTCTTATTGAAGACCCAAATGATCTTCGTGCTCTTAAGGTTGTTGAAGTTGTTAACAATGGAGTTCAATGTGATGTTCTTGATGTTCTTGAATTTCATGATAAGAGGGTTCAAGTTGATTTTCAAGATGAAAAAGTTTTTTGCTCGATTGGAGTTCAAACCGATGATATTTTGTGTTCTTGTGATTCGTTTGAAGAAATGATTCCTTATCGGAAGCCGGTGATCCAAGAAATTCACAAGTATCAAACTCCAAAAGATTTGATTCAAACTCAAAATGTTCATGTTGTGGAAGTGGGTTTGTTCATGGAATCAAGTCTTCAAGATGCAAAAAGATGAGAAAGAAAAAGAAGAAGAAGATTAAAAGGAAGAACAAGCGGGTTTATTCACAAAAATCGTTGAATGTTGTTGTGAATCCAAAATCCGTGAAGCAAATTTGGGTTCCAAAGCAACAATCTCCAAATGTTGCATTGAATTTGAAGTCAAAACCAACTAGTGTTGGTGGTTCTTTTGAAGATGTTCTTGGATCGTTGAAGAACACGAAGAACACGAAGAACAAGTTGTACATCTCGCATAATGGGTGGTACAATGTTCAAATCGGAGATTTTCTCATTCCGACAAAAGAACCAAGATCTTCCAAATTTGATTCGTTTGTTGAAAATGGAACTCGATTCGTCAAAAAGGTATCTCAAATTCTTCAATGGATTCCAAAATGTTCATAAATTTGATTCGTGCGTTTGCGTTTTTCAATATTGATCGTTTTGTTTCGTTGGATCTATTTTGTTCTAAGCCCCATTGATGATCCAATAATTTTTTTTAGATCAAATCCAATCAAAACAACAAAATCTAGATTTGAATACTGTTCATGTCCAAAATTATTGAGCCCAATTAATTTCGTATTCCAATTAATATTCAGTTAATCATATTGAATCCAAAAAGTTAAATCCAATTACTGTTCATCTTTTATTCAAAGTTCGAGCCCTATTGATCCAAGTTTTGTTCGTTACTATTCACAAATCAATTTAAAGCCCAAAATCGTTTACAGCAAATAATTCATCGAACTCATCACTGAATTAGTCATTCTCTTTCAATGGTTGTACCATAAAACTCATTCAAATCTGTTATTACTTCTTAATCGATCACATTTGATTGTTCATTTCGTTTTCTCGACAATTTGTTTCTCCTTCTTTCTTTCGAATGATATCGATTAATAATCTGTTATTGTGTTTTGATTTCATATCATTTGAAACATGATTACATCGATTTTATGCAAGTTCATGTGAAGGAATCATCAAATTGATTCATGATTTTGATGGACTTGTACAAAGAACACATGAATGTGATGAAGAACAGTGATAAAATCACTTTTTGATCCAAAATTGGTCATTTGAATCATCAATTTCGTGTTTATGTTCTTTGACTTTAAAAAGTCAAACTGAGAAAAAGTTGGAATTCAAGAGATGAATCGATGAATCGTATGATGAAATCGATAATTACAAGTTGTTTTGAAGTTGAAAGAGTCGAAATCTAGTCTAATTTCGAATCTTGGTCGATGTTGTTGTTCTTGAAGTCAAAGTGACGAACTGAAATGAATGTTGAATCTTCTTTCGTTTTTGCTTCTTGAACGTGATTTGAAAGTCGAACTAGTGTATGGAATGGGTAGATAAAAAGATTAAAGTTTCGAAAGTCTCAAATTAGATGTCAATGTCGACTTGTAATGACGATGGGGCAAAGAATGAAAGTTTGGGAAGTGACTGGGATCAATTTTCGATTGGTTTGGAATACACGATCTGAAATTTGGGTTCGATTGGTTGTTGTCAACAATCGCTTAAAGCATGGAACGAACAAATGAAGAGATTTGATTGTTGATTTCGAAAAATTGCATTCTATGTTCGTTAATTTGGAATCGATCGTGAGTTAGGTCAAGAATCATTGATTTTGTGACTTGTTGCTGAGTAATGAAGAACGAAGGGTCAATGTTCGTTTGTTTACGGGTATCGATTGGGAACGAGACGGCTTGGAAGTTTTTGATATCTATTGTTGATTTGGAAACGAATCAAGTGGTCAAAAACTTTGATTTTTGAAAAAGCGAAAGTTAGATTCGATTGATGAACAGGTGGGTGACGATGATGTTTATATGCGAAGACTGTTGATGCCTGACGAACGGTTGTTGTTGATGTTGAAAAGATACCAATAACAAGAGGATTCGATTGACGAACAGATGGTCGATGTTTGGTCTGATGTTGACGAAGCTTTTGTTGGAGTCGATTGTTTAGGAATGAAGGCTTGATAAAAGAATCGATGAGCAAAGAAGCATATGGGTCGAATGATTTGGAATCGGCGAACGAACAGATGAAGCAATTGAATTTTGATTTCGTTTGTTGATGGTTGATGTCGTTTTCAAAGGGTGATGTACTGGAAATCGACAATTTGGGAAGTCGATTGAGAACGAAGCGTGAATGGGTTTACAGTCAATAGTTGATTGAACGCGAAAGTTTGAATCTGGGTTCGTTGGTTTGTGATAGAGATAGATTGAAATCGAACTCGATTTGGAGTCGATATATCAAACTCGTGTTTTTGGTTGAACTGATGAACGAAGTCTAGCCGGTTGATGTCAAGGAACGAAATTGATAAACTGGGATGAAGTTTCATATGAAGGAAAGAGAGAAAATGGGAGATGAAATTTCGTATGTTTGCTTGTGTGAAGTTTCGTACGAACTGTGCTGATTATTTCGTATGAATTGGGAAGAACAGTAAGAACGAAAAATTGATTTTGGGTTGAATGTACGAAGTGAGTAAATTCGATTCAGAGGTTGGATGATTAAGAGGTTACTGTTCATTAAGAGGCTTCGCATGCTTCGAATTCGTGTGTTTGGGAAAATTTTCGTATGAAGAGGAGAGAAAAATTTTGGGGAAGATGATTTTCATACGAAGGGGAGAGAGAAGGAAAATTTTCGTATGTTTGGAAGCAAAACCAAAATTTTCGAATGTAGTCCCTCAAGTTTCAAATGGTTGACAAATGGAAAAAGGCTTCGTATGAATAATCCAAATTTCGTATGTTTTGCTAAAAATGCAGAATTTTCGAATTCAACCCCTGAATTTTCGAATATTTGGCAACCTCCACAATTAATTGAAGTTTCGAATGTTTGACACTTTTCACCCAAATTCGAAAATTTTCTGAAAATTCGAATGTTTGGGACAACTCTTCGTATGTTTGGAACACAAATGGCAGAATTTTCGAAAACAATCCCTGAGGCTTCGAATGTTTGGCGGTTCATACCCAAATTCGAAAAAGGACTGTTTTTTTGCTGAAATTTGAATAAAATACATTTCAGGCCCCTGCAGTTTGTGCAAATTGACGCTTTCTACCCAGCTTTGGAAAAGGGGGAGAGTTTTGCATATTTGGCTGTTTTGGGCGCAACGGGTCCCTGCAAGTTTCAGAAAGTGACGATTTTTACCCGGTTTTTGAAAAATCTTGCAACTTTCACCCAAAAAAAGTTAAATTTTTTTTTTCATAAATTGGAAATTTTTTGTGGCTTTTTCGTGATTGTTTTTCCATGCAAGATTTTTGGTGATTCATTTTTGGTACACATCAAGGGGGAGTATTGTATTGTTCATTCCTCGAGCGCTTCTCACCCTTAATGGGTTTTATAATCATTTTTTGATTATAAAAAGGGGGAGAATGATGGGTATTCGAAGCGGGTTTCTCGGATATTCGTTTGCGGATTTTGAAGACCGGTGATAATTCGAGGGGGAGTTTGGTCTTGATCGCGCTAGCTCGTTGGAAACTAAAGCCGGGACATCCAATCCTAACTTTGAGGGGGAGAATGTTAGGGTGCAAAGTCACTCTTAGATGTAGTGTTTTAGGCTTACCCTCTTGTATGTGTAAATGGGTTGAGTCTTTCCTATAAATATGAAGTGAGTGACTCCCATTATGTAAGGAACCATTTGGAGTGTTAGACTAGAGAGAGAAACTTTGTACAAACCCATTTGTATATTCTTTCTAGATCTAATATGAGCTTACACAGATTTATTTACTCTTTGTGTTCTTGATTTTACATGATGATTCACTAGATCTTTCTAATTCCGCACATGCCATCATAATCAACACAACTACCGAAAAAGAGAGTTATAATATGAAAATGAAGAACACTTGATGGGAGAGATCCCACTACATTCTCTCTAACTAGAGGACTACATTATTGGTGCACTCATAATACATGACCACTCCCTCTCTATTTATAGAGAGAGGTAACTTATAATACAATAAAATGGAATAAAATAACCTAACTTATCACTCATAATTTGTAGATCATTTCCATACTCTAACAATCTCTCCCTATGATCACAAATGACGAGGGATACAAATACATTGATAAAAGGCTAAAATACACAGTAACCAACTAGCAAGTGCGGTAATAAAAATGAAACATAATAAGAACCAAATGCTAAAATGTCTCTAAAACTCTGAAGTGTCTGTGATCTCTGATGCTGGCCATGAATCTCTAATCGGTAAAGATCTTCGACTTCAAGGTCACCACTCTTGAGGTAGAAAAATAAGATCCAAATGTTCAAACTGATCACAAGCACAATGATCAAGTTGAAGATCCAATCAGAAAAACACTTCGACTTCAAGAAGTTTGAAACATCGCTAGTTCTCGAATCATAATGCACTAAAAATTCTTCAAAAGAATAACGTGCTAAAAATATGAAACATCCTTTGGTAGAGTCTGAATAATAAATAATTTGGATCCGGGAAACATCTAGTGAATCCAAAAATTTGATCAAAAGATGACCAAAAATCAATGCCACATCGCATCACTAAATAAATCATCATCTTCAGAAGTCTCGAAAATCCAAGCTCAAACAATCATAAAATCATATCCGGATGATAACATAATATTCTCTTCCTATTTTTGATAACCATTGACCGGATATCAAAAATTAATAAATCAATCTGGATGGAGAGTGTCGGATACCAAGAGCTTCGCGTTCTCTCCCTAGATGTATGAAGGGTCTCGATGAAACACGAGAAGGAGAGTAAAATAAATACTCTTCGGTCATAAGTACACCCGGTTGATTCCGTCGCTGAAAACTGTCTAAACAAGTACCAAAGTAAAGATAATAACTCTGCATGAAAAATCTCTGCTTTGATGAAGAATGCCGATGTACTCAAATTGCAGTGTCGGAACTCCTGAAGTGGTCTTCAATAAATAAAGTCCACATGCTCAAGATACATGGTTCTTCAATCGAAGATCAAGAGCGACAAGTCATAAAAAGTCTTTGTAGAGCGAAGGTTGCGAAACAACTTTGTTGATTAGACGCAAGTGCGGTGCAATCCTCGCGAAGAAAAATATGATGTCCGACTGCGATATGGAGTCCATTGTGACGATCGAAGCTTGAATAAATATCCAATAATAATTTCTTTCGTGAAGACAATAGATCCAGTCTTGCAAAAAAAAGTTATTCTTCACAAAAGTGCTTCCAATCATGGGTTGGGTTGTGACAAAAAATGGTGTTAAAAAAAATAATTGGTTTTAAAATAAAACAAAGAAATAAATTGCTTTTAATAAAAAAAATTTAAAAGGCTAAGGTATTTGTTGGGTTTCAGCAAAAAATTGGCTAAATAAAAAAATTGGTGTAAAAAAAATTAAATGAGTGTTAAATAAAAAGAACAAAAAAATTGGTTGAAAAAAAATAAGGTTAAAAAAATTTGGACTGATGGGGGGGGGGGTTGAGAATAGGAGTTAGGAAGGCTGAGAGGAGGGCTGATTTCCAAGGAGGGTGGAGGTTTGAGTACCGAGGAGGGGGCAGGTCTAGAGGAGGGAATACTACCGAGGACCTGAGGTCTCCGGGTGAGAAGGTATGGCTGTAGTGGGAAGAGTAGATGGGATGTTGACCGAAGATTGAAGTCTCCGGGTTGAGGTCAGGGTAGATACCGGAGCAATGCGTGGGTCTGCGGGTAGGGTTAGGCTGCGGGTGGATTGCGAAGAGAGTAGTCTGCGGTATGGCTTCCATTCTGCGGTTATGGTTGGATAGTGAGGAGCGGAAGGATTCGCGAGGAGCAGAGTCTGCAGGTTATGCACGAGGATAGGACATGAAAGGAACGAGTCTCCGATATACGAGGTCTTAGGTATCTCAGATGAGAGGGACCAGAGACGCTGTGTAACACCCATAAAATTCAAGCCAATTTAAAACTTTTTAAACAATCCAAAAACCATTAGTTATTACAAAACTTGTTTTCAAAAGGTATAATATCAGAGTATCCAACATAAACAGAAATATGAGGAGCTGTACGATCACGCTTTCGCCTTTCCGCGATCCCATGATGTACCTGAAACAATAAACTGAAACTGTAAGCCCGAGGTTTAGTGAGTTTCCCAAAATACCGATACACTGCACATAATACATATACAAATAATAGCACGTACTGGGTCCACAACTTTACAGACTGGAATACCCCTAGGCCTACAGTTTGAGTTTGGATTGCCTACCGGGCCCACAGCTCACATCTGGATTGCCACCGAGCCCACAGTACGAGTCTGGATTGCCTACCGGCCCCATAGCTCGTATCTGGAATGCTCCTAGGGTTTGTTGGTCACCGCATGAAGCAGTACATCCTAAACCCATCCCACATAACATATCAACATATACCATAACTACTGAGCATGCAGATAATCATATAACAACACAGGTAGTCCTACAGATCTACCTAACTGGCATAACCACTAGCATGCAACCCTAACTCATACTCAACATTCTAACACTGCTAGGATAACATATCCAATGGGCCGGCCTTGGTGCCTTAGACCCCTTAGTATAGTGAGGTAACTCACCTCGCAACTGTCGCCTGAAACTAGAAAGCTCAACTCCCGGATCACCACCATAAACTCCACCACCTATATCCGACACATCACAAGGTTCATAGGTTTCCAAGATACCTCTAGAAGTCCAATAGTCAACCATTTCCCAAGTCCAAGTCAACTTTCAAGGTCAACAGTCCATGTTGACCTCAACACGTCGAGTACCCTTAGCTACTCGCCGAGTTCCTGGCTTGACTCGCCAACTCGTCGAGTCACTCGAGTGGCTCGTCGGGTTCCTAGTGTTAGTGGCCGCAATCCCTTGGCCAACCCGCCGAGTTTTCTCTTGACAACTCACCGAGTTCATATGCGTCCAAAGGTTGGGAGAAACCCTAACCGACTCGTCGATTCATTCCACTGACTCGCCGGGTCTACGACAATCTTCAACGGACTCGCCAAGTTGTTCATCCAACTCATCGAGTACAGGACCATCTTCATGTGGCTCGCCGAGTTGACTATGCAACTTGCCGAGTCCCTTTAGACCTTCATCCATACAGGTACTTTTTAAGCCATGCAACAGCTCCATATTGCAGATCCAAGCTGCTAAGGCATGTTTATCACGTAAAGTTGCAAACTTTACGTGCATGCAAGGCCCTAAAGACTCTAAATGGCCAATCTAAGCTTCTAATGGAGCTTTACACCTTAGGAGAGTCTCATTCTTGAAAAAGCTGGGAAACTTTATGGACTTAGAGACCCAAGAGAGTCCAGATCTGAGGTTGTAACCTCAGATCTGAGCTCAAACGCAAGAAAGGCTTCCTATTAAGCTAGAAAAGCCCTAAAATCCACCCAAAATAGTGTTGGGTTTTAGTATACTACAACATCCTATGGTGCACATACAACCCTAAATACCTTGGATCTATGTTTTCTCTATTATACATGCAAATGGTTTCCAAGGCATTAAACCTATAACTAGCATGCATTTGACATAAACCATATAATATACTAGTTAGGGAAACATACCTTTTATTTAGTTATTCAGGAAGAGCGACTTAGTTATTCTGGAAGTCAAAACATGCAAAGTGAAACACAAGAATAAATGAATCAAATATGGTATCAAACCCTATGAATATAAATAAACACTTTTATTTATCACTATACTGATTACTCATTATTCATTGTTTCGGTTTTATCAACTTTATACTTGAATTAAAAACACTAGTTGTCCCATGCTCCAAGCATGTACACTATGTTTTTCTTAAACAATAGCTTTGCCATACACCAAGTATGCACTCTATGTTTGTCTATGATCCTTACTTTGTGAAATAAACCAATTGAACATAATTTCAATGATTCTAATTTCACACTCCCAAATCCTTATCGAAAAATGTGAGAATTTCAAATTCCTATCATTTATCGAAATCTGTTAAGATTTTAAACTTATATGCACTGACCCTCCTGTAATGAATATGTACAAAGTCACAAAGACTTGTCAACAGTCATTATAAGGTATTCTAATGGAGATCAACTCCATGGAAACTAAGTCTCATATTCAAAGTACATTGCTTTGGACATGCTTCTTGCATTAAGTTTTCTAATCTTACACAGATAACTTTCACCTATGGAGACAACTCCATATTCTCATTTTGACTATCACTTCTGAATAAGAGATGCCTCTTTTCAGATGTCAATATGGTCCTTCCAAAATTAGCACTATACTTCCAACTGTCCCTGAGCAACCAATCTTTGGTAAACCTCAGATTGTCCTCGATAATTGCTTAATCATTTTAGTCATATCCAATTCTAGACCTTTTCCCTTCTTAATGCCTCTGGGCATTTGGAAAAATTTAGAAATGACAAATATTATAGCACATGCAATCGATCCTGTACCCAAAGCAAATGGTACACGATTCATGATGTCTCACATAAAGACATGATTCTAGACTAGTCTTTTGCTATAATATTTTTATTTGCCATGTTTTCAAAATTTGACTATGAAGAGGGATGCCGTAATCATAATCGAATTTTGAGAACGCAATATATAGAATTTCCTTAAGTTGAACCAATCCAACATGAAATTCATATATATATTCTTGACTAAAGATGATTAAGGTCTCAATCTAAGCCTTTAGAACTGAAATGAAGTATATCCTCTCCCTTAATTATAGCAAAACAACTTTTTCAATCCCTGCAGCCTCACGAATTGAAACTTTTGTTTTCTATAATTAACATTGCTAACTTGCAACACTAACAATAATTATCATGCTCCCACTAACATGATGATTATTAGCATAACACTTATGCTCCCACTAGCTTTGACATGTACTCAGAAATCAGCTGGACTTCTAGAAATCAATACTTTATTGACTTTCTTACCAAAGTTCAGATTTCTTATACGAGATGCTTTGATAAAACTTTATCAAAATCATACACCTTTCCTTAGATAGCATGCATGTGTGTCTAAACAATTTCAGAACTATGAAAAGGGATGTCGTAATCATAGTCTCAATTGTTTAGACCTTTTGCCATCTGCTTCAAATCTACTTGGTGGAAGTGTTTCCTCACCATCATTTTCATGAATCAGAGAGAAACCTTATGACCCTTAGATGTTATGGTGTATGTGTTCTTATCCATGTGAATCGTCAAAACCATAGTCACAAGAGAAGGATAATGACAAATCCAAACTCATATGGACTGAAGTTATGCAATCTTAACTTCTTGCCACCTGGCAGTACAGGGTCTGCCATTGCTTCCAAGTTGTTATGCAACCAATTGAGAACTTTCAGAACTCCTATGCAAAGCCAACTTTAACTGGAATGGGCACAGAATATGTCAACATAGGTTATAAACCTCAAGTCGTGTGCTAGTGAAGAACCTCAGGTTTTATTCTTGATTAGTTCTTGAAATTCTTTTTAGGATCTTTAAGACTCCCACTATCCTCTTGACATATAAGACTATCTTGCAAAATATTCAAGAGATAGTGTGGATTCTTTATCAAGACAAACACTTCACACAATTGGCCTTAGTTGGTCTTTGTTTTATCCAAAACATCACAACTTACCAATTTCAAATGTATAAGAGTAGGACACTTTTACTCTTACATTTGACAAGTGTTTTAAACCTTTCTTTAAGATATGTCACTCAAGTTACAATCTTGGAGTATGACTCTAAGAATTGTTTTGGAACGAAGTATGACTCATATTCCTGATCTAACCATTTCAACAATTCATGACTCCTCTTCTTAGTCATAAGAATGCACTAAGATGACCTTTAGAGGACTAATTGTGATATGATTTCTAAATCATTAAGATGATCACAAACATGATACTAAAGTACTCTCCCATCTTTTCAGATTTGAGAAAATTTTATCTTTCTGCCTAATTTGATTCTTCCCATTCGTTCTGCCATACATTGAGACTTTTCCAATGTTTCAGAATTATACTTAAACTTGTAAGTATAACCATATTTACTAAACTTTAGTAAATCAAATAGTGTTAACGAGCTTTGTGGTGTACATGACCAGTGCACAAGAATGTGTACTCGATCCCTTTAGTCCTTCACTTGACTCACACATCCATGTGAACAAGTAATTAGTCTTGATTTTCCAATGCTTGAAAGTTCTCATTCATCATACTATTCAACTTGCATGATTCCAAGTTTCGGTCCAATTGAAACTTGGGTGATGAGGAACTTGACTGATTTGGTAAATTTAGACACTACCACAAATGAAAGAATCAAATCCATTTTCCAATATTGCTGTCAGTGGAATCATATAAGCAACAATTTTCCACAAATGCCATTGTAAGGATACTTCAAATAAATAAAATTAAACAATTTTCTTTTATTTTAAAACTTTGCGGAAAAACTTATCCTTACAATCCACATGGAAAATTGTTGTTATCTATTCCTTAACAATATATCATAACTTCTTAAGCAACTGCTCAAAATTCTGATGCGATCGAAATCCACCTTCGCGATCAGAATCAGCATATACTTCCTTTAAGATTTCTCTCTATTCTTTGATTCTTAAAACATCAACATGTGACCCAGTCACATCATGTAATGAGAATCTCAGAATAGAACTTAACAGAGTTAGATAATGGGCTCTACCTGATGTAGAGTCAAACTTATTGACTTTAACATCCTTAGGTAAATTTGGCAGCTTTGCAATCAACGCCCCTTCCTTTGGCAAAATAAACATATGGACCCTTTGGTAATGGGACTATCTCAGACTTAGCCTTTCTCTTTACCATTTGGTCAACCGGGTTGACTATGGCCAATCCCTTTCCATTGGGAAGAGAATGCTTTTTTCTGGATTTCCAGTGTCACCATTGTCACTGTCCATAAAGTTTTTGGGAAGTTGATCTTCTAATCAAATTTGCTTTATTATCGTTCCAAATCATTTCTGATTCAGCAGCACCAAGCAAATAGATATGATCATTAAGGTTCATGTCATAGTCTGTTTTATAGTAGTCCTAAAGGAACTCACTATGTGACTTAGAAAGTGATTGAACATCCAACTTTCTCAAGACTTTGACACCCAACTCTCCCGGCTTGTCAATATGTGACTTCATCTCTAAGATGTGATCACACATAGACCTTGCTTTCCATTAGGGCTTGAGTGACCTTGAACTTGTGGGTTAGGGAGAATAATTGGAGGGGGTGGAGGAAGAGAAGTATGACTTCCATGAGCCAAACTCGGGAAGTCATATTCATTAGGAAAGCTTGGTTTGGGAAGATCATTGTTGTCTAAACCAGACATCAACAATGGGAGAAATTCACGTAAAGTTGATTTAAGTCCTTTATATAACACCCAATATGATATATTAAGGCTAGGACCCAACAAACTATTTTATAACTTGGAAGAGGGATGCCGTAATCCACGCTATAAAATATTTGAAGGTAGGTGAATGACGATTCACCAATTTCCACCAAGATAAACGAAATGTATTATTAGGTTTTAATTGGTTTTGAAACTCCTAGATTCTTTTGAGATTCATTGAACTTTTCAATGACATGTTTCAATCTCGAGTGTGCCCTTCAGGTTTTGTGACTGGGATGCCGAGGATCACAAAACAAGGTGTGAAGTAACCATGCAAATATACTTGGTACCCTTAATATTTACCCCTCAATCGATGTGCCGGTTAACCACACACGCTCCAACGATACTATGATAAACATTAAGGTACCCTTTGCCTACCTTGTTAAGTCCAGGTTAGTGTGCCGGTTAACCACACACGCTCCACTAACAGCTTAAACAAAGTGCAAACTGTAATTTCATGGATTAGCACCTTATTCACATTTTCCTAAGTAACTAAGATTGGGAATTTATAAGTGTTTAGTTACTTAGTATTTATCATTATACTTATAATGAAGGGAGAATTATAGTCCTTGTCCTACCTGTTCGGCTAACGACCCTCCACCGGTCAAGGAAGCGGTGAGTGAGAGTGGACACCCATTAAACTGCCATTTTATAGGCAGTAACCTTATACCCCCCTTATAGACCGGCTTCGTGAATGAGGCCTACTAATGGTAAGACGACTTTATCTTATACATATCTATATAATTAAAATTATAATAATAGTATAAGGGTTGAATTTTAAACTTTTACAATTCTAAGGTCTAGTTTGGAATTAAAGTATACATGGGGGGTAACTTTACAAATTCCAAAACTTGAGGACAAGTTTTGAAACCTTTCAAAACTCTTGGATTTTTCATAACTTATGAGTTTAATGGTTCATTAAAATGAAGACTCTTCATTTTTATGTAACCTCTTATTCTTTAATAACACTTTTAAAGAAGTGACTCTTAAACATCCATAACTTGAGGACAAGTTATGGAGTCATAAAATAGTTTAATGAAAAAAAAAAACTCTTCATTTTTGTGTAACCTATGGCACTTTTATGAGTTTTAAGATTCATAAATGTGACCTTTTATGTGACTTGAAGAAAAGTTACAAAAAACACATTTTATGAACTTCTTTTAGATTAATATGGATTGAAAGCAACTTAACAAATAATATTTTTCATCAATCTAAATTAACTCATAAAACAAGGTAACACAAAAAAACTTTTCATGTTCCATAACTTAAGAACAAGTTATGGAATTTTAAAACATTAAGACCAAGTTTTGTAACTCCATAAAAAACTTTGAATCAATTTTTTTTAAAACCTTTTCATATCCATAACTTATGGAGGTTTCAAAAAACTCTTTAGATCAAACTTTTAAAACTAATAAAATAATCATATCATTTTATCTTTTACTAAATTTGACATAATTCAACTCATATAGTAAAGTGACTCAAATTTTAAAAATAATTAGTTTTTCATAAAATCAAGTAATTATCTTAAAATATGACAAACTTCATGTTTTTTTCCTTTTTTTTTTCCTTCAACTTGAAAAAAAAAATACATTTGCATCAAATATAATAGAAAACAACCCATGACTCTGATACCACTGTTGGGTTTTAGTATACTACAACATCCTATGGTGCACATACAACCCTAAATACCTTGGATCTATGTTTTCTCTATTATACATGCAAATGGTTTCCAAGGCATTAAACCTATAACTAGCATGCATTTGACATAAACCATATAATATACTAGTTAGGGAAACATACCTTTTATGTGGCTTGAAGTCTTGATGTATTTGGCCTTAAGAGCTTAGCACCAATAGTATGAAATGCCTCAAATGGAATCACAACACACCTAGGACAAAGGTGGCTCTTGAGAGAGAATTACATGCACCAAAACACCTCCATATTTCTCTAAGAAAAGAAGTGGTGATTTTGGCTATGGAGTAACCTATTTATATGTAGGATTCCAAGGGTCATGGGTATAACCCATAATCCATACCCATGGGTTTTATGATCCATGGTTCATGTGGCCCAACTCTTTATGTATCCATACATAAACTTGGTCCAACATGGATCATAAGCCCAACACATATAAATATAACTAATTATCATAGTTAGTCCCCATAGATTTAATAGTCTCTTTTGATCACTAAATTAATTCCAAATTAATTCTTGATCGATACTAATTAAAACATATGATTTCATATTAATATATTATAACTTATAATATATTAATAAACCATAAATAACCTTCTCTCAAAAGTCCATCCTAACAAATTGTCCTGATGATATGCAACCCAAATGGACCATGCTACTCTCAGGTCAAGTACATACCAATAATAGTTATGGGCTTAGACATCTAATCCAACAAATAGATCTAGAATGAAAGGAGGTTAGGATAACGACTTAATACCTTCCAAAAAGGATGCCAACTGAGGTAGATTTCTGGTTCCACACGTTCCTTGCTCCTAGTCACTTGATCTCTAAGCTTCTTCCCACCAAAATCCTCTTCCCAAGCTTAAGAATACAAATGGAGCACACTCACACGAATTAGGGTTTTGCTGAGATCTCAAGGGACTGTAAAGAGGCTGAATGAAGCTTATGATTCTTTAAATAGGGTGCAAAACCCGGAAATTAGGGTTTCACCCTCCAGCTCCAACTCGTCGAGTCACTCATCCGACTCGACGAGTTGGTCACTTAAACCCGTGTCCCAAACCCGCTACTACTCGATGAGTCAGGGCATCCAACTCGTCGAGTAGACCTTGAAACTTAAAAAAGAAGGCTAAAATGTTAATACCTGAGAATCGGGGCGTTACAATTCTCCCCCACTTGAACTAGACTTCGTCCTCGAAGTCCGCAGCGATGAACAACTCCGGATAATGCTCCCGCATCTCTGCCTCTGGCTCCCTCGTCCACTCGGACCCCCTACGATGCTCCTATTGTACCTTTACCAAAGGTATCTCCTTGTTCTGCAAAACTTTCATCTTCCTCTCTAGTATGGCCATAGGCCTCTCCACGTAATTCAGGCGTTCATCGAACTGAATATCTCCAGCGACACCACTGCCTCCTGATCCATAATGCACTTTTGCAACTGCGAAACGTGGAAAGTGTTGTGGATCCGACTAAGCTCCTCCCGTAGCTCTAGCCTGTAGGCCACCTTGCCAACCCTGACAATGATCCTGAATGGCCCAATGTAACGGGGACCCAATTTCCCCCTCTTCCTGAAGCGGATCACACCCTTCCAGGGTGAGACCTTCAGGAGAACCCTATCACCCACCTGAAACTCTAGCTCCGATCGGCGTCTGTCAGTGTAACTCTTCTGCCGACTCTGAGCGGTCTGCAGTCGCTGCCTAATCTGCTGAATCTTCTCGGTAGTCTGCAAGACTACCTCCGTCCGTCCCATTGCCCTGTGCCCGACCTCACCCCAACAAACCGGGGTGCGACATCTCCGCCCGTACAACAGCTCGAAAGGCGGAGCGCCAATGCTGGAATGGTAGTTGTTGTTGTAGGCAAACTCTGCAAGGGGTACGTGGGAATCCCAGCTCCCACCGAAATCAATAACACAAGCCCTCAACATATCCTCGAGGGTCTAAATGGTCCGCTCGCTCTGACCGTCCGTCTGCGGATGGAATGCGGTACTAAAGTGCAGCCGCGTGCCCAGTTCCTCGTGGAACTTCTGCCAGAAATGGGAGGTAAACCTAACATCCCGGTCGGAGATGATAGAGATCGGAACCCCATGGCGCGCCACAATCCCACGGACGTACACGTCGGCCAACTTCTCAGCCGACGAACTCTCCCGTATGGCCAAGAAATGGGCACTCTTGGTCAATCGATCCACGATAACCCATATAACATCAAACCCCTTCGCTGTTCTCGACAACTTGGTAATAAAATCCATCGTGACCTGCTCCCATTTCCACATGGGACTCTCCAGGGGCTGCAACTTGCCATGCGGCCTCTGATGTTCGGCCTCGACCATCCTACAGGTCAAGCACCTCTAGACGTACCAAGTGATTTCTCGCTTCATGCACGGCCACAAGTAGCTCAAACTCAAATCCTGGTACATCTTGGTGGCCCCTGGGTGAATAGAGAAATGAGACTTATGAGCCTCCTCCATGACTGTCTGTCTGAACCCACCAGACATCGAAACCCATACCCGACCGCATCGGGTTAATAATCCCTGACTATCCTGCACAAATCGAGTGTTTTCATCCCTGATCCTCTCCAACTTCCAATTCTCTGGCCGCATGCCCTCGGCCTGTGCATCTCTGATCAGACTCACAAGCGGAGAATCCACTGCTATCCTCATACATCTCGCTGGGGTGGAAGACCCAGCTGACTTGCGGCTCAAGGCATCCGCAACCACATTCGCTTTACCAGGGTGGTAAAGGATCTCGCAATCGTAGTCCTTGACTACATCCATCCACCTGCGCTGCCTCATGTTCAGGTTCGGCTGATCCATGATATGTCTCAAGCTCTTGTGATCCGTGTAAATGGTACAACGGACCCCATATAGGTAATGTCTCCATATCTTAAGAGTGAACACCACCGCTCCCAGCTCTAAATCATGCGTAGGGTATCTCGTCTCATGCGGATTCAACTGCCGCGATGCATAATGTAACGCCCGTAGATCCGTGCTAGTTAATTTAGAGATAATAGGGGTCGAAAACGACTTTTTGACAAAGGATTATTTAGAATAAATAATCTTAACCAAGTTGTAGAATACGTCTCAAGGGTTCCGTACATATAAAGAACGTTGAAATCCGAGTTATAACGAAGATATTATGGTTCGTCGAAGTTTTACGGCAAAACCGGCACGGCACCGGGAGACGTAAATAGTGAAATTTTGATAAAGGATTTTTTAGTCTTAGTGATCTAAACAAAATTTGTAGTATACATTAAACCGAGAACATACGAAAAAAGAACGCCCAAATCTGACTTCGTATGAGGAAGTTATGAATTTTCTAAGATTTGGCATAGCAGTGCACGGCCCGAAAATCGAATTTTAGTTCGAGCGGTTTTTGGCCTACGCGACCTAAACGAGAATTGAAGATCTCATTAATAGGAACTCAACGGTAAAAAGACAGACGAAAACAGAGTCCGTATGTAGAAGTTATGAATTTTACGCGGACATTTAACAGTATAATCTCCTCCTCCTGTTAAATTTAAGATCGGTCGAGAATTAGCCGACATAGTCAAAATGAAAGTTGTAGATCTTATTTTTACCTACGCGTGGATATAAAGAACGTCAAAAATGGAGCTCGTATGTGAAATTTACGGATTTTAGAAGTCGGAAGTGTGCTGTGCGAAAATGGATGATGTGGCACAATCTTGGCCATTGCTTTCTCCCCAAGTCTTGCCACTAGATGGTGACATGTGGCACCAAGTTCAGCCATTTTTCACCCTATAAATAGAACATCTCTCACCCTCATTTTCTTCACACCTTTCCCATTCTTTATTCTCTTTACTCTCTCTCTAGAACCTCTCTCTAGCCCCGAAACCCCCCGAAAAGCCTAGGGAACCTCCCTAGCATGAGGCGGAAGCCCCGGAGTGCTCGACGGCTCCGAGAAGAAGAGCTTTTCGGCTCGGGAACGCTGCTCCAAGCAAAGCCCGGTTTTCTATAAAACCCGCTGTAAGTGAGCTACACCTACGCTATTTTTAATATAGCTTTTATTTAATTATAGTAACGTTATTAGGAACTTATAATAAGTACTTGGGCTATTATTATGGGTTATATAAATATTTTTTAACGCTTATATAATAGTAATAATAGCTAGACTATTAATTAGTCTCGGCGAATAATATACTAAACTCTAGTGGTAATAATACTAGGTTTCGTCGAAGGAAATTATTTTTAAAAAGCGAAGCGCTGTGTGAGTTCAGAATCACCACCTTTTCAAGTGAGTGCATAGTCACTTTCATCTTACACATAGATATGAAGTATTTAATATAAATTACGTGCTATGTCTGCATATTTTCTAAATACTTGCTGTCTATGCTGGGTGAAATATTTTTATACACGTTTTAAATGATTTAAATTGTATATGTATTTACATCTACAAAACGTGTTGGGTAAAACATGCGTAGATGTAATAGTTGCTGTGTGACCAAATAAAATAATGAGAGGCCTCGATATAGATGTTATTGATGATCCAGTCATCTAGCGGAGTATAGATGACGACCACTGACTATTCTAGACAGTCCAGTGGAACGCTAGCAGGCTCGCAACCTGTAGGTGTTTATTTGAACTGTGTGCTCACCAGCAGTACTCCATCCCCCACATGGTTGCCTTATTTGACATGAATTGCTGATGAACCCCCGAAGCATGTGTTGTCACCCCGATGAAAGTCCCTTAGACTAGGTCCCTTGTGTTAGAAGTTTTAGGGACGTAAAGTGAGGATAACGGGAACGGGTAATCGGGTTTGTTTGGTTTGATAAAGTTAATAAACTTATTTATTATGGGTTGAAAACCCTATGTACTCACCAGGTTTCCCAACCTGACCCACTCAATTTATTTATATCACAGGTGTTGATATGAAGTCACATTACACTGAGAGATGAAGGAGATATAAATCACTAGTGATAATGAATGTAAGTTCTGTTTATGCTTATGTTTCTGTATTGACGATGACATCCCAAATGTTTTAAAATGAATAAAAAATACTTTTCTTCGGAAATGCTTTGATAACGTATTTATCATGTTTTACTGGGAACAAATTCCACAACATTTTTATTAAAGGAGATACTCTGATTTTTATAAAGCATAAACAAAATCGGTCTTTTCTGGCCGTGAAAATGGGGATGTCACAGTTGGTATCAGAGCATTAGTTTAAGCGAACTAGGAATATGGATTTATTTCTAGACTTAAACTTAGAATGCTAATCAAGGATTGTGAGGAGTGTGTCTAATAAAATTTAGGTAAAGCACCTGAATAGACACAAACACTAGCTAATTTAGGGAAAATGCCTAACATGCTTTTATGTGCTAAATGATTTATGATATGCATTGTATGATCGGATCTATGGTCTGTTGCCGACCGGATCTAGAAACTTTATGTGTTCAGATTTCTAAACGTTTAATTACGGTATTAGAACTGGCGTATAACTTTTCGGAGAAATAGGGAGAATTACACGTTGATCGTAAATAAAATCTTTCCTATCTTAATTCTCGTCATTGCACACCGAACGTCTGATTTGGTATATAGATTGAAATGGCAAGAATCCGTAGTGGAGCCGGGAATGCAAATGGGAACATGAATCAACCACCAGTGATTGAACAAATACCTGTTATAGTTGATGCTCCTGAGCCAATTACAATGGTCGGAGTACAAGACATGATACGGGCTATGTTGGCTGAAAAACGGGAAGAGATGAGGCAAATCTTGCATGAAAATAGGGACGAACCTACAATGCCAGTTGAACAGCCCGAATTGAACGATGGGCAGTTAGAAGGAGGGAACTACAGTGGGACCGTTGGTCAAGCCAACCCACCAATAGTTCGACAAAATAACCAGTATGACGGAGTCGAGAGGAATGGATGCAAGTACAAGGATTTTCTGACTTGCAATCCATCGACTTTCACTGGAAAGGAAGATCCGATCGAAGTCATGGATTGGATCTCGGAGATGGAGTTAGCTTTCATGACGTGTGGTTGCAGAGGCAAGTTACAGACCACCTTTTCAGTACGTCAATTCCGAGGAGGTGCTGTGCGCTGGTGGAATACCCTTGGGAAGACTCTGAGCCCCAATGAGCCCCTGCAACTGACATGGGCAGAGTTTTTGGTGCAGTTCAAACGCAAGTACTGCTCAGCCCAAAACCTGCTCAAGCTAGAGAACCAGTTCCTGACCTTGAAGAAAGGAAGCATGTCAATTGATGAATACACCAACAACTTCACAGAGAAGATGGAGTTCGCCTTGCGTCTTGTTTCGGATGAGCTGACGAAAATCGACAAGTACGTAAAGGGACTTCCATGGGAGTACGCGGTGCCAGTGCGTCAGGCACCTACTCTGGAGGCAGCTATCTGGGCTGCCAAGTCTGTGGAGGATATGATTAAGGGAAGAGCTGCCAACAAGATTGAGGTTGGCGAAAAGAGGAAGTTTGAGGGGTCTACGAGGCCCAATAAGAAGATCAAGTCTGGTTCAAAGGAGTTTAGCGGAGGAGGAAACAAAGTGAAATGGTGCGAGAAGTGCAAGAAGAAGCACTTCGGGAAATGTAGCGAGGAAGTGACTTGCTACAAGTGTGGGAAGACCGGAAATTACGCCAACGAGTACACCGCCAGCAAAAGGGTGTGTTATGAATGCCGTGAAGAAGGGCACATTGCTAAGGATTGCCCGAAGAAGAAAGAGGCGGCAAGACCAAACATTCCACCGAAACCGAAGGCAAGAGCGTTCCATATGATCCTTGACGAAGAAGATGGAAATGAAAGGGATCAGGAATGAGGATCTATGAAGTAGTCGTGTAAATAGTACCACGTGGTGTAGCCTATTAGAGGCATAGTATAGGTTGAACTTGAACACCTATGTAATCGTTTCAAGGAATAATATAAAACCTTCGTTTTGTTATCTAATGTGTCAAGATGTTATGTGATTTTCTTGTATGGTGACTTGGGTGAACTGCGAGACAATACTTGGGACGAGTATGAGTAGGTGTGAAAGGTAGTAGAGGCCTATACTACCGGAAGCACAGGACTCACGCTTGGATCAGGGAAAGTCACAAGGTTACCAAGAAGCTAGTAATTGATACCGTTTTATTCAAATGTGTCGTTACCATCGTTTCGGTAATGACTAAGAGGATGATTGTTATTCCAACCCTAGTGGTCATATCGAATTGAGTCTGACTACGATAAGTATGTTACGTGGTTCAAAAAACCAAGTTTGATGTAGCATCTGACTTAAGCTAGAAGATTGAAATAAAAGATAATCAAAGCGATCGGTAGAGGTATCACGATATTTGCTTGTAGCTAGAAATGCTACCTTTTAAGATGTGATTAGAACATGAAGGAAGGTATAGTATGTTCTGGAATTTGACTCTAAAAGACCTGAGTCCAAGCAATGCATCATACGATGAGAGGTCATTAGAACATGACCCATCGGTCTATTATGATAATCGAAGGAAGAAGCTTATCTCAAGTTTGCTAAAGAAGAAGTCTCCAATAAAGATCGAGATCGTGACATGAAGATCATGATTGGAAGTCTAACATGAGATAGAGAGCGGGTCCAAGATCGGGCACCGCCTGCAGTCAGGAAGTCTTAGAGTTAGATACTCGTTCGAAGAAACATCAAAGTTACGGTTACTACTTAGGATGAAGAGATAACATATGGAGTCATCATGTCAGCCCTGTTTCGTTGATGATTTTGGGACGTAATCATCCTAAGGGGAAGATAATTGTAATGCCCGTAGATCCGGGCTAGTCAATTTAGAGATAATAGGGGTCGAAAACGACTTTTTGACAAAGGATTATTTAGAATAAATAATCTTAACCAAGTTGTAGAATATGTCTCAAGGGTTCCGTACATATAAAGAACGTTTAAATCCGAGTTATAACGAATATGTTATGGTTCGTTGAAGGTTTACGGCAAAACCGGCACGCCACCGGGAGACGTAAATAGCGAATTTTTGATAAAGGACTTTTTAGCCTTAGTGATCTAAACAAAATTTGTAGTATACGTTAAACCGAGAACTTACGAAAAAAAAAAGAACGCCCAAATCTGACTTCGTTTGAGGAAGTTATGAATTTTCTAAGATTTGGCATGGCAGTGCACGACCCGAAACTCGAATTTTAGTTCGAGCGGTTTTTGGCCTACGCGACCTAAATGAGAATTGAAGATCTCATTAATAGGAACTCAACGGTAAAAAGACAGACAAAAACAGAGTCCGTATGTAGAAGTTATGAATTTTACGCGGACATTTAACAGTATAATCTCCTCGTGCGGTTAAATTTAAGATCGATCGAGAATTAGCCGACATAGTCAAAATGAAAGTTGTAGATCTTATTTTTACCTACGCGTGGATATAAAGAATGTCAAAAATGGAGCTCGTATGTGAAAGTTACGGATTTTAGAAGTCGGAAGTGTGCTGTGTGAAAATGGGTGATGTGGCATAATCTTGGCCATTGCTTTCTCCCCAAGTCTTGCCACTACATGGTGACATGTGGCACCAAGTTCAGCCATTTTTCACCCTATAAATAGAACCTCTCCCACCCTCATTTTCTTCACACATTTCCCATTCTTTCTTCTCTTTACTCTCTCTCTAGCCCCAAAACCCCCCGAAAAGCCTAGGGAACCTCCCTAGTATGAGGCGGAAGCCCCAGAGTGCTCGACGGCTCCGAGAAGAAGAGCTTTTCGGCTCGAGAACGCTGCTCCAAGCAAAGCCCGGTTTTCTATAAAACCCGCTGTAAGTGAGCTACACCTACGCTATTTTTAATATAGCTTTTATTTAATTATAGTAACGTTATTAGGAACTTATAATAAGTACTTGGGCTATTATTATGGGTTATATAAGTATTTTTTAACGCTTATATAATAGTAATAATAGCTAGACTATTAATTAGTCTCGGCAAATAATATACTAAACTCTAGTGGTAATAATACTAGGTTTCGTCGAAGGAAATTATTTTTAAGAAGTGAAGCGCTGTCTGAGTTCGGAATCACCACCTTTTCAAGTGAGTGCATAGTCACTTTCATCTTACACATAGATATGAAGTATTTAATATAAATTACGTGCTATGTCTGCATATTGTCTGAATACTTGCTGTCTATGCTGGGTGAAATATTTTTATAAACGTTTTAAATGATTTAAATTGTATATGTATTTTACATCTACAAAATGTGTTGGGTAAAATATGGGTAGATGTAATAGTTGCTGTGTGACCAAATAAAATAATGAGAGGCCTCGATATAGATGTTATTGATGATCCAGTCATCTAGCGGAGTATAGATGACGACCACGGACTATTCTAGACAGTCCAGTGGAACGCTAGCAGGCTCGCAACCTGTAGGTCTTTATTTGAACTGTGTGCTCACCAGCAGTACTCCATCCCCCACATGGTTGCCTTATTTGACATGAATTGCTGAGGAACCCCCGAAGCATGTGTTGTCACCCCGATGAAAGCCCCTTAGACTAGGTCCCTTGTGTTAGATGTTTTAGGGACGTAAAGTGAGGATAACGGGAACGAGTAATCGGGTTTGTTTGGTGTGATAAAGTTAATAAACTTATTTATTGTGGGTTGAAAACCCTATGTACTCACCAGATTTCCCAACCTGACCCACTCAGTTTATTTATATCACAGGTGTTGATATGAAGTCACATTACACTGAGAGATTAAGGAGATATAAATCACTAGTGATAATGAATGTAAGTTTTGTTTATGCTTATGTTTCTGTATTGACGATGACATCCCAAATGTTTTAAAATGAATAAAAATACTTTTCTTCGGAAATGCTTTGATAACGTATTTATCATGTTTTACTGGGAACAAACTCCGCAACAATTTTATTAAAGGAGGTACTCTGATTTTTATAAAGCATAAACAAAATCGGTCTTTTCTGGCCGTGAAAATAGGGATGTCACACATAAGCTATCACTCGTCCCCTCTGCATGAGGACTGCCCCTAAACCTGTGATGGATGCATCACAGAACACCACGAAATCCTCAACTCCCTCCAGGAGTGTGAAGACTGGAGCCTCGCATAGACGCTGTCTGAGGGTCTCAAACGCCCTCTGCTGCTCAGGGCCCCACCAGAAATCCACCCCCTTCCTCGTCAGACGAGTGAGGGGTACTGCAATCTTGGAGAAATCATGTATCAATCTCCGGTAGTACCCTGCCAATCCCAGAAAACTCCTGATATCTGAGGAAGATTTCGGAACCTCCCATTGCACGACTGCCTCGATTTTGGTTGGGTCGACCAAAATCCCATCCTGGTTAACGAGGTGCTTGAGGAACTGGACCTCTCGTAACCAAAAATGCACTTCGAGAACTTGGCGTATAGCCGTTCTCGTCTCAGAACTCCCAACAACTCCCTGAGATGCTCCTCGTGCTGCTCTCGAGTTTTGGAATACACCAAGATATCATCTATAAACACGATGACCAAGCGATCCAACATCGGTCTGCAGACCCGATTCATCAGGTCCATAAATACTGTCGGCGTGTTGGTGAGCCCAAACGGCATCATCACGAACTCGTAATGACCATAACGAGTCCGAAACGCGGTCTTCTCCACGTCCTCCTCTCTAACCCGGACTTGATGATACCCCGACCTCAAATCTATCTTGGAGAACCAAGATGCCCCCTGCAACTGATCAAAGAGACCGTCTATCCTCGGGAGTGGATAACGGTTTTTCACTGTTAACTTGTTCAACTCCCGGTAATCAATGCACATCCGGTACGAACCATCCTTCTTCCTGACGAAGAGTATCGGTGCTCCCCATGGGGAACTTCTAGGTCGAATGAACTGCTTGTCCAGCAGTTCCTGTAGTTGTGACGACAGCTCCTGCATCTCTGGTTGTGCCAACCGGTACGCCGCCTTAGCGATAGGGGCCGCACCTGGCACTAGGTCGATCCTGAGCTCGACCTGCCTCTCCGGAGGTACTCCGGGTAACTCCTCTGGGAACACATCAGCAAATTCTGTAACCACTGGGACCTATGAAACTGGAGTCTGATCCCTGTCCCGCGTATCCATCACATATGCTAAATAACCCGCACACCCGTGCTGAATGTACTGCCGAGCCCTGGCAGCCGAACAAAACCCTGATCCCACTCTGGTGCCCTTGCCATAAACAATCAGTTCTCCCCCACTTAGGGTTCGAACTACCACTCTCTGGCCCTCTAAATCTATCATGACACCAAAACGGCTAAGCCAATCCATCCCTACGATCACGCACACCTCCCCCATGGAAATCGGTATCAAATCTATCTCAAAGGACACTCCGAAGATCTCCAACTCGCAACCTCGATAGATCGAGGAAGCAGAAACTTCGTGTTCGTTGGCGATAGAGACTCGCAACGGGCACTCTAGCTCGCCCACTGGCACACCAAACTCCCTACTAAAGGTCTGAGATACGAAAGATCGACTCGCCCCCGAGTCAAATAAAACCAAAGCAGGCAAGGAGTTCACTAAAAACGTACCTAATCACAGGTATAACGGATAAGCATAAAACAGATATAATAAATGAGATAGAGGATAGAAACATACCAGCAACCACATCTGGTGCTGCTCTGGCCTCCTCCGCTATAAGCTGGAAGGCACGCCCCTGAGCCTTCGGAGGCTCTGCCTTAGCTGGCCTCCCATCTGCAATCCTCAAGGTAGCTGGAGCGGGTGTCTGTGCCGGGTTAGCGGCAAGCAACGGACAGTTGGCCTTCATGTGGCCAACCTGATCACAGTGATAACACAACCTCATACTCGGAACCGGGTCGGGCTGGCGACAATCATTCACATAATTCCCCTCCTTGCCACACTTATGGCACCCACCACCAGCTCGACAAACCCCAGAATGACTCTTGCCGCACTTTCCACAAGTACGGCTCTGCTGGCTCCCAACCCTAGAATCAGCGGTCTTAGACCGCTTTGGTGCCGGCTATGACTGTGACGGGGCCTGTCGCTGCTCCCTCATCTGCATCTCAATCTCCAACTCACGCCGCCTAGCGGCCTCCTGTAACTCCAGTAGAGTATCGCATCGCTGTGTGGCAGCAAACTGACGAATGTCAGTCTTGAGCATGCTCAGATAACGTGTCATCTGAGCTTGCTTTGATGCAAACTCCAGGCAGAACATCGCCCTCTCTGTGAATACCCGGGTGATCTCCGTCACCGACTCCCCCTCCTGTCTCAAACTCAAAAACTCCTGAGACAATCGTTCCCGCTCAACCCGAGGAATGTATCAAGCGTGGAACATATCCCTGAACTGCTCCCAAGTAACAACAGCTCTCTAATCATCCGTGTACAACCCTGTCGTCAATCTCCACCAGTCCTTGGCCCAAGCCTCAGCAGGTTCAGGGCACATCTGACCTTCTGGTCAGTAGGACATGAACACCTGAAGAAACAGCCCTCCACGTCGGATAACCACCTCATAGCTCTAATCGGATCCTGGGTACCATCGAATGTCGGGGGCTTCCTGTTATCGAAATCCCAGTACTGGAGGCCCCGACTGGCTCCACCTCCTCCTGCCGCTGTTACAGCTGATGCAGCTGCAGCGACAGCCATCTCTGCAAGGGCTGCGTAATGCTCGTCAAAGTACTCAACTGTAGCGGTCTTAATAGACCCAAACATCTCTGGTAGCTGTGCCCGGAACATGGCAGCAACCTCATCATGCAGGATTTCTCGAATCCTGGCATCCAACTCCTCTATACCCATCTGCACCACAGGCTCCGGTGCTGTTGGCCCCTCATGGCCTCTGTCTCCTGATCCTGATCCCGAACCGGATCCAGTCACAAAGCGCTTAGTCATCACCATTCTGAAACATAACACAAGGTATCAGATAATTCGTACAAAGAACTGGGAGCCAACTACCAACAAAACCCTAGGGGTTGTGACTTCCTTGCTACGCGTATGGGTCCTGTGCTTTCAGTAGTACGGGCCCATACTACCTTCCACACCTACCCATATTTGTCTCATGTATCATCACAATGCCCCAAGAATCTACATAATCATAACAAGCACTCAAGCCTCACTCCTAGAGGAAGACTAAAGATCTCGTAATCGGCAGACTCATCCCAACGACCTACCCATCCATGAAACTTCCACCAACCCTGCAGCACTAGTGTATGCTAGCCATACATAACGCTGGACCCTATAGACTTTCGAATATCCAATCCTACCCTAAGACCTAATCAATAAGAACAGAACATAAGGCTAAATCAAACATTCTCAGGCTATAAGATCTTAATTATGTACGGCCGTGATGCATACACTATGGCGCTGCTTTGTCTACTTGGCAATTATGGTGATTGAAGTTGAGACTTTGCCGGCGACGTTGGTTTGTTGGGTCGCCGGATGGAGAGGGTTGAAAGTCGATGAGCGGTTGTTTGGTTATCGTGAGCGGTTACACTGTTACAGATCGAGAAAGACGAGGACCGGCAATTTCGCCTCCGATGTGAGGCTCTTGGGTTACCGTTGATGGCGTCGGCGATTGAAAGTGATCCGACAGGGATGACTAGGATTGGTAAGAGGTGGTAGTTGGTGGAGCGGTTAGCAGCGAATGATGATGGCTTAGATTGGGTTGCCGACGTCGATGTTTGAAGGGAGCCTAGCAAACGGTCTTTTGGTGACGATGGTCATTGAAGTTGGGGCTGCTATTGCCGGTCTTCAACGAGTGAATGAAGGAGCAACAGTTGGCAGCGGGGTAGCGGGATTGGCCGACTGGCTGGTGGCGACGGGGTTAGAAGCTACCGGCAGCTGGAGATGATGGTTGCAGGCAGCGATTAATCAAACGCATGTAGCTTTGGTCGATGGGTGGTTCCGGTGATTGGTTGAATGGCGCGCTTCCGATCAGGTTACCAACGTAGAATCGAGAGACATGAGCCGAGCAAAGCTGCCCTGTCGGAGATGACGGCTGCGTCGGGCGGTGCTCAGAGGTGGCTCGCCTTTTCTAGATGGGGAGATAGACCCGGTGGGGTCCAACTAATGGTTCTTTGACTTTATTTGACAGCTCTGAATCAGGTGGGACCCGGCTCTTGTCTTGTTTTGACTTTTGATAGTTTATTGTGGGGTCCATACCAACTGTAAATTTCTGTAATAGGACTGAGAGAGTGTGTAATAGGTCTAGCTACTACCTCCTCCCCTTCTTTTTTCTTTTGGCCTGCCAAGAAACGACAGCAACAGTTGGATGTTGTATTTCATGCTTTGTTTCTTTTTTTTTTGTTGATGTGAAAAGGAGTCACCATTTGAACTTTATATACCTCTCTTCCCTTTTTCTTTTGTATTGAATGCATCAGTTCATCTCTACATCTTTTTTTATTTTTTTTTTATTTCGGCTAATCAATAAACATTAAGCTATGGTAACTTTTTTTTTTATTAAAACCATTAACTGGTATGGTAAAACTATGTGGTAAAAGTAATTTTGACTTAAACAAACCATTTTTTTTAAACCCCAAAGAATAAACAAGACATATGTGAGAGAGTCTTATAGCTTAAAGTATACACTGAACTTCCATCTCCCTTCATCTTTTTTTTGAAGGTTTTATAAAATATACAAGCCATGTGGCTGGGTTTACAAACAGATACTGTAGGGAGGGAAGTTGTTTACACAAAATCTTAATTAAAAACCATTTTATGGTAATATATGGACTGAAAATGAGGTAAAAACTCATAAAAATTCCTTTTCTACTCAACTTTCTGAACAAACCACCAAACTATAAAGGAAAGATTGATTTGATAGGGTTTTTGTAAGCTTGAAAGATGCTTGAATGAACAAAAACAAGAGCAAATCTACAGATCTGAAAAAAATCGTTTTCCTTCTGTAAGCTTTGAAGGAAACATTAAATAAACAACTTCAACATAGTTTTTCCAAGAAAATCAGAAACCACAAACGATTTCTTTTAGAAGAACAACTGGAGATGAGGTAAAACACCATGAAAACTTCATTTCTTCTCAGATTGCTTGAACAAACACCAAAATAAAAATTGAAAATGGGTTAAGAACTCATAAGAAATTCTTTCTTCACTACTTGCTGAAGAACCCATCAAAATATAGACGAAAATTAGATCTTATGAAGTCTTTTAAAACTTGAGTGTTGCTTAAATGATCTAAAACGAAACATATCTAGATATCTGAGCAAGATATGAGGCAGATCTGAAGATCTAAGCGAGAAAACTCAACAGAAGAAATCTGAACGATGGAGAAGCAGATCTGAAAAGATCTTAGCAATAACTAACGCATCTGAACAGATCTTGGCAAGAGCCAAACGGATCTGAACAAATGATGGGTAGAAATGAAAAGATTTGAACAAACCTTAGATGAAAACACATAAGATATGAACAAATCTGGGCAAAAACGAGCTTGAGGCCAACTGAGGCTTTTGCTACTTCCTCGAATCCGGGATGGCGCCAAATGATGCGACCTGGCTCCGAACCACCTGTTCCGAGGGAGTGGTTCTATGCCGGAGACGGATCTGCGAGGTCACAAAAGACAAGCTCGTTAGAGCCGCCCCATGGACTGTGCCCCGGGAGCGGACTCCGACGGTCAAGTAAGATCATCTGGTAGATCTGAGATGGTTCTCTTAGGCTAGAGGGAACCATCTTGGTGCTGGTGCTGGTGTATGGTGGCTGACGGCGGCGGGTGGCAGCTGAGCCACCCGGCTGGAGTATAGTGTGGTGGCTGAGCCATGGGGTCTATTGGTGGTTGAGAGCCACCTGGGGAAGAGTCCAAAGGAAAGGTCTTAGGGAAAAGGGTCCTGGGAAAAAGTCCTCCTTCATGGAGGAGGCACTATTCTATTTATAGTGGACAATTAGGTCAAGGGGAATTGGGTCAGGCCTTGGGCCATCCCAATTCAACCCCAACTAGCAAGGAGCTGGGCAAGGCCGCCCGGAGGCGCCGGGCAGGGCTGGTGGGCGCGCCCCAGGCAAGGCTGGCGGGCGCGCACCAGGAAAGGATGGCAGGGGAGTGCCAGGCGAGGGAGCGCCCGACCGGGCCGGCAGGAGAGTCCCCAGCATGGCTGGAAAGGGAGTCCCCAACAAGGATGGCAAGGGAGTACCCAGCAAGGCTAGCAAGGGAACGCTAGGCAGGGCTGGCAGGAGCGCGCCAGGCCAGGCTGGCACGCTAGAGCGGTCTAGGCTGTGCTAATGGACCATATATCATCAATATAAGGAAAAGGGAAATCTCCAGAAAAGTCCTAAAACTTTAGGTCAATTTATGAAAAAGTTCCAAACTAAATTTTGTTTACAGAAAAACACAAAATACCGGTTAAAACTTCGAAAAAACCCTTTTCGGCCGGTTTCGCAGATTTAGCCGGTATTCGGTCCTTTTTCTTTAGTTTGCTCAAAATTTTGGGACTTTTCCAAAAATTACTTCATAACCAAAATATTAGGAATTTTCTAATTACCATGGAATTAATGGATATTATTATTAACAAATCATTTATAAACATAAAAAATATTTTTATTATAAAAAAAGGAAATACATTTGTTGCTATTTTCTAAAAATAAATTGGTGGTCCAAGTACTTATCTATTGCTTGCTGACCACTCAAACTTTATACATTCCTTCTATGCATTGTTGTGGATATGATGGTGAGATGTACTCAGTTAGTGTTCCTTTAATGTTGGTGTTTATCTTATGTTGTTTAACTTAAGTACCACTCAACATCCATACCTAACATGTTAACAACCATCATCTAACACACATCTATCAAATGTGAAAAGTGATCCGTGAATGATAGTTTATATGGAAACAAGTGAAGGGTGGTTATCTATTTAAATTTTCATTCAAAGTTTACTTTTCACTCTCGATAGATATGTGTAATTTGATGGTTGTTACCGGGTAATGTATGGAGGTTAGGTGGTAATTAGGTTAAAGAACATAATAAAATATATATATGTTCAAGAATCATTATGTAATGATATTTTCTAATAACATGTGATCATATAGCGTCATGCCTAATAAATATTATCAAATCTTGTATTGGTCACGCCTAACAAGTTACTTCTTACTATGACACCCACAACGATACATAGGAGGAACATAGAGACTTTGAAGTAGTCAACAAACAATATAGAAGTATATAGTCGACCATTATATTTCTAGAAATTAGCAAAAAATGTATTTCCTTAGTTTATAATAAAATAATTACATGTTTATAAATAATTTATTAATAATAATATCCATTAATTCCATAGTAAATTTCAAAAAAGTCCCAATATTTTGGTTATCGGGTAATTTTCAGAAAAATCCTAATATTTTGAGCAAACTAACGAAAAAGGACAGAATACCGGCTAAATCTATGAAACCGGGTAAAAAGGGTTTTTTCGAAGTTTTAGCCGGTATTCTATGCTTTTCTGTAAACAAAAATTAGTTTGGGACTTTTTCATAAATTAGACTAAAATTATAGGAATTTTCTGTAGATTTCCCTAAGGAAAACCCTAGGCTATCAGGCATCATACAATCAGGCAATTCTATCATGCAATTCCTGAAGATCCCTAGCCTAGTACTAGCATGCTATTCTAACACATTGCAATATCAAATAACTGTATGGTATTTTGGGATCTACTTACTGGCTCCTGCTGATCGTACACCCGGCATCCTCCTTTACTTATTTTGAAAACCTTTTGACAAATCATTTTGAAAATCCTTTCCTTGATTTGAGACTGGAGTTATACGAGTGTTCCTCCAATTCACTCAAACCAAGGCTCTGATACCAACTGGCAATACCCATAAAATTCAAGCCAATTTAAAACTTTTTAAACAATCCAAAAACCATTAGTTATTATAGAACTTGTTTTCAAAAGGTATAATATCAGAGTATCCCAGAAACATAAACATAAATATGAGGAGCTGTACGATCACGCCTTCACCTTGCCGCGATCCCCTGATGTACCTGAAACAATAAACTGAAACTGTAAGCCCGAGGCTTAGCGAGTTCCCCAAAATACTGATACACTGCACATAATACATATACAAATAATAGCACATACTGGGTCCACAGCTTTACAGACTGGAATACCCCTGGGCCCACAGTGTGAGTCTGGATTGCCTACTGGGCCCACAGCTCACATTTGGATTGCCACCGAGCCCATAGTACGAGTCTGGATTGCCTACCGGGCCCACAGCGCGTATATGGAATGCTCCTAGGGTTTGTTGGTCACCGCACGAAGCAGTACATCCTAAACCCATCCCACATAACATATCAACATATACCATAACTACTAAGCATGCAGATAATCATATAACAACACAGATAGTCCTACAGATCTACCTAACTGGCATAACCACTAGCATGCAACCCTAACTCATACTCAACATTCAAACACTGCTAGGATAACATATCCAATGGGCCGGCCTTGGTGCCTTAGACCCCTTAGTATAGTGAGGTAACTCACCTCGCAACTGTCACCTGAAACTAGAAAGCTCAACTCCTGGATCACCACCACAAACTCCACCACCTGTATCCGACACATCACAAGGTTCATAGGTTTCCAAGATACCTCCAGAATTCCAATAGTCAACCCTTGCCCAAGTCCATGTCAACTTTCAAGGTCAACAGTCCATGTTGACCTCAACTCGTCGAGTACCCTTAGCTACTCCCCGAGTTCCTGGCCTGACTCGCCAACTCGCCGAGTCACTCGAGTGACTCGTCGGGTTCCTAGTGTCAGTGGCCGCAATCCCTTGGCCAACCCGCCGAGTTTTCTCTTGACAACTCACCGAGTTCATATGCGTCCAAAGGTTGGGAGAAACCCTAGCCGACTCGTCGATTCATTCCACTGACTCGCCGGGTCTACGACAATCTTCAACGGACTCGCCGAGTCGTTCATCCAACTCGTCGAGTACAGGACCATCTTCACGTGGCTTTCCGAGTTGACTATGCAACTCGCCGAGTCCCTTCAGACCTTCATCCATACAGGTACTTTTTTAGCCATCCAACAACTCCATATTGCAGATCCAAGCTTCTAGGCATGTTTATCACGTAAAGTTGCAAGCTTTACGTGCATGCAAGGCCCTAGAGACTCTAAATGACCAATCTAAGCTTCTAATGGAGCTTTACACCTTAGGAGAGTCTCATTCTTGCAAAAGCTGGGAAACTTTATGGACTTAGAGACCCAAGAGAGTCCAGATCTGAGGTTGCAACCTCAGATCTGAGCTCAAACGCAAGAAAGGCTTCCTAGTAAGCTAGAAAAGCCCTAAAATCCACCCAAAATAGATCTAGAATGAAGGGGGGGGGGTTTAGGATAACGACTTCATACCTTCCAAAAAGGATGCCAACTGAGGTAGATTTCTGGTTCCACACGTTTCTTGCTCCTAGTCACTTGATCTCCAAGCTTCTTCCCACCAAAATCCTCTTCCCAAGCTTAAGAATACAAATGGAGCACACTCATACGAATTAGGGTTTTGCTGAGCTCTCAAGGGACTGTAAAGAGGCTGAAGGAGGCTTATAATTCTTTAAATAGGGTGCAAAACCCCAGAAATTAGGGTTTCACCCTCCAGCTTTAACTCATCGAGTCACTCATCCGACTCGGCGAGTTGGTCACTTAAACCCGCGTCCCAAACCCGCTACTACTCGACGAGTCAGGGCATCTAACTCGTCGAGTAGACCTTGAAACTTAAAAAATAAGGCCAAAATGTTAATACCTGAGAATCGGGGCGTTACAGGCTGCTCAAGCGAGGACCTCTCAGCAGAATTTAGTATAGCTTTTAGCTCTTTGGTCAGATTTTTGGTCCTTGGTACTGAGCTTTGAGGATGAGCATGCTGACGACGAAAAAGGCCATTTTTCATGAAATTTTGATACCGAGGAGGCTATATCTTCGTGTTTATCAAAGGGAATCTTTCCTAGAGCATATGGGGACGAAATGGAGTGTTGGGAAGGGTAAAAGGTGGCAGAAAGTAAGAGAGAGAAAGGAGGTAAAAGGTGAAGGGACAAGGCATGGGTCAAAGGAAAAAAGTTGAGTGTGCAGGGGATAAAAGTTACAAAAGGCATTGTTTAAGGTTGCTTGTCACATGGATTTGTTCAGGAGGTCAAGGGAAATACATTACATGGTGGAGTAAAGGACACATGCATTCTTAACACATTGTCATACGTGCAAGATACTTTTTTAAGGATCTATCAACTTCAAATTAAAGAGCAAGAATCATCATACCTCCTGTGATGAATGAAAAAAAATTGTTGATAACATCTTCAACAAAAATCTTCTCCAATCTTTTGCAAGATAACAATTTCCAAGCTACAAGAACTCTAAAACTCTTTGAAATCTTCAAAAGGAACCATCTTTTCCATAAAAACCCAAGATATTGTATCCATTTCTAGAACATAAAAAATTGCCTGGAATAAATTCTTCAAATATTTTTAGACAAAAAATATCTTCTCCATTTTTCTCCTTCTTCTCCAACAGCAAAATAAAAGTTTGTAAATCCGGATTTTCAGCAGAAACTTGAACAAGACAGCAACACAGTTATTCTTGAAAGCTTGAAAAAACTTGGAATCAACACTCGAAAAATCAGAAAAACTCATCATAAGAATATCCGGTTGCGAACCCAGAAATTCTAGGTAGAAAATCGAAAAATCATCAAGATAAGATAACCGATCGGGATTCGTTCCATTGAAATAATCTCTTGGATCTTCAATGTACGGCTCTAATACCAATTATTGAGAGAAGAACTTTAATGAAAGTTAATAACGAGATAATATATTGTGGAATAGTAAGTTAATCTCAATGGATCTTTGTTAGCTCAACAATAAACGTTAGATTGTGGAAGAGTAAAGAATGTAAATAACAGCAAGTTATATCAATAAGCATAAACAAGTAGACACTTAGTTGAATCGTAACATGGTTTGCATGCAAACACAAGTTAGTGAATGATGAACAACATAAGTGAAGAGAGACTCGGATAAAGTATCAATTAGATAACTTTAGATAATATTGAGATAAATAAATCTTTCATTGATAAGCTCTGAATTGGTACATAAACATGAAGTGGAACCCTCTATTTATAGAGGTCCAAAAGTTACAGGGAAATGATAAACAATTACAAAGTGACTGACTTCGGTGACTCTGAAGAGTACACCGGATAATACTAAGTTTACACGTATAGTCAGTAAAGATCACTTGTCACAATCTTCATGTTCACAAATGTCTTCGAGTCTTCATCTCGTCTTCAGGCTCCAAAAGATGACAAACAGACTTCAATAATATCCTCTCCGGTTCATAAGGGCATTAGGGTCTTCGGGTCCTTCTTAGCTGCCAAGGGTTACTTTCTTCTATCAACAGGACAAAACTTAGATCTACCCACAAATAACAACAAATGATGAAGCTTTGGCATTTATAAGTGTCCAGAAACAATGTAAGGTGATGATGATGACGATTCCTTGCAAGCCTCTTCAAAAGATCACCTTCTTCTTCTTCTCCTCTTCTCCAAACCAATAATTGCTCCAAAATGGCCAAGAATCAATCAAGGGATGAAGGTTAGGGTTTTCTGAGGTGAAAGAGGGTTTGGAGGCTGATGATGAACCTTAAAATCGGTTTAGAGGTTCCTTTGACCCACAAGTACAGTGAAGAAAACTCACATTTCAGTATGAAAAAGCTCGTTGAAAAGGACACAACTCAGAATGTAAGCTTAACCGGCCACCTATTCATCAAATAATGACCCGTCTCAAATACCACTCAAAATACCCAAAATCCCCTTAGGTCAAACTTGGTCAAAGTCAAGAAGTCAAAAAGTCAAACTTGGTCAACACAGTTGTAACACCCGTTTTCCTAGATGAATCGAATTAACGTTTCAAGGAGTCAAAATGTTGGATTTTGGAAGAAAAGGATCCTCACGACGTGAGATATAGAGGCTCACGACGTGAGAACTGATGCAACCCAAACCCATGATCTTTTGGGGTTTCCTCATTATACTTGAGTCCTCGTATATATGATATTGCTATGCGATAGTGATCTGTAGATCTGCCCGTTTTCCTGTTAAATGGTTATATGCTAGCTGTTATTTATATATCGACATGTTATGGGTTGAGGTTGATGCTTTACTTCTTTGTGCGTGATCCAATAGACTGGGGATATTGTAGTCCGATGACTAAGTGGACCCGAGGGTATTCCATTCCGATGACTGAGCGGGTCTGTTTTATATTGGCATTACAATTCGATGACTGATTGGGCCGGGGGTATTCCAGTCTAATGACTGATTGGACCCAACATGAAATGTTATATACGTTATGTTGTGTGGTGGTACCTTGGGGGAACTCACTAAACTTTGGCTTATAGTTTCCGTTTATTGTTTCAGGTACTTCATATGACTGTGACAAGGCAAATACGTGATCGTACACCTCCTTCAATGATATGTTTTTGGAGATTTTATGTTATCCTGATCTTGGAAATATTTGTATCTGAATTTTATTTGATATGATTCTAGGTTGAAAATAATGGTTTCTTTTAAATTAAAAATGAAAATTTTATCGTGATTTTTGGGATGTTACATAGAGGCTTTTGGCGCAACAACTATTTTAAATATTTTTAAACTTTTTTTTTCTTCTTAAGGTGGAGTTTGTTGAAGATGCTTCAAAACCCTTTTTTGCGTGACAATGTGTTGTTGTGGGTGTAGCATTTTCTGGAATTGGTGCATTTAACGATGATATATTATAACAATACTTTCCTTTTATGCATCATTTTTCCATTGTTGTTACATATTTATTTTTAATGTGAATTACGAAAATATTATGTATTAAGGAGTTATAGATGGTTACTAGGACTCCTATTTTATTTAACAATGTTTCCTATATATAAGTGTTATTTGAGAATCATATAAGATTTTATAAGACTATAACATGAAGTCATTTAGATGCCAATTCTAATTTATTTTTCATCTATTTTTTCTTATTTTCATTGACATTTTTAGCGTGTAACATACTTTTTTATATTGTTGAGTTTCATTAACATATTAAGTTGTGCTTTGTGGTTTTCCCCAAATATAAGGGTTTCTATATTTGTATTCTTGGTATTCTTATTTTTCTTCTTGTCATCATCATATCTATAATTAGACATTGCAAATCCAGACACGAATACACGAATCTGTGAGTGACATGACATGAATACATCTTAAAAATTAAGATAAAGCTTATTCATTTCATTTATTTATATTGTGTCAAATTCGTAGTTGACATGTTTTCATGACATGAATACATGAATTGTCAAGTCTATCTAATAATAGTAGAGAAATTAAATATCCTCCTATATTATTTCATACATATCCTTCTATCCATATTAAATGGTGACCAGAGCCGACAGTGAGGGGGGGGGGGGTTACAAATTGGGCAACCGCACACGGCCCGTAATATATATATATATATATATATATATATATATATATATATATATATATATATATATATATATATATATATATACATACACACACACGTAACCTGTTTGATAAATCTATTGTAGATCAATTGCCTAGCCCGCACGCTTGTTGTACTTTTCAAATCCAGTAGACAATGGATCGAATCTATCTGTATCCATTATATGTTTTACTTTTTTGCTAATAATTTCACTTCAACATCAACATAATTTATATATATATATATATATATATATATATATATATATATATATATATATATATATATATATATATATATATATATATATATATATATATATATAGGACCATCCTTAGGGAGGAGGGAGTCGTTCCCTCCCAACCCACTGCCACATCAATTTTTGTCTCTTCTTTTTCTTCATCTTTCCCAACCCACAACACACGAAAATCCTATCTTTTTGAACCCACTCAACCCACTCAATTAAAAAAAATACAAAACACGAAAAACAAGCTATTAATGTAGTCTTGAGGAGGCAAACTGAAGCGGATGACCATAAATATAAAGCTCGATTACGTGTTTCTATTATTATTGTTAGACTTTTATTGAAAACCGGTTTACCATTTCGTGGTCATGACGAGTCAGTTAACTCGGAAAATAGAGGACTTTACATTGAAGTGTTAAAAGCCATTCGAGAGACTAGTGAAGATATTTTTAACAATACTTTAGAAAATGTTTTGCACAATAAGTACTTTTGAGTATTCGTGAAGAGATTGGTCAAGATGTATATTCTTTACTGGTTGATGAATCTAGTGATGTTTCAAAAAAGGAACAAATGGCTATTGTTTTGCATTTTGTCGATAGTCTTGGCTTTGTGAATGAAAGATTCATTGGACTAGTGCACGTGAAGGATACCTCTTCTTTGACACTCAAAAACGCCATAAATGAAGTACTTACAAGTAATAAGTTGAGTTTTAGTCAGGTAATGTATTCTTTACTTTTTTGTTATTTCAATTTAATTTAATTCGGTTTATGTGTTATATATATATATATATATATATATATATATATATATATATATATATATATATATATTAATTGGTTTAAATTTTAATAGATTAGAGGACAAGGTTACCATGGGGCTAGCAATATCCGAGGGGAATTCAATGGTTTGAAAGCCTTGATATTACAAGAGAATGACACAACTTTTATGTACATTACTTTGCACACCAACTCCAATTAATGGTTGTGGCTGTAGCAAAGAAGCATGATGGTGTTAGTGACCTTTTTTAGCAAATTTCGTTGGTGGTTAATGTTGTTTGTGCCTCGTGTAAAAGAAAAGACTTACTAAGAGAACAAGCAAGAGAAAGGGTGCATAAAGGCTTGTGTAGTGGTGAACTTGAAACCGGAAAAGGGTTAAATCAAGAGACTACACTTGTTCGAGCAGGAGAAACAAGATGGGGTTCACATTTCAACACACTCACAATTTTGATGAAGTTGTTTGTGGATGTTCTTGTAGCTTTAGATTTTGTGAAAGAGGAGGGAGGGTCGTTGGCAAACCGTCAACAAGCGTCCAGAATCTTAGCATATTTTAAATCATATGAGTTCGTGTTTTACTTACATATGATGTATGACATTTTACGCCTCATGGGTACATTGTCAAAACAACTTCAAAGAAAAGATCTAGACATTTTAGAAGCGGCTTCGATGGTTAGAGGGACAATGGAGGCATTGCAATCTTTTAGAAACAAAAAGTTTGCTAGCATTTTGCCAAAAGCATCCTCTTTTTGTCAAACACTCAAAATTGATACTTTAGATATGGAAGAGTTGTATATTGGTGCGAGAAACTGTAAGACTACAAAGACTAATAGGTTTCATTTTGAGGTTGAAATCCTCAACACGGTGGTAGATATGCAACTTACAGAATATCGGGGCCGATTTATTGAAACAAGCACCCAGTTACTAGAATACATGGGTGCTTTGAGCACTTGTGATTCATTTGCACAATTTGACAAATCAAAGTTGTTGAAGTTGGGTAAGTTATACAAGTATGACTTTGATGATTCGGATATGATAGACATTGAAGGACAACTTGAGATATTTTATCACTCTTGCATCAAAGATGAGCGATTCACAAGTTTGAAAGGAATTTCTGACCTTTCTCGTTTGATGGTTAGTAGAGGGAAGCATCGGTCTTATCCTTTGGTTTATAAGCTTTTAAAGTTGGCTTTGATATTACCCGTAGCGACCGAAAGTGTAGAAAGATGTTTTTCAAAGATGAAGCTCTTGAAGACCGGCTTGCGTAACAAAATTGGCGATCACTTTTTGAACGACGCATTGCTTTGTACCGTTGAGACTGAAGCACTTGCAAAAGTTGAGAATGAAAAAGTAATTGAGCGGTTTCAAAAGATGTCTTCATCAAGAGGACAAATTTAATTTGTAATAGATCGTTGCTAAATTATGTTTAACCAGAAAAAAAAATTGTATTAGACATTTTATATTATGTTTGACCAGAATTTAATTTTTTTTATGTTTTATATTATGTTTGACCGGAAAAAAAATTATGCAACCCCTATTACTAATTCCTGCGTCTGCCCCTGCTATTGGGTAGGGAATTTTGTTGCTATAATAAGTCATTTTATCCAATATTGTGACATTAAACCGTGAGTAGACACACTTATTTAGTAATTATAGTAATTGTATATCACCAACTTGCGACATGCATGTTGTTTTGGTGCGACGTTTTACTAAAAACTGTCACACAATTTATAGTTTATTAAGACTATTGAATATCTTTTGCAGACATGTAATTATGGTGAAAATGACCATGTTCACTAAATGGCCACATGTAATTCATCTCATAAGTGTCGGTTTGCTAATAATAAGTCACAAAAATAATCTATGTTTGTGATCATTGCTTATCGTGTAGAGACACACAATTAAGTGAATGTTATTTAAACATAGCTATTAGTGTTCTGTCAATACACACAATTTAGATGAACATGATTATTGTCTTCAATGTTGTCACATTATTTGTATATTAACATGTCGCTTGTTTATATTCTGTCACACAAATATTATATAAATGTGACAATATATAAAGTTTTAGTCACGTAATTATTGAAATTATTGAAACATGGTATTTATTTGCCACATCATTTTTTTACATTGTTATTATTTAAGTTATCGTCACAAAAAATTGAGAAAAACATGATTTTAAAACACTTATAGACGCATAATTAGTTTAGAACATGGTTATTGTTAACCATTCAGTCACATAGCAAAAATGATGTAAAGTGACAATTGTATAATTTTAGAGACATTGAAAAACACTAAAACATGGCTAAATTTATACTAAAGCCACATGAAAATTTTGAGATGTGATTATGGTTTTAACATTCAGTGACACCGGTTCAATTTTTATTGTTATTTTTTCTATATTGTAGACACATCAAAATTATATAAATGAAAGTATCCATAAACCAAAAATATAAAACGATATCAAAATTAAGAATTAGATATTATTAATAATTGAAATCCAGTCCATACATTAAATTCGTAGTTAAAATAGCAAAAAAAAATGTTTTGATTACTAGTATTAAAATATGATAAAGAAATCAAGAACATCATAAACCAAAAACCAGACATAACTACTCATTCATCTTGTTGGTATTGTTCCTTGTCTTCTTGAGAAGGATATCGGTTGATTTGAAAGTTAGATTTCGCTTCTTTGTGATATTAAGTTCATTGTCTTGAGATGATATCATATTTGGTACTTATACCAACAACATTGAAACAAAAATTAGTAAAAAAAACTTAATAGAGTATCTTATGAAGGAAAAAAAGTTGTAATGCACAAACAAGTTAACACAAACAAACCTTCGAATAAGGTTTCGCAAAGTGTTTTGGCCATGGGACAAAATTTTATACACCTGCACAATTGTTTTGATTTCTCCTATAAATTAAATTAATCTTTTTTTACCAATTCATCAATGGGCACTTTATATCAGTTATCTTGCAAAGGAACTCCGTGAATGAATTGTCTTTCTGATGACAAGTGAATGACACCACGAACAACAATGTTCCTTTTGTCCAGATATGATAGACTATACTTGAGTGGCTACAATAATGTGTGATATTAGCATTAGAAAAAAGAAAAACATAAATGTATGTTTAGCATTTGAAAAAAACTGATCTGGTGAAATGGATTTTTTGATGAAAGTGTTGGTATCGCAGGAATGGCAGTTGAAATCTTAGACTCAATAACTTTTATCGTGGTTTTTGCAACTACCTAAAATAAAGATTTAAGACATATATGAAATTAGGAATTAATATAAAAGATAAATTAAAAGTAATGAGACAACCAATAGGCATGGTATACTAAATGTTTATTTCATTTAGGAATCCCTTTCCCCCCTCTAAGTCTAACCAAACACATGAATTCGAGGGAATTGGAATCCTTTTCCTTCGAATTCCATTCCTTTCGTGCCAACCAAACGCGCTCTTATAGTGACATATTTTTTTTGATTTATTGTTACTACTTTTTACTTTTGGACACACATAAAAATTAAAACATGACTATAAAATACTTTTACTTACATGTTTTGTTTTTTAAACGTCATAATAAAATACATACAATCACATGTTGTTATTCTTTTATATTCAAAATCATTAATTTAGACATATATATGAATTAAATTGTTATCATAAACCACTTATAGTCACATGTTTTTTTTAAATGTCATAATAAAATACTTACCACTACTAGAAAAACAGCCTTTTACGACATGCAATGTGTGTCGTAAAACGCTCAGACGACATGCAAATGCGTGTCAAGGAAGGTCCTGTCATAACGAAAAACGACACGCTTTTGCGCGTCGTCTATTTAAGACACACATTTACGACGCGCAATTACGACACACATTTATGACGCGCATTTACAACACACATTGCATGCAAAGGAAGGCCCTGTCATAAAGGAAGATGACACACATTTGTGGGTCGTAACCTTACGACACGCGTTTAGGACACGCATTGTATATCATTAAAGCCCATGTCAGAAATGAAGATGACACGCATTTGCGTGTCATAAACTTCAGCAACCATTTACGATATACATTTATGACGCGTCTTTACGATACTCATTTACGCATAATACAAAAATATGGAAACAAATATATACCAAAACAATCAATTTCATCTAATAACATCATGTCAAAAAATTATAATACATTGGTATTAAGGGGATCTGATTGTACATTGTTATTAAGAGGTTTTCCCTAACTATATAACCTAATACTACATTGCTATTAAGGCTTCAAGCATCATCAATCTATGTTATAAAATATTAAAATTTAATACACATGTAGTAAAATACTTTTTGCCAAGAATCCAGGGTTCAATACAACCCATACCTATATAAAATATTAAAATTTAATACACATGTAGATTATAAAAGTTAATATGAAAGAGTGAAATAGTAAAATATCGTTTGCCAATTGTCATTGCAACAATTCAATAGAGCCCATACTTGTATAAAATATTAAAATTTAGCTTGGAGCCATACTCTAGACAAAAGGATAACTTTGAAGCCCCCATAAACTTGCATACTTGTTTTCAACAGAATTTATGTAAGAAAGAAGAATATAATTCAAGTTTCCAATATAAAATATAAGTTACCTCTCTGGAATTGACAATGTCCTAGGCATAGATACAAAAACGAATTCAAGTTTCCAATATAAAACCTATTGAAATAAGTTTCTCCTTATTTTGAGATAATTTAATTCATCTAAATACATACAAAAAAGAATCCAAATTACTTTGTAAACAAGGGATTCTTTTCAACAGATTCATACCTCTTGGATAATATTCACAAGATCAAGCATATCAACGTTGTAATTGTCAAAGTAAGATCATTCATTAATATTCATCAAATGTGTAAAATACCCTCCCTTTAATTAGTCGAATTTTTTATTATTATATTCTGGAGTATTTTGACAGGGAAGATATGTTTGTTGCTGCCCCATGATGTCAGCATGGGATCTGCATAAAGCTTGGCCGGAAGCTGAATTTAAGGTATAAAAAATATTATGTTTATTTTTTAAAAAATTTATAGATAATTAAATAGAGTAGTAGTTGTTGATGATGAGTTAATTTTGTTGTTGAAACAGGTGGTTTCAGATGCAGGGCATTCTGCTAATGAACCAGGCATAGCAACGAACTTGTAGCAGCAAATGAAAAGCTCAAGAACATCATCAAGACCAAATAAGATAGATACAATTTTGGACACAACACAAATAGCATCATTGCATTTTTGAATTCCATGTATGAGAGAGATCATAAACATTAAGATCTCAACTTTTTTCTAGATAGTTTTTGCATAAGAATCAATCGGTTGGATAATTGAACAAATGTCATGGAACAAAAAGTGAAAAAGAAATTCAATGAATGAATGAGGAAGTAGATCTTACATACAACATAAAAACCAGCAACCACCATGGAATTGATGCAACTTCAAGCAATTTTCTTGAAGCAACCCCTTGGTAGATGTGAGGTGTGAAAATTCGGTTCTTTAGTAATAGTCACAGACAGATTTCCTTGTGATGTGGACCGTGGAGTAGAAGTTGCTCTAGTTTTGTTCACTGTCACCTCATCACCAGTTAATTTACAAGTTTTCTCCTTTATTACACCCAATTGATGACCTGGCCTCCTTATCTTCTTCCTAGGTGAAGCAACCCTGCATATATAGTTATCCAGTTAGAAAAGATTTTAGTGTTTTAAAAAAAAGATAAAAAAAAAGTTACCCTATAGGTTGTGGATGGATAGAAGGTAATCTTGTCCTTAAACTGGCTTTGGGTCTTTGATGTGTTGCATTAGGAACTGGTTTTGATCCCACTTGCATCCTTTTTTTATAAGACTTATATCTAGTATCATCTTACCTCACAGTTTCAACAGCTATAACTTGTTCTTCAACATCACCCGTGCTTTCATCATTGCAGCTTGATCTTACATTTAGACCACTAAAGGTATGTATAGTGACAACCTCTGCTATGCAATTCTAGAAGGTGTTGGAGGTTCTTCTAGTAGTTTACTTTGTTTGAGTGCTCCTTCTGAAATTCAATGGACATTCAAGAAGATTATGGATGTCAAATACTAAAGAATAATAAGAGATTCCTAACTAAAAAGGAAAAAATAATAGAAATTACTTGTTCATTATTCTGAAAATTAGAATCAAGCTGCCATCGGTGGTCAAATGTGGAACCCTGCAATGCCACAATACATTAAATTAAAAGTCAGAGTGAATAGTGGCAACTCAATGAAATATCTTGAGGTTTTAGGTTTTTTGCCTTCTTTTTCTTTTTAGGTCTGTTTGATACTTCTGTCATGTCGAAGTGTACTTGCTTTTCATAGTCTCCAACTAATTCTCCAACCAATCTTATTTAGTTGCTTCTAGTTGTATTTGAACAACAAGTTCACTAGTTGGAGCTAAAACTAACACAATTGGTCCATATCCAGGAGCTGAAAAAGAATTATATATTAGACTGATGAAACGGATGCTGAAAAACTTGAATTTAAAAGGTTGAAAAGAAAAGAAAAATGCATACATAAGATTAGGTAAGCGTTAACATGCATAATAGCAGGCAATAGATAAGCAAGAGTCTTTCTAGATCCTGTTTCAGCAATTCCAATGAGATCACGGCCCTTTAAAGCCATTGGCCATCCTTGAGCTTGAATTGCAGTAGGCTCTATGAAGCCTGCTTTCACGATTTTTTGCATAACATAATCTATAACATACAATGAATCATTGAAACTAATTAACAATTATAATTTATAAACCCTCTGAGAATGCATATGCAATAACGATTCACCATTCATTCAAGCATCTTCAGTTTTTACCTAGAAATCTTGCATCACTGAATGTTTTAACAGGTTTAGGAACATCACGACCTTCAACAGTGATTTCTCTTCGTGTCCTGTATTCTTCTACCTCGCTTTCAGACATTTTAGCAACAGCTGGAGACTCCACGTAGAAGTTCTTCTTGAGAGGAGTCAATCCTTCTAAATCCACCTTGCGTTGAGTGTCAAAACTTTCATGGTCCCTTTTGCTAGATGAAGAATTATACGTGCCAAGACCAGAACCTCCACTGAACCCTGAATCACTGAAGAAACCAAGAATAATTTGGGTCAGGAGCTTTTTGCAAACCCCATGTTAATAAAATTCAACCTCAATATGAAACCCTAGATACGGGGTGCAAACCCTAAATAACATAAATCAACCTATGGCATAATACTCAAAATTCAGAAACCGTAGATGTATAAACCACGCTTCGTGAACCTCATTGGAATAGATAAGGAACTCATAATCCATGTGAACTGAAAGACGACTATGAAACTAGGGTTTACCTTCTATGGTCGCGATATGAAGCGGGTTCGCCGGAACGGTTGTTATAACGACTCATTTTGTGTTTGTACACGCTGCGAGGAGGTGATGATGGAGATTGGTGATGAAAACCGACCGGTGACCGGCCTTCTTTAACCTCCTTTGGAATACATCGAATCCGACCTAGCCACACCGGGAGTAATGGATCTGGAGCTGTAACTGTTACCAGAAGCCCCGTAGAACGACTTAGTTGCGGAAGAGGAGCAGGAGTGAGGAATGAGTTGCTTATTAAAAGAAGACGTTGATGAAGAGAGAGCTGAGGAGTTCGTCGGAGGAAGCTTTGGTTACATGTTGAACGCTTAGGGAAAAAGAGGGAAGTGAAAGCGGGCTTTTCTAATTTTTGGCTTTTCTTTTCCTGCTTGTTACAAAAGAACGCGCCTTCATTAAAAATTATAAAACGACATGTTTAGATGACACACATTTTATAAAAAGTGCCCTCCGTGTTTTTTTCTGACACTAATTTTAGGGCACGCAAAAATGCGCGTCCTAAATCCTTAAAATTTCTAGAGAGATGACATTATTTTTAGGTCACATTGTAACATAATAAATTAATGAAAATTTAAAACCCTTTCACGCATTCAAAAACCATTATTTATTAAAAATTGTTTTCAAAATAGTTTCATATCAGAGTATCCCAAAAATCAAAATCATAAAATGCGAGGAGGTGCACGATCAAGCCTTTGCCTTCCCGCGATCATCCGAAGTACCTGAAACAAAATCCAAAACTATAAGCCCGAAGCTTAGTGAGTTCCTCCAAAATACCAACGCCATATGAAACATAACCATATCATAACAAACAACATGTATATAGAGTCTGCAGTATGACTAGACCGCCCTCACTGGGCCTTCAGCCTGGACCGTTCTCTGGGCCTTCGGCCTGACTGATATGTCCCATTGGGCCTGCAGTCTATCCGGGCTGCCCTGGGTATGTTGTCCTACAACACAAAGCAGGTCCGCCTCAACCCACCCCCAAACATACAATCAACACATAGATAACAAATGCTAGCATATACAAACAGTGAGACCGATCTAGCATATCACTAATCATAGCATCATCCTATAAACCAGGATACCGACCTAACATGTCACTAAACATAGCATCATCTTATATACCAGGATACCGACCTAACAGATCACTAAGCATATCATCATCCGATAACCAGGATAACAATCCAAAAAGAAGGGTCGGCATTGGTGCCTTCGACCCTGTTGATATAGTGAGAAGAACTCACCTCTCAATGTCGAACTGAACTGAAAAGATCAAACTCCCAAAACACGGCTCCAAACTCAAACACCTACAACCACCATTGATCCAATCCCATAAATTCCAAATTACCAAAATACCCTCAGAAGTCACACTGGTTAACCCTTGGTCAAAGTCAAAGTTAACGGTTAAGGTCAACAGTCCATGTTGACCCAACTCGTCGAGTTCAGCTTATAGACTCGTCGAGTTCCTTCAAAACTCAGGAAAGCGTGAAAGCCCGAGTCAACTCGCCGAGTTACCAAGTAACTCGTCCAGTCCATGCAGCATCCATAATATCAGGAAAACCCTAACCAACTCGTCGAGTTATCTCACCAACTCGTCGAGTTCACTCAGAATCCAGAAAAAGGGTAAACCCTAACCAACTCGTCGAGTTGGCTATGCAACTTGTTGATTTCTTCCTGTCTTAACGCGTTCAACCCTTTCTAATCGATTCCAAGGCCCCAAAATACAAATCTAGCTTCATGGAACTGAGATACCATGTAAAGTTGCCAACTTTATGTGCATGCAAGGCCTCAAAGGGAGTAAAACACTAAAACTAGCCTTAGGAAGAGATTTTGGGCATGGAGAAGGGCGAAAGCTTCATAAGGCATCAGTCTTTATGTCCATGAGGGCCTACAAGAGTCCAGATCTGAACTCCTCACTTCAAAACGTGCCCAATACTATAAATGCCTCAAGAATAAGCTAGAAATGGCCCTAAACTCTTGAATGGAGAGATCTAGCAAGAAAAAGATTAAGGTAATGACTTTTTACCTTCAAATGAATGTCAAGACGAGGTAGATGCTGGATCTACAAGCTCCTTCTCGTTCCAAGCCTCTCAATCTTCTAGTCTCTTCAAGAAAGGCACCAAACACACACTCAAAATAGGAGGTTAGCTCGAATAGGGTTTGCTTATGGACGTGAAAGGTGGTAAGGAGGCTGGAAGGAGGACTTAAGGTCCTTTAAATATGGTGAAAACCCTAAAAATTAGGGCTTTCATGTCCAGCTTCAACTCGTCGAGTTAGGTCCTCCAACTCGTCGAGTAGGTTATAGAATCCACGCGCCTTAATCAGTTTCTACACGACGAGTTGGGGCAGCCAACTCGTCGAGTAGGTCTATAATTATGAATATAAAAGCTTTAAAATTTATACCTGGGAGTCGGGATGTTACACACATACTTTTGCGTATCATAAATCAATGTGTATCATAAATTGCGTGTCATTAAAGGCCTGATTTCTAGTAGTGTACAGTCACAATGATCTATCGTGACTATTGGCTAGTATTTGTCACATTTTTTTTATGTAAAACAGTGACAAATGTGAGAAAATAGTTTGCAATGGTGACAATTTTTAGCTAACATGTGACTAACACATTATTGGAATTTGATTAATGACCTTTAGGGACGCAATTAACCAAACTGTGACAACCCTGTTACCAAAAAGCATGGCCATAGGTTATTATTGTACTAGTGTAAGAAAGTTTGATTTGCATATCATAAAAAAATCATTCTACTTCTTCGGACCTATCAGTTGTATTTTTCTTCTCCAGACCTATCACTCATTTGTTGAAGGAAATTAATTTGAAGACTGTTCGACTTTTTTAAGCATTATGGCATTATACGGTATTTTGGCGTATTTGATTTCATAAGGTATTTTGGACGTTAGACTACTTTGGTTAAAAAAATGTTTATGCCGCACTATAGTTCATTTCAAGTTTCTACTTCTTTAATATCCCGTGTGTAATTTGGAAAGATTCTTGATTAAGAAAGGTATTAGTTTAGTACTTGAGTGTATTCGACGACATGTTATATGTTATGATATGAATACCATATTCGAAATGAGAGATGGCATTGTTAAGGTTTTTTGATGCATTTATGATACTTTAAAAATAGTTTGAGGTAATTATGTTTTGTTAAAGGTGTGTATCCATTGATATTTGGTTGGTTTTATATGTCACCATGTCTTTTCATTTATGTTGTTCGAGAATGTTTAATCTTTGGAGGCTTTTTGAACAACAATTATTTTGAATATTTTGGAGTTCTTTTGGTTTCATCGAAAAGGTGGAGTTTGTTTATGATACTCTTAAACCCTTTGCTTTCATGTCAATGTGTTTCTGTCAGTGTAGCCTTTTATATAAGTGTTGTGTTTGACGGTGTTTATTAAATCAATACTTTTCTTTTACGAGACATTTTTTCCTTTATTGATGCATACTTATTTTTAATGTGAATTCCAAAAGTGCCAATAATAAGGTGTTAATAGATGATTCTTTGGACTCAGGTAAGTTTATTTATGGATGTTTCCTATCTATTTATGATGGTAATTTGACTTTATATTGTTAGGATAATCGGTTTGAGCCAAACAAGGAATTTAGTTCTTGGGGTATTTTAGGAAACATTCCTTTTATGCAGTTTTTGTGTTAGAGTAGGAGTCTAGTTTTATTAGAATAAATATGGTTAATGTTTACGATGTTTAAAGTTAACTTTTTCCAGCAATAAAGTTCGCCAAGTAATTCCTCGTTCTTGTTCTTTTCTTCTTCTTTGTTCGGTTTATATCTTGGGCACCAATGTAATATCAGGCGGTATACCTACACTTGGTATCAGAGACTAGGGCTCGTGAAGGTGTAGGGTGGCCGGTTTGAGAGTCGGTTTCAAGAAGACTGTAGCCTTTCGCTGCGGGGCAGACGCAGCAGGAACCAGGTTCGGTTTAAGGGGGCGTGGATTGTTTTCGAGCGTGAGTTGAAGCATCTCAACAACAACCACGATTTCTCTTGATTGAGCTTGTTCTAAGGAAGATAGAGACTAACTAGAGGCGCATAATAAACAGACGGGAAGACGTTAAAGCGAGTGGCTTTGATTCGGTTCGTTTTGTGGGTGACGGAAGACGGTAAAGGTGGTCGTGACCTTGTCTTGTTGTTCGGTGGAAAAGTGCTCTCGAAACAAGTTTGATTAGGTCGGGGTTGTCAAAAAAGAGAATGAGACGTTGATCGGTTGAAATCAAAAGGCAGAAAATCAAAGGGTTGTGTCTACATTAATCGGACAACAATGATTAGCGAGGAAGAAAGTTCAACTTGTTCGCGATAAGGGGATATCGAGGTAAGTGCGTGAAAAGTGGGTTGGAAGGATCTATCAGAGCAGGTAGCTTTGGATTCAGTTCGTTTGGCAGATTGAAAGGAAACGGTGGAGCGGGTGGCTTTCTTTTCTTAGTCGGTGTGTTAAAGATCATCACTAGCCCAATAGAACAAATATTAACTAGAAGACTTTAGCTTGTTCTAGAACGCTATAGAAGATTCTAGAACATTATGGAAGACTATGGAAGACTCCAGAATATACCGGAAGAGTCTAGAATACTCTAGAACGACATGGAAGACCCTGGAAGGTTATGGATCATTCTAGAAGACACTGGAGCAACCTAGACCTCTCCAGAACATGGTAAAATATTCTAGAAACATATGGAAGCATATAGAGTATGTTAGATAGTTCTAGAGTTATCTAGTATGTAGTAAGTGTATACTAGTATCTAGAACCTTCCTAAGAGGCATATAAATAGGTGTGGAGCTCATTTGCTCCAAACCATCCAAGAAAGCCTCAAAGAGAGCAAAGTGTGTAGTAGTCTCATAAAGTGTAAGGTCTTCTTAAGTGTATTAATAAAAGTCTTGTTGTTTCCCATACAAAGAGTCGTGTTCAACAATCTGGTATCAAAGCAAGGTTTCTTGATAGTGAGAACGAGTGATTCTCTTTGTATCGTGAGTAGTCTGTGACTCTGCAAGTTCGGTGTCGAAACTAGCTTGTTTGGTGTTACCGAGGTACTGCCAACACGATGGGTGATCTCCAAGTCGTCGGAGGAATCAAGAAACTCAACAACAACAACTACAAAACATGGGAAACATGTATGAAGTCCTACCTACAAGGACAAGATCTATGGGAGGTCGTTGGCGGAAGCGAAACTACGTCGCCGGAGGAAGATGTTAATGACGCTCTACACAAATGGAAAATCAAAGCAGGCAAAGCAATGTTTGCCTTGAAGACCACAATCGAAGAAGATATGTTCGAGCATATTCGGGACGAGAACACACCGAAAGAAGCTTGGGACACGTTTGTGACGCTTTTCTCAAAGAAGAATGATACGAGACTACAACTTTTGGAGAAAGAGCTATTATCAATCTCACAACGTGACATGACGATTGCTCAATATTTCCACAAGGTCAAGTCGATATGTCGGGAGATTACTGAACTAGATCCGCAATCCGTCATTACAGAAGCTCGAATGAAGAGGATCATCATCCATGGGCTGAGGCCGGAATATAGAAGCTTTGTTACTGCTGTACAAGGATGGCCCGTTCAACCATCACTTGTAGAGTTTGAGAATTTGTTGGCCAGCCAAGAAGCTATGGCTAAGCAAATGGGAGGCATCACGCTGAAGAGTGAAGAAGAAGCACTCTACACAAGTAAAAGTCGGAGGAATTTCAAGCCACCTTCTAAAGAAGGATACAAAAATGCTGACAAAGGGAAGAGTCAGCCAGGAATCTCACAACCATGGAGATCTCAAAAGACCGGCAATAAGAGTTCTCGGGGTGAGGAGGTTCGAAGGCAACTGAAACAATTGTAGAAAGTGGGGCCACATGTCCAAAGATTGTTGGTCAAAGAAAAAGTCTGTGGAAAGCAATGTCGTAACTTCCAAAAAGGAAATAGAGGATGAATGGGATGCTGAGGCATTATGTGCCATAGAAGAAAATGAGTTGGCACTCATGGCAATGATGGGAGAGCGTATCAACTATGAGAATGACTGGATCATTAATTCAGGATGCTCCAATCACATGACTGGTGATCAGAACAAACTACAAGACGTGAATGAGTACAAAGGGAGTCGCATGGTACTTACAGCCAACAATGCACGACTTCCAATTGCTCAGACTGGCAAAACAACGATCATGCCTGGTAATAAATCTGACATGGTGTCACTACATAATGTCTATCACGTGCCAGGTATGAAGAAGAACTTATTATCGGTAACGCAACTAACATCGTCAGGAAACTACGTCTTGTTTGGCCCACAAGATGTGAAGGTCTATCGAGATCTTAAAATATCAGAAAAGCCAACAATGGACGGACGGAGATTGGAGTCCGTCTATGTGCTCTCCGCAGAGTCTGCCTATGTAGACAAGACTCGTAAGAACGAGACAGCAGATCTATGGCATGCACGGCTGGGACATGTTGGTTATCACAAGTTGAATGTAATAATGGAGAAATCCATGCTCCATGGCTTACCTCAACTTGAAGTTAAAACAGATGTTGTTTGTGCTGGATGTCAGTATGGTAAGGCTCATCAATTACTATACAAGGAGTCAAATTTTAGAGCAAAGAAGCCACTAGAGTTAATTCACTCAGATGTGTTCGGTCCAGTCAAGCAGACATCAGTTAGAGGGATGCGGTACATGGTGATGTTCATTGATGATTATTCGAGATATGTGTGGGGTTTCTTCATGAAAGAAAAATCTGAAACATTCTCAAAGTTTCTAGAATTCAAGACAACGGTCGAAGGAGAAGTGAGAAAGAAGATTCGGTGTCTACGTTCAGACAATGGAGGAGAATATACCTCGGAAGAATTCAATCGCTATCTAAAAGAATGTGGTATACGTCATCAATTCACATGTGCCAACACACCTCAACAAAATGGTGTAGCTGAGAGAAAGAATCGACATCTTGCAAAAATTTGTCGAAGCATGCTACACGCGAAGAATGTCCCAGGAAGATTTTGGGCTGAAGCAATGCGAACTGCTGCCCATGTGATCAATAAACTTCCCCAACCAAGGTTAGGTTTCATCTCACCATTTGAGACACTATGGAACATGAAACCTACTGTTAGCTACTTCCGAGTATTTGGTTGCATCTGCTACGTATTTGTACCTAGTCTTTTACGTAGCAAGTTTGACAAGAAAGCAGTCAGGTGTATATTTGTTGTATATGACAATCAAAGAAAAGGATGGAGGTGTTGTGATCCAACAAGCGGAAGATGCTCCACTTCAAGAGATGTAGTGTTCGATGAAGCATCTTCATGGTGGTCCTCATAGAAGAAAGTATTACCAGACTCGGAAAATATTGAAGAAGTTTTAAAACAAAAGATGGGGGAGCAAACTGCACACATTTGGTCAAGTGTTGATACACCTAAAGATCTGAGCGACACTGATGTCATTGAGCAAGAAGTAACTCAAACAAGTGATGCCGGTGAAAGGGAGACGCCGCCTCCACAACTTCGAAGGACGGAAAGAATCCGAAAGCCTAATCCCAAGTATGCTAATGCGGCCATTTTAGAAGACGGTGTTAAAGAGCCGGAGACATATGAAGAAGCAATTAAGAATAAAGCTTGGCAGAAGGCAATGGAAGAAGAAGTTACAGCCTTAAAGCAGAATCAAACGTGGGAACTGGTACCAAGACCAAGAGATATAAAACCCATTTCCTGCAAGGGGGTTTATAAATTAAAGCGACGCACAGATGGATCAATTGAAAGATACAAGGCTCGTTTAGTGGCTCGAGGGTTCTCACAACAATATGGACTGGACTATGATGAAACATTTAGTCCAGTGGCGAAGATAACTACTGTACGGGTGCTGCTAGCTCTTGCAGCTAGTAAAGACTGGAAATTATGGCAGATGGATGTGAAGAATGCTTTCTTGCATGGAGAATTAGATCGGGAGATCTACATGAACCAACCAAAGGGATTTGAGGATGCAGTTAATCCCACTCATGTGTGCAAGCTAATAAAAGCTCTTTACGGATTGAAGCAGGAACCAAGATCCTGGTATGGTAAGATTGCTGAATTTCTTACCCGAAGTGGTTATTCAGTTGCACATGCAGACTCAAGCCTGTTCGTCAAAGAAAAAGAAGGGAAGTTGGCAATTGTGTTGGTTTATGTGGATGACTTGATCATCACCAGGGATGACGAAAGAGAAATCCATCAAACAAGAGAAAATCTATCGGTGCGATTCCAAATGAAAGAGTCGGGGGAGCTTAAACACTTCTTGGGGTTAGAAGTTGATCGTACAAAGGAAGGGTTGTTCCTCTGCCAACAAAAGTATACAAGAGATATACTTCAAAAGTTTGGCATGTTGCAGTGTAAGCCAGTATCAACATCAATAGAGCCAAATACCAAGATATGTGCTCATGAAGGAAAAGAGTTGGACGATGGAATAATGTATCAACAACTAGTAGGTAGTCTTATCTACCTAACTTTATCTCGGCCTGGCATTGCTTATGCAATTGGAGTTATGATTCGATACATGCAAAGTCCGAAGAAACCTCATTTGGATGCTGCCCGACGGATCTTGAGATATGTCAAAGGTACAATTGACTATGGTCTCTTGTATAAAAGAGGAGAAGACTACAAGTTGGTTGGATATTGTGATGCTGACTATGCAGGAGACCATGATACCCGAAGATCAACCACTGGGTATGTGTTCAAGCTTGGGTCGGGGCCAATATCATGGTGTAGTAAAAGACAACCAACTGTATCATTGTCAACCACAGAAGCGGAGTACAAAGCAGCGGCCGTAGCAGCTCAAGAAAGTACATGGTTGGTACTCCTAATGGAGGACTTACATCAAAAAGTTAACTATGCGATACCACTTCACTGTGATAACCAATCTGCAATTCGGCTGGCAGAAAATCCAGTATTTCATGCTAGAACAAAGCATGTGGAAGTGCATTATCACTTTATCAGAGAGAAAGTCTTGATGGAAGAAATTGAGATGCGACAGATCAAGACCGATGACCAAATAGCAGACTTGTTCACCAATGGACTGAGTATTGGAAAATGTGACGGTTTTCGTTGTCAGCTTAACATGGTACGAAGAATGAGGACTAGTGCTGAGGGTGAGTGTTAAAGATCATCACTAGCCCAATAGAACAAATATTATCTAGAAGACTTTAGCTTGTTCTAGAACGCTCTAGAAGATTCTAGAACATTATGGAAGACAATGGAAGACTCTGGAATATACCGGAAGAGTCTAGAATACTCTAGAACGACATGGAAGACCCTGGAAGGTTATGGATCATTCTAGAAGACACTGGAGCAACCTAGACCTCTCCAGAACATGGTAGAATATTCTAGAAACATATGGAAGTATATAGAGTATGTTAGATAGTTCTAGAGTTATCTAGTATGTAGTAAGTGTATACTAGTATCTAGAACCTTCCTAAGAGGCCTATAAATAGGTGTGGAGCTCATTTGCTCCAAACCATCCAAGAAAGCCTCAAAGAGAGCAAAGTGTGTAGTAGTCTCACAAAGTATAAGGTCTTCTTAAGTGTCTTAATAAAAGTATTGTTGTTTCCCATACAAAGAGTCGTGTTCAACACGGTGGAGATGCCTCTTTGAAGAACGGTGATCCGAACAAAGGAAGAGATTGGAGAAACAACACGATGTGTAAATTATGGCGGTGAAAGTTCAAATCGGATGGCTTTGGATCTGGTCGGGGACATGTCGTGAATCCGGGAAAAGTCTAGATAGTAATGAATGTATCCAATGGGATGCCATGTTTCATGTGTTGTCACCAATTAAAATGGGTTGTTAGAAGTCTTTGGATGTGACCGAGGTGAAGGTAGGGTATCCGGGAAAGGTCAAGACTCGAGATGGGATAATCGGTTGTTGGGAATGAGCGGTTGACCAGACCGATTAAGGGGGTGATTGTTGGGATAATCGGTTTGAGCCAAACAAGGAATTTAGTTCTAGGGGTATTTTAGGAAACATTCATTTTATGCAGTTTTTGTGTTAGAGTAGGAGTCTAGTTTTATTAGTATAAATATGGTTAATGTTTACGATGATTAAAGTTAACTTTTTCCAGCAATAAAGTTCACCAAGTAAATTCCTCGTTCTTGTTCTTTTCTTCTTTTTTGTTCGGTTCATACTTTGGGCACCAAGATAATATCAGGCGATATACCTACATATATGACTATTCAGATGTCAAATTTTTTTTTACATCTCTATTCTTTTTCTTCTCATTGGCAGTTTCAGCAATGTAACCTATTCTTTTTATAGTTGAGTTTCACTAGTATATAGAAGGATTTTATGGCTTTTCCCCGTATGCATGGGTTTCCAATTATATTTGTGTTCTTGGTATTTTTATTTCTTCTTTTGATCAATCATATTTATAAAAGTTTTAACTCATATATTACTTACCACGTCTAGATTAAGTCACGTCTCTATGAATAAAATAACATAAACTAAAAGCATACCAAAAACGTAAATTTTTGTCACAAAAACTAAAATTTTATTTGACAGATCTAAACAGATCTCAACACATCGGTCCTTATTGCACTGCCATCAATATCGATCAGCAAACTCCATGGGAAAAAGCATAAACCAACAACAACAAGGAATGAAACAACATAAACGAACAACAACATATTAAAAATCCTTTTGTCATAAAACCTGACAATTTATTCAAAAGACACAAACACTTCTCACCCTACGGCACTGGGAGAAATAGAGATGTCAAACTCGTCAGGCATCGATTCCCAATGCAAACTCGGTGTCCAGTCAGCTTGAGAAATTGTTAGTCGTATCTCATTTGCCACTGTCGCGCTCGCAGCTGCTGTAAAATGTATCCCATCTCTGTCGTTATAAGCACAATTATTAGACAATAAAGTGTTTGTATCTAATAATCCATCCAACTAAACAAAAATGGACGGAGATTGCATGACCGATATCGGTACCATTACTAAATTAATTACTATATTCAAGAACTAATACAAATTATATCCTCATTTATTGTGTCTGTCTATGCATGAATGGATTCTTAAGTGGAATTAAAAAAACCTTTAGAAATTAGTTCTAAAATCCTATGAACTAGTGTAAGTAGTTAGATTCTGGTTCGGCACAAAATTATTAACGTTGTACTTTACTCTTAATTTTATACCCATAATAGCAACACCTTTAAATATTTTTACATGTAATAACAACGTTGATGAATAAAAGCAATGTTGCTCTATGTTTATCCATAATAGCAAAGTACCTACACTTGGCTGCGGGTAATGTATATTATTTGATATATTGCTAAGTATGCTGCTATTTTTTGCTGTTTATGTATGATGGAATGTAAGTATGTTGATATTATAAGTTACATATTACTATTATCAGTAAACAAAACATGAGTATGTGCTACGATGGGTAAGCAAACTGTATGTACATTGCTATTATGAGCAAAATATAGAGTACATTGCGCTTACTAATTAAACGAGTAAAATACGCTGCAATTGTGGGTAAAGATATGGTAGGATAAATAATGTTTAAAAAACATTTGAGAAAATGAGTGCACACTTGAGGAAATGAAACAAATAATAAATGAGACAAATTTATTAAAAGTTAGGACTTAATGTGGACAATCTCATTTCACTGAATTTCTCTATTAATTCAGTTTTTTTGTATTAAGAAAAAAAAGTAGCCACATATTATGTCCCTATGAACTCCATCAGGTACAAAAAGAAGTAGCAACTTATTTATCTAAACATACACTAATAAATGAAAAAATAAACTATAATTTAGGAACAAATAAATAATACTTACATAAAGCTGGTTGTCAACCAGTCAGGTCGTTGTTGAATTAATGTAAAAAGATCAATGGCCTTGAAATTCATTTCGTTGCATAAGGCTAGACAAGCGTTAGAGTATATTTTGCACTGTTCGTTTTTGCGATTCACAATTCTGGTTTTATAGAAGAACAATTGTAAGATGAAATGAGAATTGACAATTAGAAGGAATATTGATTAATTAAATGATAAAAAAAAAACTTGGGATAGTAATAATCACCCCAAATCATCTTTCATTTGTTCTTCGTTCACTGGTGGAGCAGTAAGAAATATTAGGCGTGTCGTGTCTGAAAGACTCTGGTAAGAAAAGATCCGTTGTACTAAAATGAATTAATTTAAGGATGAATAATATGTGCCATTCTATTAATACTAATAAAAGCTAATATAATGGTTAACTTATTAATCAATATAGAAAATAGTCATTAGTATATGCTAATAACAAATAAATTATTGTAAAAAGTTACCTGTAGATGGGTAGCAATGTTCCTCATGTTTTCAACATATTCATTAAGTGGTACATGAGAACTCAGGCCTTCTGGATCAGGAAGGACTGAATCGTTACCCCCAAAATAAACAATCACTAGAGATGGTTTTACAGCATCATCCTAAAAACCAGCAAAAAAAACATTTAATAGGACAATGCTATTTAAAAAAAAAAAAAAAGGGGGAAATAGTGATATGAATCTGGTTTTAAAGTAGGCAACTAAGCCGAAAAAATTACCATTGGGAAAACTTTGTCCACAACTTGGAGCGCTTGCCTTGAATTCCAACCAGAATATCCTCGCATGAATATATCTGCCTATATATATCATTTGCAAGTAATCAAAGAGATTTATGTACAGAAATTAACAAATACATGATACAAGTATCGAATAACTAATGACTTTTAATGCCTCATAAGATTCAATAAAAGAATGTAATTTGCTCTTTATAAGATCATATGATTCTAAACCAACCCCAGATGCTATCTGATGATCCTAATGGATTGTATATAAACTTTTTAAGAGATGTGCTGAATTAATGACATGTTTGAGCCTTAAGTTGTGAGCTACAAATAACTTCCATGCATCTCCATCATGGTTTTGAGTTGATTAATTATGAGGTTATTGGGCTAGTTTATAGCATCATGGATAAGTGATGTATAGGAATATAAATATAATTAAGAAATATAAATCAGATTTAAAATCCAACCTTGCGAGCGTAAGTGTGTGCAAGATCCGCAGCCCAACCTTCTTGAAAAAAGCCAAATTGAACGATTGAGGAACCGAACAACGCAAACTGTGGCCTTGCTGGTCCAACCATGGTTTCAAGCTCTACCAATTAACCTCAGAACACTTCTGCAAGTAACAAGTGTAAAGTGTTGTGTAGTGGGGGTATCGCGCTTGGATTTATAGGGTGGAAATGCAGACCATATGCCACCTAACACCGACTGGTTGAAGAAGTATATTTATTTTTAGAGCCAAGTCATATATATGATTAATTTGATTATAATAAATGATTGTATTTAAAAAAATGGTTACCCATTTCATGGGTTTGATATTGTATTATGTATATAAAAATAGGTATAGTCATTGAGATAAGATAACTAAAATGAGAAGTGTTTATACACTACAAGAAAGTTGGGCATTAGCGGCGACGACGGGCATTAGCAGCGACATGTAATTGACGCGTTACATGTCGCGGCTAATGTATGTTGTCGCCGCTAAAGGTGTCGCCGTTAATGCCCATACAATAGCGATCTGCGTCATAACATTGTCTGTTCGATCTGTATTCAATCTATGGGTTGTAAATGAGTGAAAAAGGCACTGACTTTTCCCTCCAAGGGTGTCGCCGCTAATACCCATGCGTCGCCCCTAATGCCAATACGACGCCGCTAATACCCGTCATTGCTAAAGTTGCTCGCAGATAACCCCATTGTTCGCTCTTTCTTGTGTCTATCTGCCTTTCCTCTTTCCCGCCTTTCTCTCCGTTTATCGTCTGCCTTTCTCTCCATCTACCACCGAAGACGCCGATTGCACACACAACAATTGCCGCCGCTAACCAAACCTCCATTGCCTCCATTATCGGCGACCTAAACCTCCATTACCGGCGACCAAGAGGCGACGAACACAGTTAAATTCCTGAAAATTTGACGATTTAAAGTCGAAATTCTTCCCTATTTTCGAGTCTTCTTTTGTTTTGATGTTTTTTTAGTGATTTTAAGCTTTTAATTTAAGGGTTGTTGCCGGAGTTGTTGCCGGAATTTTTGCCAGAATTGTGGAATTCTTGCCGGAAAATTTCGAAATTACACTACCACAGGTTCCCTTTCATCTTTTTATCTTTCATTTTGTAAGTAGAATGTATTTGTATGTGTATAATGCATGTATGTGTTTTTCCATTAGTACTTTTTTTGTATGTGTGTGTTATTTGTATGTGTATTATTTGCGAATGTGTATGTGTATGACTTTTGAAATTATATATGTAATTTGTATGTAGTGAAAAAATGAAAAAAATTAGGTTGCTATAATAGAAAAAAAATGATGCTATAATGAATATGTGTAGGAAACATGTTTATGTGTCTTTGTATGTATAATGTGTGTATTTATGTATGTAATATGTGGAAAAAATGGAAAAAAATGTTGCTATAATGAATATGTAATATGTCTATAATGAAATATATATATATATATATATATATATATATATGTGTGTGGGTGTGAGTGTGTGTGTGTGTGTTGTATTTACATGTATGGTTGTATTAGATGTTTATTATGTTTTATTTTCTTGTTATTATGGTTTCAAAGTGCTTAATTTTGTTATTGACTTAATGTTGGTCATTACAACTTTATCTTAATTAGGTTATTAATAGCAACGTACTTTTAGTAAATTTAAATTAATTATAAAATAATATTAAATTAATTTTAAAAAAATGAATAAAAAGAAAGAATTAAATTAATTGTAAAATCCAATTAAGTTACTTTTAAAATCAAATTAATATTAATAATAAAATAAAATAAAATTAATTGTAAAATCAAATTAAATTAATTTAAAAAAAACTAATAAATAAAAAGAAAATATTAAATTAATTATAAAATCAAATTAAGTTAATTTTAAAATCAACTTAAATTAATTATAAAATCAAACTAAATTAATTATAAAATCAAATTAAATTAACTATAAAATCAAGTTAATATTAATATTAAAATAAAATAAAATTATTTATAAAATCAAATTAATTTATTTTAAAAAATTAAACTAATAACAAAAAAGAAAATATTAAATTAATTAGAAAATCAAATTAAGTTACATTTAAAATCAAATTAAATTAATTATAAAATAAAATAAAATTAATTATAAAATCAAATTAATATTAATATTAAAATAAAATAAAATTAATTATAAATTCAAATTAATTAAATTTAAAAAAAAACTAATAAAAAAATTATAAATTAATTATAAAATCAAATTAAGTTTATTTTAAAATCAAATTAAATTAATTATAAAATCAAATTAAATAAAATATAAAATCAAATTAAACGGTATTTTTTTAAACCATAATATTATGTAATATAATATTAAAAGTATGATACTATAATAGAAAATAAACAAAAGTATGATGTTATAATTAACAAAATTATGATACTTTTGTTAATTATAACATTATACTTTAGTTTATTTTCGATCATAACATCGTACTTTTAGAATTATGGTTTAAACAACGTACCGTATAATATGATTTTCTTATTAAAACCCGTTGAATAATTAATTTTTTAGTTTAAGTTTCTTCTTCATAATCATCAAAAGCCTAGAAATACCCGCATGAAATTTATTTAGAAATTAATTTCAACCTGTCTCCGTTTTGGGACAGCTTTTTGAATACTTTATTTAATTTAGGATGCGAACATGTATTACATGATTGTTTGTTTAAGAAAATTTGGTTGTTATTTTCTCTTTGCTTCTCGGATGTATATATATATATATATATATATATATATATATATATATATATATATATATATATATATATATATATATACTTGGGAGCTAAGGGAAATGCTGCCAAATTTTTCTTAAACATACAATCATGTAATACACGTTCACATATGAGATAAGGTATTCAAAAAGTGGGTTTAGAAGCCTACCTTTGTGAATACTCTATCCATTTCTGATTATTTGTTCATGTGTTCCCGTGTTGGGGATACTTTTTGAATCATAGACTTTATGAATACTCTACTTGATTTTTGTTTCCCGTAGAGTAAACTCTAAACACTAAACTATGTTTCAGTTGCATCATGTCTATTGATAAAAGTTGGACTACTAATCCACATCGTCAATATCCTGAGTTCCAGCTAGGACTCGACTCTTTTGTCAAGAGATCCATGTTACACCTAGATTGTAAAGGTGAAACAAGATGTCCGTGTGAGCACTGTGTAATGCCCGTGTTTCTGGGCTAAGCATTAGTATAGTGATGTAATAGTCAGGTCAACCATTGTAACCTATTTTGAAGTAATAAAGATGAATTATTTGAGTAATACAGAATTATGTGAATTAATGTGCTTATTAATTGTTTATAATGATATAATAAATAAATGATAAAAATAAGTGTCAAAAATAAAGTGTTAGATAAACCCAATATCGATGAAGAAAGTTGTATTGGTCGTGACAAGGATTCTGGACATATAAAGAACGCCGAAATCCGAGTTATAACGAAGAAGTTATGACCTCTCGAAGTTTCACGACAAAACCGACACGACGCTGTGTGACGTAAATAGTGAATTTACGATAGATGAATTTTTGGCCTTAGTAATCTAAACCAAAGTTGTAGTATACGTTAAACCGAGAGCGTGCATAAAAAGAACGCCCAAATCTAACTTTATATGAGGAAGTTATGAATTTTCTAAGATTTGGCTTAGCAGTGCACAACCCGAAACTCGAATTTTAGATCGAGCGGTTTTTGGCCTACACGACCTAAATGAGAATTTAATATCTCATTAATAGGAACTCAACGGTAAAAAGACAAACGAAAACAGAGTCCGTATGTAGAAGTTATGAATTTTACGCAGATATTTAACAGCATAATCTCCTCGTACTGTTAAATTTAAGATCGGTGAAGAATTAGCCGACGGAGTCAAAATGAAAGTTGTAGATCTTATTTTTACCTACGCGTGGATATAAATAACGTCAAAAACGGAGCTCGTATGTGGAAGTTACGGGATTTAGAAGTCGGAAGTGTGTTGTGCGAAAATGGGTGACGTGGCACAATCTTGGTCATTGCTTTCTCCCCAAGTCTTGTCACCAGATGGTGACATGTGGCACCAAGTTCAGCCATATTTCACCCTATAAATAGAACATCTCCCACCCTCATTTTCTTCACACCTTTCCTATTCTTTCTTCTCTCTACTCCCTCTCTAAACCTCCCAACCCCCCTCCCCCCTAAGCCCTAGGGAACTCCCCTAGCACTAGAAGAAAGCCCCGGAGTGCTCGACGGTTCCGAGAAGAAGAGCTTTTCGGCTCGAGAATGCTGCTCCAAGCGAAGCCCAGTTTTCGAAAAAAACCCGCTATAAGTAAGCTACGCCTACGCTATTTTTAATATAGCTTTTAATTAATTATAGTAACGTTATTAGGACCTTATAATAATTATTTGGGCTATTATTATGATTTATATAAGTGTTGTTATAATATATCTTTTTAACTACTCGCGGTACAAGAAATCAGGTTTAAAGGGCCGCATAGGGTTGTTGGATTTCAGAAGTGCTATATGCCAAAATGGTCCTGCCCTCCGGTGTTTTATGTCTGGCCCCTGTCTGTACATAGTGGTTGGAAAATATTGTTTAAACGCTTATATAATAATAATAATAATAATAATAATAATAATAATAATAATAATAATAATAATAATAATAATTAGTCACGGTAAATATTAGACTAAAATCTAGTGGTAATAATACTAGGTTTCGTCGAAGGAAATTATTTTTAAGAAACGAAGCGCTGTCTGAGTTCGGAATCACCACCTTTTCAGGTGAGTGCATAGTCACTTTCATCTTACACATAGATATGAAGTATTTAATATAAATTACGTGCTATGTGTGCATATTGTCTGAATACTTGTTGTCTATGTTGATGAAAGATTTTTATACATGTTTTAAATGATTTAAACTGTATATGTATTTTATATCTACAAAAATGTTGGGGTAAAACATGGGTAGATGTAATAGACGATGTGTGATAAAATGATGAGAGGCCTCGATGTTGTTGATTCTGTCATCTAGCGGAGTATAGATGACGACCATGGACTCTTCTAGACAGTCCAGTGGAACGCTAGCAGGCTCGCAACCTATAGGTGTTTGTGAACAATGTGTTCACTGGTGTACTCCATCCCCCTCATGGTTGCCTTAAGGACATTTATTGCTGAGGAATCCCCTTAGCAGTAGTGTCCATCTCGATGATGATCATTAGGCTAGGTCCCTTATGATAGGTGTTTAGGGACGTAAAGTGAGGATAACGGGAATGGGTAATCGGGTTATTGTTGGTTGATGAAATTAAATAACTTATTTATTGTGGGTTGAAAACCCTATGTGCTCACCAGGCTCCCAAGCCTGACCCACTCAGTTTCATGTACTACAGGTAGTGGCGCTCGAGCATATATGTGATGTTTTGGATGAGGGATTACGGATATAGGCCTGTAGATATGAATAAATGTAGTAGGGCTTATATTGTACTGTTTATGCTTTTGATCTGTATCGGACATTACATCCCGAGGTTTTTAATGAAATACATTTCTACGTAAATGCTTTGATAAATCTTTATCGTATTTATTTTGGGAACAAATTCCGCAACACTTTTACTTAAAATGTTACTCTAATTTTTAAACAAAGCATAAACAAAATCGGTCTTTTCTGGCTGTGAAAATAGGGATGTCACACACTGTGATAATCATTACTTCATGGATCCGAAAGCAATGAGAGGTCATGTTTGTATATATGGTTTCAGTCGTTCATACGAAATGTGGATATATCACGGTGAACCTTTAATTCCTCCGGTTGTAGATGTCGTATCGCCAAGTAACGAGATGGCTGATGTTATAGACGATGTTATGTGGGAGTCGAGAGAAAATGATACCAACCTCGATGAAGGAACCTTGAATACATGGGGTAGCGGTGTCGATGATGATTTTGAACAGTTGTTAGAGGCAGTCGCAACCAAGTTATATCCTGCTTGTAGGTTTTCTTTCCTTGATATTTAAGCAAAGTTGATGCATATCAAGGTCAACAACAAATGGACTGATAGTTCATTTGATCAACTCCTTAAGTTGTTGCATTCAACATTTCCACAAGAAAACAAGGTTCCCCATTCATATTATCTAGCCAAAAAGAAACTGAAAAAGATAGGTTTAGGGTACGAGTCAATACATGTGTGCAAAAATGATTGTTTTCTCTTCTGGAAGGAACACAAGTCATTGCAAATTTGTCCCGTTTGTAAAGAGAGTCGGTGGATTGATAAAAACACCAAGGGTAAGAAGGTGGCTCATCTTTTTAATTTTATTTTTTCAATTGAGCTTCCAAAAAAAGAAGGGGCTTATAAAAAAACATCGAGCTAGGAAAGTGGATACATGGAAACAAGGGAAAGCACGTGGATTTGGATTTCGGCAGGGAGATCACATATTCCACTGTAGGGAAGCATGCTAATTGGTTTACACATGAAATTGGGAGGTATTTGTGGAACAACATCCCTTTCAGCGTATCTGGTTGGGACAATGTTTCCCCCCATTAAGGAATGCAACAGTCGTGCATCTAAAAGTAACTTGGATAATATTTTAAGTTTAGTTGTGATTGTTATTTAATTAACTAAATTTTTTGTATTTGTGGAATAAGTTTGATTTGGATAAGGTTAACTTGGATCCGGAGCATGCTTAATTGTTGCAGAACATTGATTTGAGTCTTGCAAAATTTTAAAGAGGCCGAAAAAGTAAAGCCCATTCTTATTTTAATCTCATTGGGGGGCCTGCAGATATCCCAATGGCATTAAACAACCCCCCAAGGGTATGCCACCTAAAAATTGGGCGAAGGCAGTCGAACATTTTCAAACGCCCAAATTTTTAAGGCGTTCGACGTCAAACAAAAAAGTCCATGCAAAACAACAGTTTGTAACAGAGGGGGTCGAACTCGTACAACAATGCATGTTTCAAAGAAGTAAGTTATGATATATTTAACTGTTTATTTAAAGTATAATTAATCTAAGTTTTAATGTTAAATAAGATATCACTCGAATCGAAGCATTTCGTAAGGCTATTCCAATCGCCAAGGGGTATTTTATAGTCATGCAGTTGAGCAATAATACGTAAGTGGTTAATTTGTATTTTCATATAAGTGTTTATATCGTCAAGGGTATTTAGTAATCTAATTTTTATGATGTTTATCATTTTTTGAAAATACAGAATGCATTACTCCAGGAGATCAATCAACAGACCCAAGCTTCTTCTGCAGCAAGCGGTCTAACACCAAGTGATATAAGAAACTGTTTTGAAAGAATATAGGATGTTCGACGCGGACAAATTAGAGGCATTAGGCGTAAACCTCCTACCGTTGTGTTTATGTACGATCAGGAACAACCGATGACAGAAGAACCACCACAATCACATGTAATTTTTAGTTTAAGTTGAAAAGTATAATACTATAATGGAAAAACAAAAAAAGTAGGACGATATAATGATATGTTGGTAATTGTTTGTTTAGTATATAGTACAATGCTATAATGGAAAGTAGAATGCTGTAATGATATGTTGGTTATGGTTTGATATGTTGATATTTTATAGTTTGGTAATTTTTGGAAAGTACAATGCTATAATGGAAAAATAAAAAAAAGTACAATGTTATAATGCATATGTAATATTGTGTATCATGTAGTTTGGTTATAGTTTGATATGTTGGTATTTTATAGTTTGATAATTTTTTGGAAAGTACACTGCCATAACGAAAAAAATAAAAAAACGTATTTGGTAGGGATCCGTGTGACTTTTGATCTCGTAACCATAACCATTGATTGGTCCTTAAATCCAACGACTGAAAACGCATGTCGTTAAGTATCAGTATCGGCGACATTAATAGCGGCGACACTTGTTGCCGCTAATGCTCGAAAATAAGGACCGTGAAAAAGTTCCCTCCAAGGCGTCGCTGCTAATAACCAATAGTCACCACTATTTCTTTCGTGTCCCCGGTAATAAGTGTCGTCGGTAAAAGTCATCGCAGATATACTCCTTTACAACTTTCTTTCTTCCTTTTCTGCTTCCATTCTCTCTCGACCGATTCAATCTTTCCTCTTTAGATTCCAGTGATCTGTGACGCCTTTCCATCACCGGTTCGACTTTGGATTTCCACCGGTTCCATCTCTATTTACCGGCGACGCCTTTCCATCATCGGTGACGTATCTTCTCTGAAGACTAAGGTTCAATTCCGGCATCGGTGACGTATCTTCTCTATTTACCGGCGACGCCTTTCCATCATCGGTGACGTATCTTCTTAGAACAAATGGAAGGGTCAGAAGGTGAAAGATAGTTAACACCCGCTAAAGAAAGAGCTACTTTCGACAGAGTATTAGGTGAACTACGTGGTCATATCAGAGGCATCGGCCAAAAACGTGTTGATATCCCGCCGATTGCACAACCATCGCAGCCACCACTGTCAACACAGCCATCACATGTAAAACAAGATTATTTAATTTCAATAAGTGCGTGTTGATTTGGTAATTTTGGTTTGTGGTAATTATTTGCTAAAAACTTTGGTAATTGGTTTTTTGTCCGAAGTGCAAGAAATAGCAATGTATTTTAGGTTTTTGTCTCTAGTTTAAAAATAACAATGTACTTTGGCATCAATAAATGCATGTTGATTTGGTTTGATAATTTAACTTATAAGTTTATATATGTTGTTATTTATTATGTAGTTGGAAAATATTCGGGAATTGCTCAACGACCTGACATTTATGGGATGAGCTTTACACGTTTTTTCAATCAGGGAAAGATCAAGGAGGAACGACGAGAATGGAGGTGATGGTTCGTCGGATAATTAGTTTGTATTTTGTATGTTAGACTTGTCGCGACACTTTGGTACTAGCGTTTTGTAATTATAAAACTTTGGTTGTTTATTTTGGTAAGAAATTAATTATATATATGTCGTTACACTATTTGTTACCTAATCCGATATAATGTAATTTTTTTTTTTGCATTTATGTTATTATGTATCGGATTTTTTTGCACCAAAATCGTTGATTAAAAAAAAGTTTAAAAAAATAAAAAACGTTATTACCGGTGACACTATTACCGGCGACATGATGATTTACCGGCGACATGAGCATTAGCGACGAAACAAATTATTAGCGGCGACAGAGGAATTAGCGGCGACAAATGTTATTACCGGCGGCATTTTGATCAATATCGATGGGGTGGTAGCGGCGACTTTTTACCGGCGACGTGTCGACGCTATTACCTTTACTGACGGCTTTGATAGTCTTTACCGACGACTTTTGTCGCCGCTATTACCCTTTTTTCTTATAGTGACCGTTACAACCCTTCACAAAAAGTTGCAATTGTTGGAGTTTTGTGTATAAATTTGTCTTTTAAGAAATACATATCGAAGTTTTGATGAAAACACAAGGGAGTTAAATAAAAAAATATATATAAATGTATAGACCAATTTATCTCTTTCAGTTCCATAACCACGTTACTGTTAAAAATGAAAAAAAAAAAAAAAAAATAGGCACAAGTGCACAACTTCAAATAGTATCAACTCGTGCATTTAAAATTCCCCACGATTTGCGTCTATGTGATGAAGTCAAACCTGGAAGAAATTCCAAACGTGGTAGATCTAACCCTTTTTTTAAATTTTTTTACGGAAATCTATTTAATTAATTTTGACACAATATAGTATTAGATCCACGCATAAAACGACATGATATGTTTATCTAAATGTATCTAATAACCTAAAATTTGCAATATGTTTATCTTGTATAATTAAATAGAGGAGCAAAGGATAGAACTTTCCTATGTTTAATATGTTTTAGCTTGTATAATTACTGTTAGAACAACAATTAATGTGGAAAAACACAATTAAACAACCACACGAACACCACGATACAAAGTGGAAACTCTAAATCGGAAAAAACCATTATGAAACGGCACTCTTATTAAAAGGTTACATGGCTAATAAGATGTAAAAACTTCAAACCGAATTTTGTACAACATAAACGTCTTCCGACCAAAATACATTTAGGTATCTTAATGCTTGAAAAATACCCTTTGGTATTGAAGTCTTGAAAATACCTTACAAAATTAAAGTCTTGAAAATATCTGACGATATTAATTTCTTGAAAATATGTTGTGATATTGAAGTTTTGAAATATTTTACAGTATTAAATTCTTGAAAATACCTTGCGGTATTAAAATCTTGAACAAAAAAACGTTGCACGATCTTCATACTTATTGTATTCAACGAACAAGTAATAGCAATCTTGGAATCCCTACACTACCAAAGCTGAAACATTCTAAAAATCGGCAATAAAAAGGACAATAACCCGAAACTCCAAAAGAGTTCAATCCACAATGAAACCCCTTACTTGTGGATGATTCCAAACATCTATCTCCTCAATAAAAATCCAACGCTTCATCATAATTACCTCGATTATAACTTGAGCCATAAAATCTAGGGAAATTGACTTATCAGGGTAATTATTTTTTCGTTTTGTTCATATCTGCGTAACTTCGGTTTTTTTTTTTTTTGTATACATCTAGGTAATGAACTTTTTGTAGTATTCACATATGACCGACTATAGCAAGTTACAACCAATCATAATGGTCACATGTGAATGTTTCCAACAAGTTTGTACCTAGATGTGTAGAAAAAAAAGTTACCCAACTGTGAACAAAATGAAAATGTTATTACCTTGATAAGCTAATTTCCCTTTTTATTGAGGGGGTCGATCATAATGTTTGCAATATTCATATATTCAGTTAAATTTTCTTAAAACAATATATATGACCATTTACGAGCATTTAAATTGGCCATAACATGTTGGGAGTCGTTTTTAATAGCATAATTATCAAATAGCTCTCTCTCTCTCTCTATATATATATATATATATATATATATATATATATATATATATATATATATGAGACAAGAGCAATGTTATCGATGTGGAATAAAAACTACTTATATTTTTTGTATTTTAAATTCTTGTAATACATGGAACTAACTTCATTGAAGATTGTGTTCTATTTAATGTTATTGGTCTCCATTAGGGATGAACATTTGGACCGGGGAACTGGCCGGAACCGGAACCGGATAGAACCGGTCGGGCGGAGACCGGGATGATATTCTTGTGGATTTTTGGAACCGGGAACCGGTAGAACCAGCAAAAACCGTAACCGTAACTGAAATATTTCTCAAAATACGTTGCTATTTCTCGAGGATCGGTTCCAACATTGAAGACCCGACAAGAACCGGTAGAACCGGCGGTCCAGTTCGGTTCCTATTTTCCACCAAGTTCGGCTCCCGGATCGGTTCCGATGCTCATCCCTAGTCTCCATATCTACTACTTTTAGTCTCTAGTAATTTTAATTTTTATATTTAATATCTTAAACAATTAGATTTTATAAAATGACGATGTGTCTTTTTTTCTTGTAAAATATGGAGTTTTTTTTACTAAATTAGTGTATTTTAAAAAGATATTTACCAAAATGGTGTGGTTTTAAAAATATTTATCATTTAGGTTAAATTTAGAAGGTAGAATAAAAAAGAAGGCAAATTGAATTATCAGGGTAATTACCTTTTCGTTTGGTTCATATCTGGGTAACTTCGTTCTTTTGTATACATCCGGTAACAAACATATTGGATGTGTTCACATATGGCCATTATGACCGCTGTAACTTGCTACAACCGATCATAATGATTATATGTGAACACTTCCAATAGTGAGAGGACTATTCGCAAACATATGGCCATTAGATGTGTACAAAAAAACGAAGTTACCCAGATGTGAACAATACGAAAAGATAATTACCTTGTTAAGTCAATTTCCCTAAAATCTATCATCTTCACTTGCCAATAGAAACGTTTTGAGCCATGATCCAAAAGCCGATTGATATTAGCCATAAAATAAATTTTAAATAACCTCTAAAAAGGTTAAAGGAAAATCGATTTATAAAGGTTAAAAAAATATACTAATAAGAAATGATAATTGATTAAAAGTGGCTGGAAAAGAAATCGATTTATCCTTCAAAACAAATCCATTAATTGGCTAAAAATAAACCAATTATAATGTGCCAAAAAAAAAGATAAAAAATACAAAATAGATGTAATGTATCCCAAGAATAAAACGACGGTATTGTTTCAAAATTGTTGGAAAAACTTATATATGTTTTATATTATTATACATATTAAATATGGATGTGAGTTATGTTGAATGTGAAGCCACAGCTGGTCAAAAATGGCAGGAACAATGTGAAGTTGTGAAGCCACAATTGTTGAATGAAGACCCAGTTGTGTTTTTTGACTACTTCTGATTTCCATCTCTATATAAGAGATTATTCTGTATTTGTAAAACTTGTGTCTAGTGTAACACAGAAAGAGTGCAGATTAGCACCAAGAAATGTAAATTCCTAGTTACCGATGGACGTAGGTCAGAGAAGGACCGAACCACGTTAAATCCCTCATGTTCATCCTTGTGTTCTTGTTTTTCGTGAGCTGTGTGTGTGTTTAGAGTCGTGTGTTAAGTGTCTCGATCCTAACAAGTGGTATCAGAGCAAGGTTGTAGCTCCAGAATGTGATTTTAAGTTTTTGGTCGAAATTTTTTTTCGTCAAAAACGATTTTGGTGTATACCGTTGGAAAGGTCTCGTTCCGAAGATTCTGAAAATAATTTTTTCTGAATTTTTTGACCACCGGAAGACGTCCAAATCGCCGGTCAAAGGTTACCAGAATAGTGACCGGAAAAACCAGTTTGGCCGGAGAAGACGACACTGTAGACCGGAGTTCCGCCGGAGAAGACGACACTGTAGACCGGAGAAGACGACACTGTAGCAACACTGTAGCAGATTTGAAAAATTGTAGTTTAGCCCCTGAACTTTCAGAAAAGTTGCAGTTTAGCCCCTGAACTTTCAGAAAATTGCAGTTTAGCCCCTAATCTTTCAGAAAATGGCAGAAAGCAGTAAGCTTCAGATTGAGAAGTTTGATGGGAAAGATTTTGGTTGGTGGAAGATGCAAATTGAAGATTTGCTCGTACAGAAAGACTTGGACGCAGTTTTAGGTGAAAAACCGGAGGCGATCACACAAGCAAACTGGGAGACTTTGGATAAGAAGGCCAAGGCATTTATTAGACTGACTTTGTCAAAGGATGTTGCCTTCAACATTTTGAAGGAGACCTCGGCAAAGGGAATCATGGAGGCATTGTCTAATATGTACGAGAAGCCGTCGGCAGCAAATAAAGTCTTCCTGATTCGGGAACTAGTCAACACGAGGATGAGAGAAGGAAGTTCAGTTACAGTACACATCAACAATTTGAACTCGATTTTATCCAGACTTGGGTCAGTGGGAATAAAATTTGAGGACGAAGTTCAAGCTTTACTACTGTTATCATCATTACCTGACAGTTGGTCCGGAACAGTTACAACCGTTACTAGTTCCGCAGGATCGAAAGAGCTCACTTTTGAGGGAATTCGGGATTTAATTCTAGGCGAAGACGTCAGACGAAGAAATTCCGGGGAATCATCAAGTGAACAATTGAATGCGATCAGAAGTAGAAGAAATAACAGAGGTAGTGGGAGCGGGAACAGGAGAAGGAGTCAGTCGAGGACTCGAAATGATGTGACTTGTTGGAACTGTAAAGAGGTTGGACATTTCAGGAATCAATGTCCAAAAGACAAGAAAGAAGTTAACGTTGCAGTAGACCATTCAGATGATGATGTTTTGATCTGTAGTGTGGAGAGCAATGTGGATTCCTGGGTTATGGATTCGGGTGCTTCATTTCACGCTACCCACAGCCGTGAAGCACTGCAGAATCTGAAAGAAGGAGATTTTGGTAAGGTAAGACTGGCGAACTATGAGGTTCTTGATGTGATGAGCATAGGTGACTTAGATTTGAAGACTCCAGTTGGTCCATGGACTTTGAAGGATGTCCGGGTAATTCCAAGTCTGAAGAAACAATTGATTTCTGTTGGGCAGTTGGATGAACAGGGACACGAGGTTAAGTTCAGGAATGGGCAGTGGAAGGTTGTCAAAGGAAATCTTGTGATAGCTCGTGGACATAAGAGGGGTTCATTATATATGGTTAGTTTACCGTCTGAGGGAGTAACCGTCCCAGTTAAGAAGAAAAACAAAATCCGGTTCATAGAGTCTCGTGGACAGAAGAAGGTTTGCTTTGCAGATGGCAAACCCAGAGTCACAGGTCAGATTCAGGTTGAACGTGTTTGGAACGGTTCAGAAAAACCAGTCAAGGGCATTCATAGCAGTGGGAGCATGGGCTTTGTTTCAGCTAGAATACCCAGAACACAGTGGGTTAAGAGAACCAGTATTCCATCTGTAAAAGTCTCTCCAGATTATCTGCTTCACATGGAGAGTGTCGTTTGTTCTCGGGATGTTCCAGGATCGGGCAGTTCATTTCAGTGGGAGCCGGTGGAGACAGAGAACAGGTCAGTGGCAGACTTAGCCATGACTGATGCGTTGGAGCTAACGAAAGCTTCAACTGGCCTTCAGGTTAATTGAAGAGAAGGCCAGGGTAACTAGGAAGGAGTTAAGATCAAATACAGATGCACAGTTGAAGCACATGTGAAGATTGTTCCGTGGCTTCAAGTGGGAGATTGTTGAATGTGAAGCCACAGCTGGTCAAAAATGGCAGGAACAATGTGAAGTTGTGAAGCCACAATTGTTGAATGAAGACCCAGTTGTGTTTTTTGACTACTTCTGATTTCCATCTCTATATAAGAGATTATTCTGTATTTGTAAAACTTGTATCTAGTGTAACACAGAAAGAGTGCAGATTAGCACCAAGAAATGTAAATTCCTAGTTACCGGTGGACGTAGGTCAGAGAAGGACCGAACCACGTTAAATCCCTCATGTTCATCCTTGTGTTCTTGTTTTTCGTGAGCTCTGTGTGTGTTTAGAGTCGTGTGTTAAGTGTCTCGATCCTAACAAGTTATGAACATTGAACGGTATGGAGCCTAGCCAAAACCGCTCATCTGTTTGCTAATTAGCTTATGTTTTCTTCGGCTAGGTTTTTCAGGTTTTCCTTCTTTCGGCTTACAGAGCGTTGCAATTGATTTACTGGTTTTAGCTTGATAGTGTCTTATAGAAGATGACTCATATGTTTCAATTGCTTTCATGCCAACACGCTTGAATGCCCACGACAATCGACTCCTCGAATTTGCATCGTCTCTTGTAGTCATTAAGGGATTACTTCCATCGGCAAACAATTCCCCCATTTTACGTGATCTTCATTTCGATCGATCACATCTTCCTTTGTGTTTTCTAACTTCAAATTGTTATTGCACTTCCATTCCTCGAATTTCGTCTTCCGCTTCCGCCTCCGTCCTTCCTAGTTGTTTTAGGTTCGTCTTTCGTTCTTTTTCTAACGATATAAAGACAATCGAAAACGGACGCCGAATTAAAGAATTATGCATTTTATACGGGCTTTAAATGTCTAAGCCTGTGTGAAATAAATAAAGTCAAAATTAGCCGGCGGAGTCTAAATGAAATTTGTAGATCCCGTCAATAGCTATGCGTGGATATATAACGTCAAAAAACGGAGCATGAAAATATAATGCTGATTAGAGAAGAACTTTCATGAAGCAGGAGAATACCAATATTTCAATTCATGGATTAATATAACTTGGAAGGTGTTGCATTAGAGGAATTATATTGATGTGGACACTATTGTTTCAATCATATTTTTCTGTGCAAATGGTTCTAATTTCCATCTATACTTTCAGCAAAAACTCGATTCATTTTCTGACCTGGTAATCAATATTCTTTAAAAAAGTCCCACCCATCGTTAATATCTACAAAGTATGTTTCTTTAAAATCTTTCAAGGCATCCAGGCCCTACAATCTCCCAAGAGCAAACTATCAAAACTCATTGAAGTCTCTAATTGTTCAAGTTATAACCGTTCAAATGCCTTCAAGATCAATGAAATGAATAAAGACCAATAAGCTTGAACTAACATTCTATAAAAAAATTGAGTAAATGATTAAGAAAAAAAAAGAGAAAACCAAACATATGGATATACTTACTCATAACAAGTCCATTTAGGACAAAATAATCATTTTTGTCCTTTCATCGTAAATGAATGCACCAGCTAAACTCGTGAAACTCCATTTAGGTCAATATAATCATTTATGTTTTATAATCATTAACGAATAAAAAATTAGGTAACATATATTTGCTAAAACTTCATTTAGGTCAAAACAATAATTTTGTTAGTATAATATTAGTGAACAGATTATGACAATTCAAAAGCATGTGATGTGTAAGAAATATACCATGTTTGGAGCAACCATGCCAACAAACAAAATGGTTATACGTAAGGAAGGTTGTAAACTTTTAAAATGGACGCATATGTACCGGATTATAACAAAACTCACTTTCTTTTTTTTATTTAAAATATTTTTAGGCCAAGTTTTTTATCTAAAAAAAAAACCGAATATACCGTTGTTCATTATTTTTCGTTCTCTTTCCATAGAGATCAATGATGATATATAAAAAACGAACTTTTTTTTTTGAAAAAAACCCACTTAATTTTCTTAGTTTTTCCAATATTTAAGTTTATTTTTATCAAAAAAAAAACTAATTATATCAAAAATATTAATCTTTTATACTCTATTAATAAACATCAACACCTATTAAAAAAAAAACTTCGAACAATGTAGATTCACACTGTGAATCTAAACTGTAAATATTTCAATTATTTATTTTAACATTCGCAATATGAAAAACCTCGAACAGTGTAGATTTACATTGTGAATCTGAATTACTATTATGCACACTGTGAATCTAAGAATGTTCACAAAAAAAATAAAAAAATAAAAACATCGATCAGTGTAGATTCACACTGTGAATCTAAACTGTAAATATTTCAAAATTTAACATTCACAATGTGAAAAAGCTCCGATCAGTTCAGATTCACACTGTAAATCTGATTTATTATTATGCACACTGTGAATCTGAGGAGGTTCACAATGTGAATCTGAACAGGCTCACAATATGAATCTGAACAGGTTCACAATGTGAATCTGAACTGAAATATGAATCTGAACATGTTTGAAAAAAAAAGTTCGTATTTCATATATCATCATGGATCTCTATGGAAAGAGGACGAAAAATCGTGAACAACGGTATATTCGGTTTTTTTTTTTTTTTTTTTTTATAAAAAACATGGCCTAAAAAAAATTTTAAACGAAAAAAAGTTGTGAGTTTTTTTTGTAAAGGGTGGACTTTTTGGTATAATCCGGTGTGTGTGCGTCCAATGTAAAAGTGTACATCTATTTCCTTAGCCGTTGATCGTTATGATTTCCGACGCTCACGATTAGTACCTTGGTTAATTATGGTTCTCTATTGAACCTCACCCTATATATATATATATATATATATATATATATATATATATATATATATATATATATATATATATATATATATATATATATATATATATATATATATATCAAGAAAGAGGACATGAAGAACATCTTACTATAGGAGCTGTAAGGCATCCCGCCAAGACATATCTCTTTGGGTGACACATTACCAAGATCTAGAACCAACATCACAACATCAAATATAGTATGATATGGAGTCTGTAATATTTTATTCTAATGTCAGGAAATTGTATCTCTGATTAGAATCTTGCAAAGAATATTAATGAAAAAAAGGATAACCAATTCCATTTATAAGTGAAAAAGTAAAAGTCGAAGCTACATGTGAAAAAGGGATTCGCTTTATATTTTGTCAACCTTTTGAAATGCTTACATCCTTGATTATACATGAGGATCATATTAGGCGATTTACCCGAAAAATCATCAACAACTAATTGAATTAATAAGCTAGCAAATTATATTAATAGAAGTAAGGATCAAACTCACGACAGTTGTGAATTAGATTAAAAGAAGTAAGGATCAAACTCATTGTAGGTAGTGTCATGACAGAAGTATACAATCAACAAATATATAGAAATAATACAAACGAAATTCAATAGAATGTAATATACAAGAATCAATTTATAGATAATATACTTGAATGTTGATAACACAGAAAATACAATCATGAATTTGTGCAGATTGAGGCCTGCTTTTGCAGTGTCTTAAGACAGAAATTTGCCTAGTAGGGATCTCTCAAAGCGATATTAAAATCAATCAAGAAAGAATCTTGATTCTGACGAAATTCACTATGTTACCAACATGCTTGAAGAATACAAAAATATAAGAAAAATGTGATTTTTCCAACTCTTGAAATTTGTGTTTGGTGATCCATATATATAGGCTGCCATTAGCAGTTAATAACTGTCTTTCCCTCCAAAATCTGTTAAACCGAAATTAACTGTCATAACAGTTAAATTTAATTTATTAGATTTGATATTAAGTAAATAGTCAAAATCGGAATAAATATATATAAATTATTTTTTAATGTCCCATTTTCACAAAGAAAAGTTTTCATTTTTATTAGAGTAAAACTCCCAATTATAAATCCATTAAGAAGAAAATTTTTTATTCTAAATACATTTATTGAATATCAGAGTAACATTAAAGTGCGGAATCTTCATTGATGCTGATGAATGTGTAGAGTCGCGCATTCGCCTTCCCATGACAACAAATGATACCTGAAACAATAAACAACTAGATAAGCACAAGGCTTAGTGAGTTTCCGCCAAAATACCTCATACGATAAACACAAAAGCATGCATAACGACCCACAACCATCGGATTGGAATGCCCAGGGTCTATTGGCCTACTGCCTCACCCACCCGCTCGTCCCAAGCCTCCGTGCCTACGACTTACAGCCGGCCCACACCGGGTATCTTGGCCTACATCACACTGCAAGACCGCCTCAACCTACTACTACCATATGTCGACATATAAACAAAAAAGGATCAAGTAGGCACATAATACAAGAAAACAACAATCATATAGCTCACTAACGGCTACTAGTCCTCACACCGCACACTGTCCCTCTACCATCTAACCTACATGAAGTATGTAACCATAAGTAACAAGATGTGAGATAGCCACTCGAACAGATGATCATACTCTAGAGATACAACCAAACAAGGAATGGGAAAGAAAGCTTAGATCAAGAGTTCTTAGGCTATCCTACATGACCATATACAGTCCCCAGGGTACTCCACTAGATGATAACCAGCAAGTACAGGTAAACATACATATCTGCAGATCACTAACACATAGCTACATACTATATACCATGATACATGTAACATCCCAAAATTCATGACCAAAAATTTCATTTTAAACCATTATAAATAAAACCATAGTTATCAAAACATTCCATCAAAACATGAGTCAAAGTATTTCAAAACATTATTATAAAAGTTTCCAAATCAAAACAGCAGAGTAAACATCCCAGACTAAAACATCAATGTGTGTGCTATGCAGTCATTCCGAGCTCTTCTTACTGCAACTGGAAGTACCTGAAACCAAAACTGAAAACTATAAGTATGAAGCTTAGTGAGTTCCCCACACTACCACATACCATACACATAACACATATACTGGGCCCTCTCCCCCTTCCTCATGCCCCGCCCGACATCAGGCCCCGCCTGGCATCGAGCCCCACTCTGTATACATATCTGTTTCTTCCACGCCCTGCCTGTCTCTATGCCTCACCTGCTATACACTTACAAACTATATCATATAATCATACTAGCATATAAATAATCATACACAGTACTATATGCTCCAGTCCTAAGGCCTCGCCTATCTTGGGCCCCACCCTGCTCTACTAATGATGAGATATGGAACCCTGTCCATACTCAGCTAGTGATGAGATACAGGACCCCGTCCACACTCACCTCCCTACCAGGCATATACAAGTATCACACAGAAAACAAGTATAATCAACATGCACATAATCATCGGGTACCACCCGACATCGAACCGTAGTCCGGAAGCTCACATATAAACATTCCTCGGGCACCGCCCGACATCGGACCTTGGTCCGAAAAACATACAATCATACATACGGGCCGAAATTGGTGCCTTCGACCCGTCCCTACAGGAGGAGACTCACCTTGTAAAGCTGAATGCAAAATCTCACGGATAATCCTCCGGCAGATCCCCGAACTGTTGATCTCTCGACTCCTCGAGCTATTAATCATCATATAAACTAGTTAAGTTCAGGATTCTCATAAATTAACCATAAGTCCTCACTGGGGTAAAAGACCATTCTACCCCTCACATAATCTTGTCCCTACATGAACTCTATCAAATCCTTGGCCGAAAAAGATAAACACTCTTACAAGTAGGCTTGCACAAAAAAACCGGTTCAGGATCCGAACCGGTTACTGAACCGGTAAACTGGTTCACTACGAACCAGTCCACCAGGAACCGAACCGATTCAAGAACCGAACTGCCGGTTCGCACCCGTTCGAGATTTTAGACATTGAAACTGGTTTAGAACCGGTTTAATAACCGTGAACCGGTTTAGAACCGATAGTCAAACCGATCGAACCGGTTTAGAACCGATTGAACCGGTGTAACCGGTTTAGATAGGTTCGAGTTTTTCTAAGACGGAACCGGTTTGAACCGAACCGGTTTATGCCTGAACCGATTTTACTATTCACAAATCGGAACCGGACCGGTTTACTGAACCGGTTCGGTTTGAAAAAAAACCGGTTTGTTCACCCCTACCTACAAGGCCCAATATATGGCCCAATTTCCAGTTGGGCCTAATCCCTTCACATGGACCTCAACCTAAGTTCCAATAATGCTTCCCTAGTCCAAAATTTCAATTCCAGATGGCCCAGTAAGGCCCAAGATAGCAAAGTCTAATGAATGGCCTAAACCGAGGCCCAAATGTACGAAGCCCACTCTGACTGAGTACGCTGGGCGTACTCAGATGTACACAACGCGTACTGGGTTCATGACCTGTACGTTGCGCGTTCTTGGGTGTACGCCTAACGTACTCCCCTGTTAAGCTCTTTTTGCTATTTAAGCCCTAAATGCTTCAAACCAAGGGGCCAAATCACAGATCTGAGCTCTACTTAACGTCTAAACCCATAAAGTCACTGACTTTGTGACTTTGCATGTCCCAAACAAGCCCAAACTCCAAAAATGGCATTCTACTTCCATGAAAATGGTATTAACTCTTACATGAACCCATTAAGACCTTCAAGATGGAAACTTTCTGCCTTAGGGACTCAAATAGCACCAAGGGTGGCAACCCTAACCCTAGAAATCGGACTTGAACCATAAAGATTCATCCTTGGGACCAAAAAGGTGTTGGGTTTTGAGCATTCTAACACTCCTAAGGTGTTCATGCAACCCTAAATACCTTGGATCTATGTTTTCTCTATTATACATGCAAACTTGAAGTTTCCAAGGTATTACCCTAACTAGCATATGATCATATGTATTTGAATAACAAAACTAGATAGAATACATACCTTTTGCTTGTAGTAGATTGCTTGGAGCTTTAAGAGCCTAGCACCAATAGTGTGAATGCCTCAAGTGGAATCACAAATCACCACCAACAAATTGGAAGACTTGAAAGAAAATATGGATACTCACAAAATCGGATCTATCTTATTCACTCACACACTAGTGCCAATTTTATGAGCCTAGGACTCCTTTTTATAGTATTCATCATTAGGGTAAACCCTAATACCCATGACTTTCCACATTACTTAGGATCCATGGGTTAAAAGCTCCATGGACTATCCATGTACTTCCATGTAGGCTTAGCCCATCCTAAATAACATTAGCCCATACTATATGAGTCCATATTTAACTAGTCTCTTTTGATCACTAAATTAATTCCAAATTAATTCTTGATCAATACTAATTAAATAATATGATTTCATATTAATATATTAGAACTTATAATATATTAATAAATCATAAATATCCTTTTCTCATAAGTCTATCCATACAAATTGTCCCGGTGAAGTGCAACCCAAATGGACCATGCCGAGTTGGGTCAAGTATATACCAATTATAGTGTTGGACTTGGACACTAATCCAACAGTCTCCCACTTGGATAAGTCTAATAACTATTATTGCAAGTACGACTTCACAACCCGACTAGCAATCGTAGCTCTTAAAGCCGCTATCGAACTCTGAACAAATCAATGACGCGTCCATTAGATAAGGGATCATATATTCCTCCATTCTACAAGATATCATATGGACTGAGACATGGATTATAATCATTCTCTCTGTCCATCTGTTGTTTCCCGATTTCCGATTTATGACGAACGACTAATTGAACAAATCAAATCAGTCCAGGCTTGGCCAAGCAATTAGGGGTGTCATCACTAAATCATCGAGGGGCCCACAAATATCGCTGTTATCCCTCCAAGGTTAAAAGGAATGGATAAACTTTGACCCAAATGTTTGCTTGTACTTACTCATCAAATTGCACACTACGATATGTTTTATAACAACGAAGTTACTGGTTGCGTTTACATATGTCAATGTGCAACCGACGCGCAACTACAACTCACACGTCTCCGTTTGAAGAATATAAGATATTATCGTCTCATGATCACTCGTGATAAAATCCATGAAGTGATTCAAATAAGTGTGGGTTTAATCCAATACTCGAATCTGATTCCAGGAGCACTCATGAATGTTGCATAAACTTTTTCTATTTCTAAACACTTTAGACATCTACATGCCCAATTCATGATAGTCTTGATTCATACCTACTTCCAAAGTATGCTTGACTATGGAGAGTCTGAATAACCTAGTTATTCGGGAAGTCAAAACATGCAAAGTGAAACACAAGAATAATACTAATCCTATATGGCCCCGAACCTTTTGAGCCATATTGATTACTCATTATTCATTGTATAATGTTTCGAATAATCAACTTAATACTTGAATTGAAACAATAGTCATGCCATGCTCCAAGCATGCACACTATGTTTGTCTAAACAATAGTTATGCCATACTCCAAGCATGCACACTATGTTTGTCTATGATCCTTACTTTGTGGAATAGATCAATTGAACATAATTCCAATGATTCTCATTTCACAATCCCAAATCCTTACAACAAATGTAAGAATACAAGATTCTTTGCCATTTACTGAAATCTGTTAGATTCTAAACTTATATGCATTGATTCTCTTGTAATGACTATGCGCAAAAGTCACAAAGACTTGGAAACAGACATTTACAAAGTATTCCAATGGAGAGCAATTCCATGGAAACGAAGTCTCAAATTCAAAGTACATTCCTTTGAACATCCTTCTTGCATTATGTTTTCTAATCTTACACATATTTAATGAATAACTTCCACCTATGAAACATTTCCATATTCCCATTCTGACTATCACTTCTGAATAAGAGTCGCCTCTTTCCAGAATATGTCAATATGGTCCTTTCCAAAAATTTACACCATACTTCCAACTGTCCATAAGCAACCAATCTTTGGTAAACCTCAGATTGTCCTCGACAATTGCTTAATCATTTTATTCATATCCAATTCTAGACCTTTTCCCCTCTTAATGCCCTAGGCATTTGGAAAATTTAGAAAGGATAAATATTATAGCACATGTAATCGATCCTATACCTGAAGCATATGGGACACGATTCATGATGTCTCACATAAAGACATGATCCTAGACCATTCTTTTGCTACAATATTTTGTTTTTGCCATGTTTTCATAATTCGACTATGAAGAAGGATGCCGTAATCATAATCGAATTTTGAGAATGCAATATATATATATATATATATATATATATATATATATATATATATATATATATATATATATATATATATATATATATATATATATATATATATATATATATCCTTGACTAAAGATTTCTAAAATCTCAATCTAAGCTTTTATAATTGAAATGATGTATAATTTCCTCTCCCTTAATTATAGCAAAACAACTTTTCAAACCCTGCAGAGTCACGAATTGAGACTTTTATTTTCTATAATTAACACTTAACATAATAATCATGCTCCCACTAACATGATAATTATTAGCATAACACTTATGCTCCCACTAGCTTTGACATGTATCCAGAAATCAGTTGGACTTCTAGAAATCAATACTTTATTGACTTTCTTACCAAAGTTCAGATTTCCGATGCTAGATGCTTTGATAAAGCTTTATCTAAGTTTCTTAAACTCATACACCTTCCCTTAGACAGCTCACATGTGTGTCTGTAAGGTCCTGAAACGGATCTTACCAGTAATCAAACAGCAAACACAATCAGTTAACAATAAAGAACAAGTAGAAACAAGAATGATAACAAGCTTGCACACGCTTTCTATTAGAATAACGTCTGGTACAACTTGTGGTAATAACAACCGTGAACTCTGTGGCATCAACAACCAATAAATGACCTAGCATACCTCTATATATACTAGACCTGGGCCGGCCTTGGTTTACGGCCGTAAATAGGTTTACGGCCGTAAACTCATTGTCGGGCCGTAAACAACTCACAAACTACCAAAAGCTATAAATTGACTCAAAAGAACCTATTACATAGAAAGCCTAGACCAAACCACTAATTAGACCCTTCAATCTCCCCCTTGGTTTGGTACTAGCTTGAAGTCAATCTTTGTCCACGATCATCACATCGTCCAGCCCCATCGCTCCATTCCACATCCGCTTATTTATAATCTTAGCAACCATAGTGGTGTATTCTTTCGCGACAGACTCAAATATCTCCTCAGCAACCTGGATCTGAAAATGACTCAAATGATGAATGTCCCATTTTCTAAACTGGAGCAAATCCCTTCTATCATACAAACAAATGCGATCCTCCTTAAGTTTGATGACAGCAGATGCTGTGGTTTCATCAAATATCCAGTAGAGCATAGAGCTTAAGGATCCATCCGAGTAATCTTGAAGCACGGGAATCTGTTTGACCTGATTTGTAGCAGGCCACATCACCACCTGGAGGGGATTACCAGTTTTGGGATCAATAACATCAGGATATTGCTTTATCACAGATTCAGCAGTCTTCATAGATGGAAAACCCTTCTTTACTTGATCTTCTAGAAAGTGTTTGAAGTTAGTTGCTTGCTGATTATCTGTCGGGTTTGAGAATGGAGATTGAGACATCTCTGAAAGATCCACCCTGGTCCAAGAGTTAAAATCATGACAATCCTTGTAGAGCTCCGTCTTGCCGCTCTTTCTGCGAACAATCCACATTTTCTGGGGATCATGAAAACCCCATGATACGATTCCGGACCTATCACCATACGTGTCTCTAAACCTTACGGTTTTGAGATCAGTAACAGTGATTGTGGATTGATTTCCTAGTGCATTCTTGTCGGAACTCCTTTTGAACAGGAGTTGTCCCTTCTCGGCGGCTTTGTCTTGTTTATCTCGAATAATCTGTGCAACATGTGGGGCATGAGCAGGTTCTTCTTCGAAACGATTCACCACTCGAGAAGTTTGAGCAGTTGGCATGGCAATAGGATGAGCCTGAGAGTGAAGATCAATTCTATGCTCATCTGCGGATGTCTTCTACTTATCACCAAATTGTTCTTCAAGCTTCTTCTTGAGATCAAAGTAGCTGGAGGTCAAAAGATTGAAATGATCTTGGAGCTCACAGATTTTCCTGGACTTGATTGCTTTATCTTCTTGGAGATCAGAAACTTGAAACTTCAAATTTGTATTCTCATTCAAGAGATCTTCAACACGAATATTTAACTCAATAATTTTCTGATCCTGCACATTCACTCTTTTTTGAAGTTCGTCTATCACGGAGTCATCTTCTCTTGACTGACCTTCTCGAAAAGCAATTCCTTTGCCCTTAGAGGAAGGTGCGTCAGCTTGTTCCTGAGCAAGATGCAAGGCCAAACGCACAGAGGCTGCATCGTGAGCAGGTCTTGGAGGAGAGAATCCTGGTGGAATAGAGGAGCCACCGGCTTCAAAAAAATGTGCTAGGGCCTTCACGTAAAGGTTTCGTAGTTACAATTGCAGGAGTGGTAGTTGGAGTAAATGTCAAGTCCTGAGACAAGATAGAATCCAGATGTCCGATTCTAGGATCTCGTCGTCTTCTTTTGGACGGAGGCTGCGAAGTCTGGTCTGTTGAGAAATCACCCTGAAGTGGTTCAGATGTAGGTGAGACAACATCACGGGGAGGAATCCCTGATACTGTCACCATTGGAGTGGAAGAGACAACCACTTGTTCTGTAGTAATGGGGGTTGATTAGAGAGCGTCTTCTGTATCCCTACTCTCCGTTGATGTGTGAGCAACATCACTGAGATTATCTAGCAACGAGTTGAGGTTGACGTTTGACAGAAAATCATCATTAGATCCAAAATTAGTTGGAATCTCATCTGTATCGAAGCCTGTGAGATCAAGGTCTTCATATTGAGTAGGCTCAGCAGTATTCTTGGAAGACCCTTCATTGTAATCTCCTTCAACTTGAACTGTTTGTAGGTGATGCTCCTCGGCTACTGACACAGCAAGAGCAATAGTCTCTTCTCCTTCTTGATCTGACATGGTGATCACATCTCCTTCTGAGATCACCTTCTCCGACGAAGTGTGCTCCGAAGATATCTTATCTGAGGATCCGTGTGACTCTGTTGCTTCATTTGGTTCAACAAATCGTCCGAACTTAACCACAGGATACAACCCTTGAAAGATCACCTTCCCCCTGCGATTTTGTTTAATGAGCCCAATGGTGTGAGGGCCCAATGATTTCATATCGAGTGTTTCTCCATCCTTTACCAAGTTGGGAAATTGCTTATTGATGAAGAGCTGAACGAACCGAGGGTACATTAGGAAGGTATCCCGAGTAGTGGCATTAATGTTGACCATAAATTCGTCCAGAATAAACCTAGAGAAGTTGAAGCCGATCCCCGCAGCGAGAGAAACAATAGCGCCAGTGTTTCTCAGGGATATCTCATCAGCACCGGACCTTCTGCCGGAGATGCAGCTCACGAACACGTGGGCTAGAAGTCTCCAATAGGGCGGCAGAAGTTTCTTCATTGTTGGTGGAGAATCACCCTCGTATCCCATCTTTCTTAGAATCCTTTGAGCATCATGTAAGGTCCTAATAAGGATCTTTACCAGTAGTCAAGCAACAAACAATCACGAATAGAAGAATAAGATGAAAAGAAATCGAGCTTGCACACGTTTATATTCAGAAAAACGTCAGGTACAACTCGATGGGACTCTCTGTAAACGCAATGGCATCAACAACCACGTAAAGACCAACACCTCTACTATTTATACTCAACAAGACCGCAAACGGGGTTTATGACCGTAAACCAGGTTTACGGTCGTAAACGTGTTTACGGCCGTAAACTCCGTTTACGGTCGTAAACACACTTTCTGATCTAAAACACATAAACAACTCAATAACTGTGTTACAGACTCATACTGAACAAAATACAATGAACGCCTAGACCAAACCATTTACTGGACCCTTCAATCCCCCCCTTGGTTTGGTGCTAGCTTGGATTCAGCTCTTGTAGACCACCAGTACATCGAACTTTCCCATCGCTCCATTCCACATTTCCTTCTCTATAATTTCAGCCACCATCGAAGTGTATTCTTTTGCAGCAGGCTCAAAAAGATCTTCAGCCACCTTGATCTGATGAATCGAGAGTTGATGGATGTCCCACTTGCAGAATTGAAGCAAATCCCTCTTGTCATATAAGCGGATACAATCATCTTTGAGCTTGATGACAGCAGCATCTGTGGATTCATCATACACCCAATATAGCATGGATGAGAGAGATCCATCAGGATAATTTTGAAGAACGGGAACTTGCTTCACTTGAGCGGTAGCGGGCCACATCACTGACCGAAGTGGCTGACTAGTTTTGGGATCAATGATGCTAGGGTAAATCTTGATTATAAACTCAGCAGTCTTCATTGAAGGGAATCCCTTTGCAACTTGATCATCCAAAAATGATTTGAACTGACCCGCCTTGGGATTGTTTGATGGGTTTGAGAAGGGAGCTTTAGATAGCTCCGTAAGATCAATTCTTGTAAAGGAACTAAAATCGTGAGCATCCTTGTATAGCTCATTGTTGCCGCTCTTTCTCCTTACCATAAACATATTCAACGTATCATGGAATCCCCACGAGATGATTCTTGATCGATCACCATAGACGTCTCTGAAACGATGTTCGCCCAGATCCGTAACGGTGATCTTTTGTTGATCCCAGGGGGCACTATGTTCTGAGCTCCTCTTGAGTAAAAGTTGACCCTTTTCAGCTGATTTGGCCAACTTAGCGCGTTTCAACTTCGTTATACTCGGAGCTTGAGCCGGTTCCTTTTCAAAGCGATTCACAACGGTGGTGGTCCGGGTAGATTGTGGAGCAATGGGAGCATCTTGGTTGGGAAGATAGATCTGCGGCTCGTCAACGGATGACTTGAATTTGTCGCCAAATTTATCTTCCAGCTTCTTCTTCAAATCGTAGTAGCTGGCGGCCAGGAGGCCAAAATGTGTCTGAAGATCCGTAATCTGTTTTGTCTTCAGAGCTTTGTCTTCGGTAAGCTCAGCCACTTGAATATTGAGCTTTATGTTCTCAGTTTGAAGGTCTGCGACCTTGATATCAAGCTCAATATTTCTCTGATCCAACTCAACATTTTTCTGGTTCAGAGTATCGATCTGTTTCTGAAGTCCAAGAAGGGAAAGACTCTCTTCTCCTGAGCTGCCACCTCCGATAGAAATTCCTTTGCCGTGTGGAGGAGGCGTTGAAAATTGTTCTTCGGCCAAGAGCCTGGCTAGCTTAACAGAGGTAGCATCATGCTCTGGCCTAGGAGGAGAGAAGTTCATTCGGAAAGAAGAGCCACCAGCTTCGAAGAAGGTACTAGGACCTTCATTGATAGGTTTAGATGAGACTATAACTGGAGTTGTTGTTGGTTGACCTGTAAAACTTTGAAGTGCACTAGAATCAGTAGTTCCTAGTCTTGGGTCGAGTCTTCGTCTTTTACTTGGAGGAGGTGAGACTTGTGTGGCTGGGAGATCACTTTCCAAAGGCGCAGAAGTAGGTAAGACAACACCAAGGGGAGGAATCCCTGACGTTGCCACCATAGGAATTGCTATTTCCGCCGATGGATTGGTAGGAGGAGGCGTAGCTTCGAGAACGTCTTCTTTTTCCCTTGTCTCTGTTGCTGGATCAGCAACTTCATCGACATTGTCAAGCAGCTCATTGAGGTTCATCCTGGTCATAAAATCTTCATGACTCCCAAGATTGATAGGAATTTCATCGTTATCGAATCCTGTGAGGTCAAGGTCTTCATACAAGTCAGTCTCTGTTCCGGACCCCTCATTGTAATCTTTTTGTACCCGAACGGATGTCAATTCATGTTCCTCAGCTACTTGTGCGTTAGGTGCTGGATTTTCTTCCTCATCATGATCTGAGACAGTGATGACATCTTCAGACACAACCCTCTCGGAGGAAGTGGGCTCAGATGACATCTTGTCTGACGTCCCGTGAGATTCGGAGGATTCATTGATTTCAGCGAATTTTCCGAACTTCTCGAGAGGATGTAAGCCCTGGAAAATGACTTTGCCCTTTCGATTTTGTTTGATGAGACCAACAGTGTGTGGGCCTAGTGACTTTATATCAAGCTTGTCACCATCTTTTAGCATCTCCGGGAACTGGTTGTCGATGAACACCTGAATAAATCTTAGGTATAACAAGAATGAATCTCTGGTTCCCCGGGATATAGCATTTATGTTCACCAAAAACTCATCTAGAATGAACTTCGAGAAGTTGAATTTTATGCCAGCAGCCAATGAAACGATTGCCCCTGTGTTCCGGAGCGAGATCTCATCAGCTCCTGATCTCCTCCCCGAAATGCAGCTTACGAAGACATGTGCCAGAAATCTCCAGTAGGGAGATAGAAGTTTCTTCACTGTGGGAGGGTAAATGCCCTCATATCCCATCCTGCTGAGAATCCTTTGAACATCATCAATCCCAATTTCACTAAGAAAATTGGGTTGATCATCGATCAGCAATGTGTCTCTGATGTACTGTTCGGTGATTACGATTTTGCATCCTTTGAACTCAGCTTTAATAGCAAACGCACCATTTTCTTTTGACGTCTTGGCCGTTTGCCAGAACTCCCAGACAATGTTCTGATAAATGATGGGATTTACTGTGATGGCACAAGACAAGCAGCACTCTCTCAGTATGTAAATCATTGATTTGAATTCTGCATGAGCGACCGGAGGTTCATCCAAGACAATCGCCAGGTTGTGCATGTCTGCAAACTTGAGATTCGCCATTGATCTTCACTAAACAGGCCAAGTAAGAAAACAAATATTTAACAATTTAAAGCTTTAAGTTTTCTTAATTAACCTTTAAAAATTAGTTTGACTACAAAAGATTGGAGTTTACGGTCAAAAATTAGTCAAACATTGAGTTTACGGTCAAAGTTGGTCAAACTGGGTTTACGGTCAAAGTTGGTCATCTGACCGTAAACTGAGTTTACGGTCGTAAACTCGGAGGAGTTTACGGTCATAAACCCAAAAGAGTTTACGGTCGTAAGGCCAAAAAGTGTTTACGGTCGTAAGGCCAAACTGAGTTTACGGTTTATGAATCTCCCCAAACCGTAAACCCATCAAGAACAGTAAACGCCGACGACCACTAAAACTCAGATTACTCCTCCAGTTTTGGTCGGATCGATGAACAAGAAGCATATTCCCAGATGATTTTGTCATACCTTCGAAGCGGACTAGTCGATTTCACAGAAAACTCACAAAAAAAATTCGAGGAGAGAGAGTAGAGAGAGAAAGGAAGCTTGCGGCTGTAAAGAGGGAGAAGTGGGAGAGGAAAGGGTTTACGAAAGTAAGCTTTTCCTTTTATACTCCTTTAACTTTTTACCTGTCTCCCACACAGTGTAAGGCCCAGTCCAGATTCCGATTAAATTTTCAAAAATAAATATTTTGAGGATATAAAAATAAAACTAAAAATAAAAATAAAAATAAAAATAAACTAATTTCTAAAATTTAAGAATTAAAATATCTAAAAATTAAATTCTTGACAATTATTAAAAATAAAATTAAAAATTAAAAATAAAAATAAAAATAAAAATAAAATAAAAATAAGAATAAACGCAGACAAAATTCATCTTAAAATTTTCTGAAAATTTCCTTGTGATGATGGGATCAAAGTTGTTAGACAGCCTTAATCCACTTGTCGGTACCTTTCATCTTCACATCTTTGTCTGGTCGATCGCCGGTATTGTGGTCTACTTAAACACGAAAAATTGTGACAATATTAGGACATACTAATAATTGTAAGACAGAGTGATCCTAAGTTCCTAGATATTATATCTGATCCTAAGTTCCTAGATATTATATCTTAAGGAGCATTCAGTTGACGACGACCAGGGATATTGTGGTCCACCTAAATTGAGCAGCGAGATCTATAGACAATCTGTGAGTGTTCAATTGTTAATTGTACTAGAATATGGTTCCCGCTTCCTGATATGCTCCAGTAATCAAGAACTTCCAGAATACTCCTTACATCGGGTGAGCAGACAATTATTCATAGAGAGGATAGATTTAGATTATTATTAATTATAGTCTTTAGAGGGATTGAGAAGTAGAAGGTTGCATATGCTGTGTACCAGGTCGGATTGTGAGTCACGCAAAGGAGACAGCATGTGGCTAACAGATAAGAAGAATTTCATAGATATAATATGCAGAGAAATAGATTTGCATATGTTGCAGTCCAGGTCGGATCTCTTCCAATTACGTAAAGGAAGCAACATATGACTAACAGACAGATAGAGAAAGAAAACATATTCTACAGACCTAACTCATCGGAATTTACCAGTCGCCCCATCAATACCGGAATTAAGGATAGAATCCGCACATCGAGGAAAAGTTAATCCACGGTTCCAAGTACAGGTTCTTTAATGTGACTAGTAGATTCCCATATATATCTCCCTGCTCAACCTATCCAAGCGTCGTATTGTCACGCTAAACGGATCTAACTAGGTCAAGATTTGTCAAGTCTATGAATTTCTTAAGTTCAACTCTGCCTAGTCAAGTCCACTTAGAATCTTTCGTGCCTACCGGCGCATCAAAACCAGAGCATAGACCCTTCAACTTTGGGTACGTTACGCAGACTCGGATTGCCTGTTATCACATTCTTGATAATATCACTTCCCAATACAATATCAACAAGCAAAATTGTAAACGACAATATTTTTGATTTTTCTGAATTTTTAATGTTTTTGGATTTTTGAATGTTTTCTGAAAAAAAATAAAACAGAAATAACACTATTTTTGGATTTTTGAAATTTCTAATTTTTGATTGGTTTTTGTTTATTTCTCCCCCTAAATTTGTGCATGGGAGAGAATGAAATGACTAAAATGCGCAAATTTAATCTAAGCCAAAAATATTTAATCCTCAAAACCAATCATTTTCAAAAATCCAACAAGCACATCGAATCGAGCTTTGTTAAAAGGCTTGGTGAACAGATCCGCCACATTATTGGCAGTGGGAACCTGTTCTAGCCTGATGAGCGAGCGCTCATAACAATCTCTGATAAAATGAATTTTGATATCAATGTGCTTGGTTTTGGAATGATGGACCGGATTCTTAGTGATTTGGATTGCAGCCTCATTATCATAGTGAATTGGGGTTTCTAGATAATTCAAACCGTAGTCCAACAACTGATGTTGGATCCAGATAACTTGAGAATAGCAGGCAGATGCAGCAACATATTCCGCTTCAGCTGTTGAGGTAGAGACGGTATGTTGTTTCTTGCACTGCCACGACACCAGCCTATCACCAAGGAATTGGCACCCTCCTGATGTTGATTTCCTGTCAAGCTCACAGCCTCCATAATTACTGTCAGCAAAAGCATATAAATCAAATTCAGAATTCTTCGGATACCAAAGACCCAATTTTGGGCTGCCTTTGATATACCGAAAAATCCTTTTGACAGCAATAAGATGTGAAAGTTTAGGATTAGCCTGATAGTGAGCACATTGACACACTGCAAACATGATGTCGGGACGACTTAAAGTGAGATACATTAATGATCCGATCATCGATCTGTAGTGAGTCTGATCTACGGATTCGCCCTCAATATCTAGATTCAGTAGGGGTCTTTCAGCCATTGGTGTCGATGCAGGTTTCGCGTCTTGAAACCCGAACTTCTCAAGAATATCCTCCACATACTTTGCTTGATATAGCAGTTCCGGTTGAATTTTGTTTGACCTGAAGCCCCAGAAACATGGTCATTTCACCCAGTGAACTCATCTCAAACCGTTTCTTCATCACGCCTTCGAACTCTTTGTAAAGATGTGGACTGGTAGACCCGAAGATAATGTCATCAACATAGATCTGAACTAGTATCTGATCATTACCAACATGCTTGATGAATAAAGTTTGATCAATTGTGCCGCGAGAGTATCCATGCTCGAGCAAGTGCTTTGTTAGAGTCGCATACCATGCTCGAGGAGCTTGATGTAACCCATACAATGCCTTGTCCAACTTGTAGACACGATTAGGAAATTTTGAGTTGACAAACCCAGTGGGTTGATCAACATAAATTTCTTCCTTCACCTTGCCATACAAGAAAGCAGTCTTGACATCCATTTGGTAGACCGTGAAGTTCATGTAGGAAGCATACGCAAGAAATATACGAATGGCTTCCAACCGAGCAACTGGCGCATAAACCTCAGTATAGTCAAGACCCTCAACATGTCGAAACCCGCGAACCACCAACCTTGCTTTATTTCGCACTATTACACCAGAATCATCTTGCTTGTTACGATAGACCCAACGTGTGTCGAGAGACCTTTTGCCCTTTGGTAACTCAACCAACTTCCAAACCCCGAGCTTTTCAAACTGATTTAGCTCTTCATGCATCGCATCTACCCAGCTGGGCTCATTCAAAGCCATTTCAATGTTTTTGGGCTCTATTTGAGATATAAAGCAAGAATAGAGACATGCATTGACATCTCCACTCGGACTTCTGGTTTTAACTCCGTCACCCAGCTGGCCAATGACGTTATTGATTGGATGATCGCGTTGAATTCTTGAAGGAATGTCTTGGCTGATATCATTGAGTGAAACAGGAAGAGTGTGGATGTTGAAATCTCCATCATTTGCTGGTTGATCCATATGTGATGAATCTGCTACAAACTCATTTGCAATTTCTTCAGGAAAAAGTAGTTCCATAAAAGTTGAAGTGGTAGCGGAAGCATCTCTAGACATGAACTCTCTTTCAATAGGGGTAAGAGGTGTAGCATCAGCATCAGGAGTTCTATCTTGAACTTTAGACTCTGGACTAGTAGGTTGATCAGATGACTCCCCCTCAGGTGGAGCAGAAGGCTCCCCTTGAGATGGAGCAGAGGACTCCCCCTCAACCGTTGGAGGTCTGTAGACAACTTCTTCGTCTTCGTCTTCGTCAGGAACAATCTTCGAACCACAAGAGGATCCATTTGAGCCATCTGAAGACACATTTAAGGATTTGAAAAGCGATGTGTAATCAAATAGCCAGTCAGGACCCACTCGAGCGTCTGTTTCATTCTCCTCCAACCAGCGCACGTCATAGGATTCGACAATCTGCTTAGTTTTCTTGTTGTAAACCCTATAAGCGGTGCGCGCAGCATACCCTACAAAGTAACAATCATCGGCTTTGGCATTGAATTTAGGGTTGGATTCCAAGTGAAGTAGGGTGCAAGGGCAGCCAAATACACGAAAATGGCTGACTGAAGGATTGTGTCCATAGAGAATCTCGTACGGTGTCTTCATCTGAGCTTTGTTGATTAGAACACAATTCTGCACGTAGCAGGCAGTGTTAATCGCCTCGGCCCAAAAGAAAACAAGTAATTTGGAATCACATAGCATTGTCCTTGCGGCGTCTTTTAAAGTTCTATTTTTCCTTTCAGCAACACCGTTTTGTTGAGGAGTGTGAGCAGAGCTGTATTGACGCACGATCCCCCTTTCTGTGCAAAAATTGTCAAGAACTGCGTTCTTGAAGTCAGTTCCATTGTTAGTACGAAGCGCCTTCACCTGGTTGTTGGTTTGTTTCTCAATCATCACCACGAACTTCTTTATCAGATCAGCAACCCCCGCTTTGTTGGAAAGGAAGAAGACCCACGTGAACCGAGAGAAATCATCGATTACAACAAGACAGTACAAGCTTCTGTTGATGCTCAGGACGTTGACTGGACCAAATAAGTCCATATGTAATAATTGGAGCACCCGACTGATTGAGTTGACTTGCTTGGGCAGGTGTGGTTTCCGATGGTGTTTGCCTTGAGCACAGGAAACACACTTCTCAAATGTAATAAAGTCTCTGACAGGTAAGCCTCGGACCATCTCATTCTTAGCAAGGCGATTCAGGTTTTTCGCGTTAGCATGACCGAGCCTTCGGTGCCACAGCATTGCATTTTGTTCGGAGACTTTTGAGAAAAGGCAAGTGACTTGTTCAGGGAGATTGGTGTTCATGTCAATAATGTAAGCATTCCCATCCCGCTTAGATTTGACGAGGATCCACTCTTCCGGGATGACAATGCCTGGCTTGAGAATCATACATTCTTTATCGGTAAAATGGGTAGAATAGCCTTTGTCGCAGATTTGGGAAACACTCAACAAGCTGTGCTTTAACTCGGGAGCGAAGTTGACATTCTCAAAGCTTAGCACTCCATTTGTAATAGTTCCTCTTTGCGTGATCTTGCCACCATCTCCGCCCGCGAAGGAAACATACCCCCCATTAAAAGATTGAATTTCGCTCAATTGGGAGATGTCTCCTGTCATATGCCGGGAGCAGCCGATGTCGACGTATCAGGGACGAATGACATTCCTCCGCAACTGTCCCTGCAAAATGAGCGGAATCATTCAGATTTAGGAACCCAGGTCATTACTGTCCTGGGTTTCCTTTTCGCTTTCTCTGATTTATCCTTTAATGTTTTCAAATTAGGATCCTCATTCCTAATCACTTCAGAGGATGGTAATGATTGATTGGAAATTGACTTGGGCATCCAATGATATTTAGGTTTTATAACATTCTCAGGTGGTTTTGAAATAGATTTCCTTTTAGTTTGCAATGAGCCTCTGGATGTTCTACCAGAAGAGGTTGAAGATCCAGAATGGCTTTTTGACGAAAACGATCTTGGCGGAGCCTTGTTCGTTTTTGGCAAACTATTTTGAGATTTGTTAGTAAAAACCCTTTTATTCTTTTGAAAAACAGCCCGTTTTATGCTTCGATCAACTTTCCAATCATCATTTCGAGAACGAATTCTTGAGGACTTTCTAATTAAAGACCTTCCTCGATATTCGTTCTCTCCTCTTGGTGACAAATAGTTTACAAAGATCCTATTTTGACAATTCCTAGCTATATGACCACCAACGCCACAATTAAAACAAATGTGTTTATTATTTGAACTTGTACTACATTTCTCAGATTTATTTTCTTGATGGACACTCTTACTTTTCTCAGAAGAACATGCATGAGAAATAGGTTGTGAGATAAGTGAGGGTGCCTCAGATGGTGTGACTTGTGGAATTGATGGTTTCTCATGAGAATCACAAGCATCAGAATTACCAAACAGTTCATCAAACATATCAAAGAAATTAAATTCAACAGAATCAGAAGTAGAAACATCACACAAAACATTATCAGTCTTAACATCAGAATCACAAATAGAAACAGAAATATCAGAATTAGGAACAGAAAAAGAAAAAGAAACTCCAACTCCATGCTTCGCATGATCTAAGGGTTGATCTGCAGAGGAAGTAGAAGCGTCAGTACTTTCAACATTAATAAATCCTCCTGAGACGAAACCAGATGGCTTGCCATAAACCATGAAAGATACATTGGCAATCTCATCCTTGGATAGGGGTTGATACTGATAGGTATGATTATATGGAGGAGGTACACTATCATATCCTAAACCCTTTTGTTGGTTTCGTTTAAAATCCATGCAATGATTGATCATGTTGCCAACTACCTCGCTTGATCCATCAAATTTTCTAAATTTAAAATTTGCATCTTCAAATTGTCCTTTAATGTATCAAGCTCGGCAATTAGCGCATCATTTTGTCTTTTAACATAATCATACAGTTCACACTTCTCACTGTAATCTGCCTGAATTCTTCTAAAATAATTTATTTTAGTTTCTAACTGGGCTTTAAGGGGCTTTTGTCCTTTCCTAAGTTGGTAGCCCTCATATCTAAGGTCCTCTACTTCTCTACGTAATAATTGGATTTCATCACAAAGAATTTTAACATATTCTTTACATGCATGAGAACAAGATGGTAGGTTTACCTCGCTTTTCTTGGGCTCGGAAGAAGTAGACGCCATCAGAGCAAACTGCATCTCCATCATTTCTGCTTCTGGATCAGCTGCATCATTCTTCAAGGAAACATCATCAATCTGAGCTAGGTGAGCATTTTCTGGCCCTGACATATTCAAAGCCTGAATCTGGTCCTCCCAGTCAAAAGATTGAGCGACCATAGCAGTTTCACCATTAGCTGTAGCACCTGCACGGTTGTTTCCCACTGCAACCATCGTCTTGTTGTTGTTCAGTCTACGATCTGGCTTTGGACAATCACGAGCAAAATGACCCGACTCGTGGCAGTTGAAACATCTCAGCATGCTCTTGTTGAATCCCACCTTCTTGTCTGCATTCATGCCCCAGTTGCTCTTCCCTGTCTTCTTAGCAAACTGTTTGGCTCTAAAGACAGCCATAGCAATCTGCCACGTGATATCCATCTCCTCCATGTCTTCTGGATGAATTTGATCTAGGTCAGCAAATGATAGCTGGGGTGGAAGTTCTCCAGCTACAAAGGCATTGTAGCAGTTAACAAGCCCAGTGGCTAGAGCCAGATTTTCATCAGTGTCGTTTGTGTTTGAGGAGGAGGCTACAACTGGTACATTTGGATGGGGAACTGCTTGTGGAGTGACAAATGGCTGACTTTGTGGAATGGATGATGCAGCATAAAAGGTTTGAATCTGAGGTTGTTGAGCAGCAAAAACTTGGCCTGAAGAAGACATGATTGAGGAGAGAGCATTGTTGGATGAGATTCCAAGGTTTGCAGTAGAGTATGAGTTCACATGATTAATCTCTCTCTGTTTGTCATCAATATCACAAGCTTTGATGATCGCCATGATTTCAGCAAGAGTGAGGCGATTTAAATCCTTAGTCTTCTTAATCACAACGACATTCATATCCCATGATCTAGGAAGAGCATTCAGAAGCTTCTTGTTAATCTGACTTGGTCAAGTAAATTCCAGATATGTTCATGTCAGTTGTGAGAGCTGTGAACCGCTGCAGCTGAGCCTCAAGAGTCTCTCCTGGTATGTAGTTGAACATATTGAACTTTTGTCTCAACATGTCCTGACGACTCTCCTTCATATCTTCATTGCCCTCATATACCTCAATTAGGGCTTCCCACAAGTCTTTAGCTGAAGTGTACTCACGGAAACCTTGAGCAATATCGGGAGATAATGCCATGGTTAAAGTGGCTAATGCCCTTTCCTGCTCGTCAACTTTCTCAAACTCCTCATCAGTGTAGTTCTCAACAGCCTTGTCAATTACCTGTCCTTCAACTGTAACAGTGATTCTGACAGGTCCTCTAAGAATGATTCTCCAGACCTTAAAGTCCTTCATTTTGATGTACTTTTCAATTCTATATTTCCATTCTGGGAAACCATCTGCAGACATTAATCTTGGAATACGCGTAGTGGTGCCCATGACTGTGTCAAGTTCGTGAAAATGATTTTGACTTTGAGATTCCATTTGAAATTGAAGCAAATTAAAGTCACAACGTGTTTTCAAAGAGTTTACGGTTGATGAGGTTTACGACCGTAAACTGAGTTTACGGTTGAAGCGTTTACGACCGTAAACTTGGTTTACGGTTAGGACGATTATGACCGTAAACTGTGTTTACGGTTGAGCAGTTTATGGTTTATGTGATTACGGTTTATGTGTTTACGGTTAATGAAACTTGATTTACGGTTTTTGAGGATTCAAAGTTTACGGTTCTTCAAGATCGACATTTTACAACCGTAAAAAGGGTTTACGGTTGGCAGCAAACTCCCAGAAAGCCTTCAGAAACACGTATTTGCAGAAGATTTAATTCCTTTAACCACGAAAACACTAAAATCAGGCTCGAACAATAAGAATATCGGATTAAACAGCCCAAAAATCGATTGAATGAAGCTTTAACACCGGTTTCTGCTCTGATACCAATTGTAAGGTCCTAATAAGGACCTTTACCAGTAGTCTAGCAACAAACAATCACGAATAGAAGAATAAGATGAAAAGAAATCGAGCTTGCACACGTTTATATTCAGAAAAACGTCAGGTACAACTCGATGGGACTCTCTGTAAACGCAATGGCATCAACAACCACGCAAAGACCAACACCTCTACTATTTATACTCAACAAGACCGCAAACGGGGTTTACGACCGTAAACCAGGTTTACGGTCGTAAACGTGTTTACGGCCGTAAACTCCGTTTACGGTCGTAAACACACTTTCTGATCTAAAACACATAAACAACTCAATAACTGTGTTATAGACTCATATTGAACAAAATACAATGAAAGCCTAGACCAAACCATTTACTGGACCCTTCACATCACCAATACCAATTTCCGTAGGAAAGGTCGGAAGGTCGTTGATCAGCAGAGTCTCTCTCACAAAAGATCTCATCAATAACAATTTTGCATCCCTGAACGATTGCATCCACAGTGACAGCTCCATTATCATCCCTTGTCATTTTGGCAGTCTGCCAGAACTCACGAATCATTTTCTGATAGACAGCAGTGTTCATTGTAATGGCAGAGGCCAAGCAGCATTCTCGCAATCCGTGAATCATTGATTTAAATTCCTGATGAGCCGCCGGAGGGTCAGCAAGAACCATCGCCAGGTTGTGCATATCTGCAAATTTTAAAGCTGCCATTTTATCTGCACTAAAACATACCAAGTAAGACAAGAGAGAAAAATGAGCAATTAAAATTTTAAATGATTTAATTTTTGACCCCAAAATGAATTAATAATTTTTAAAAAAAATTAGGTCAAAGTCAGAGTTTGCGGTCAACGAGGGTTTACGGCCGTAAACCCTTGACCGTATGCTAATGGCCGCAAAGGGAGTTTACGGCCGCAAACTCTTCACGGCCGTAAGCTTCGACCGTAAACTCCGTCGATCAGTTTTTCGTCGATTTCAGGCTCAGAAATCATAAAATCACTGAACGAAATGCATATTCATGGTCGGAAATGAGATACCTTCAAAGCTATCGGAGTAATTTTGCAAAAATCGAAGAATTTTTTTTTTCGAGGAGAGAGAGTGTGGGAGGGTTTGCGGCCGGAATCAGAAAACTGAGGAGGATTCCGGCTGTAAACCCCTTTTATACCTAGCTTTGCTATACCTGATGTCCACACAGTATAAGGCAGGATCCAACACAGTCCAATATTTTCAAAAAATTTTAAAAACAAATCTTTTTGAGGATTAATATTAAAACTAAAATTAAAATTAAAATAAAAATAAAAAAAATAAAATGAAATTAATTCTGCAAAATTTAAAATTAAAAGTAATTGTTAGATTTTTACAGTTAACAAAATAAAATAAAAATTAAAAATAAAAATAAAAATAAAAGTAAAATAAAATAAATTAAATAGAAATAACTCCAAATAAAATATACAACTTAAAAAATTTAATTACTGAGAATGAGTTTGTGACGCTGGGATCAAAGTTGTTGGACAGCCTTATTCCACTTGTCGGTGCCCTTATTTTCACATCTTCGTCTGATCGATCGCCAGTATTGTGGTCCACTTAAGCACGGAACATTTGTGACATAATTTTGGACAATTTACCAATAACATGACACTTTTAGCCCTTATTCTTAAGTAAATTTCTTAGGGACCATTTAGCTGACGACAACCAGGGATATTGTTGTCCACCTAAATTGAGCAGTGGGATCTACAGACAATCTGTATGTGTTCAATTTTAATTGTACTAGAACGTGTTTCCCGCTTCCTGATATGCTCCAGCCATCAAGGACTTCCAGAATACTCCTTACACCGGGCGAGCAGACAATTATTAAGAGAGAAAATAGATTAAGAGTGCATATGCTATACACCCAGGTCGGATCTCTTCCAATTACGCAGAGGGTGAAACATATGACTAACTGAAGTTTTAGAGGGATTGAGAAGAGAATGGTGCATATACTGTGTACCAGGTCGGATTATGAGTCACGCAAATGAGACAGTATGTGGCTAACAGATAGAAAGAATTGCATAGAGAGAAGATGCATAGAGATAGAATTGCATATGTTACAGTCCAGGTCGGATCTCTCGATCACGTAGAGGAGGCAACATATGACTAACAGACAGAAGCAAGAAAATAATCTTCTACAGACCTAGTTTATCGGAATTCCCCAGTCACCCCATCCAACCGGAATTAAGGACAGAATCCGCACATCGAGGAAAAGTGAATCCACAGTTCTAGATACGGGTTCATTTAATGTGACCGATAGATTCTCATGTGTATCTCCCTGCTCAACCTATCCGAGCGTCGTAATGTTAGGCTAAACGGATCTAACTAGGTTAGTGTTTTTCAAGTCCTTGAATTCCTTAGGTTCAACTCTTCCTAGTCAAGTCCATTTAACATCTTTCATGCCTACCAGCGCATCGAGCACAGAGCGTAGACAATTCAATTTAGGTACGTTACGCAGATTCATATTGCCCGTTATCACTTGCTAATATCATTTCCCATCACAGCACCTGCAACCAAGACTATCAGCAATATTTTTATTTTCTGATTTTTGATGTTTTTGGAATTTTTTGGAATTTTTATTGTTTTTGGATTTTGATTATTTCTCCCCCTAAATTTGTGCATGGGTGAGAGTAAAAATAAAAGGAAATAAAATGCGCAAATTTAAAACATTTACCTTCAAAAACAAAAATAAAGTTAAAGATTAAGAAGAATTAAGAAAACAGAAAAAAATAAAACAGAAAAACTTAATCCTCAAAACGAATCATTTTCAGAAAACCCACAAGCACATCGAAACGAGCTTTGTTAAAAGGCTTAGTGAACAGATCCGCCACATTGTTAGCAGTGGGAACCTGTTCCAGCCGGATTAGAGAACGTTCATAACAATCTCTGATGAAATGGATTTTAATATCGATGTGCTTGGTTTTAGAATGTTGGACTGGATTTTTGGCAATTTGAATTGCGGCCTCATTATCGCAGTGAATTGGGGTTTCTAGATAATTCAAACCATAGTCCAAGAGCTGATGTTGAATCCAGATAACTTGAGAACAGCATGCAGATGCAGCAAAGTATTCCGCTTCTGCTGTTGAGGTAGAGACGGTATGCTGTTTCATGCACTGCCACGACACCGGCCTATCACCAAGGAATTGGCACCCTCCTGAGGTAGATTTCCTGTCAAGCTCACAACCTCCATAATTACTGTCAGCAAAAGCATATAAATCAAATTCAGAATTCTTCGGATACCAAAGACCCAATTTTGGGCTGCCTTTAATATACCGAAAAATCCTTTTGACAGCAATAAGATGAGAGAGTTTAGGATTAGCCTGATAGCGAGCACATTGACAAACTGCAAACATGATGTCGGGACGACTTGCAGTAAGATACATCAACGATCCGATCATCGATCTGTAGTGCGTCTGATCTACGGATTCGCCATCAATATCTGGATTCAGCAGGGGTCTTTCAGCCATTGGTGTCGATGCAGGTTTTGCGTCTTTAAACCCGAACTTCTCAAGAATATCCTCCACATACTTAGCTTGATGTAACAGGATTCCGGTTGAATTTTGTTTGACCTGAAGCCCCAGAAACATGGTCATTTCACCCAGTGAACTCATCTCAAACCTCTTCTTCATCACGCCTTCAAATTCTTTGCAAAGTTGTTGACTGGTAGACCCGAAGATAATGTCGTCAACGTATATCTGAACTAGTATCTGATCATTACCAACATGATTGATGAATAAAGTTTGATCAATAGTACCACGAGAGTATCCATGCTCGAGCAAATGCTTTGTTAGAGTCGCATACCACGCTCGAGGAGCTTGATGTAACCCATACAATGCCTTGTCCAACTTGTAGACATGATTAGGAAATTTCGAGTCAACGAACCCAGGGGGTTGATCAACGTAGATTTCCTCCTTCACCTTGCCATACAAGAAGGCAGTCTTGACATTCATTTGGTAGACCGTGAATTTCATGTAGGAAGCGTATGCGAGAAAGATACGAATAGCCTCCAAACGAGCCACATGAGCATACACCTCAGTATAATCAAGACCATCAACTTGTCGAAACCCGCGAACCACCAACCTTGCTTTATTTCGCACTATTACACCAGAATCATCTTGCTTGTTACGATAGACCCAACGCGTGTCAAGAGACCTTTTGCCCTTTGGTAACTCAACCAATTTCCAAACCCCGAGCTTTTCAAACTGATTTAGCTCTTCATGCATCGCATCTACCCAGCTGGGCTCATTCAAAGCCATTTCAACGTTTTTGGGCTCTATTTGAGATATAAAGCAAGAATAGAGACATGCATTGACATCTCCACTCTGACTTCTGGTTTTAACTCCGTCACCTAGCTGGCCAATGACGTTATCGATTGGATGATCGCGTTGAATTCTTGAAGGAATGTCTTGGCTGATATCATTGAGTGAAACAGGAAGAGTGTGGATGTTGAAATCTCCATCATTTGCTGGTTGATCCATATGTGATGAATCTGCTACAAACTCATTTGTAATTTCTTCAGGAAAGAGTAGTTCCATAAAAGTTGAAGTGGTAGCGGAAGCATCTCTAGACATGAACTCTCTTTCAATAGGGGTAAGAGGTGTAGCATCAGCATCAGGAGTTCTATCTTGAACTTTAGACTCTGGACTAGTAGGTTGATCAGATGACTCCCCCTCAGGTGGAGCAGAAGGCTCCCCTTGAGATGGAGCAGAGGACTCCCCTTCAACCGTTGGAGGTCTGTAGACAACTTCTTCGTCTTCGTCTTCGTCAGGAACAATCTTCGAACCAGAAGAGGATCCATTTGAGCCATCTGAAGACACATTTAAGGATTTGAAAAGCGATGTGTAATCAAATAGCCAGTCAGGACCCACTCGAGCGTCTGTTTCATTCTCCTCCAACCAGCGCACGTCATAGGATTCGACAATCTGCTTAGTCTTCTTGTTGTAAACCCTATAAGCGGTGCGCGCAGCATACCCTACAAAGTAACAATCATCGGCTTTGGCATTGAATTTAGGGTTGGATTCCAAGTGAAGAAGGGTGCAAGGGCAGCCAAATACACGGAAATGGCTAACTGAAGGCCTGTTTCCATAGAGAATCTCGTACGGAGTCTTCATCTGAGCTTTGTTGATTAAAACACGATTCTGCACGTAACAAGCAGTGTTAATCGCTTCGGCCCAAAAGAAAACAGGTAATTTGGAATCACAAAGCATTGTCCTTGCGGCGTCTTTTAAAGTTCTATTTCTCCTTTCAGCAACACCGTTTTGTTGAGGCGTGTGAGCAGAGCTGTATTGACGCACGATCCCCCTTTCTGCTCAAAAATGGTCAAGAACCGCATTCTTGAACTCATTTCCATTGTCGGTACGAAGTGCCTTCACCTGGTTGTTGGTTTGTTTCTCAATCATCACCACGAACTTCTTTATCAGATCAGCAACCCCCGATTTGTTGGAAAGGAAGAAGACCCACGTGAACCGATAGAAATCATCGATTACAACAAGACAGTACGAGCTTCTGTTGATGCCCAGGACGTTGACCGGACCAAATAAGTCCATATGTAATAATTGGAGCACCTGACTGATTGAGTTGACTTGCTTAGGTAGGTGTGGTTTTCTATGATGTTTTCCTTGGGCACAGGACACACACTTCTCAAATGTAATGAAGTCTCTGACAGGTAAGCGTCAGACCATCTCATTCTTGGCAAGGCGATTTAGGTTTTTCGCGTTCGCATGGCCGAGCCGTCGGTGCCACAACATTGCGTTTTGTTCGGAGACTTTTGAGAATAGGCAAGTGACTTGTTCAGGTAGGTTACTGTTTATGTCAATAATGTAAGCATTCCCATCCCGCTTAGATTTGACGAGAATCCACTCTTCTGGGATGACAATGCCTGGCTTGAGAATCATACATTCTTTATCGGTAAAGTGGGTAGAATAGCCTTTGTCACATATCTGAGACACACTCAACAAACTATGCTTCAATTCGGGAGCAAAGTTGACATTCTCGAAACTTAACACCCCATTTGTGACGGTTCCTCTTTGAGTGATTTTGCCACCTTCTCCACCCGCAAAGGAAACATACCCCCCATTAAAAGATTGAATTTCGGTCAATTGAGAGATGTCTCCAGTCATATGCCGGGAGCAGCCGTTGTCGACGTACCAAGGACGGACGACATTCCTCCGCAACTGTCCCTGCAAAATGAGCGGGATCATTTAGATTTGGGAACCCAGGTCATCACTGTCTTGGGTTTCCTTTTCACTCTCTCTGATTTATCCTTTAAAGATTTCAAATTAGGATCCTCATTTCTAATCACTTCAGAGGATGTAGATGATGGATTAGAAACTGATTTGGGCTTCCAATGATATTTAGGTTTTACAACATTCTCTGGTGGTTTTGAAATATGTTTCTTATGAGTTTGCAATGAGCCTCTGGATGTTCTACTAGAAGTGGTTGAAGATCCAGAATTGCTTTTTGACGAAACCGATCTTGGCGGGGCCTTGCTTGGTTTTGGCAAACTATTTTGAGCTTTGTTAGTGAAAACCATTTTATTCTTTTGAAAAATAGCCCTTTTTCTGCTTCGATCATCTTTCCAATCATCATTTCGAGAACGGGCTCTTGAGGTTTTTCTAATTAAAGACCTTCCTCGAGATTCGTTCTCTCCTCTTGGTGACATATAGTTCATAAAGATCCTATTTTGATAATTCCTAGCTATATGACCACCAACACCACAATTAAAACAAATCTGTTTATTATTTGAACTTGTACTGCATTTCTCAGATTTATTTTTGTGACAGGCACTCTTACTCTTCTCAGAAGAACATGCATGAGAAATAGGTTGTGAGATGAGTGAGGGTGCCTTAGATGGTGTGACTTGTGGAATTGATGGTTTTTCATGAGAATTACAAGCATCAGAATTACCAAATAGTTCATCAAACATATCAAAGAAATGAAATTCAAAAGTATCAGAGGTGGAAGCATCACATGAAACATTATCAGTCTTAACATCGGAAACACAAACATTGTCATTTGAAACAAAAATATCAGAATTAGAAACAAAAACATGTTCTCCCACTCCACGCTTTGCCTGGTCTAAGGGTTGATCTGCAGGGGAAGTAGAAATGTTAGTACTTTCAACATTAATAAATCCGCCTCAAACGAAACCAGATGGCTTGCCATAAACCATAAATGGTTCGTTGGCAATCTCATCCTTGGATAGGGGTTGAAACTGATATGTATGATTATTAGGAGGAGGTACACTATCATATCCTAAACCCTTAGACTGATTTCGTTTAAATTGCATGCAGTGATCAATAATGGTGGCAACTACCTCGCTTGATCCATCAAATTTTTGAAAAGCAAAGTTTGCAGAATCAAACTCTTTCTTTAATGTATCAAGCTCAGTAATTAGCTCATCATTTTGTCTCTTAACATAATCATAAAGCTCACATTTTTCACTGTATTCTGTTTGGATTCTTCTAAAATCTTTTATTTTAGTTTCTAACTGGGCCTTAAGGGGTTTTTGACCTTTCCTAAGCTGATAGCCCTCATATCTAAGGTCCTCTACTTCTCTACGCAATAATTTAATTTCATCATGAAGAAGTTTAACATATTCATTGCATGCTTGAGAACAAGACAGTAGATTTACCTCATTTTTCCTGGGCTCAGAAGAAGTAGACACCATCATAGCAAACTGCAGCTTCATCATTTCTGCTTCGAGATCAGCTGCATCATTCTCCAAGGAAGCATCATCAACCTGAGCTAGGTGAGCATTTTCTGGCCCTGAGATATTCAAAGCCTGAATCTGGTCCTCCCAGTCAAAAGATTGAGCGACCATAGCAGTCTCACCACTAACTGCAGCACCTGCATGATTGTTTCCCACTGCAACTATCGTCCTGTTGTTGTTCAATCGACGATCTAGCTTTGGACACCCACGAGCAAAATGACCTGGCTCGTGGCAGTTGAAACAGCACAGCATGCCCTTGTTGAAACCCACCTTCTTGTCTACATTCATGCCCCAGTTGCTCTTCCCTGTCTTCTTAGCAAACTGCTTGGCCCTGAAAACAGCCATAACAATCTGCCATGTGATGTCCATCTCTTCCACGTCCTCGGGATGAATCTGATCCAGGTCAGCAAATGATAGCTGAGGTGGAAGCTCTCTAGCTACAAAAGCATTGTAGCAGTTAACCAGCCCAGTAGCTAGAGCCAGATTTTCATCAGTATCCTTTGTGTTTGAAGAAGATGCTACAACTGGCACATTTGGATGGGGAACAGCTTGTGGAGTGACAAATGACTGATTTTGTAAATGAGGGATGGATGATGCAGCAGCAAGAGTCTGAATCTGAGGTGGTTGAGCAGCAAAAGATTGACCTGAGGAAGACATGATTGATGAGAGAGCATTGTTGGATGAGATTCCAAGATTTGCAGTAGAGTATGAGTTCACATGGTTTATCTCTCTCTGCTTGTCATCAATATCACAAGCTTTGATGATCGCCATGATTTCAGCAAGAGTGAGGCGATTTAAATCCTTGGTCTTCTTGATCACAGCAACATTCATGTCCCATGATCTAGGAAGAGCAATCAGAAGTTTCTTGTTAATCTCTGACTTGGTCAGAAAAATCCCAGATATGCTCATGTCAGTGGTGAGAGTTGTGAACCGTTGCAGCTGATCCTCAAGAGTCTCTCCTGGAATGTAGTTGAACATATTGAACTTTTGTCTCAACATGTCCTGGCGACTCTCCTTCATATCTTCATTGCCCTCATATACCTCAATTAGGGCTTCCTACAAATCCTTAGCTGAAGTGTATTCTCTAAAACCTTGAGCAATATCAGGAGATAATGCCATGGTTAAAGTGGCTAAATCCCTTTCCTGCTCTTCAACTTTCTCAAACTCCTCATCAGTGTAGTTCTCAACAGCCTTGTCAGATACCTGTCCTCCAACTGTAACAGTGATTCTGACAGGTCCTCTAAGAATGCTTCTCCAGACTTTGAAATCCTTCATTTTAATATATTTTTCAATCCTGTACTTCCACTGAGGAAAACCATCTGCAGACATTAACCTTGGAATACGCGTAGTAGTGCCCATGACAGTATCAAGTTCGTGAAAATGATTTTGGCTTTGAGATTCCATTAATATTAAATTAATATCAAACAGAAATTAAAAAAAAAAATTTAAGTTTCCGGTCAAACACAAGTTCACAGTCAAAGGCGAGTTTGCGGCCGTAAACTATGTTCACGGTCAAAAGAGAGTTTGCGGCCGTAAAATCTATTCACGGTCCGGAGTTTATGGTCGTAAGGTGTTTCCGGTTTAAGTTCACGGTCCAAGAATCTAGGTTTCCGATTTATGAACAATCCTTATTCACAGCCCAAGAACCAAGTTCACGGTTCAAGAACTGATGGGAGTTTGCGGCCGTAATCTAAGTTTACGGCCGTAAACTAAGGCCGTAATCTCCCAGAAACTCGAGAAAAACGCAGTTTTTGAATGAAGCTTGAAACCCTTTCTCAGCAAACACCAACTTCAGTCGCAAACAAATAAGAACACGGTAACAAATCGATTGTAGAGTGCTTTTGACGCTGGTTTTGCTCTGATACCAATTGTAAGGTCCTGAAACGGATCTTACCAGTGATCAAACAGCAAACACAATCAGTTAACAATAAAGAACAAGTAGAAACAAGAATGATAACAAGCTTGCACACGCTTTCTATTAGAATAACGTCTGGTACAACTTGTGGTAATAACAACCATGAACTCTGTGGCATCAACAACAAATAAATGACCTAGCATACCTCTATATATACTGGACCTAGGCCGGCCTTGGGTTTACGGCCGTAAACAGGTTTACGGCCGTAAACTCATTGTCAGGCCGTAAACAACTCACAAACTACCAAAAACTATAAATTGACTTAAAAGAACCTATTACATAGAAAGCCTAGACCAAACCACTAATTAGACCCTTCAGTGTCTAAACAATTTAAGAGCTATGAAAAGGGATGCCGTAATCATAGTCTCAATTGTTTAGACCATTGCCATTTCTCACAAGTCCATGTTAGTGTGCCGGTTAACCACACACGCTCCACTAACGACTTTCAGAATGCAAATATCACAATTGCTATCTACTTAAAATCTATTTAGCGAAAGCGTTTCCTCACCATCATTTTCATGAATCGGAGAGAAACCTTATGAAACTTATATTTTATGGTGTATGTGTTCCAATCCATGTGAATTTGTCAAAACCATAATCACAAGACAAGGTTAGTGACAAATTCAAACTCATATGGACCGAACTTGTTCAATCCTAATTTCTTGCCACCTGGCAGCACAAGGGCCTAACATGTCTTCCAAGTTGTTATACAATCAACCGGGAACTCATAGAACTCACATACATAGCCCACTTTAACCGGAAAGGGCATAGAAACAAGAATTATGTCAGCACGATAGGTCATAAACCTCAAGTCGTGTGCTAGTGTTTAACAATAGGTTTATTCTTGATTAGTTCTTGAAACTTGTCAAGATCTTTAAGACTCCCACTGACCTCTTGACATATATGATTCACTTTGTCAAGGAACACTACTTGACAAACAAATATTCAAGAGTTAGTGCGGACTCTTATCAAGACAAACACTTCACACAATTGGCCTTAGTTGAACTTTGTTTTATCTAAAACATCACAACTTACCAATTTCAAATGTACAAGAGTAGAAAACATTTTACTCTACATTTGACAAGTGTTATAAACCTTCTTTAAGATATGTCACTCAAGTTACAATCTTGGAGTATGAATCTAAGAATTGTTTTGGAACAAAGTATGACTAATCTCCCTGATTTAACCACTTCAACAATTCATGACTCCTCTTCTTAGCCATAAGAATGCACTAAGATGTACTTAGAGGATTAATTGTGATATGGTTTCACAATCATTAAGATGATCATAAAACATGATACTAAAGTACTCTCCCATCTTTTCAGATTTGAGAAACTTTTATCTTTCTGCCTAATTTGATTCTACTCATTCGTCCTGTCATACATTGACACTTTTCCAATGTTTCAGAATTACACTTAAACTTGTAAGCATAACCATATTTACTAAACTTTAGTAAATCATGACGAATAGTCTTATCGATCTTTGTGGTGGACTTGACCAGTGCACAAGAATGTGTACTCGATCCCTTAGTCCTTCACTTGACTCACACATACATGTGGACAAGGAATTAGTCTTAATTTTTCAAAGATGAAAATTCTCATTCATCATACAATACAAGTTGCATGATTCCAAGTTTCTATCCAACTGAAACTTGGGTGATGAGAATCTTTCCTTATTTGGTAAATTTAGACCCTACCACAAATGAAAGAATTAAATTCATATTTCCAATATTGCTGGAACCATACAAACATCAATTTTTTTCATAAATGCCATTGCAAGGAGATATAAAATAAAACAAAATTTTATTTATAAAATGCGGAAAAACTTTTCCTTACAATGCAATTACAAGTGAAAAACTATGCTATTACATATTTCCTAGCAATCTATCATAACTCTAAGCAGCAGCTCAAAAATCCGATCTTCGAACCATGCGATTGAAATCCATCTTCACCATCAGATTCAGTATACTTCTTCCTTTACGCTTCCTTCCCTTTGCATGATCCTGCCAAACATCAAAATGCAACCTAGTCACATTATGTATTAAGAATCAACAATTAGAAACTTAACAGAGTTAGATAATGTACTTACCTGAAGCAGAGTCAAACATTTTGTCTCTACTTTCTTTCAGATCTTTCAGGTAGTCAGGGCAGCTTCGCTTCCAATTTCCCTTCTCTTGACAGTAAAAACATACAGACTCTTTGGGAATGGTACACGGGACTATCACAGACTTAGCCTTTCTCTCTACCATTTGGTCAACCGGGTTGACCATGGCCAATCCCTTTACATTGGGAAGAGAAAACTTTTCTGGACTTCCAATGTTACCATCGTCAATGTCCATGGAAGTTTGAGAAGTAGATCTTCCACCCAAATTTACTTTTCCAGTGCGCCAAAACATTGCTGATTCAGCAGCAACAAGCAAATAGTTGAGATCAATAAGGGTCATGTCGTGGTCTGTCACATAGTAGTCCTTAACGAACTCACTATATGACTCAGGAAGTGATTGAAGAACCCAGTCAACAGCCAACTTCCTTGAGACTTCGACACCCAACACTCTCAGCCTGTCGATATGTGACTTCATCTACAAGACGTGAGAACACACAGGCCTTCCATCTTCATGTTTCATTGCAAGTAGGGCTTGAGTGACCTTGAATTTTTCAAGTCTTTGAGCTTGTGGGTTAGGGAGAATAATTGGAGGAGGTGGAGGAAGAGAAGTATGATTTCCATGATCCAATCGCGGGACATCATCTTCATTAGGAAAGCTTGTTCCAAGGGATTTGGGAAGACCATATTTGTCCGAACCAGACATCTACAAAGGGAGATAATTCAAGTTAGTTGATTTGAGTCCTTAATATAACACCCAATATGAAATATTAAGGCTAGGACCCAACACAATATCTTATAACTTGGAAGAGGGATGCCATAATCCAAGCTATAAGATATTTGAAGGTAGGTGAATGTCTTCCACCCAAATTTACTTTTCCAGTGCGCCAAAACATTGCTGATTCAGCAGCAACAAACAAATAGTTGAGATCAATAAGGGTCATGTCGTGGTCTGTCACATAGTAGTCCTTAATGAACTCACTATATGACTCAGGAAGTGATTGAAGAACCCAGTCAACAGCCAACTTCCTTGAGACTTCGACACCCAACACTCTCAGCCTGTCGATATGTGACTTCATCTACAAGACGTGAGAACACACAGGCCTTCCATCTTCATGTTTCATTGCAAGTAGGGCTTGAGTGACATTGAATTTTTCAAGTCTTTGAGCTTGTGGGTCAGGGAGAATAATTGGAGGAGGTGGAGGAAGAGAAGTATGATTTCCATGATCCAATCGCGGGACATCATCTTCATTAGGAAAGCTTGTTCCAAGGGATTTGGGAAGACCATATTTGTCCGAACCAGACATCTACAAAGGGAGATAATTCAAGTTAGTTGATTTGAGTCCTTAATATAACACCCAATATGAAATATTAAGGCTAGGACCCAACACAATATCTTATAACTTGGAAGAGGGATGCCATAATCCAAGCTATAAGATATTTGAAGGTAGGCGAATGACGATTCACCAATTTCCACCATGAAAAACGAAATAGGTATTAGGTTTTAATTGGATTGAAACTCCTAGATCTTTTGAGATTCATTGAACTTTTCAATGGCATGTTTAAATCTCGATTGTGCCCTCTCAAGTTTGTGACTGGGATGCCGAGGATCACAAACAAGGTGTGAATAACCATGCAGATTAACTTGGTACCCCTTAACTTTATCACCTAATCGATGTGCCGGTTAACCACACACGCTCAACCGATCTATGATAAACATTAAGTTACCCTTTGCCACACTTACTAGTCCATGTTAATGTGCCGGTTAACCACAAACGCTCCACTAACGACTTGGTAAGGTACAAAGTGTAATTTCATGGGTTAGCACCAAATTCACATTTTCCTAAGTAACTACGATTGGGAATTTATAAGTGTTTAGTTACTTAGTATTTATCATTATACTTTTAATGAGAATTATAGTCCTTGTCCTACCCGTTCGGCTAACGACCCTCCACCAGTCAAGGAAGCGGTTGTGACAACCGTCAAAATTCGAGTCAGTTCTAGATTTGATAAACTTAGTTGCACATATAGGCACAACACATACTAGACTTAGTGACTAGAAGCTAAGTTATAACCTAGTAGAAACTTGGAAACAGATAGAAACAATAGATGGTGTACTTAGATTTCACATTGATATGTGAATTCTATAACTACTTAACTGTAGAGACTATCCATATTCGGGTCACTCTTTGACTCGAACACCTTTTCATGAATCATATACACACATTGTGCACTTGACTTAGTAGTAGAAATTAGGTCAAAGTCTCATAGAAACTTAAGTCAAAGTTGCATACTAGGACTAGTATACTTGATTCCTCAATTTCGCTTGAATCTCGGAATCGCTACATAGAATGCCAATAAACCGGTAAAAATAAATTAGAAGCATTATTTCTAATTTGAATAAGGGTTATGAAACTCAAAAATAATTTAAAGTCTCAAAGATTCAATTTATTTTGATATCCAAAGACTTACAAACTCTCCAAAACCCTAAATGCCCTAAAAACCTAAATTTATGAAATTTAACCTTAAAATTTCTATAAACATAGTTATGAACCTCATAATATGAACTTATAATAATTAAAATTATAGAAATTCATTCAAGGAAAATAAAAATTTAACTCATTAACATTTAGACTTAATTTATAAATCAAAAATCAAGGTTTTATGAATAAAAACTTGATTTTAGTGCACATTTTATATAAAAATTGAGATATTTTATAAAAGAAATTAAATTTTATAAAAGAAAATGAATGAGAAAGGGGTATTATACTAAAAAATTCGGATCCCTCTGTCCCCATATCTCTCTCACACTCTCATTCTCCAACACACACACATCTCTCTTCTTTCTCTCTCTAGAAAACTCTCTCTACCTTCTCTCTAATTTTTTCTCCAAACACCACTCCATTCTCCCTTCCTCCCTCTAAGAACCACGAAATTTTCCGGAAAACAAACCCAAGAATACTCCTCAAACTCGAAATCTTCATCATCTTGTGGTGTTCTTGAAGGTAAAATCGATTTCTACTTCACTATTCCTTCAAGTTTTGCTATTTTTCTTACACTTTCTCCTTCTTCATCTTCTTCAAACTTGTTTTCTTTTTTGTTAAAATGTTTTTTAGAACATCATGGATGTGTTTTAACACCATGCATGTATGATAAACAAGGTTGCATGTTCATGATCTTAGTGCAAAAATCGATTTTAAGGACTAAAACATCAAACTCAAGTTAAGAGTTTTTTAGAAACAAAATTTTGTTCATAAATGCATGTATACATTTTGATAAGTTTTAATCTTTTGATCTCTGGAAACATGACTAAAATATGAGTTTATCATGATATATTTAAAATATTTTAAAAGATTTACTCAAGGAAATGATGAAAACTCACTTTTCTAACCAATCATCATGCATGCAATCTGTCAGATTTCTTTACTTGACTTTAAACTGCAATATCTCACTCATTTCTTAACCAAAATTCATGATTCTTTTTATGAAATAAAATATTTTGAGTTAGCTTTCAAACCCAACTGACCTCACTGGAAAATTCCAATATTTCGATTTTTAACAATTTTTACAAAACTGTTGCTCAAACAGCACTTTCCTTATGAACATTTGTTTTGTGTTGCATGTTCAAAGGACTTATTCATCACTAAAAATCATTCAAAAATTATTTTGAATCCTTAATATCATGTATTAATAGGTACAAAAAGATCTTGATTCAAAAGTCTTTGTAACATGTTGCAAATATTCTCAAAGTAACATCAATAATCTTTACATAAATCACAAGAACCAAGTTTTCTCTATAATTTATTGAGCCTTTAGGCATGTTTTTCAACATCAAAAATAAGAAAACAATTTTTCATTGTTATTAAATTGTATGAAGATGCATTCTGGAAATTTTCAGATCAATATATATTTCCTTTATTTTTACATGAAAAGAATAATAAAATAGAATGTTAAATCATATAAAATATGTACGCTAGTAAATAAATTCTGGGAAAATTCTTGGATGATCCATTAAGTTAATAAACTTCTCCCATGAAGTTTCAATGACTTTTGTTACTGTTTAATATGGTTTTGAATTTTCTTTTTGTTTATCTCTAATAAATCATAAAACCACATTAGAGAATATAAAAAGGGTATCTAATAATTTTCGAAGCTTCTACCCTATGGGGAAGACTCAGGAAAATATTTTGGGAATTTTTAAAAATGTATATCTATTTGTCATGATTTTTTGTGTTTATAATGGACTAAAAACAGGAAAAATAGTTTTAATCATCCAAAATTCATGAAAATTTACCAGAAACTCTTATAATATGTTAGGATGATACATAAAAATTTTGATGATTTTTATCTTCTGTATGCTATTTTTCTTCTATTTTCCCAAGATTTAAATACACTTAAATACACAAAATCGGATTCCAGTAGATAAAAACCACATTTGGGATTTTTCCCAGATTATTTACACTGTAAATGAACTTTACAAAAATTTTGGTAATTTACTTTAACTGTTTAATAATTATTCTCCAATTAATGATTATTTAAGAGGATAAAACAAAGAAAAATAGAAAGACTAATTGAAAAATATTTTTTATATTTTTCACAGCATCTACATGTATAATAAAAGTGCTACAAAAATTTTGGGCAATTTTGGAAACTGTTTCCTATTTATTCCAATTTTTATTAGAATAAATGCTCAAAAATCATAAAATTTGGTTAAACAGTTTAGAAATCAATTTTTATATTTGTCCCAGCTTAATAATGTTTAATAACAGTAATACAAAAAGTTTGGGTAATTTTGGAAACTGATTTCTATTTTTCATGAATTTGTATCTATTTAGAGAATTAAATATATGAAAAATGGTTATACATATTCATAATCCATGAAAATTTATCTAGAAGTCTTTTAGTACATTTAGAACCAAAATCTGAAGTTTGGTAATTTTTATTAACTTCAAGAAACTAAAATCGTGAAAAATAGTCAGACAAAAAAAATTCAAGAAAATTTATCTTGAGGTCTTTGACTTCAATTAAAACTGAAATGCAAAGTTTGGGAAATTTTAGAACTAAATTGATTTAGTTTTTGAATATTTAATCATTAGAACACCTCTTAAAATGTTAAATATTAACATTTCAATAATGAAAATTTTCCACTTAAATTGTTATATAACAATTGATCCACTGAAATTTAATTTTCACAGAAAAATGTTTGTAACTTATCAATATTAAATTTTGACACAATATTGGCATAATTCTATTGTAGTAGTAAGTATACTAGTGTTAGATTTCGATTAGAGACTCACTAGCGAATACCATTATTGTAGGAATCGGTAGTGGTACACGTGGAACGTAGTTCAAGGCACCATTTGCATCATCTCAATGCATTGTGAGTATTCACGCACTCCCCTATTTTCAGTTTTTATGTTTTGGGGTGGAAAAGCATGTCCCGAAAAACTATTATTTGAATGTTGTATTTAAATTGATTTGTATCAAACATGATTGCTATTTTATTGCTATATCTCTCTATGTATGTCTATGCAACACGGAACATGAGAACTTATCGTATTAAGGCCCTTCCCTTATCTCTAACCATTAACTCTTTGAGCCAATGGTCATTATGGATAGCGCTATTAGGAATTGACAACTCCTCACTCGCCCTATTGCTGGAGTGCATGATACCATATTCATCTACGGAACGATAAGCATAGATCTTGATAGGGCTTCAGTCATAGGTTTGGTTGAGACTCATTGTTTGCTCATACACATACAAACTCGTTTCTCGTTATAGCAATAAACTTGTTATTAATTATAGCAATGAACTTTGTTTCTCATTACAACAACGAACTTTTATTACTGAAAACTTATATACATGTTTTAGCAATGAAATTTTTTGCTCCTTGTAGCAACGAAATTGATTGCTCATTTAGCAATGAAACTTGTTTACTCGTTTGAGTAACGAACTTTATCTTCCATGAGAATATGAATGTTGCATCTTATTTGGGCAACATACTTTATCTCTCATGATGACAAAGAACTTTGTTTTTACAAACTTATTTACTCATTTTAACAATATACTTTTATTATTGGAAACTTTTATCAAAACTTTGATTTCAATTCATGGAACCAATATTATTTTGTTTATCTGTGAGTACTCACCAACTATTTTTATAGTTGACGCTCGTTTTACATGCTTTTTCAGGAATCATCGAGTAAGTGGCACTTAGGGACACTTCACTTTTAGGAGCATTCGCATGTGTTGTATTTCAATTTATATTGTAATTTCTTTTAAAAGTTGTTCAAACCCATTGTAAATTTGTAATGATTTTTAATACTATGGTTGGTGTTGTCTTTTAACTTTTGCTATGAAACCCTTTATACTGCCACGCCTCGTGTTTCCGCTTTAGCGGGGTGTGACAGAAAATGGTATCAGAGCCGAAGGTTATAGAGAATACTGGTTTTCCTTTGGAAAACCACAACTATAGCCAAAAAAAATTTCAAAACGTTTTTAAAATACTGAACATACTAATGGTATAACTAATTCGAGTATGCATTATTGGACTTTAATTAAGTATAGCCTGGCCAACTATGCTTAATTAAGGAAAGTTAATGTGAGGCTGGAAACGGTTATAGTAGAATTATGTTCAAACCAATTTTCAACTTAAACTTTTGAAAAACAAAATTTTTCGGCGTGCGTACGGGCATTGCATATTATAGGCATTCATCTATATACACTTAGAAACTAAGTGCACTTTTATAACAATGCCTTTATTTAGAAATATTCTTGTCCCTTATCAAGTGCTAGGTTAACCACTTAAGTTATATCACTAGCCACTCTAGGAGCAATGCACTTAGTACTGAGAATGAGTATTCCTTGGTAGCTATTGACTTTAGATGTAAGGTTAGTAGCTAGATATACACTAGTAATAATCATAAGTCGAAACCTATACGAATTATTCCTCAATACCTCTTCATCGTCTTCGTACTAGAGTTACAACTATGAAAAAGCGTTTTGATATCGCCACGGATGAGAATTGGAGCATCACGTAAGGAGGTAGATGAGTCTCCACTAAATAATCACTTGGATACCATTGGCGGGCATTCCAGATTCAACTCACGAGGAGATACGGAGGTTTAACCCATACGTGAGACCTTATTACTACGTTACGATTTAGCTCTACGTTGTTTCCACCTTGAGCTTAAAACTTAACATAGGATGTCCCTTTGACCTCTATAAAAGGTCGTAAACTGTATTGAGACCATAAAACGTTTTTCAAACAATTTTTCTTGTCCTTTATCTTGGGGGAAAAGACACCGGCACTCGCCTTAGACTCGCCTTAGTATTTAGGTACGATCAACTACACTAACATACTTATTCCTTACTTCTTAACCTTCCATCGAAAAATTATTTCGCTTCATCGGTTTTATTTATCATCGATAAAATATTTTATAACCACTTCAGTCAACTTAGTAGACATTTCCTAACAATGTAAGCCATATTCTCGCTAAAAAAAAATATATATTTTGACAACTTGCTTTAATTTAACACTTTTCTTCATAACTCAATTTAACCAATATTGGTTTTAACATTGCTATTTCAATTTCATTTCAATCCATTTCAATGGATAGATGTGCTTTTAAGGGCATATAAACCATTTTAAACCTTGATTACCATTTTGACACGTTTTCGAAAAACTTAGAAACATTTTATTTTATAAAAGTGTTTAAATTCTATGCTATAAAACTTAGACATATGACATTGAAGTTCATATTACGTGTAAAAGCTTCATCGGATCTTTCAAACGAGTTTTGTTTTGGCTCTTTTGACCACTTTCTCATTTAGGCATTTTACTTTACTTAAATGTGTTTTCCTGAAACTTAACATGGTATTTTTACAACTTTGTAATCCAAATGTGTTTACAAGACATCACTGATGCCTACATTTCAAAACACACCTTATTTGTATATTTTATTACAAATTAGTTATACAATCTGTAAAACTTCTAAAATATAAAGTATTGCAAAACTTAATATTCACTTTTAAATTTCCAGTGACGCACTTTCAACAATGTATAATTACTCTTCTAAATCTATTGAGTCTTTACCTTATATGTTTTAACTATTATTGAACTCCATTCTAAAAAGTCAAATTCTCAGATTTTCAACTACCGTTTGTAGTGCTTCTTCTTTTTTCACAAATGGAGTTTAACTTAATAAGATAACTCGTGATTTTTAGCAAACATTTTAAGACTCTCACATGTCTATTTAATCATCAATATACATCAAATATTGAAGTTTGAAATATATCTCAACCTGGTTTTAAATCTACCTATATGTATTGTTTTCAAAATTTTAACAATCGCAATCATTGCCGCCGCTACCTTCCTTTTTCTTTCCCCCGAACTTGATTCTTGCTCTCCCTCTGATATGAGATCTCGCAAACCCATAATAATAACATAGTACATTGTCTAACTCTGTTTCTCTATATTTTGCTTCTCTTGGTACCATGTCCGTGGACATATAGACTAGAAGTCTACCCTTTCGTTTTGAGCGATTAATATGTGTATAGTCTTGAAGAATAATTTTGATTTAGTCAACTTTGATATATTCAATTACGCCTTTTACCATATACATCTTGTTTTTATTTTGAAATCTACAATAAACAAGTAATCCTTATTTACATTTGCTCTTTCGTTCTAAATTCGGAAACTTGATTTAAAATGTAATTTTCATTGTATTTTTGTTACAATTAATACACAAGATGAATACCATTGTTCTTATCATTTTTCTAAATCCATAAAATATATGTGAAAGAATACATTTTCTTATGCTTCTTGTTTTCTTTAAATACATCAAAAGTCTTGAATTTTACTATGATCTATTCTCTAAATGATTGTTTTTGTAGAAACACTAAACTAAGAGTGTACTATTTTCAAAGATTGACATATTTACACATTTCTTAAAATAGTATTTTACTTTGCAATTTTCAGTGAGTTCCTAAACTCTCAAACTTGTTTTCATAAGTATTCTGACTCCTCGTAAACTTGAATTTGTCCTGACTTAGACAATTGGACAATTTCTCAAAAATTTAATACAAATATTTCTATATAAATTCCTTTAATGACGACTTAAACCTTTAACATTAATTAATCTTTATATTATTTTACTACTTCGTTGGATCGCCACACATATATCTTCATTATCTTGGAATTATGACACATTTTGATAATAGTGAGATTAATTATCATTTCTAAACACACATTTTGATAACAGTGAGATTTTTATCACTTCTAAACACTTAAAATGCTATCTACACAATGTGATTTAATTTATCATAAACTTGCATCGCCTTCATTTGCGACAATAACTCTCTAAATATACATATTCTTCGAATATTGTTTTATTATAGTAAGAGTAACCGTAGTAGTAAATATTGCTTCGGAAATCCTCGATCGTTTCGTAATTTATTTTATAGACGACACTTAAATAACCCTTACATTCGAGAGGTACCAAAACTTCGTTGCTTACCCTTAGTACGTATCTTTAGGAACTTACCCTTGATCATTTATTTTCATTCGTGCTACCCCTTCTTATTTCGGAATATGTATTTTCCAAATTTAGTTGCCAACCCGGAAGTGAACAAATTGTTCTTAATCCCTTCTTTATTAGATGACGAATTTACACTTAGTGCTAATTTAAAATGCGACTTGAGGATCAATGCGGATTTAACGCTCAATACAGTTGGTGCTTCAGCAAAACTTATAACGTTCTTTTAAGTTAGATAATATCTAACTATATAATCTTTTTCAACTAGGTCGCCATGGTTGGATCATGATTTCCATGATCCTAATTTCTCGCAATCTAGACTGTAGAACTCGAATTAGGGAAACATTAATTTGATTATAGCTAAAGAGTTGGGCTCTTCCCTTGAGGAATTAACCCAAAATAATCAAAGAGCTCTTCAAGTCACCATCTCTCCAATTATACTATTGTATTCGGCTGAGTTCTAATAGAATGTGTCACGAATTGAATTTCGGGACGAAATTCTTCCAACCGGGGGAGACTGTGACAACTGTCAAAATTCGAGTCAGTTCTAGATTTGATAAACTTAGTTGCACATATAGGCACAACACATACTAGACTTAGTGACTAGAAGCTAAGTTATAACCTAGTAGAAACTTGGAAACAGATAGAAACAATGGATGGTGTACTTAGATTTCACATTGATATGTGAATTCTATAACTACTTAACTGTAGAGACTATCCATATTCGGGTCACTCTTTGACTCGAACACCTTTTCATGAATCATATACACACATTGTGCACTTGACTTAGTAGTAGAAATTAGGTCAAAGTCTCATAGAAACTTAAGTCAAAGTTGCATACTAGGACTAGTATACTTGATTCCTCAATTTCGCTTGAATCTCAGAATCGCTACATAGAATGCCAATAAACCGGTAAAAATAAATTAGAAGCATTATTTCTAATTTGAATAAGGGTTATGAAACTCAAAAATAATTTAAAGTCTCAAAGATTCAATTTATTTTGATATCCAAAGACTTACAAACTCTCCAAAACCCTAAATGCCCTAAAAACCTAAATTTATGAAATTTAACCTTAAAATTTCTATAAACATAGTTATGAACCTCATAATATGAACTTATAATAATTAAAATTATAAAAATTCATTCAAGGAAAATAAAATTTAACTCATTAACATTTAGCCTTAATTTATAAATCAAAAATCAAGGTTTTATGAATAAAAACTTGATTTTAGTGCACATTTTATATAAAAATTGAGATATTTTATAAAAGAAATTAAATTTTATAAAAGAAAATGAATAAGAAAGGGGTATTATACTAAAAAATTCGGATCCCTCTGTCCCCATATCTCTCTCACACTCTCATTCTCCAACACACACACATCTCTCTTCTTTCTCTCTCTAGAAAACTCTCTCTACCTTCTCTCTAATTTTTTCTCCAAACACCACTCCATTCTCTCTTCCTCCATCTAAGAACCACGAAATTTTCCAGAAAACAAACCCAAGAATACTCCTCAAACTCGAAATCTTCATCATCTTGTGGTGTTCTTAAAGGTAAAATCAATTTCTACTTCACTATTCCTTCAAGTTTTGCTATTTTTCTTACACTTTCTCCTTCTTCATCTTCTTCAAACTTGTTTTCTTTTTTGTTAAAATGTTTTTTAGAACATCATGGATGTGTTTTAACACCATGCATGTATGATAAACAAGGTTGCATGTTCATGATCTTAGTGCAAAAATCGATTTTAAGGACTAAAACATCAAACTCAAGTTAAGAGTTTTTGAGAAACAAAATTTTGTTCATAAATGCATGTATACATTTTGATAAGTTTTAATCTATTGATCTCTGGAAACATGACTAAAATATGAGTTTATCATGATATATTTAAAATATTTTAAAAGATTTACTCAAGGAAATGATGAAAACTCACTTTTCTAACCAATCATCATGCATGCAATCTGCCAGATTTCTTTACTTGACTTTAAACTGCCATATCTCACTCATTTCTTAACCAAAATTCATGATTCTTTTTCTAAAATAAAATATTTTGAGTTAGCTTTCAAACCCAACTGACCTCACTGGAAAATTCCAATATTTCGATTTTTAACAATTTTTACAAAACTGTTGCTCAAACAGCACTTTCCTTATGAACATTTGTTTTGTGTTGCATGTTCAAAGGACTTATTCATCACTAAAAATCATTCAAAAATTATTTTGAATCCTTAATATCATGTATTAATAGGTACAAAAAGATCTTGATTCAAAAGTCTTTGTAACATGTTGCAAAAATTCTCAAAGTAACATCAATAATCTTTACATAAATCACAAGAACCAAGTTTTCTCTATAATTTATTGAGCCTTTAGGCATGTTTTTCAACATCAAAAATAAGAAAACAATTTTTCATTGTTATTAAATTGTATGAAGATGCATTCTGGAAATTTTCAGATCAATATATATTTCCTTTATTTTTACATGAAAAGAATAATAAAATAGAATGTTAAATCATATAAAATATGTACGCTAGTAAATAAATTCTGGGAAAATTCTTGGATGATCCATTAAGTTAATAAACTTCTCCCATGAAGTTTCAATGACTTTTGTTACTGTTTAATATGGTTTTGAATTTTCTTTTTGTTTATCTCTAATAAATCATAAAACCACATTAGAGAATATAAAAAGGGTATCTAATAATTTTCGAAGCTTCTACCCTATGGGGAAGACTCAGGAAAATATTTTGGGAATTTTTAAAAATGTATATCTATTTGTCATGATTTTTTGTGTTTATAATGGACTAAAAACAGGAAAAATAGTTTTAATCATCCAAAATTCATGAAAATTTACCAGAAACTCTTATAATATGTTAGGATGATACATAAAAATTTTGATGATTTTTATCTTCTGTATGCTATTTTTCTTCTATTTTCCCAAGATTTAAATACACTTAAATACACAAAATCGGATTCCAGTAGATAAAAACCACATTTGGGATTTTTCCCAGATTATTTACACTGTAAATGAACTTTACAAAAATTTTGGTAATTTACTTTAACTGTTTAATAATTATTCTCCAATTAATGATTATTTAAGAGGATAAAACAAAGAAAAATAGAAAGACTAATTGAAAAATATCTTTTATATTTTTCACAGCATCTACATGTATAATAAAAGTGTTACAAAAATTTTGGGCAATTTTGGAAACTGTTTCCTATTTATTCCAATTTTTATTAGAATAAATGCTCAAAAATCATAAAATTTGGTTAAACAGTTTAGAAATCAATTTTTATATTTTTCCCAGCTTAATAATGTTTAATAACAGTAATACAAAAAGTTTGGGTAATTTTGGAAATTGATTTCTATTTTTCATGAATTTGTATCTATTTAGAGAATTAAATATATGAAAAATGGTTATACATATTCATAATCCATGAAAATTTATCTAGAAGTCTTTTAGTACATTTAGAACCAAAATCTGAAGTTTGGTAATTTTTATTAACTGTTTAGTATTTTTCATGATTTTATGGTTATTCAAGAAACTAAAATCGTGAAAAATAGTCAGACAAATCAAAAATTCAAGAAAATTTATCTTGAGGTCTTTGACTTCAATTAAAACTGAAATGCAAAGTTTGGGAAATTTTAGAACTAAATTGATTTAGTTTTTGAATATTTAATCATTAGAACACCTCTTAAAATGTTAAATATTAACATTTCAATAATGAAAATTTTCCACTTAAATTGTGATATAACAATTGATCCACTGAAATTTAATTTTCACAGAAAAATGTTTGTAACTTATCAATATTAAATTTTGACACAATATTGGCATAATTCTATTGTAGTAGTAAGTATACTAGTGTTAGATTTCGATTAGAGACTCACTAGCGAATACCATTATTGTAGGAATCGGTAGTGGTACACGTGGAACGTAGTTCAAGGCACCATTTGCATCATCTCAATGCATTGTGAGTATTCACGCACTCCCCTATTTTCAGTTTTTATGTTTTGGGGTGGAAAAGCATGTCCCGAAAAACTATTATTTGAATGTTGTATTTAAATTGATTTGTATCAAACATGATTGCTATTTTATTGCTATATCTCTCTATGTATGTCTATGCAACACGGAACATGAGAACTTATCGTATTAAGGCCCTTCCCTTATCTCTAACCATTAACTCTTTGAGCCAATGGTCATTATGGATAGCGCTATTAGGAATTGACAACTCCTCACTCGCCCTATTGCTGGAGTGCATGATACCATATTCATCTACGGAACGATAAGCATAGATCTTGATAGGGCTTCAGTCATAGGTTTGGTTGAGACTCATTGTTTGCTCATACACATACAAACTCGTTTCTCGTTATAGCAATAAACTTGTTATTAATTATAGCAATGAACTTTGTTTCTCATTACAACAACGAACTTTTATTACTGAAAACTTATATACATGTTTTAGCAATGAAATTTTTTGCTCCTTGTAGCAACGAAATTGATTGCTCATTTAGCAATGAAACTTGTTTACTCGTTTGAGTAACGAACTTTATCTTCCATGAGAATATGAATGTTGCATCTTATTTGGGCAACATACTTTATCTCTCATGATGACAAAGAACTTTGTTTTTACAAACTTATTTACTCATTTTAACAATATACTTTTATTATTGGAAACTTTTATCAAAACTTTGATTTCAATTCATGGAACCAATATTATTTTGTTTATCTGTGAGTACTCACCAACTATTTTTATAGTTGACGCTCGTTTTACATGCTTTTTCAGGAATCATCGAGTAAGTGGCACTTAGGGACACTTCACTTTTAGGAGCATTCGCATGTGTTGTATTTCAATTTATATTGTAATTTCTTTTAAAAGTTGTTCAAACCCATTGTAAATTTGTAATGATTTTTAATACTATGGTTGGTGTTGTCTTTTAACTTTTGCTATGAAACCCTTTATACTGCCACGCCTCGTGTTTCCGCTTTAGCGGGGTGTGACAGAAAATGGTATCAGAGCCGAAGGTTATAGAGAATACTGGTTTTCCTTTGGAAAACCACAACTATAGCCAAAAAAAATTTCAAAACGTTTTTAAAATACTGAACATACTAATGGTATAACTAATTCGAGTATGCATTATTGGACTTTAATTAAGTATAGCCTGGCCAACTATGCTTAATTAAGGAAAGTTAATGTGAGGCTGGAAACGGTTATAGTAGAATTATGTTCAAACCAATTTTCAACTTAAACTTTTGAAAAACAAAATTTTTCGGCGTGCGTACGGGCATTGCATATTATAGGCATTCATCTATATACACTTAGAAACTAAGTGCACTTTTATAACAATGCCTTTATTTAGAAATATTCTTGTCCCTTATCAAGTGCTAGGTTAACCACTTAAGTTATATCACTAGCCACTCTAGGAGCAATGCACTTAGTACTGAGAATGAGTATTCCTTGGTAGCTATTGACTTTAGATGTAAGGTTAGTAGCTAGATATACACTAGTAATAATCATAAGTCGAAACCTATACGAATTATTCCTCAATACCTCTTCATCGTCTTCGTACTAGAGTTAGAACTATGAAAAAGCGTTTTGATATCGACACGGATGAGAATTGGAGCATCACGTAAGGAGGTAGATGAGTCTCCACTAAATAATCACTTGGATACCATTGGCGGGCATTCCGGATTCAACTCACGAGGAGATACGGAGGTTTAACCCATACGTGAGACCTTATTACTACGTTACGATTTAGCTCTACGTTGTTTCCACCTTGAGCTTAAAACTTAACATAGGATGTCCCTTTGACCTCTATAAAAGGTCGTAAACTGTATTGAGACCATAAAACGTTTTTCAAACAATTTTTCTTGTCCTTTATCTTGGGGGAAAAGACACCGGCACTCGCCTTAGACTCGCCTTAGTATTTAGGTACGATCAGCTACACTAACATACTTATTCCTTACTTCTTAACCTTCCATCGAAAAATTATTTCGCTTCATCGGTTTTATTTATCATCGATAAAATATTTTATAACCACTTCAGTCAACTTAGTAGACATTTCCTAACAATGTAAGCCATATTCTCGCTAAAAAAATATATATTTTGACAACTTGCTTTAATTTAACACTTTTCTTCATAACTCAATTTAACCAATATTGGTTTTAACATTGCTATTTCAATTTCATTTCAATCCATTTCAATGGATAGATGTGCTTTTAAGGGCATATAAACCATTTTAAACCTTGATTACCATTTTGACACGTTTTCGAAAAACTTAGAAACATTTTATTTTATAAAAGTGTTTAAATTCTATGCTATAAAACTTAGACATATGACATTGAAGTTCATATTACGTGTAAAAGCTTCATCGGATCTTTCAAACGAGTTTTGTTTTGGCTCTTTTGACCACTTTCTCATTTAGGCATTTTACTTTACTTAAATGTGTTTTCCTGAAACCTAACATGGTATTTTTACAACTTTGTAATCCAAATGTGTTTACAAGACATCACTGATGCCTACATTTCAAAACACACCTTATTTGTATATTTTATTACAAATTAGTTATACAATCTGTAAAACTTCTAAAATATAAAGTATTGCAAAACTTAATATTCACTTTTAAATTTCCAGTGACGCACTTTCAACAATGTATAATTACTCTTCTAAATCTATTGAGTCTTTACCTTATATGTTTTAACTATTATTGAACTCCATTCTAAAAAGTCAAATTCTCAGATTTTCAACTACCGTTTGTAGTGCTTCTTCTTTTTTCACAAATGGAGTTTAACTTAATAAGATAACTCGTGATTTTTAGCAAGCATTTTAAGACTCTCACATGTCTATTTAATCATCAATATACATCAAATATTGAAGTTTGAAATATATCTCAACCTGGTTTTAAATCTACCTATATGTATTGTTTTCAAAATTTTAACAATCGCAATCATTGCCGCCGCTACCTTCCTTTTTCTTTCCCCCGAACTTGATTCTTGCTCTCCCTCTGATATGAGATCTCGCAAACCCATAATAATAACATAGTACATTGTCTAACTCTGTTTCTCTATATTTTGCTTCTCTTGGTACCATGTCCGTGGACATATAGACTAGAAGTCTACCCTTTCGTTTTGAGCGATTAATATGTGTATAGTCTTGAAGAATAATTTTGATTTAGTCAACTTTGATATATTCAATTACGCCTTTTACCATATACATCTTGTTTTTATTTTGAAATCTACAATAAACAAGTAATCCTTATTTACATTTGCTCTTTCGTTCTAAATTCGGAAACTTGATTTAAAATGTAATTTTCATTGTATTTTTGTTACAATTAATACACAAGATGAATACCATTGTTCTTATCATTTTTCTAAATCCATAAAATATATGTGAAAGAATACATTTTCTTATGCTTCTTGTTTTCTTTAAATACATCAAAAGTCTTGAATTTTACTATGATCTATTCTCTAAATGATTGTTTTTGTAGAAACACTAAACTAAGAGTGTACTATTTTCAAAGATTGACATATTTACACATTTCTTAAAATAGTATTTTACTTTGCAATTTTCAGTGAGTTCCTAAACTCTCAAACTTGTTTTCATAAGTATTCTGACTCCTCGTAAACTTGAATTTGTCCTGACTTAGACAATTGGACAATTTCTCAAAAATTTAATACAAATATTTCTATATAAATTCCTTTAATGACGACTTAAACCTTTAACATTAATTAATCTTTATATTATTTTACTACTTCGTTGGATCGCCACACATATATCTTCATTATCTTGGAATTATGACACATTTTGATAATAGTGAGATTAATTATCATTTCTAAACACACATTTTGATAACAGTGAGATTTTTATCACTTCTAAACACTTAAAATGCTATCTACACAATGTGATTTAATTTATCATAAACTTGCATCGCCTTCATTTGCGACAATAACTCTCTAAATATACATATTCTTCGAATATTGTTTTATTATAGTAAGAGTAACCGTAGTAGTAAATATTGCTTCGGAAATCCTCGATCGTTTCGTAATTTATTTTATAGACGACACTTAAATAGCCCTTACATTCGAGAGGTACCAAAACTTCGTTGCTTACCCTTAGTACGTATCTTTAGGAACTTACCCTTGATCATTTATTTTCATTCGTGCTACCCCTTCTTATTTCGGAATATGTATTTTCCAAATTTAGTTGCCAACCCGGAAGTGAACAAATTGTTCTTAATCCCTTCTTTATTAGATGACGAATTTACACTTAGTGCTAATTTAAAATGCGACTTGAGGATCAATGCAGATTTAACGCTCAATGCAGTTGGTGCTTCAGCAAAACTTATAACGTTCTTTTAAGTTAGATAATATCTAACTATATAATCTTTTTCAACTAGGTCGCCATGGTTGGATCATGATTTCCATGATCCTAATTTCTCGCAATCTAGACTGTAGAACTCGAATTAGGGAAACATTAATTTGATTATAGCTAAAGAGTTGGGCTCTTCCCTTGAGGAATTAACCCAAAATAATCAAAGAGCTCTTCAAGTCACCATCTCTCCAATTATACTATTGTATTCGGCTGAGTTCTAATAGAATGTGTCACGAATTGAATTTCGGGACGAAATTCTTCCAACCGGGGGAGACTGTGACAACCGTCAAAATTCGAGTCAGTTCTAGATTTGATAAACTTAGTTGCACATATAGGCACAACACATACTAGACTTAGTTACTAGAAGCTAAGTTATAACCTAGTAGAAACTTGGAAACAGATAGAAACAATGGATGGTGTACTTAGATTTCACATTGATATGTGAATTCTATAACTACTTAACTGTAGAGACTATCCATATTCGGGTCACTCTTTGACTCGAACACCTTTTCATGAATCATATACACACATTGTGCACTTGACTTAGTAGTAGAAATTAGGTCAAAGTCTCATAGAAACTTAAGTCAAAGTTGCATACTAGGACTAGTATACTTGATTCCTCAATTTCGCTTGAATCTCAGAATCGCTACATAGAATGCCAATAAACCGGTAAAAATAAATTAGAAGCATTATTTCTAATTTGAATAAGGGTTATGAAACTCAAAAATAATTTAAAGTCTCAAAGATTCAATTTATTTTGATATCCAAAGACTTACAAACTCTCCAAAACCCTAAATGCCCTAAAAACCTAAATTTATGAAATTTAACCTTAAAATTTCTATAAACATAGTTATGAACCTCATAATATGAACTTATAATAATTAAAATTATAAAAATTCATTCAAGGAAAATAAAATTTAACTCATTAACATTTAGCCTTAATTTATAAATCAAAAATCAAGGTTTTATGAATAAAAACTTGATTTTAGTGCACATTTTATATAAAAATTGAGATATTTTATAAAAGAAATTAAATTTTATAAAAGAAAATGAATAAGAAAGGGGTATTATACTAAAAAATTCGGATCCCTCTGTCCCCATATCTCTCTCACACTCTCATTCTCCAACACACACACATCTCTCTTCTTTCTCTCTCTAGAAAACTCTCTCTACCTTCTCTCTAATTTTTTCTCCAAACACCACTCCATTCTCTCTTCCTCCATCTAAGAACCACGAAATTTTCCAGAAAACAAACCCAAGAATACTCCTCAAACTCGAAATCTTCATCATCTTGTGGTGTTCTTAAAGGTAAAATCAATTTCTACTTCACTATTCCTTCAAGTTTTGCTATTTTTCTTACACTTTCTCCTTCTTCATCTTCTTCAAACTTGTTTTCTTTTTTGTTAAAATGTTTTTTAGAACATCATGGATGTGTTTTAACACCATGCATGTATGATAAACAAGGTTGCATGTTCATGATCTTAGTGCAAAAATCGATTTTAAGGACTAAAACATCAAACTCAAGTTAAGAGTTTTTGAGAAACAAAATTTTGTTCATAAATGCATGTATACATTTTGATAAGTTTTAATCTTTTGATCTCTGGAAACATGACTAAAATATGAGTTTATCATGATATATTTAAAATATTTTAAAAGATTTACTCAAGGAAATGATGAAAACTCACTTTTCTAACCAATCATCATGCATGCAATCTGCCAGATTTCTTTACTTGACTTTAAACTGCCATATCTCACTCATTTCTTAACCAAAATTCATGATTCTTTTTCTAAAATAAAATATTTTGAGTTAGCTTTCAAACCCAACTGACCTCACTGGAAAATTCCAATATTTCGATTTTTAACAATTTTTACAAAACTGTTGCTCAAACAGCACTTTCCTTATGAACATTTGTTTTGTGTTGCATGTTCAAAGGACTTATTCATCACTAAAAATCATTCAAAAATTATTTTGAATCCTTAATATCATGTATTAATAGGTACAAAAAGATCTTGATTCAAAAGTCTTTGTAACATGTTGCAAAAATTCTCAAAGTAACATCAATAATCTTTACATAAATCACAAGAACCAAGTTTTCTCTATAATTTATTGAGCCTTTAGGCATGTTTTTCAACATCAAAAATAAGAAAACAATTTTTCATTGTTATTAAATTGTATGAAGATGCATTCTGGAAATTTTCAGATCAATATATATTTCCTTTATTTTTACATGAAAAGAATAATAAAATAGAATGTTAAATCATATAAAATATGTACGCTAGTAAATAAATTCTGGGAAAATTCTTGGATGATCCATTAAGTTAATAAACTTCTCCCATGAAGTTTCAATGACTTTTGTTACTGTTTAATATGGTTTTGAATTTTCTTTTTGTTTATCTCTAATAAATCATAAAACCACATTAGGGAATATAAAAAGGGTATCTAATAATTTTCGAAGCTTCTACCCTATGGGGAAGACTCAGGAAAATATTTTGGGAATTTTTAAAAATGTATATCTATTTGTCATGATTTTTTGTGTTTATAATGGACTAAAAACAGGAAAAATAGTTTTAATCATCCAAAATTCATGAAAATTTACCAGAAACTCTTATAATATGTTAGGATGATACATAAAAATTTTGATGATTTTTATCTTCTGTATTCTATTTTTCTTCTATTTTCCCAAGATTTAAATACACTTAAATACACAAAATCGGATTCCAGTAGATAAAAACCACATTTGGGATTTTTACCAGATTATTTACACTGTAAATGAACTTTACAAAAATTTTGGTAATTTACTTTAACTGTTTAATAATTATTCTCCAATTAATGATTATTTAAGAGGATAAAACAAAGAAAAATAGAAAGACTAATTGAAAAATATCTTTTATATTTTTCACAGCATCTACATGTATAATAAAAGTGTTACAAAAATTTTGGGCAATTTTGGAAACTGTTTCCTATTTATTCCAATTTTTATTAGAATAAATGCTCAAAAATCATAAAATTTGGTTAAACAGTTTAGAAATCAATTTTTATATTTTTCCCAGCTTAATAATGTTTAATAACAGTAATACAAAAAGTTTGGGTAATTTTGGAAACTGATTTCTATTTTTCATGAATTTGTATCTATTTAGAGAATTAAATATATGAAAAATGGTCATACATATTCATAATCCATGAAAATTTATCTAGAAGTCTTTTAGTACGTTTAGAACCAAAATCTGAAGTTTGGTAATTTTTATTAACTGTTTAGTATTTTTCATGATTTTATGGTTATTCAAGAAACTAAAATCGTGAAAAATAGTCAGACAAATCAAAAATTCAAGAAAATTTATCTTGAGGTCTTTGACTTCAATTAAAACTGAAATGCAAAGTTTGGGAAATTTTAGAACTAAATTGATTTAGTTTTTGAATATTTAATCATTAGAACACCTCTTAAAATGTTAAATATTAACATTTCAATAATGAGAATTTTCCACTTAAATTGTTATATAACACTTGATCCACTGAAATTTAATTTTCACAGAAAAATGTTTGTAACTTATCAATATTAAATTTTGACACAATATTGGCATAATTCTATTGTAGTAGTAAGTATACTAGTGTTAGATTTCGATTAGAGACTCACTAGCGAATACCATTATTGTAGGAATCGGTAGTGGTACACGTGGAACGTAGTTCAAGGCACCATTTGCATCATCTCAATGCATTGTGAGTATTCACGCACTCCCCTATTTTCAGTTTTTATGTTTTGGGGTGGAAAAGCATGTCCCGAAAAACTATTATTTGAATGTTGTATTTAAATTGATTTGTATCAAACATGGTTGCTATTTTATTGATATATCTCTCTATGTATGTCTATGCAACACGGAACATGAGAACTTATCGTATTAAGGCCCTTCCCTTATCTCTAACCATTAACTCTTTGAGCCAATGGTCATTATGGATAGCGCTATTAGGAATTGACAACTCCTCACTCGCCCTATTGCTGGAGTGCATGATACCATATTCATCTATGGAACGATAAGCATAGATCTTGATAGGGCTTCAGTCATAGGTTTGGTTGAGACTCATTGTTTGCTCATACACATACAAACTCGTTTCTCGTTATAGCAATAAACTTGTTATTAATTATAGCAATGAACTTTGTTTCTCATTACAACAACGAACTTTTATTACTGAAAACTTATATACATGTTTTAGCAATGAAATTGTTTGCTCCTTGTAGCAACGAAATTGATTGCTCATTTAGCAATGAAACTTGTTTACTCGTTTGAGTAACGAACTTTATCTTCCATGAGAATATGAATGTTGCATCTTATTTGGGCAACATACTTTATCTCTCATGATGACAAAGAACTTTGTTTTTACAAACTTATTTACTCATTTTAACAATATACTTTTATTATTGGAAACTTTTATCAAAACTTTGATTTCAATTCATGGAACCAATATTATTTTGTTTATCTGTGAGTACTCACCAACTATTTTTATAGTTGACGCTCGTTTTACATGCTTTTTCAGGAATCATCGAGTAAGTGGCACTTAGGGACACTTCACTTTTAGGAGCATTCGCATGTGTTGTATTTCAATTTATATTGTAATTTCTTTTAAAAGTTGTTCAAACCCATTGTAAATTTGTAATGATTTTTAATACTATGGTTGGTGTTGTCTTTTAACTTTTGCTATGAAACCCTTTATACTGCCACGCCTCGTGTTTCCGCTTTAGCGGGGTGTGACAGCGGTGGGTGAGAGTGGACACCCATTAAACTGCCATTTTATAGGCAGTAACCTTATACCCCCTTATAGACCAGCTTCGTGAATGAGGCCTACTAACGGTAAGACTAAATTCCTCTTATACATATATATATATATAAATATTAAACCTATAATATTATAATAGTATAAGGGTTGAATTCTAACTTTTAAAATTCTAAGGGTTTAACTTGGAATTAAAGTATTAGAGTGTGTGAGACTTTACAAATTCCAAAACATGAGGGCAAGTTTTGAAACTATTCAAAACCTTTCATATTCATAACATATGAGTTTAATATGGCTTTTAATGGCAAGACTCTTGAAAATCCATAACTTGAGGACAAGTTATGGATCTCATAAAACAATTTATGGGAAAAGACTCTTCAAGTTTCTATAACCTATAATATTAATAACTCCTTTAAAGAAAAACTTTTGGTTTTCCATAACTTGAGGACAAGTTATGGAATCCATTAAAGGCCATTTAGATCATCTAACAAACAAACAAACATGCCAAGAAAAACAATGATCTGGATTAAACTCATATGAACAAGACAATTCAAATCAAACAATTTTCATGTAATTAGCCTAACCATCAAACTAATACAACACATGAAACTTTTGACAATTATCTTTTGAATTGGATTAGAATGATCATTACCACATCAAAAACAGGTTTACAAGTTCAAAAACAGCTTAGGATAATGATTCTAGTCCAATTCCAGCCAAAAAACTCGAATATATGCCGTCAGGGGCTCCAACTCACCGAATGCAAGAACAAAATCAACGAGTTGGATGATTTTGTACATGGACTCGTCGAGTCCCTCAATGGACTCGTCGAGTCTCCTGTCCAGAAAACAAAAAACTTCGATTTTCAGCCATTTGCATCAAGTATAATTGAAAACAAGCCTTGGCTCTGATACCACTGTTGGGTTTTGAGCATTCTAACACTCCTAAGATGTTCATGTAAACCTAAATACCTTAGATCTATGTTTTCTCTATTATACATACAAACTTGAAGTTTCCAAGGTATTACCCTAACTAGCATATGATCATATGTATTTACATAACAAAACTAGATAAAATACATACCTTTTGCTTGTAGTAGATTGCTTGGAGATTTAAGAGTCTAGCAACAATAGTGTGAATGCCTCAAGTGGAATTACAAATCACCACCAACAAATTGGAAGACTTGAGAGAAAATATGGATGCTCACAAAATTGGCTCTATCATATTTACTCACACACTAGTGCCAATTTTATGAGCCAAGAACTCCTTTTTATAGTATGCATGATTAGGGTAAACCCTAATACCCATGACTTTCCACATTACTTAGGATCCATGGGTTAAAAGATCCATGGACTATCCATGGACTTCCATGTAGGCTTAGCCCATCCTAAATAACATTAGCCCATACTATATGAGTCCATATTTAACTTGTCTCTTTTGATCACTAAATTAATTCCAAATTAATTCTTGATCAATACTAATTAAATAATATGATTTCAGATTAATATATTAGAACTTATAATATATTAATAAATCATAAATATCCTTTTATCATAAGTCTATCCATACAAATTGTCCCAGTGAAGTGCAACCCAAATGGACCATGCCGGGTCGGGTCAAGTATATACCAATTATAGTTTTGGACTTGGACACTAATCCAACAAAAGGTCCAAAAGCTCAACATAAGAAATCTAAGGCAATAAACACCAAGTTTAAGACTTTATACCTCAAATGAGAGCTAAAAGTAGGTGTAATTCTAGATCTAAAAGCTCTATCTTCTCCAATAAGTCTTCAAGAATGAACACCTTCTTCAAAAGCACCAATATACTCTTCTAATGGCCTTCTAAGCTCCAAGATCACTCAAGTATGGATTAGGGTTTCGTAGTAGCTTCTTTAGGGTGAGAGGGAGGCTGGTCTTTGAGGCATATTGTTCCTTTTATAGTGTCAAACCCTAAAATTTAGGGTTTTAGTCTGAAGGGAGTACGCCCTGCGTACCTCTTTGTACGCCCGACGTACTCACAAACCACCCGCGACCATATAACATTATACATTGGGCGTAACCCAGCTTACGCTGGGCGTTCCCAGCTGGACATGTGCATGCATCCCTTGCATGCATGAGACTTATCTGTCAAACATTCCCATTAGGGGTTAAATCTTCCAAAACCTTTAAAGTGTTATAACTTCTTCATTCTAAGTCCATTTCCGACGAACTTTATATTCATGGAAAGGTGATGAGAAGCCCTACGCTTCTAACAGCTCCTCATAATCTAAAACCTTCCGAACATGAACCCAAAATCCATAGAAGACCAAGATGTCAAATTACGATTATACTCTTGGCCCCGAAGGCACAATCAAACACTTGGTTCCCGCATACCCTAACACCCACATCCAAAATGGGCCAAATGCTCCCTTTACTAAGGCCCTAACCCTTATGGCAACTGATGATTGGGCCGCATCCCCTAGCAACGAAGCACTTTCAAAACCAGGTGTTACAACTCTCCCCCACTTAAATTAGATTTCGTCCTCGGAATCTCTCCTTACTAACACCCCTATCCCAACAATGACCTGAGGAACGCAACCAATGATTCTACCCCTAAACAATCTCCTCAAGACAACCGAAAAACAAGCCGAACTTCTATCCCAAAGAAAACGAACTTAGAGCTTCCGCAAACCACTTCTTCCTCCCCAATCTTATACTCGTCTGTCTCCCTGACAGGCTGCCCATGCATAACCATCTTCAGGACAACTATACTTAACAGTAGGATCGGATAATCCTTCGAGTGGAAGATTCGTCCGTGAAATGGTTAGAATCAGACGAGAGCTGCGCAACAGGGTCAAATCAATTACTCTGAGATTATTTAATCCCGCTGCAAGTGACTTATCTCTTTCGATCAATAAGCTACTCCACACAAGAATCCTCACTTCACTACTTCTGCTCAAACATGCTGATGTCTGTTATCCACTGTTCGAATGATCCAAGACCTCCCAGGTCCTAACTTATCTGTCACCTATCTGTAAATGCCGGATTCCACCCGGTTGATGAACCAAAGAACACCCTCTCAGTCGCCCCCAGCGACTTCCAAAGAAAACTTCGGCTATCGAAACTACCTTATCCACATTTCCACTCTTGGCTCTATAAATCCTGGGATCCCCAATCCCATACCTTGACCCTACGGTCTCTGCCAGGTCCCACCTACATTGCTATAAGCAGATGGGGCTCACCCACGGATCTCACCCAAGCCATACTACGGAGCGGCCTTGCGCACATGTCTCACCTATATAGGACTATACAGGTATAATTCCACCTCGAATCCCATCGACCTATCTTTTCCTGATTCTGATCACGCTGTGGCCTTTCCACGATCCTACAAACTGACCCACCCTAGCCTACCTTATCTGACTAAATCTGTGAATGCTATGTCTTATTCTGTAGTCTAACAACACTTTCTCACACTATCTGACCACATGAAGAATGATACGGCTGCTCCGCAGTCATACAATACTTTCCCCCGCCATTTCGTTGCTGGTGAATGCTACGACTATCCCACAGTCTTACAACACTTTCCACGCTATCTCAACCGCTGATCACCAATCCGAACACATCCATGTCGAGCACACACGACCTAACATCCTGACTGAACTCGCGTCCTGACGGGAATTCCCAACCTGGTTTCTCAATACCAGCTATCAAACACCAAGAAGACGCGAACCCAACGTTGTGAAGCTTCCCAAACTCCCAACTCACACACTCCTCAGCCAGGGGCGGACGCAGGAATTAGTAGTAGGGGTTTCACAATTTTTTTCTGGTCAAACATAATATAAAACAAAAAAAAATCCGGTCAAACATAATATAAAACGTCTAATACAATTTTTTTTTCGGATTAAACATAATGTAACAACGATCTATTACAATTTAAATTTGTCCTCTTTGTGCAGACATCTTTTGAAACCGCTCCATTACTTTTTCATTCTCAACTTTCGCAAGTGTTTCAGTCTCGACATTACAAAGCAATGTGCCGTTTAAAAAGTCATCGCCAATTTTTTTACGCAAGTCGGTCTTCAAGAGCTTCATCTTTGAAAAACATCTTTCTACACTTGCGATCGCTATGGGTAATATCAAAGCCAACTTTAAAAGCTTATAAACCAAAGGATAAGACCGATGCTTCCCCGTACTAACCATCAAATGAGAAAGGTCGGAAATTCCTTTCAAACTAGTGAAGCGCTCATCTTTGGTGCAAGAGTGATAAAATATCTCAAGTTGTCCTTCAAGGTCTATCATATCTGAATCATCAAAGTCATACTTGTATAACTTACATAACTTCAACAACTTTGATTTGTCAAATTGTGCAAATGAATCACAAGGGCTCAAAGCACCCATGTATTCTAGTAAGTGGGTGTTTGTTCCACTAATTTGATCCCGATATTCTGTAAGTTGAATATCTAGCACCGTGTTGAGGATTTCAACCTCAAAATGAAACATATTAGTCTTTGTAGTCTTACGGTTTCTCGCACCAATATACAACTCTTCCATATCTAAAGTATCAATTTTGTGTGTTTGACAAAAAGAGGATACTATTGGCAAAATGCTAGCAAACCCTATGTTTCTAAAAGATTGCTATGCCTCCATTGTCCCTCTAACCATCGAAGTAGCTTATAAATAGTCTAGATCTTTTCTTTGAAGTTGCTTTGACAATGTACCCGTGAGGCGTAAAATGTCATACATCATATGTAAGTAAAACATGAACTCATATGATTGAAAATATGCTAAGATTCCGGATGCTTGTTGACGGTTTGCCAATGACCCTCCCTCCTCTTTCACAAAATCTAAAACTACAAGAACATCCACAAACAACTTCATCAAACTTGTGAGTGTGCTGAAATGTGAATCCCATCTTGTTTCCTCCGCTCGAATAAGTGTAGTGTCTTGATTTAACCCTCTTCCGGTTTCAAGTTCACCACTACACAAGCCTTTTTGCACCCTTTCTCTTGCTTGTTCTTTTAGTAAGTCTTTTCTTTTACACGTGGTAAAAATTACTTGTTTCATTCTAGGGCTTTGAAGTCGATTTTGTTAACCAAGAAAGTAGAAATCGAAGGAAGTCGATTTTGTTACTTGCTTCACCTGATTGTTGATCGATCGAACTATGGAAGGAAGTCAGGAACCGAGGAACGATTGTATGAACAGCTGAACAGGAGGGCAGGAGTCGAGGAACGAAGTGCGGTTGATCGATCTGTAGTCATTTTTTTTTCTTTCTTGTACCGATAATACATTTAGTCAATTAATTAGTATTGGGCTATTTTTTTAGAAGCAATTAGCCCAATTGCTAATTTATCCAATTAATGTTTTATTTGGGGCTTTGGGCAATTGGGCTATTAGACAATAATTGATTAAAACATTGGGCTCATTATTATTATTTTTTTATGTAGTTTCACAAAAAAAAATTTAGTAGTTGCATGATATTTTTTACGTAGTGGCACAACAGGTAAAAAAAATTTTAAAAAAAAAGAAAAATTTTCTACTACGTGCGCGAAAGCTAGGTCTTTCCGGTGCCACACTGGACACCTAGCTAGGACCGCCCTTGTCCTTGGCCCAAACAGCCACTTAGGTCATATTTCTCCCAAGTGGGAATACGAACTCATCCTAGTTTCGCACGTACTTCTGATCCGGAATACCCGAACGATTCTCCCCCACTTTGATTCAACTAATACCTTACAACACACAAGACTGGGAGGATTCCCAATCCTTCTTACCATCCAATGATCAATCCGCTGGAAACGAACGCTTAAATCTGTTAGTGTTCCAAAACTAACCAATACTAAAGCAGTACAACTCGTGAAGACTAACGGAACACTTTCTGAGTTCCAATCTCACTTGCTACTGATGGGTTTTGAGCATTCTAACACTCCTAAGGTGTACATGCAACCCTAGAAACCTTGGATCTATATTTTCTCTAATATACATGCAAATTTGATTTTCCAAGGTTCTCAACCTAACTAGCATGTTATGGGGTACTTGTAATATAAAAACCTTAGTAGAATAACATAAATTTTCTTGGGGTTGATTACTTGGAGTCTTAAGAGCCTAGCACCAATAATGTGGATGCCTCAAGTGGAATCACAAATCACCAAATCAACTTGGAAAGCTTGAGAGAATAATATGCACTAGAGAAATCGGCCCACCTTTGTTCTCACACACACTAGTGTCATTTCAAGAGCCTTGGACTTCTTTATATAGTATGGAGGACTAGGGTTACATCCATGTAAACCCTAATACCCATGTCCTTTCATTTCCATAGGATCCATGGGTTAAAAACTCCATGGACTATCCATGCAAGCTTAGCCCATCCTAAATGAACTTCGCCCATTCTATATATATAAGAGTCCATATTTAATTAGTCTCTTTTGATCATCAAATTAATTCCAAATTAATTCTTGATCAATACTAATTAAATTATATGATTTCATATTAATATATTATAACTTATAATATATTAATAAATCATAAATATACTATTCTCAAAATATTATCCATACAAATTGTTCCGGTGAAGTGCAACCCAAATGGACCATGCCGAGTCGGGTCAAGTACATACCAAATATAGTTACAGACTTAGACACCTTATCCAACAGTCTCCCACTTTGATAAGTCTGGTAACTATAGTTGAAAGTGTGACTTCAAGAACCAACCAGAAATCGTAGCTCCTAAAACTCTGTTGAACTATGAAGCGCCATTTTAGATAAGTGATCATATAATCCTCTGTTCAAGATATCAGCCGGACAAATACATGGAACAACGTCGTACTTATTGTCCAGCAGTTTGTTTCCCGATTTCCGATTTGTTTAACATATAACTAAACTGAACACATCATAGGTCAAAACAAAATCATCGAGGGGCCCAAATATCGCTTTTAATCCTCCAAGGACTAAAAGGAATAGATAAACATCGACTCATATGCTTGTACTAACTACTTGTTGAATCATACACAAAGGTACGTTTTATAACATCAAGTTACTGATGTGTTTTCGTACAATCAATGTACAACCAACTCACAGTCAACAACTCATATGTCTAGGTTTGAAGATTTATACGATATTACCATCTCACGATCACTCGAGATGAATTCCATGAAGTCATACAAGTGAGCGTGGGTTTAATCCAATACTCAGAACTTATGAGCACTCATGAGTGTTGCAGCAACACTTACTATGTCTAAACACCTTAGACATCTACAAGCCCAATTCATGACAGTCTTGATTCATACCTACTTCCAAAGTATGATCGACTGTGGAGAGTTTGAATAACTAATTATTCTAGAAGTCAAAACATGCAAAGTTGAAACAATGGTAAACGATTGACACAAGATAGTAACACTTTACTCATAAACAAATAACAACTTTTATTTAATCACCAAATGTCAATTACATTTTACAAGTTTCAGAAATATCTATCTAATTATTAAAACTAATATCATCTTTGAGCCCGATGCTCGTTGCATGCTGCAAATGCTTAACCCTAGTCAGTCCCTTCGTGAGGGGATCTGCTGGGTTATCTTCTGACGATACCCTCTTAGCCACGAGGAGTCCTTCTTCTATCTTGTGTCTTATGAAGTGATATTTTCTGTCAATGTGTCTAGATCTGCCTTGATCTCTTGGTTCCTTAGCTAAGGCCACCGCACTATTGCTGTCACAGAAAATCTCCATAGGCTCCTTTATAGCTGGTACAAATCCAAGGTCTCCAATGAAGTTATTTAGCCATATCGCCTCATTTTCCGCTTCACTCGCTGCTATGTACTCTGATTCGCAAGTTGAATCAGCTACTGTCTCCTTCTTGGAACTTTTCCAAGTAATTGCTCCTCCATTTAGGGTAAAGACCCAGCCTGATTGAGAGCGGAAATTATCCCTATTAGTCTGGAAACTGGCTTCACTATACGCTATCACTCTCAAGTCATCACTCCCACCGAAGTTAAGGACACAGTCCTTCGTCCTGTGCAAGTAATTGAGAATATTCTTTACCGCAGTCCAGTGGGCTTTGCCATGGTTCCATTCATATCTGTTGACCATGCTCAAAGCAAAGGCCACATCAGGGCGGGTACAAGTCATAGCATATATAATCGAGCCAACAACGGAAGCATATGGTAATCGACTCATCTCAGCTATCTCAGCCTCTGTACCTGGACTCTGAGTCTTGCTCAGTCTGGCATTGTGCTGGATCGGTAAGTCACCTTTCTTGGAATTCTGCATATTGAACCTTTTCAACACCCTGTCCAAGTAAGTACTTTGACTAAGTCCAATTAGTCTTTTACTCCTCTCTCTCTCTCTCTCTCTCTCAATATCCTTATCCCTAGGATATAGGCAGCTTCTCCAAGGTCCTTCATAGCGAAACACTTCCCAAGCCAAGACTTAATCTCCTGCAAAGTTGGGATGTCATTTCCTATGAGTAGTATGTCATCCACATATAGTACCAAAAAGCTAACTACACTCCTACTAGCTCTGACATATACACAGGACTCACCCTCGCTTCTCGAAAAACCAAACTTTTTGAATTTCTCATCAAAACAAAGATTCCAGCTGCGAGATGCTTGTTTCAATCCATAAATGGATTTTTCAAGCTTACACACTTTATCAGGATGCTTTGCACTGACAAAACCCTCTGGCTGACTCATGTAAACATCTTCAGCCAACTTTCCATTAAGGAAAGCGGTTTTGACATTCATTTGCCATATTTCATAATCATGAAATGCAGCAATGGCTAGCATAACTCTAATAGACTTAATATTCGCTACTGGAAAGAAGGTTTCATCATAGTCAACTCCCTGAGTTTGAGTGAAGCCCTTCGTGACCAGTCGCGCCTTATAAGTGTGTACCTTCCCATCCATGTCGGTCTTCTTCTTGAAGATCCATTTGCACCCGACTGTCTTACGACCCGGTACATTGCAACCAAGTTCCAAACTTGATTGTCATACATGGATTGGATCTCGCTGTCCATAGCCTCTTTCCATTTAGCAGACTCGAGGCCTGCCATGGCTTCCCTATAGTTCTTAGGTTTATCTAGATTTACTAGTGTACTATCACTGATAAATGTATCGCCTTCCACAGTAATATGGAAACCATAGTAATGCTCAGGTGCATTCCTAACTCTAGTGGAACGCCTCAGAGATATGGGCTCATCAGTTGATTCAACAGGAGTTTCCTCCTCAGGTTGATTGCTAGACTTTGAGGTTTCTTCACCACTTGACTCTTGAAGCTCTTCAAGGTCAATTTGCCTCCCACTGTTTCCTTAGCTTATAAATTCTCTCTCACGAAAGACCCATCTCCTTGCCACAAAGACCACATTTTCATTGGGTCTGTAGAAGAGGTAACCAAAGGATTTTTGTGGATTGCCGATGAAAATACATCGCTCACTTCGAGGTTCGACCTTGTCATGAGTCTCACGTCTCACGAAAGCCTCGCAACCCCAAATCTTGATGTAGTCTAAATTGGGAACTTTCCCAGTCTACATCTCGTGAGGTGTTTTGGAAACCTTCTTGGTAGGGACTAGATTAAGGATATGGGCAGCAGTCTCTAAGGTATACTCCCAGAATGAGATTGGTAATGAAGCTTGACTCATCATGGAACGAACCATGTCCAAGAAGGTTCGATTGCGCCTCTCAGCCACACCATTAAGCTGTGGTGTACTGGGAGGTGTCAATTGTGAAACAATTCCACATTCCTTAAGATAGTCAAGGAACTCTGTACTAAGATACTCTCCTCCTCGATCGGATAGAAGCATCTTAACGTTCCTGCCCAGCTGATTCTCCACTTCCTGTTTAAATTCTTTGAACTTTTCAAAGGTTTCTGACTTATGCTTGATCAAGTAGACATAAGCATATCTACTATAATCATCAGTAAAAGTCACATAGAAGCGGTTAGCATCCCTTGTGGCGGTTTTGAAAGGTCCACACATATCAGTGTGTATGAGATCCAACAAACCCTCGCCCCTTGCACAAGTACCAGTGAAGGACGACTTTGGCATTTTTCCAAGTAAACAAGTCTCGCAACTATCATCCGACTTTAAGTCAAATGATTCCAAAACTCCAGCCTTCAGGAGTTGGCCTATGCGCTTCTTGTTGACATGTCCAAGACGACAATGCCACAAAGATGCCTTATCCATACTAGTGGAAGAATCAATATGCAACACATCATTTCCTAAGTTATCTACAACACTCACATCTTCATATACACCATTGCAAGGTAATGCTTTAAAATAAAACGCATCATTATAAAAAATATTAATAGCACCACATTCATTATCAAATAAAAACTATAACCTTGTTTGTACAAGCCATGAAAAGAAATAATATTTCTCACCATTTCAGACGAGTAACAACATTTATTCAAATCTAATGTTAAACCACTACTTAGCAATAAAGAGTAAACTCCAATCTTGGTGACAGGTGATGCTTTCCTATTCCTCATGATTAAGTTTATCTTCCCGAGCTCCACTTCCTCAATTCTTCTTAGTCCCTGCAAATCAGAAAAAATGTGAATTCCACATCCTGTATCAAGGACCCAAGAATTAGTATGTGGTGAGTTATTAGACAATATAGTGTAAATACCTGCAAAGGAGGGCTTGATCTTCCCATCCTTTATATCCAGCAAGTACTTGGGGCAGCTTCGCTTCCAGTACCCCTTTTCCTGACAATAGAAGCATTGTGCTTCCTTTAGGTTGGAAGTGGGAGTAGCAGAACCACCTTTGGTTCCACTTGAAGAGGAGCCTTCAAGGGACTTTCCCTTGGTACCCTTCGAAGGGGTCTTCCTCTTCTTCCGTTTTCCATGCCCGATTGCCAGAACAGGGGCAGTGGTAGGAGTAGAAACAACATTTTTCCATTTGAGGTTGCTTTCAGCAGCCCTCAAAAGTCCTTGAAGTTTGCTCAAGGTGACCTCCTCCTTATTCATGTGATAGGTCATGCGGAAATGATCATAACAGGGAGGTAAGGAGTGCAGTATGATGTCAATAGCCAGCTCCTCATCAAAGTTCACATTTAGTTTGAGCAAACGGTCCAGGAATCTTTGCATTTTTTGTAGGTGGCTCGTGATGGACTCTCCATCCTTCATCTTAGTTCTTATCATGGAGGCGATAATTTCATACCTCTCTTGACGTGCACTCTGATGGTACCTTTCCATCAAATCTTGGTGCATCTCAAAAGGGTAGATGTCCTCATACGACTTTTGGAGTTCAGGTGCCATAGTGGCAAGCATGATACAAGCCACCTTGGTGGCATCTTTCTCATGTGCCCTAAAATCAGCAACCTCCTGTGGAGTAGCAGACGACTCATCAAGTTCCTTAAGCTCATTGTCAAGGACATATTCCTTGTCCTCATAGCGTGTGACCATTCTGATGTTCCTAATCCAGACATTGAAATTAGTTCCATAAAAAATGACCCTCCCATAAAGGTTCATGAGAGAGAAGGAGACGGTAGGGTTTGAGCCTGAAGCATTGTTGGAAGACATCTGAAAAAGAAAGAAAGACAAGTTTAAATTAGATAAGGAATCCTTAATAAGACACCCAAATGTAATATTAAGGCTAGGACCCAACACAATACTTTATAACTTGGAAGAGGGATGCCATAATCCAAGCTATAAAATATTTGAAGGTAGGTGAATGACGATTCACCAAATTCCACCATGAAAAACGAAATAAATTATTAAGTTTTAATGAATTGAAATTCCTAGATTCTTTTGAGATTCATTGAACTTTTCAATGGCATGTTTAAATCTCGATTGTGACCTTCAAGTTTGTGACTGGGATGCCGAGGATCACAAAACAAGGTGTAAATAACCATACCAATTAACTTGGTACCCTTAATTTTATCACCTAATCGATGTGCCGGTTAACCACATACGCTCCACCGATCTATGATAAACATTAAGTTACCCTTTGCCACACTTACTAGTCCATATTAGTGTGTCGGTTAACCACACACGCTACACTAACGACTTGGTAAGGTACAAAGTGTAATTTCATGGGTTAGCACCAAATTCACATTTTCCTAAAGTAACTAAGATTTGGAATTTATAAAAGGTTTAGTTACTTTATTTTTATCATTATAATTTTAATGAGAATTATAGTCCTTGTCCTACTCGTTCGACTAACGACCCTCCACCAGTCAAGGAAGCAGTGGGTGAGAGTGGACACCCATTAAGCTGCCATTTTATAGGCAACAGCCTTATACCCCCCTTATACACCGGCTTCATGAATGAGGCCTACTAACGGTAAAACTGACTTGATCTTATACACACACACACACACACACACACACATATATATATATATATATATATATATATATATAATTATTAACTTATAATATTATAAAGTATAAGGGTTGAATTTTAACTTTTAAAACTCTAGGGGTTGGAATTAAAGTGTGTGTGAGACTTTACAAATTCCAAAACTTGAGGGCAAGTTTTGAAACTATTCAAGACTCTTCAACTTCATAACTTATGAGTTTAATGGTCTATTAAAATGAAGACTCTTCATTTTATGTAACCTATGGTTATTTAATGACTCTTTAAAGAAGTGACTTTTGGTAATCCATAACTTGAGGAAAAGTTATGGACTTCATCAATAACATTTAGATCAAGAATTACATCATCAAACAATTTGCAAATAATTCCTATGATCTACAAAAACTCATAAGCATGAACATTCATATCAACAATTTCAAGAATCATATAAACATATATAAAACTTGAAAATTTGATAATAACCATTGTAAATGGATTAGCATAATCATTACCACACCAAAAATAGGTTTTATAAGTCCAAAACAGTTTAGGATAATGATTCTAGTCCATTTCCAGCAGCAAAACTCGAAAATCTGCACACAGGGCCTCCTACTCGCCGAGTGCATGAATCCTACTCGACGAGTAGGGTGAATATAAAAACCTTAGTAGAATAACATACCTTTCTTGTGGTTGATTACTTGGAGTCTTGAGAGCCTAGCACCAATAATGTTGATGCCTGAAGTGAAATCACAAATCACCAAATCAACTTGGAAAGCTTGAGAGAATAATATGCACTAGAGAAATCGGCCCACCTTTCTTCTCACACACACTAGTGTCATTTCTAGAGCCTTGGACTTCTTTATATAGTATGGAGGATTAGGGTTACATCCATGTAAAGCCTAATACCCATGTCCTTTCATTTCCATATGATCCATGGGTTAAAAACTCCATGGACTAACCATGCAAGCTTAGCCCATCCTAAATGAACTTGGCCCATTCTATATATATATATATATATATATATATATATATATATATATATATATATATATATATATATATATATATATATATATATATATATATATATATATATAAGAGTCCATATTTAATTAGTCTCTTTTGATCACCAAATTAATTCAAATTAATTATTGATCAATACTAATTAAATTATATGATTTTATATTAATATATTATAACTTATAATATATTAATAAATCATAAATATACTATTCTCAAAAGATTATCCATACAAATTGTTCCGGTGAAGTGCAACCCAAATGGACCATGCCGGGTCGGGTCGAGTACATACCAAATATAGTTACGGACTTAGACATCTTATCCAACAGCTACAGTTACCGCGTCCTGGGAACCCACTATATAAGGAGAAGAGCTCGAACTAGTAATCTATGTTTCATGGTATACAGATGGCATATAATCCAAACATAAGTAAAAAATATAACTCCAAGATACACTTACTCATACCGATGCAAGACAATAGCAATAAAATCATAAATAAAGACTGATAGGAAAGCAAAAGATACACACCTGCAACATCGGAAGCCGCTCGCACCTCCTCTGTAGTCAGCTGTAAATCCCTGCTCCTCGCCGTAGGTGCCTCTGCCCGGCCCTGACGGCCGTCGGTGATCCTCAATGTCGTAGGGGCAAGTGCCATCACCTGTCCCGTTGCAGCCAAACTCAGACATTGGGCCTTCTTATGGACCCGTTGACTGCAATGAAAGCAGATCAAATCCGACCCCTGGGTGGTGGTAGCAATACAATCCTAAATATAATGACCAATCCGACCGCACTTGAAGCAGCCAAAATCATCACGACTACCACTCCTACATGCACCGTCGTGGGTCCTGCCGTACTTGCCACAGCGGCTACGGTCCTGATGACTCCTCACTCTAGAGTCCGATGTTTTGGGCCTCTTGCCCGATCCCGCGGATGTCTGAACCTCGTCTAGCTTCCTCTTCCTATCCGCCTCTAAGTCGATTTCCCTCTCTCTGGCTCGAGCGGTCATATCCTCCAACGTCTTGCAGCTGGACCAACTCACAAACTGCCTGATGTCGCTCCTCAGCATCTCATGATACCGAGTCTTCTTCATTTCCTCGTCTGCCACATACTGCGGAACAAGAAGCGCCTTCTCCCTGAACTTGGCGGTGATCTCAGCCACCATCTCAGTAGTCTACGGGAGGTCCTGTAACTCCCGTGCCAGCTGCTACACCTCAATCACTGGTGCAAACTCGGCCCTGAACCTGGCCGAGAAGTCACTCCATGTCATCGCATCAATAACAACATCGTCTCGAATAGCATGTCCAACCTCCTCCCACCAATCACGTGCTCTGTTATTCAGAAGACAGGAGGCGAGTCTGACCTTGTCCCCATCGGGACATCGGCTAGTACGAAAAGCGTTGGCGACATCTGCCAACCACCTGCTACTAGCAATGGAGTCCCTAGCGCCATGATAGTCTGGAGCTCCACACGCTCTGAACTCCCTGAATGTCAACGTGCGCGCCCCATCATGGCCGCCATCTTGATGCGGGATGCACCCAACCTCTCATCCAGAATCTCCAAAATACCCTCCTTGACCGTACCGAAGATCAGAGGAGTCTGGTCCATAATATTGCGCGTAATCTTCGATGAAATAAACTCTCTCATCTGGTCATTGAGCTTCCGACTCCAGAGCCGAGCCTGATTCCTTGCCGGGACCATAACTGCGAATTGGTCTAGTACGTAGCGTCCCCATGCTACAACATATCATAAAAACCATAAAAATACTCATCACTACCGAGGGATCACACACACACACACACACACACTACAAGTTTCCTGGTTTTATCTCAGTTCTCCTTGACTCGAGTACGCATCATCTGCTTTCATTAGTACGTGCCCATACTACCTTCCACATCTATCTGTACTTTCCTCAAGAATTGCCTTGACTTCACCATGTCCCTTTCACTACTACTGCTCCCAGCACTAATCTTATCCTAGGCTTGCCCTAGGGTAATCCCTAAACCACTCTCCGCCATCAGCTGCATAAGAAGTCCCTGTTATCTCCCCCTAACTAGCTCGTGAATACCATTAATATCACTAAGACCAGATAATTCTTCGAATGAGAGGTCTCTCCCTACAACGGTTAGACTACGACGGTTGCGAAATAAGGCTAAACCTAACCTTCTGAAATTATTTAGTCGTCGTAATATGTAACTTAACATATTCGTGTACTAGTTAGTTAAAGATGACTAGAACTCCTAAAAGCACAAGGCAAGCAACATCCAAGCATTGAGTAACCAAAACCAAGCCTATCCTAATCAGGTCAACATATCACTGACTAATCAGTACTAGCATGCAGTTCAATAAACACTGTCACACCCCCAAACTAGAATGGCGGAAACATTCGGGGGTGGGTGACTTCACGTAGTATCATAACAGTTGAATATTTGTAAAGAAAGTAAACACAACCATCATAAATATAATTTAAAAGTTACATTGTTGCATGTAATACATGTTTCAAAAGAATATTACAAATATGATGATTAAAAATGTTTTGATAACTGACGCTTTAGCGTTCCTTCTCCAAAAGCTGATGTTTTACCTGTATTATTGATTCCCTGAAAAATACAAGTAGTTTTGAAAACGTGTCAACAATTAAGTTGGTGAGTTCATAAGAGTTTTTGTACTAAAATTGTATGCCTTTCGGTAAAAATAACTGAACGTGTTTCTAGAAAATCCAATATTTTCCATATATGTGTGATAGTTTGAAAAAGTTCCAAAGACTGGAATGCATAAGTATCTTCCGTACTAAAAATGGTGTAAGTGGAATTATACATATATAATGTAATTACTGAATGCATTTAATAGTCTCGTAAATCAAAGATATTTCGATACTCCATGTGAGTTTTATAACCATGCTATTGACCTAGACTGCCTGTAACAATGTTCTTCAGGCGTTGCAGTGTTATGACGTTTGTCACCCCAGACCTGCCGGTCTAACCGTAGCTAACAGTTTAGATGCGGGATTGTCAATCCCGTATAGATCTATACACAAGTATCACGCTCTCCCTACAAGAGATTATGGTTGATAATACAGGACTTGAAATGCGTACTTGAGAGTATGTCGAAGCCGAATGTCTCACAAAACTTAGTATCAATAGATTTACGGAATGAAAAGTCTACATTTCTTGTAAATGAAAGTATTTCCTTTTTACAGTGTTTATGTAAAGGTGTCATGAATAACTTGTAGACTATACCCATTATAGTCTTTCGAAAGTGTGTTCCATTTGGTGATAAAAATTCGGTGTAATACCATCTTTGCATGTAAAGTGTAACGTTGGTAATAATGTTATTTACATTTGTAAACAAAACGTAAGTAAAGTATTTGAAATCATATGTAATGATGCGTATTTAAAATGTAAGTTTTTGTTGTGTTTCACTTGTATTTCCCCCCCTTAAAACATGAAAAGTCGTGAAAATATAGGGGTATGAAATCACCTGGAAAGTGTGGTGATTTGAAGAAAACGAGATTTTTCTCGGGCAGCACTCCGACCGAAAAGTGGTGAATTTTTCCGGACTCTCGGGGCCTCGAACTTCCGTCAGAGCTTGGATATGAAACCGGGATGTCAGGATAGTCTCGAGAGAGTAGAAGTATAAAGTTTGGGAGAGAAGGTGGTAAATGAGCAAGTAAAAGTCGGAAGTCTCGCATGCTATTTATAGGAGGTCTGTCAGGCTTCATACGCTGGGCGTACCCTCGTACGCGGGGCGTACGTCAGCGATGACGTCACCAGTCGCCGGTCTTCGGATGGGACAGAAGTAGAGCGAATAGGGGCGACGTGGCCGATCCGAGGCCTTGCATTGGGTACGCTGGGCGTACTCCGAAGTACGCGGGGCGTAATCCTTCGGATAAGCCTCGAAGTGTGTGCCCAAAACTTCAAAAATGCGTAACTTTTGCATACAAACTCCGTTTTTGACATTCTTTGCACCCACGCGTAGGTAAGAATATACTCTACAACTTTCATTTAGACTTCGTCGGCAAATTTTGACTTTATTTTTAATTATATAATTTTTAATAGGCCGGGACATGATAAACCCGTTAAAAATTCATAACTTCTTCATCCGATGTCCGTTTTCGTCTGTCTTTTTACCGTTATACTACTATTGTCGAGATCTTTAATTCTCATTTATGTTGCGTCAGGTAAAAATCGTTCGATCTTTATTTTGAGTTTTTAGCTGTCTACTGCTATATCCGAAACTTAGAAAAATCATAACTTACTCATACGAAGTCAGATTTGGACGTTCTTTTTATGTACGTTTATGGTTTAACATAATCTACGACTTTCGTTTAGATACCTAAGGCTAAAAAGTATATTATTGAAATTTCACTTTTTACACTTAACAGTGTTTTACCGGTTTTCTCGCGAATCTTTGATTGGTCATAACTTCTTCGTTATAACTCGGATTTTAGTGTTCTTTATATTTCTGAAAACCTTGTTACCATATCTATTACTTTATGTATCCCAATTGAGACTTTAGAACACTTCATTTTTGACGCTATTTTTATTGATTCAAAATAGTTTATAATATTTGACTTTTTGAACATTACATTGACTCGAAATATCGGGTTGTCACATCATCCCCTCGTTAGAGGGAATTTCGTCCCGAAATTTAATCTAAGACAGAGTTTATGGACTAGGAAAAAGATACAACTACTTTTGTTTCATCTGATCTTCGCGCTCCCAGGTGTATTCAGGTCCCCGTTTGGCATTCCAACGGACCCTCACAATGGGTATGCGACTTTGTTTAGTTCTTTTAATTTCCCGATCCATGATTTCTACTGGCTCTTCTACGAAGTGGAGACTCTCGTCGATTTCAATTTCGTCCAGAGGGATGCCGAGGGTCTCATCGGACAAGCACTTCTTTAGGTTCGACACGTGAAAGGTAGGGTGTACGTTATTGAGTTCCTACGGTAATCGAAGTTTGTATGCCACCGGGCCGATCCTGGCAAGGATCTCAAAGGGTCCGATATACCTTGGGTTTAGTTTCCCACATTTTCCAAAACATATTAATCCCTTCCAGGGTGAGACCTTCAATAGCACCCGGTCCCTAACCTGAAATTCTAAGGGTTTCCATCTTTTATCCGCATAACTCTTTTGTCTGTCTCTTGAAGCCTTTAGTCGTTCTCGAATTTGGACAATCTTCTTGGTAGTTTCCCTTATGATTTTCGGGCCAGTGAGAGTGCTGTCGGGTACTTGACCTCTAGCCCAACACAGAGGTGAGAGTGCTAGTTGTGTGTCGCCCACTTCAGCCCAACACAGAGGTGATCTGCACTTACGGCCGTAGAGGGATTCGAATGGAGCAACCTTGATGCTAGTGTGATAACTATTGTTGTACGAGAATTCAACCAATGGTAAATGGGTATCCCAAGCCTTACCAAAATCGATCACACAAGCTCTTAGCATATCTTCCAAGGTTTGAATGGTTCTCTCACTCCGACCGTCGGTTTGTGGGTGGTAGGCGATACTCATTTCTAGCCTCGTTCCTAGAGATTTTTGTAGTGACTGCCAGAACCTCGAGGTGAATCTACTATCTCGGTCCGAGATAATGGATATTGGTACACCATGCAGTCGTACAATCTCTCCGATGTATGTTCTAGTTAGTTTCTCCAGCTTTTCCGTTTCCTATATTGTTAGCAAGTGTGCGGATTTGGTTAACCTGTCGACGATTACCCAGATAGTGTCAAGTCCACTCGCTGTCTTGGGTAACTTGGTTATGAAATCCATGGTTATCTGCTCCCACTTCCACTCGGGTACTTCAGGTTGTTGCAATAATCCCGAGGGCTTTCGGTACTCTACCTTGACTTTGGCGCATGTCAGACATTTGCCTACATAGGTAGCAATTTCGGCTTTCATGTTTGGCCACCAATACAGTTTCTTGAGATCCAGATACATTTTGTCCGAACCGGGATGTACAGAGTATCGAGTCTTATGGGCTTCATTCATGACAACATCTCTGAATCCGCCAAACTTCGGCGTCCAGATCCGATTCATGAAGTAACGAACTCCGTCATCCTTGACTTCGAGATTCTTATCCATTCCTCTTAAGGCTTCACTCGCCATATTTTCGGATTTCAAGGCTTCTATTTGAGCTTCCTTGATTTGTGTGGACAGGTGTGAATGGATCGTCATGGTTAAGGATTTCACTCGGCGGCCCGATTATTCCTTTCGGCTGAGGGCATCAACTACTACATTAGCTTTTCCGAGATGATAACGAATTTCTCATTCGTAATCGTTTAGTAGTTCTACCCACCGCCTTTGTCTCATGTTGAGTTCCTTTTGATTGAGGATGTGTTGAAGGCTTTTATGATCGGTGAAGATTGTACATTTCGTGCCGTAGAGATAGTGTCTCCAGATCTTTAGAGCAAAAACGACTGCTTCTAGTTCGAGATCGTGTGTGGTATAGTTAACCTCGTGCGTCTTGAGTTGTCTCGAGGCGTACGCGATGACCTTCCCTCGTTGCATTAGGACACATCCAAGTCCCTGGTTTGACGCATCACAATAGACCACAAAGTCTTCTGTTCCTTCTGGTAAGGATAATATAGGTGCGCTGCATAGGGCTCGCTTCAGTGTTTGGAACACAGCATCTTGTTTTTCTCCCCAACTGAAGGTTACACCATTCTGAGTTAGGGTGGTAAGTGGCTTAGCAATCTTTGAGAAGTTTTGTATGAACCTTCGGTAATACCCAACGAGGCCCAAGAATTGTCGGATTTCCGTTGGAGTCCTTGGAGTTGTCTAGTTCTCGATTGCCTTGATTTTGGAAGGGTCCACGTGTATCCCTTCCTTGCTGGCCACGTGACCTGGGAAATCTACTCTTTGAATCCAAAATTCACACTTTGAGAATTTTGCGTATAGCTTCTCCGTCTGTAATGTCTCCAAGACCTATCGGAGGTGTTGGCTATGCTCTTCTTTACTCCTTGAATAGATGAGTATATCATCAACGAACACGATCACAAATTTGTCCAGGAAAGGACGACATACTCGGTTCATCAGGTCCATGAACACCGTCGGTGCATTTGTCAACCCGAAGGGCATTACTACAAACTCGTAGTGACCATAGTGTCACAACTAGCCTTTTTGGCTAGGAAATTTCGTCCTCAAGTAAGCAAGTACTATTGTGAGACTTGTGCTAACACTTCTAAGTGTACAATATGAGTTCCTAATGAGCCATGAAGTGTTAGAATGAAAACTATCCAAGTATGTGAAATCTCTCCCAATTCTCTCCAAGTATGTGAAATCTCTCCCAATTCTCTCCAAGTATGTGAAATCTCTCCCAATTCTCTCCAAGCATGCGAAATCTCTCCCAAATCTCTCCACATATCTCAAATCTCTCTCAAATCTCTCTAAGCACCTTCCTTTGTCGAAAACAGCTCAAAACCGGAAGAGGAACCTCAAAAGGACCCTCTTGGTCCGGAACCCTCTTGGTCCGGAACCCTCTTAGTCCTGAACCTCTTGCTCCTGAACGTCTTGCTCCTGAACCTCTTGCTCCTGAACATCTTGCTCCTGAACCTCTTGCTCCTGAACGTCTTGCTCCTGAACCTCTTGCTCCTGAACGTCTTGATCCTGAACCTCTTGCTCCTGAACGTCTTGCTCCTGAACCTCTTGCTCCTGAACATCTTGCTCCTGAACCTCTTGCTCCTGAACCTCTTGCTCCTAAACCTCTTTCTCCTGAACGTCTTGCTCCTGAACCTCTTGCTCCTCCTGAACGTCTTGCTCCTGAACCTCTTGCTCTTGAACGTCTTGCTCCTGAACCTCTTGCTCCTGAACATCTTGCTCCTGAACCTCTTGGTCCGGAACCCTCTTAGTCCGGAATACCTTCTTAGGAGCCAAGAGGAATTACACTTCGGAACCCTATTGTTGACTCCAGAATTTTGAGAAATGCTCCGGAAATGGAACTACAGCTTCGGAATTTGCCTCTAAGTTTCGGATTTTAGACCATTTTGCACCTTTTTAGCATTTTAAGGTATTTTGACGTTAGGAATCCCACCAAACTCGTGTTTTTCTTAACTAAGACCCCTAAAACCCCTATTTAATGCTAAAATTAATTATTTTAAGCATATTTTTCATAAAAATATATGTTTGGGATTTAGGAAAACCTTATCCTAAATCAAGATAAGGACAAAGAGGTTGACTTTGTGAGTTGATGGAATCCTCATTTCCCATGCAAATCACAATATTCAATGCTTTACCCACCAAATATCCATGTATGGACCACCAGATCCCCATGCACCAAAGATTCCTCCCTTTTCTTATACTCCAAAGCAACGACAGTGAAGGAGTTTAGACTCCACTTTCTCTCTCACTTTTCCCATTTTCTCTCAAAATTCATCTTCAAGGCAAGAACAATGATCTTGATGGAAGGGAAAATATCCTCAATTTCTCCCTGGAGTTGAAAGGAAAGCATCCCTCCCAAGGAAGTTCCTCATCTCAGCAAGAGTTTAAGCTTGAGATCTTCACTCCATAACTCCAAACAAATCCTCAACCAACTCAAGGTGAGCTTCATACCCCACCTTTTCAATATTTTAATGTTTCTGGGGGAGAGTACAAGTCAAATCTTGCCTAAATACTTGAATAATTGCTTATATACATATGTTTGTATGTGTGTGTGAAATATTATTAAATTATTATTTTAGTAATATCCTCATGAACGTAAGATTTCACAACTTCATAAAGAACAGAGGATACTTTGTATACAAAAGGGCCTCCCAACTATTGGATGTGTCCAACTTAAGACCTTTATCTACGCTTTCATGTCTAGAAATAAAACTTATAAAAAGGAACCATGATAAGTCGACACTATTTCTAGTGATTTTTCGAAAATGGGAACTTTGTGACTATTTTGCAAACTGTCAGGGAGTATTTTGTAAATATTCAATATAAAAGTTTGCGTCAAGAAAAAACACAAATAGAGCCTTTATGACAGAAATATTTGCATGTCATAAACTGCTGTCGTAAAACCTCCAACAACATAAGTAATGTTCTATACGTCATAAGACAGAAAATGCGTGTCATAACCGGCAGTTATAAATTTATACAAATTATAACTTGACACTTTTTCTCTTGACTAAAATGACTTATTTTTCAATAAACGAAAAGGAATGAACACGAGCACCTAGTTAACGAGCACAATCAACGATATGGAACGAGAACGATATTCTTATTCAACAAGTACGAATTTCATTATTTATCTAACAAATAATGGATCTCTAACGATTGCTCAAAAGGTTGTTAATATTCTAGTCAGACAGATCTCAAAAGTACCTAAATATAAAAATATTAGTGTACGTCTATGTCCTGTAAGGAGTTATAGCCAGAGTCTGTTGGAGGGAGAGCGGGAATTTGTGTATAGATCTATACGGGGTTGACACCTCGCACCTTCGCTGTTCGCTACAGCTAGACAGGCCGGTCTAGGGTGACAAATGTCTTTTCCAAACCAAGGGCACCTGAGAAAAGCCAAAACAGGCACTTCGTCAGATTAGTATGGTTATAACGATTCACTAGAATATGTTATGTCATCTAGAAATTTATGTAAGGAAAAACCTCATAAATAAATCTTTGGCACGTTGTGTTGACCGTCCTATACATGATAAGTGATGGTCCGCATTGTTGCGTTGATTGTCCTTTTTCATCGCGTAGAATGTCCACAATTGCCATGTTGATTCTTTCTCCTAACAAGTATAGAGTCGTAATACTGCTATTTTTACAAATTAAAAAGTGTAGGACTCTATGGAAAACGTATGTAAACGATTTTGAAAACGATAAAATAACCCACACATATACATAGTTGGAACTAGAACTTACGAATATTTTATAGCAGAAAATATAGGATTTTCTGGAGAAAACGATTTTCTACGATTTTGATAACGATAAACTAGAACGCACACTCAATTTTACTCGATAAGAGGAACAAGATTTTCAACCATATTCTCTTTTTGAAAATAAGGGATTTTTCTGGAAACGGTTGACTATTACTATTCAAAAGAACTATTCTCATACACATCTCGCTTTTACAAATCACACTACTTTTCAAAATCACTCCTTATAAGGATGAATAAAAGTAATGACATGCACACACATATCCATGATTTTCAAGGCAAGACTTCAAACGATTTCATAGAAAATATCGGATTTTCTGAAAGTACGATAAGAACGATTCTAAACAAGTGTAAACGATTTTGTACAAAAATGCTTATGAACTCACCAACTTTTTAGTTGACGCTTTTCAAAACGACTTGTATTCTCAGGGATCTAGTAAGCAGGTAACAAGGGACGCGGATGCAAGACTTTTAGCTGTAGCTTGGATTTTTCTGCTTATGTCTCTTTTGTGTAATTCGAAGAACAAATACAATATGTAAATAATGTAAGTTTGTTATCTCAATGTATGATGTTTGGATTGCTTTGTTTCATTTATATTCAATTGTTATGATACTGCACAATGAAGTCACCCGCCTCCGGACGTTTCCGCCGTCTGGTCCAGGGGTGTGACACATAGCAAGTTCGGAATGCCGTTTTGGGAATGTCTCCTTCCAGAACTCGCAGCTGGTGATACCCAGATCTTAAATCGATTTTGGAGAAGTAGCTCGCTCCTTGTAGTTGGTCGAACAGATCGTCTATGCGTGGTAAGGGATATCGGTTCTCGATCGTGAGCTTGTTCAGTTCCCGGTAATCGATGCACATGCGAAAAGATCCATCTTTCTTCTTTACGAACAGAACCGGTGCTCCCTAAGGTGAGAAGCTCGGCCTGATGAATCCTTTGCTGAGAAGTTCGTTCAGCTGGCTGGACAATTCTTGCAGTTCTGCCGATGCTAGACGGTACGACGATTTTGCTACTGGGGTAGCTCCAGGAATCAAGTCGATTCTGAACTCGACTTGACGTTCTGGTGGGACTCCTGGAAGATCTTCAGGGAAAATGTCGGGGAAATCGCAGACTTCCGGAATGTCTTTAATGTCTTTTGAAAGACCCACACTTTCATACTTGACAATTGTTACTCCGAAACATGCTACATGCATATTCATAAAAAAAATATTTTATATTGATAAAGTGATTACAAACTACTGGATACAAACCAACTATTTCAAAGTGTTATATATTACATAACTTCCCAGATTCTATAGTTTTATACATATGGGAGTGCAAAATACAATAGTTTCAAACTATTCGAAAATCTTCTATCAATATAATAGTTTCAAACTATTCAAAAATATTCTATCAGTATATAACTATACTGGATGCTTATCTCCTGCAATTTGTTAAACATTGAGAGGGTAAGCGGTGACGCTTAGTGAGTTCAATAATAGATACAATATAACTTTATGCCATATATATACTTTAATATGGAAGAAGCAAAGAGGAACAAGGAACAACAAAGGCATAATGCGAAAAGCTTTCCATATAAATCAATGAGACTTAACAATTTCCATACTTGATATATAATCAATAAAGTTTCAGCACAAGTGGCACAGAAAATACTCAGGAATATCATTTTGCTATAATATTCAGGCTTTCAGCCTAATCTTAGCATACTACCGAAGCCAAAGTGATGCCTATGTCATATACTTCATGGTCAACGGTACATACCAATACCCAAGTGATGCCTATGTCATACACTTCGTGGTCAGAGGTACAGCCTTTCTTTAAAAATAGCAGAAATAATAACACGAGATGATAACATGGAAAAGCACATAGCACATATAACACATAACATACAATTGTTCCTATATATTAAACTCACCGTGAAATAACCGGGGGTTAAAATAGTAATTTGGGCAGCACTTCGTTACTATAATTAGCTTTCTTCGTTGAAAACCGAGCCCTGCGAGGGTTGGGCTTCGAAACCGAAAAGATAAATTTTTCGGGCTTCTCGGGAATTTCAGGGCGTGTTTCGGGCGTTGGAATTAATCCCGGGGCTTCGGGGGGATGTCAAAGTAGTGAAAATATGGAAAAAGGGTGAAAAAGGGAAAATTCCCTAACTTTAGCCGGGAGGGTTCGCAGCTACTATTTATAGTAGCGAGGTCCGGATCCGAAGCAAGAGGCAGAGGGCAGGTGGCTGCGAGGCTCGGAACAGATGGCAGCTTGGGCGAGGCTCGGATGCGAGATGGCTGCGTGCCGGCTTCGGATTGGTCCAACACTTCTGACACGGGGCAAGTCAGAAGCGATGCGCGTCGGAAGGTCATTGGACCACACCCTCGGTCAAATCAGCAAGCGACACGCGGGTCGGGCACGAGGTATGCATGCGAGGATCACGTGACCGGCTCCAATCCATGCGAATTTCTCGAAAATTGCACCCAATCCTTCTAAAATCCATAACTTTCGCATACGGGCTCCGTTTTTGACGTTCTTTATATGCACGCGTAGGGAAAATTATGCTCTACGACTTTCGTTTAGCCTTCGTTGGCTAATTTTGACTTTATTTTTAATATTATTATTTTTAACAGACCGGGACAGGAAAATCTGTTAAAAATTCATAACTTCTTCATCCGACGTTAAATTTCGGTATTTAACTTTTAATTGGAATCTCATAAGACTTCTAATATTTTCCGAGTGATTCTAAAGATTGTTTTACTTCATTTCTAGTAAAAACTATCTGTTAGAACTCAATACTCAATATCACATAATATTTCATAATATTATTTACTTAAAACACGATTTCAAAACGTGTATGTTACATCTTTCACTTTTCGTTTCTTGTCTACTACGTGGGCTAGGAAGGCATGATATTCTTTGCGCAGATATTTTTGGGCTTTGACGCAAGAGATGATTTGTAAATTGGTACCGGGTTTGTCACCATAAATGACAAGGGTTTCGCCACTTGGCAGATTTAGGCGAACAGCCCTTTCGTGACACCGAATATCGGCATGGTGAAGGCCTAACCAGTCCATACCGATGATGACATCAAAGCTTCTTATGGTGATCGACATTAGGTTGATTTGGAAAACATGTTCATTTAGAGCTAGTGTGCAGCCTACATACAAATCGTTTGTGCTTTCTGTTTTACCGTTTGCCATTTCTACTGTAAATATCTTATTGAGTGATTGGGCTTTTTGATTAAGTAAGTGTTTGAATTTATGGCTCACGAAACTTCTCTCCGCACCACAGTCAAAGAGTATGTATGCATAAATGTTGTTGAGGAGAAATGTACCCGTAACCACTGTGGGATCGGCTATTGCCTCGTTCTGCCCTATTGCTAGCACTCTTCCTACACCGCCAGTATTCTTTGCCTTAGGGCAATCCCTCTTGTAGTGCCCAGTTTCCCCACACCCATAACATGCATGGCTCACTCCAGCACCAGGAACTTGGGTGATTGGTTGCGCCGGTGCCTTACAGAAACGGGCAGTGTGCCCTTTCCTGTCGCAGTTTTTACAGTGCATCTCCTGGCAATTTCCGTGGTGATGGTAATTGCATTTGTTGCACTTTGGTAAGTTCCCAACATATTGTTTTGCCGGCGTAGGGGTAACGGGAACAGCAGTTGGGGCAGTAGCGACATGGACCGCCACTATCTGCTGTTTCTTTGAAGGTTCTTGCGAAGTTTGACCTTTCCTCTTGTTCCAAAACTTCTTCTTGTTGTTGTTGTTGGCATTGTTGTTATTGTTGTTGCTTCCTTTGGTTGGTTCTGGGACGACGGTCGTGACATCTTGGCAGACCCCATGATCAACGAGGGATGGTGCCAATTGTTTGGCACAATCAAACGTCGTGGGTTTGGAAGCTAGCACACTTCCTCGAAGCTGGTAGGGGTGTGCAAAAAAACCACAAAACCGAAAAACCGAGCCGATCCGGCCAATCCGAAACCGAAAAAACCGAAACCGAAAATAAACCGAAACCGAAACCGAAAAACCGGGTACCTACGGGTCGGTTTCGGTTTGGGTATTTAGATATCCGCGGATACCCGAACCGAACCGTGTTTAATCAACTTTCAAACAAATAACTTCCATAATTATGTGTTCTAATAATATTAATATCATAATGTTTAAGTACATTAAATAATATTCATATAATATAGAATTAATAGGGATATATATATTTGGTGAATAGCAACGAATATCGATAACCATGCACTTTAATCAACTGTCAAATCTTATACTTTGCCGAAACTTATATATAACTATATAAGAAATTAATACAAAGAATAAAAATGCCAGTACACATTATCAAACTCAGACGGTTAAATATTCAACTCGACTCTTGACTCTAGATCATGCAATCAGTTATTAAGAAAATGTGCGGACGGAAGCTGACTAGTTACCAATATATTCATCCAATAATTTTAGGGTGATCCTATTTTTTACGACTGCATTAGTATTGTAAACAGTTTTTGATTTGATGAAAACATTAAATCTTAAATACAATAAATATACGGCCCAAATGTGTATGTATGTTTTTATCAACTTTTATCACATATTTTATGTTTATGTATTTTGATTTCAGAAAGAACGGTTAAAATGGAGTTTATAGCTTTGATTGATTCTTATTTTTTATATTTAGTGGGTACCCGTGATCCGAACCGTGGTTACCCGCCTTTATACGGTTCGGTTCGGGTTTTTTAGCAATTCGGTTCGGTTTCGGTTAGTGCATGTAAGGTACCCGCCCCGTAGTCATGGTTCATAATTTTCTTATTATCCGAACCGAACCGCCCCATGAACACCCCTAGAAGCTGGGGCGACAACCCCCAGATATACCTTTCCACCATTTTGCTTTCTAGGGTCATCATCTCTGGGCAAAGTATTGTCAAGTCACTAAACCTATTTGTATAGGTTGTGATGTCCGAGCCCACCATGGTAAGGCCCCAAAGCTCCTGTTCAAGCTTCTGAATCTCGCCCCTTGGGCAGTACTCTCGTAGTAGCATTTGCTTCAGGTTCTCCCAACCTATGGAGTTTGCCACCACCAGAGTTAGTGACTTCACTTGGCCATTCCACCACGTTAGGGCTCATTCGGAGAAAGTACAGGCGGCAAATTTTACTTTGCTCTCTTCGGGGCATGAGCAGATCTCGAATACGACTTCCGTTTTCTCTATCCATTGGGATAGAGCCATTACTCCCCCGATTCCATTAAAGGGGATGGGTTTGTTGTTGGTGAAGTCCTTGTAAGTACATTCCCCGGAACGTCCCTGGTTTTGGCCATTAGTAGAGCTATTTATCCCCCCTCCTGATCCGTTGTTACTCATTTGTGCCAATGTTGCGGTTACGACAGCTGTTACAGCAGCCTAAAAAGTAGCAGCATCCATCGATGGAGGTGGTGGTGGAGGTGGTGTTGGTGCTCCTGCAATATTGAAACGTCGAGGATTCCTTCTTGGCGGCATGATTCTGCCATAAGTTAAGAGACGAATTCTTGATAAGTCTTCAGAAATGATTATGGAAAGTCTTAGTATTATATGTTTTGTGTTCTGAACATTACTGAATTTTGTAAGTTAATGCAAACTCACAATAATAAGTGTATGATTTCTTTAGTATTTTAAGAACTTAATGGAATACTCAAAGAAATAATAAATACGTGTCAATCTCATTGATATTAATATTAGATACAGCGATCAGGAAAATTTGACCTTACATAGGTCTAGGGTACATCAATGAGAATGGGAAAATTTGACAGCATTCCGACCTCTGAACTGTGTACTCACAATCCGTCGTGTTTACATTTAAAAAGAAAGAGTAACACCAACACTTAGTCGATAAGTATTTAGATAGTGCCGGAAGTACGTGCTCTACTCCGAACGGGTGGTATGCTGTGGACCATGGTATGTGGTTGTGGAAGCCTTAGCTCGGGCTACTTGACATTGGGCCTTGATGATGCGCCTCTCCATTGCGGCTTGGCTTTTACGGAACTCCCTTACTTCGGCTCTAGCAGCAGTAATGTCCTTCTGAGGGGAAAAGGTGTGCTCTATTGTTCGCTCATGTTCTTCGTCCAGACGACGAAGACGTATTGCAGTGAAAGCAGCGGTGGCTCCAATGTCCAAGAGTTGGCTGGCATTCACTCTTATTTGCTCGCCTTGGTTGGCAATGCGACGAACCATGACAGGGAGTGCCCTGTCAGCCGAACCTCCCTTGCTGAGGTTATAATAGCCTTGTCCCATGTCGTACGGTGGGCGTTGTCCTTGTTCCTTGCTCCATCGTTTCAGGTCCACAGCCCAGCGGGGCGCCGGGCCCTGAAAGTTCCTTCGGGGATTTGCTGCTCATCGGGGAGGATTGTAGATCTCCGGTTCCGAGTCAGCGCTCCCACCATCTCCTTCCTATTCTGAATCCTCGTCTGGCTCTTCCTTAGGATCCTCTTCAGAATCCTCATCTGGCTCTTCCTCGGGAATCTCTTCGGGATCTTCCTCTGGGTCCTCCTCAATCCAGCCTCCATTACCCTAGTTGGGGTAGTAGGGATCCCCGAGAATGTGAAATCCTGCCATTTTGTCTGATCGAGAATAGCGGCAAGAGAATTATATATAAAACTTTGGAGTAAAAAGGAAATTGTTGATAAGTATAATTTTCATTTATCTGACGATTCCTAATTTTAACTACATATCGAGGTTCGCATGATTATTACAGTTCTTATAGTTTTATAAAATACTCCTATAGTATTTCAAATTTGTAATTTTTGATTCTATTATTTTCTTTGGTAAGTTCTTGACTTGTTGCTCACTACAACCTTTCCCCGATATACGTTGGTCATATCTCGGATAAATATAATTGATCACGCTATATTTATCCTCGATCTGATTACATACCTCGAGGCCTAATCGTAGTGTCCAACTTGTCTCAATATTTTTTGTAAAATTTTGGCTATGATACTAGACTGATGCATGCATGTACTTATACTTTTATAAAACTAGCATTTTATTTTCTTAAAAGTATAGTTTGCGAAAACGTTTTGTCAGAGGGTTTTAGTCCCTTTGCATTTATAGTTTGTATATCTTATGTGGTTCGATATACTTAGTTCACTATAAACAATGCTCTGATACCAATCTGTCACACCCCCAAACTAGAATGGCAGAAACATTCGGGGGTGGGTGACTTCACATAGTATCATAATAGTTGAATATTTGTAAAGAAAGTAAACACAACCATCATAAATATAATTTAAAAGTTACATTGTTGCATGTAATACATGTTTCAAAAGAATATTACAAATATGATGATTAAAAATGTTTTGATAGCTGACGCTTTAGCGTTCCTTCTCCAAAAGCTGAAGTTTTACCTGTATTACTGATTTCCTGAGAAATACAAGTAGTTTTGAAAACGTGTCAACAATTAAGTTGCCGAGTTCATAAGAGTTTTTGTACTAAAATTGTATGCCTTTCGGTAAAAATAACTGAACGTGTTTCTAGAAAATCCAATATTTTCCATATATGTGTGATAGTTTGAAAAAGTTCTAAAGACTGGAATGCATAAGTATCTTCCGTACTAAAAATGTTGTAAGTGGAATTATACATATATAATGTAATTACTGAATGCATTTAATAGTCTCGTAAATCAAAGATATTTCGATACTCCATGTGAGTTTTATAACCATGCTATTGACCTAGACTGCCTGTAACAATGTTCTTCAGGCGTTGCAGTGTTATGACGTTTGTCACCCCAGACCTGCCGGTCTAACCGTAGCTAACAGTTTAGATGCGGGATTGTCAATCCCGTATAGATCTATACACAAGTATCACGCTCTCCCTACAAGAGATTATGGTTGATAATACAGGACTTGAAATGCGTACTTGATAGTATGTCGAAGCCGAATGTCTCACAAAACTTAGTATCAATAGATTTACGGAATGAAAAGTCTACATTTCTTGTAAATGAAAGTATTTCCTTTTTACAGTGTTTATGTAAAGGTGTCATGAATAACTTGTAGACTATACCCATTATAGTCTTTCGAAAGTGTGTTCCATTTGGTGATGAAAATTTGGTGTAATACCATCTTTGCATGTAAAGTGTAACGTTGGTAATAATGTTATTTACATTTGTAAACAAAACGTAAGTAAAGTATTTGAAATCATATGTAATGATGCGTATTTAAAATGTAAGTTTTTGTTGTGTTTCACTTGTATTTCCCCCCCTTAAAACATGAAAAGTCGTGAAAATATAGGGGTATGAAATCACCTGGAAAGTGTGGTGATTTGAAGAAAACGAGATTTTTCTCGGGCAGCACTCCGACCGAAAAGTGGTGAATATTTCCGGACTCTCGGGGCCTCGAACTTCCGTCAGAGCTTGGATATGAAACCGGGATGTCAGGATAGTCTCGAGAGAGTAGAAGTATGAAGTTTGGGAGAGAAGGTGGTAAATGAGCAAGTAAAAGTCGGAAGTCTCGCATGCTATTTATAGGAGGTCTGTCAGGCTTCGTACGCTGGGCGTACCCTCGTACGCGGGGCGTACGTCAGCGATGACGTCACCGGTCGCCGGTCTTCGGATGGGACAGAAGTAGAGGGAATAGGGGCGACGTGGCCGATCCGAGGCCTTGCATTGGGTACGCTGGGCGTACTCCGAAGTACGCGGGGCGTAATCCTTCGGATAAGCCTCGAAGTGTGTGCCCAAAACTTCAAAAATGCGTAACGTTCGCATACGAGCTCTGTTTTTGACGTTCTTTATATCCACGCGTAGGTGAGAATATACTCTACAACTTTCATTTAGACTTCGTCGGCAAATTTTGAATTTATTTTTAATTATATAATTTTTAATAGGCCGGGACGTGATAAACCCGTTAAAAATTCATAACTTCTTCATCCGATGTCCGTTTTCGTCTGTATTTTTACCGTTGTACTACTATTGTCGAGATCTTCAATTCTCGTTTAGGTTGCGTCGGCTAAAAATCGTTCGATCTTTATTTCGAGTTTTTAGCTGTCTACTGATATATCTGAAACTTAGAAAAATCATAACTTCCTCATACGAAGTCATATTTGGACGTTCTTATTATGTACGTTTACGGTTTAACATAATCTATGACTTTCGTTTAGATACCTAAGGCTAAAAAGTATATTATTGAAATTTCACTTTTTACACTTAACAGTGTTTTACCGGTTTTGTCGCGAATCTTTGATTGGTCATAACTTCTTCGTTATAACTCGGATTTTAGTGTTCTTTATATTTCTGAAAACCTTGTTACGATATCTATTACTTTATGTATCCCAATTGAGACTTTAGAACACTTCATTTATGACGCTATTTTTATTGATTCAAAATAGTTTATAATATTTGACTTTTTGAACATTACATTGACTCGAAATATCGGGTTGTCACAAACACATACAGTAGGCATACAAGGCATCCTTCCTAGATCCTTATCCCTAATCTACCATGCAGTTCTCATAATCGTGTCATATCATAACAAACATGTATGGGTGATTTGGGAGAACTTACTTGAGCTCGGTTGATTGCATGCACCACACCCTTTTTCCCTTTTCAAAATCCTTTTTATAAAAATGGTTTTCTTTTAAAAAAAATTATACCAAGTCCTCAGTTTGAGTCCAGACACACCCGAGAGTGTGCCCGAATCCCTCAAACCAAGGCTTTGATACCAACTTGTAACATCCCAAAAGTCATGACCAAAAATTTCATTTTAAACCATTAAATAAAACCATAGTTATCAAAGCATTCCATCAAAACATGAGTCAAAGTATTTCAAAACATTATTATCAGGGTTTCCAAATCAAAACATCAGAGTAAACATCCCAGTCTAAAACATCATGGTGTGTGCTATGCAATCATCCCGAGCTCTTCTCTCTACAACTAGAAGTACCTGAAACCAAAAACTGAAAACCGTAAGCACGACGCTTAGTGCGTTCCCCATACTACCACATACCATACACATAACGCATATACTAGGCCCCCGCCCCCTTCCTCGGGCCCTGCCCGGCATCAGGCCCTGCCTGGCATCGAGCCCCGCTCGGTATACATATCTGTTTCGTCCAGGCCCCGCTTGTCTTTGGGCCTCGCCCGCTATACACATACAAACTATACCATATAATCATACTAGCACATAAAGAATCATACATAGTACTATATGCTCCAGTCCTAAGGCCTCACCTATCTTGGGCCCCACCCCTGCTCTACTAATGATGAGATATGGAACCTTGTCCATACTCAGCTAGTGATGAGATACGGGACCCCGACCACACTCACCTCCCTACCAGGCACATACAAGTATCACACAGACAACAAGTATAATCAACATGCACATAATCATCAGGTACCACCCGACATCAAACCGTAGTCCGGAAGCTCACATATAAACATTCCTCGGGCACCGCCTGGCATCGGACCTTGGTTTGGAAAACATACAATTATACATACGGGCTGGTATTGATGCCTTCGACCCGTCCCTACAGGAGGAGACTCACCTCGCAAAGCTGAATGCAGAATCTCACGGATAATCCTCCGGCTACTGACTGGCAGATCCCCGGACTGCTGATCTCTCGACTCCCCGAGCTATTAATCATCATATAAGCTAGTTAAGTTCGAGATTCTCATAACTTAACCATAAGGTAAAAGACCATTCTACCCCTCACATACTCCTGCCCCAAGATGAACTCTATCCAATCCTTGGCCCAAAAAGATAAACACTCCTACAAGGCCTAATATATGGCCCAATTTCCAATTGGGCCTAATCCATTCATGTGGGCCTCAACCTAAGGCCCAATAATGCTTCCCTAGTCCAAAAGTTCAATTCCAGATGGCCCACTAAGTCCCAAGATAGCAAAGTCCAATGAATGGCCCAAACCGAGGCCCAAATGCGTGAAGCCCACTCTGACTGAGTACGTAGGTCGTACTCAGATGTATGCAGTGCGTACTCGGTTCGTGAGCTGTACGCTGTGTGTTCCTGGGTGTACACCCAACGTGCTCCCCTGTTAAGCTCTTTTTGCTATTAAGCGCTTAATGCTTTGAACAAAGGGACCAAATCACAGATCTGAGCTCTACTTAACGTCTAACCCCATAAAGTCACTAACTTGGTGACTTTGCATGTCCCAAACAAGCCCCAACTCCAAAAAGGGCATTCTTCTTCCATGAAAATGGTCTTAACTCTTGCATGAACCCATTAAGACATTCAAGATGGTAACTTTCTGCCTTAGGGACTCAAATAGCACCAAGGGTGGCAACCCTAAGCCTAGAAATCGGATGCGAACCATAAAGCTTCATCCTTGGGACTAAAAAGGTCCAAAAACTCAACATAAGAGATCTAAGGAAATAATCACCAAGTTTAAGACTTTATACCTCAAATAAGAGCTTAAAGTTGGTGTAGTTCTGGATCTAAAAGCTCTATCTTCTCCAATAAGTCTTTTGTAAGGGTCGAAGACCTATTGTAATATGTCGAAGACTTAATATTATTTTACAAGGCATTTATGTAACGAAGCTTAGATGTTTAGTCCTTGTAATTTTTTGTGTGCTTTCATGTTTCCTATAAATAGGAACATTACTTAGAGTTAGATAAGAGTCTTTGTATGAACTTGTCTACATTCTCTCTGTAACAATTGAAAGCATAATAGAGCTGAAACCAGATCATAGTTACATCTCGTGTTCAAACCACATTTGTTTTACTCTGATTTGATTCATACTTGATATTGAAAAAGAAAGAACACCTTCTTCAAAAGCACCAAAATACTCTTCTAATGTCATTTTAAGCTCCAAGATCACTCAAGTATGGATTAGGGTTTCATAGTAGCTTCTTTAGGGTGAGAGGGAGGCTGGTCTTTGAGGCATATTGTTCCTTTTATAGTGTCATGCCCTAAAATTTTGGGTTTTAGTCCGAAGGGAGTACGCCCTACGTACCTCTTAGTACGCCCAACATACTCACAAACCACCCACGACCATATAATATTATACGTTGGGCGTTCCCAGCAGGACACGTGCATGCATCCCTTGCATGCATGGGACTTATCTGCCAAACATTCCCATTAGGGGTTAAATCTGCCAAAACCTTCAATGTGCTATAACTTTTTCGTTCTAAGTCCGTTTCCGACGAACTTTATATTCATGGAAAGGAGACGAGAAGCCCCACGCTTCTAACAACTCCTCATTACCTAAAACTTTCCGAACACGAACCTAAAATCCCTAGAAGACCGAGATGTCAAATTACGATTATACCCTTGGCCTCCAAAGGCACAATCAAACACTTGGTTCCCGTATACCCTAACACCCACATCCGAAATGGGCCAAATCCCCCCTTTCACAAGGACCTAACCCTTATGGCAACTGACGATTAGGCCGCATCCCCTAGCAACGAAGCACTTTCATAACCAGGTGTTACAATACAGATCTAACAGATCACTACATCATAACAACATCCTATATACCATGATACATATCTAACAAATCTTTACCCCTTAGCAACATACTAAATATAAAAAATCCAAGGAATACATAACCATATATACTCAGAGGTGAGATAGACACCCAAACAGGTGATCCTACTCTAGAGCCACAACCAAACAAGGAACAGGCAAGAAAGCCTAGATCAAGAGTCCTCAGTCTATCCTACATGACTATATACAGTACATATGATATACCTCTACTAAAGATAACCAAAACTAGTGGGCCGAATCCACTAACACCAGAACCAAATAGAATCTCAATGAATAACCCAAAACCTTCAAGTGTGACGAAAAGTCAAACTTGATCAAAAAGTCAACGGTCAACAAAAGTAAAAAATTAACAGACCCTCACGACGTGACCATCAATGGATCATGTCGTGAGCAACTACATGAAAAAATAATCGGGACTAATAATCCTCACGACATGATAGGCATATCCTCACGTCGTGAGATCAGTTTGAATGCTATTTTGATCCAAAAACTTCTTAATCCATTAAGCCACTAATCTAACTTTTCTAGGAGGCTTCCTAACACTCCTAGGATCATAAAAAACTATGCTTTAAGGTCTTGTATATCCAATACAAGACTTGAGCTCAAGCTAGGTCATTCATGAAGAAAAAGGAGAAAAATTCTTGTAACACCCTGTTTCGAGTCGTTTCATAATTCGGGGCAGTGACCCAAAGATCAGGTATCATAAGGCTTCGGGCTTTGGGAAATAAAGGTTTAGTCCCATTTTGGATGTGGTTAATGTAGATTACAGGATCCAAGAGTTTGGCTTGTGTTGGAGTCAAAGGGGTAAAACAGGAAAAGTGATGTTTCAGACTTCTTGCATGAAATATGGATTTTTGTTTAGGAAATTTTTAGTCCAATATATCAAGATAATATTATGGGGATCTTAAATACCTTTCCGTGGTTATAAAGATCGTTAAAAACGGAGTTGGAACGAAGAAGTTATGACTGTTTGAAGTTATGAAGGTTTTAGGCTTAGTCTAGTACGTTGGGCGTACATGAGATATGTTGGGCGTACTAGGCATACCTGGAGTACTCTGGGTGTACCTGGAGTACGTTGGTCGTACGCGATCAGTTACCAAACCCCATTTTCATTGTTTGATCCCTATTTAAGCTCCTTAACTCCCCCTAACCCATTCCATTCTCATCCTTCACCTCTCCAACACCCTCCCTTGAATCCCTAACCCTAGTTTGAGCCTTGTGAGGTGTTCTTGAGTGCTTTGGATTGTTCTTGGTACATCTTGGAGAAGAAGGAGCTCACTGGAGAAGTGTTGGTTGCATTGGAGCTTGTAGATCCATACTTTGTTCACCATGATCTTTCTTCTTGAGGTAAAAAGCTTGAATCTTGATTATGCATTTGTTAGATCTAGCTAGTTTTGGGTGTTATAAGCTTTTGGTCACTTTAGTGCATAAAGTTTAGATCTTGAAAGTTTGTGACCTTATTATGGATAAAGTTGGAAGCTTTATCCATCTAAATATCATATTGATTCAGATCTAAAGGTTGGAGACTTGGACTTAATGGATTAAGTTGAAAAAGATGCACTTTTGGTCCCTTTGAGACTTAAAGACTAGATCTTGGTTGTTTGGACCATTTTAATGGATAAAGTTATGAGACTTTATCCATTATGGAGTCATTAGGAACCATAAAAATGTGATCTTGGTCCCTAGTTTTCCTCAATGTATGGTCTTGGATGTCTTAATTGGTTAAGAAGTTAGGGTTTTTGGATGTTGAAGAATTAATAGCCATAAAAGACCATAAAGTTGGAAACTTTTTGGTTAAGGATATAATTTGAGGAACCGAACAACACAAACTGTGGCCTTGCTGGTCCAACTATTGTTTCAAGCTCTACCAATTAACCTCATATCACTTCAGTAGGTAACAAGTGTAAAGTGTTGTGTAGTGGGGGTATCACACTTGGATTTATAGGGTGGAAGTGCATACCATATGCCACCTAACACCAACTAGTTGAAGAAGTATATTTATTTTTTGAGCCAACTCATATGATTAATTTGATTATATAAATGATTGTATTTAAAAAATGGTTACACATTTCATTAGTTTGATATTATATTATGTATATAAAAATAGGGATAGTCATTATGATAATTTAACAAAAATGAGAAGTGTTTATACTAAGGTTCTAAAAGGTGTGAGGCGTGGCGTGGCGGCAAGACCAAACATCAAGCTTAACGAGCCATGACGAACAATGACGTTTTTCAAGACGTGATGTAAGGCGGCAAATTTGTATTAATTTATAATTATATTACCACATAAATATATATATATATATATATATATATATATATATATATATATATATATATATATATTTATATAAAATATAACTAGCTTTTAGAAGTGTTATATCAATAACTAATATCAGAAAGTTAGCAAAAAAACACAATACTTGTATGTCCGATTAGAAAATGTATAAAAAAGAGCAAAAAAACGAATCTCAAATGAAAAAAAACACGTATCATAACGCGCCATGGCAAGCCATATAGTATCTTGCCACACGTCATGCCTAACAGCAACGTTATGCGACTTTTCTTAACGGCAAAGTCGCGCCTCACACTACTACAAAAAAGCAAATAAGACCCACCATATGGAACCCGGTTTCTGGAAAAAACGGGTCTCATTTTGTAAAAACCGGGGTTTATAAAGGCAGGCTTATATGACTCGGCTTCAAACAAATAACTGGGATTTATATCGTTTTTAGATAACCCGGTTTCTGCTGCTACAACCGGGACTTTTATTCGTACGATAATCAGACCCAGTTTCTAATATACAACCAAGTTCTATGACTGTCAGGCACAAATTATAAAAGGGTTTACAACAACCGGGTTTTCTGTCTAGGAGTGTACTCGAGCAAATCTGGTGTACACAATATGAAACCCAAACTCAAATATTGATATAATAACTTGAAGCTCAAACTCAATTGAGCGTTAATTCTTGCGTTCAGGTGCATTTAAGTAATCGGCAATTTCAAGATATTTTTGATTGTCTATTAATAAATGGAAATATATATTTTATTTCCATTGAAGTAAAATATGATTAACTTTTAAAATTCATTTAAATAGACACAGAAAATGAATTAGGCTTGCGTTTAAAATCCATTAAAGTTAAAGTAAACAATGAACAAACAAATAGTCAATTAGATGTAAGGGACAATATAATAATTCTTGAGCTTCAAATCGGAGATAGAGAACATTTTATGTCATTCAAGCCAAACACAGTATATGTGTATAACCTACACACAAGGCTTAACAATCCTCATATTTTATTTGTCTAACAACTCCAACAAGCTCAATGTTTCTTGTGTCAACTGTTCATGAAGCTGCAAATATCATGATAGAATTATAATAATCAAGTTCGAAATTGATAACACACTTCAGAAATTAATAATTTTATCATTTATATTCCCCCCACACCGAATTAAAAATCTACAAATTTAAATGCAGTTGAATAAAATTCATAATTTTATCTTTGATTGAATGAGCTTTCCCTCGTCGATAAAATAGTTTTCTAACGGTTTAGTTTCTCGGTAAGGGTTTCGGACAATAAAGCCAACTAGTTTTTCATAATGTCCATGAGTCATTTTAGAAACTAACATGTTTAATGATGTTTTTGAAGAATAGATAATGGGGTACTGATAATAATGCCAATAGATGATGAGGTACTCATAATAAAGTTAATTGGTTTTCCATATTTTTTACTTGTTTCTAGACACGACTGCCATGTTCAACATGAGGAAGGTGACGTGATATGGGGCAGAGGCATATTGACAAGGTACGGAAAACGAAACAAATATATTAATCCTAACCTTATAGATTTACCTCCACACTGCAAAAGAGCATTAAAATTATCACGAAAAAATTGTCGTCATATGAAACATGATGTGAATATGATGATCTATAAGAGTGTAAAGAGGGTATTGCACACTGATAAGAGGGGCACAATCCAACTTAAGTGGTTGAATCTTCATATCGAGGTGGTTGAATATTCAAATTGAAGGTGAGGGAGTTGTGCTTTGTGGCGACCCACATAACGAGTACCTTGTGACAATATATAACAAGTATGGTTAGCCGCATAACGAGTACCTTGTGGCAATATCTAACGAGTATGGTTAGCAGCATAACGAGTACTTTGTGGCAATATCGTTCATCGATAACTAGTGCTTTTAAAATGGTAGTTGAATAATGGAAAAAAACATTATTAAGAACTAATAGTTGAAATAGTAGTGTGAGTAGTTGTAAACCCATTGTTTGGTAAACATGTGCGGTGAAACCTATTATGAGTACACAATAAGTTAAATACGAAAGGCACTATGAGATATGACTTGTGTGTTGTCAATATGATATAATATTATCAATATTATGTGTATATTGTGTAGGCTACTCACTGAACTCCTGTAGCTTACCTTTTAATTTGTTGTATGTCTTTCAGGATTAAGTAAATCCACTAAGGGTATAAAGCTAGTAGTTGGAGATAACTAAACCGTAGATAGATGGTAACACCCAACTCAGATTTCCGCATTACTTTTATTGTATATGGTTCTTTTAATAAAGTCTTGTTTCAACCTAGTTAACATAAATCTACATCAAATTAATTTATAAATTAAAAAGTGAAAATTTGTGGATATAATTTGTGTTGAAAAGTTGTTTCCAATGGATATTAATTGTGTTGCATTAAAAATGATAGTAAAAGGCTTTTGGTCATGTGTTGTAAAGGGTCCTGCACCTTGAGACCGTGGGCATCTTAGATGTGTGAAGAACACTCATTTCAAATAAAATCATTAACAGATGACCATCAAAGTTCTAGAAACTTCAAGTTAGGTAAAGACTTAAAGAGATCAAAATTGGGTTTTTTAAAGAAAAATCCTCTGCCATGATGTGGTGTAGGATTCCCATGACGTGGCTTGAGTCATATGAAACACGTTCTCCTGGTGAGCTCCACGACGTGGCATGGGGATGGCCACGACATGGTAGCTATTACAGCCCATGCTCATGATTTTAGGTTTTCTCCCATATTTAAGGACATTAACAATTTATTCACGTGTTCTTGTTCTATCTACTCATCATAGTTTATTCACATGTTCTTGTTCTTCATATTCACACAGTTATCTTCTTGATATTATCTTTCTGCACCAATCCAATCGAAAAACGGGATTCTACAGAAAGACCATGGATTGAACCATGACAACTATACAGAAGACCAAGATTTGGCCCCTGGAAATAGAGTCCGGGTTGGCCCGTATACTCCCTAGGGTTGGTCCCGTTATGTATAATATATGTATGTGGATATGAGAGTTGGTTGTTCGGCACTAGATTCGAGGTTTTTTTGGATACATTGTATGTATGATGGAATGTGTGGTATACTTGGGAACTCACTAAGCATTATGCTTATAGTTATGGATTAAATGTCTTGCATATTGTTAATGGGAAGAGCTCGGTGAGATTGTACACACGCATCGAAGATATTCATTTCCGCGTTTCATAATTTAAACTTTGATAATGGAAGGTTTTAATCAAATAAATGTTACGTTGGTGCACACTACATTAGAGAGATGTTTCATATACAAAACTATTAGACAACTTATATTGGAGATCATTAAGAAGTTTGGTATTGAGCTAAGTTTGGGTTATCTAATCCCTAGTTTTGGAGAAATCCGGATTTTCCAACCATCTAATGGTTTTTATGTGTTTGAGTGTTTAGATTACTCTTTAGAACACCATGAGATTGTTAATTCACCATTGAATGATTAAAATCCATTATTAATGGTGGAAATGAGTGATTCAAAGTCTACTTCATGTTTTACTTATACTTTAGCTATGATGAGTTGTACTCTAGCCTCTATTATTGGATTTGGATTCAATTATAGATTTAATAAATGTTAGGATGATTGAAGTAACGAGTTAAATGATTCAAATAAAAAATAATTTAATTTGGATTGTTGTTTGACCAATAGAGTAACCATTGTGTGAATTACTTGATGTAGTCTCAATCAGATCAAGCTTGGAGAAATTTCATGGATGGAATCCCTAATTCCATACCATGGATTCCAATAACTAAGCTTCATGATTTAATTGAATGTTTACGATTGATTAATGAGGGAAGTAATTGAAGGGTTTTGAGCATTCTAACACTCCTATGGTGTACATGCAACCCTAGAAACCTTAGACCTATGTTTTCTCTAATATTCATGCAAATTATAAATTTCCAAGGTTTACATCCTAACTAGCATGGCATGGGGAACTTGAATCATAAAATGCTAGAAGAATTACATACTTTTTAGTAGTGGTTGATTCCTTGGAGTTTGAGATCCTAGCACCAATAATGTGGATGCCTCAAATGGAAGTCACAAATCACCACATACTTTGGAAAACTATGAGAGAGTATGTTTTCACTCTAGAAATCGGCTACCTTTCTCACACACACACTAGTGCCAAATCAAGTGCCAAAGAGTCCTTTATATAGTGTGGAGGATTAGGGTTACATCCATGTAAACCCTAATACCCATGACTCTTCCTTTCCAAGAGTCCATGGGTTAAAAGCTCCATGGACTATCCATGGACTCCCATGCAAGCCTAGCTCATTCCAAATGAGTATTAGCCCACACTATACAAATACAAGAGCCCATATTTAATTAGTCACCTTTTTTATCACCAAATTAATTCTAAATTAATTTAAGATCAATACTAATTAAATAATATGATTTCATATTAGTATATTATAACTTATAATATATCAATTCTCAAAAGATTATCCATATAAATAGTTCGGGTGAAGTGCAACCCAAATGGACCATGCCGGGTTGGGTCAAGTATATACCAAATAAAGTTATGGACTTAGACACCTTATCCAACATTCTCCCACTTGGATAAGTATAATAACTATATTTGCCTATATGACTTCAGGAACCAACCGGCAATCGTAGCTCTTAAAAACTCTGTTGAACTATGAAGCGCCATTTTAGATAAGTGATCATATAATCCTCTGTTCTCAAGATATCAGCCAGACAAATACATGGAACAACGTCGTACTTACTGTCCAGCAGTTTGTTTCCCGATTTCCGATTTGTTTGACATAGAACTAAATTGAACACATCAATTAGCTTCTGACCGGGCCCGGTACATAGGTCAAAACAAAATCATCGAGGGGCCCAGATATCGCTTCTAATGCTCCAAGGACTAGATGGAACAGATAAACTTCGACTCATATGCTTGTTCTACTACTTGTTGAATTATACACAAAGGCATGTTTTATAACATCAAGTTACTGATGCGTTTTCGTGCAATCAATGCACAACCAACTCATAGGCAACAACTCATATCTCTAGGTTTCAAGAGTTATATGATATTACCGTCTCACGATCACTTGAGATAAATTCCATGAAGTGATACAAGTGAGCGTGGGTTTATTCCAATACTCAGAACTTATGAGCACTCATGAATGTTGTAGCAACTCTTTGCTATGTCTAACCACCTTAGACATCTACAAGGCCAATTCAAGACAATCTTGATTCATACCTACTTCCAACGTATGACCGACTGTGGAGAATTTGAATAAAGTAATTATTCTGGAAGTCAAAACATGCAAAATTGAAACAATAGTAAATAATTGACACAAGACAGCAACACCTTACTTATAAATAAACAACAACTTTTATGTAATCACCAAATGTCAATTTACATTTTACAAGTTCCATAAATAGCTATCTAATCTGTAAAACTAATATCGTCCTTCAGCCCAATGCGCCTCGCATGCTACAAATGCCTAACCCTGCCCAGTCCCTTCATGAGGGGATCTGCTGGGTTCTCTTCTGACGATACCCTGTTTGCGACGGGGAGTCCTTCTTCTATCTTATGTCTTATGAAGTGGTATTTTCTATCAATGTGTCTGGATCTACCATGATCTCTCGGTTCCTTGGCTAAGGCAACCGCACTATTGCTGTCACAGAAAATTTCCATAGGCTCTTTTATAGCTGGTACAACTCCAAGGTCTCCGATGAAGTTCCTCAGCCATATCGCCTCCTTTGCTGCTTCACTCGCTGCTATATACTCTGATTCACAAGTCGAATCAGCTATTGTCTCCTGGTTGGAAATTTTCCAGGTAATTGCTCCTCCATTCAAGGTAAAGACCCAGCCCGACTGAGAGCGGAAATTATCCCTATCAGTCTGAAAACTAGCGTCACTATACCCTACTACTCTCAAGTCATCACTCCCACTAAGGGTAACGACCCAGTCCTTACTCCTCCGTAGGTACTTGAGAATATTCTTCACCGTGGTCCAGTGAGCCTTGCCAGGATTCCCCTGATATCTGCTGACCATGCTCAAAGCATGGTCAGCCTGAAGTGGTATTTTCTGTCAATGTGTCTGGATTTGCCATGATCTCTCGGTTCCTTGGCTAAGGCAACCGTACTATTGCTGTCACAAAAAATTTCCATAAGCTCTTTTATAGCTGGTACAACTCCAAGGTCTCCGATGAAGTTCCTCAGCCTTATCGCCTCCTTTGCTGCTTCACTCGCTACTATATACTCTGATTCACAAGTCGAATCAGCTACTGTCTCCTGCTTGGAAATTTTCCAGGTAATTGCTCCTCCATTCAATGTAAAGACCCAGCCCGACTGAGAGCGGAAATTATCCCTATCAGTCTGAAAACTAGCGTCACTATACCCTACTACTCTCAAGTCATCACTCCCACCAAGGGTAAGGACCCAGTCCTTAGTCCTCCGTAGGTACTTGAGAATATTCTTCACCGCAGTCCAGTGAGCCTTGCTAGGACTCCCCTGATATCTGGTGACCATGCTCAAAGAAAAGGCCACATCAGGGCGGGTACAAGTCATAACATACATGATCGAGCCTACAACGGAAGCATATGGTAGTCGACTCATCTCAGTTATCTCAGCCTCTGTACTCGGACTCTGAGCCTTGCTCAGTTTGGCATTATGTTGGATCTGTAAGTCACATTTCTTGGATTTTGCATGTTGAACCCTTTCAACATTTTGTCCACATAGGTGCTTTGACTAAGTCCAATTAGTCTCTTACTCCTGTCTCTCAAAATCCTTATCCCTAGGATATAGGTAGCTTCTCCAAGGTCCTTCATAGCAAAACACTTCCCAAGCCAGGGCTTAACCTCCTGCAAGGTTGGGATGTCATTTCCTATGAGTAGTATGTCATCCACATACAATACCAAAAAGCTAACTATACTCCCACTAGCTCTGACACATACACATGACTCATCTTTGCTTCTCGAAAAACCAAACTCTTTGACTTTATCATCAAAACAAAGATTCCAGCTGCAATATGCTTGTTTCAATCCATAAATGGATTTCTCAAGCTTGCACACTCTATCAGGGTACTTTGCACTGACAAAACCCTCTGGCTGACTCATGTAAACATCCTCACCCAACTTTCCATTAAGGAAAGCGGTTTTGACATCCGTTTGCCATATTTCATCATCATGAAATGCAGCAATGGCTAGCATAATCCTAATAGACTTAGACTTTGCTATTGGCGAGAAGGTTTCATCATAGTCAACTCGCTAAGTTTGAGTGAAACCCTTCGCAACCAGTCGCGCCTTATAGGTGTGCACTTTTCCATCCATGTCGGTCTTCTTCTTGAAGATCCACTTGCACCCGACTGTCTTACGGCCCGGTACATTGTCAACCAAGTTCCAAACTTGATTGTCATACATGGACTGTATCTCACTGTCAATAGCCTCTTTCCATTTAGCAGACTCGGGGCCTTCCATGGCTTCCCTATAGCTGTTAGGTTCATACAAATTTACCAGTGTACTATCACCGATAAATGTATCACCTTCTGTAGTAATATGGAAACCATAATAATGCTCAGGTGCAATCCTAACTCTAGTGGAATGCCTCAGAGGTATGGGCTCGTCAGTTGACTCAACTAGAGTTTCCTCCTCAAGTTGATTGCTAGGGTTTGAGGTTCCTTCACCACTTGACTCTTGAAGCTCTTCAAGGTCAATTTGCCTCCCACTGTTTCCTTGGCTTATAAATTCTCTCTCGTGAAAGACCCCTCTCATTGCCACAAAGACCATATTCTCATTGGGTATGTAGAAGAGGTAACCAAAGGATTTATGTGGGTAGCCGATGAAAATGCACCGCTCACTACGAGGTTCGTGCTTGTCCTGAGTCTCACGTCTCACGAAAGCCTCGCAACTCCAAATCTTGATGTGGTCTAAATTGGGAACTTTCCCAGTCCACATCTCGTGAGGTGTTTTGGCAACCTTCTTGGTAGGGACTAGATTAAGAATATGGGCGGCAGTCTCTAAGGCATACCCCCAGAACGAGATTGGTAATGAAGCTCGACTTATCATGGAATGAACCATGTCTAACAAGGTTCGATTGCGCCTCTCAGCCACCCCATTCAGCTGTGGTGTCCTAGGAGGTGTTAATTGTGAAACAATTCCACATTCCTTAAGATAGTCAAGGAACTCTGTACTAAGATATTCTCCTCCTCGATCAGATCGGAGCATCTTAATGTTCCTGCCCAACTGATTCTCCACTTCCGGTTTAAACTCTTTGAACTTTTCAAAGGTTTTTGACTTATGCTTGATTAAGTAGACATAGCCATATCTACTATAATCATCAGTAAAAGTCATATAGAAGCGGTTAGCATCCCTTGTGGCGGTTCTGAAGGGTCCACACACATCTGTATGTATGAGGTCCAACAAACCTTCACCCCTAGCACAAGTACCAGTGAAGGGTGATTTTGTCATTTTTCCAAGTAAACAAGATTCGCAACTATCATCCGACTTTAAGTCAAACGACTCCAAGACTCCAACCTTTTGGAGTTGGCCTATGAGCTTCTTGTTGACATGTCCAATACGACAGTGCCATAAGGATGCCTGATCTGAACTAGTGGGAGAATTGATATACAACATATTACTTCCTAAATTGTGTACAACCGACACAGTTTCATATACACCATCAGAAGGTAATGCTTTAAAATAAAGAACATTATTATAAAAGGCATTAATACCACCATATTCATTATCAAATGAAAAAGTAAACCCTTGTTTGTACAAACCATGAAAGGAAATAATATTTCTCGCCATTTTAGACGAGTAACAACACTTATTCATATCTAACACTAACCCACTACTTAGCAACAAAGAATAAACTCCAATCTTGGTGACAGGTGTAACTTTCCTATTCCCCATGATCACGTTTATCTTTCGTGCTCCACATCTTCACTTCTTCTTAGACCCTACAAATCAGAACATATATGAATACCACAACCTGTATCAAGGACCCAAGAATTAGTATGCGGTGAGTTATTAGACAATATAGTGTAAATACCTGCATGGGTAGGTTTGACCTTCCCATCCTTAACATCTTGCAGATACTTGGGGCAGTTTCGTTTCCAGTGCCCCTTATCATGACAATAGAAGCATTCAGCTTCCTTTGGGTTGGAAGAAGGAGTGACAGAACCACCTTTGGTTCCACTTGAAGATGAGCCATCAAGAGACTTTCCCTTGGTACCCTTCGAAGGGGTCTTCCTCTTCTTCCCTCTACTTTGCCCGATTGCCAGAACAGGGGCGGCAGTAGGAGTAGGAGTAGTAACAACCGATTTGACCTTAAGACCAGTTTCAGCGGTCTTCAAGAGCCCTTGAAGTTTACTAAGTGTGGCATCATCTTTGTTCATGTGTTATGTCATTCGGAATTGATCATAACAAGTAGATAAGGAATGCAATATGATATCAATAGCCAACTCCTCAGGGAAGTTCACATTCAATTTCAGCAAACGGTCCACAAACCTTTGCATTTTCTGCATGTGGCCCGTGATGGGTTCACCATCCTTCATTCGGGTTGTTATCATGGAAGAGATGATTTCATACCTCTCTTAACGAGCACATTAATGGTAGCGGTCCATCAGATCCATGTGCATCTCAAAAGGGTAAAAGTCCTCATAGGACATCTGGAGTTCAGCTTTCATTGTGGCCAACATGATACATGCAACCTTGGTAGCATCTCTCTCATGTGCCCTAAAGTCAGCGATCTCCTCTAGAGTAGCAGTAGACTCATCAATTTCCATCAAATCCTTGTCAAGGACATATTCCTTGTCCTCGTAATGTGTGACCATCCTGATGTTCCTGATCCAATCATTAAAGTTTGAACCATCAAAGATGACTCTCTCACAAAGGTTCATGAGAGAGAAGGAGCCGGTAGGGTTTGAGCCCAAAGAAGCATTGTTGGAAGACATCTGAAAAGAAGAAAGACAAGTTTAGATTAGATATAGAATCCTTAATAAGACACCCAAATGTAATATTAAGGCTAGGACCCAACACAATACTTCATAACTTGGAAGAGGGATTCTGTAATCCAAGCTATGAAATATTTGAAGGTAGGTGAATCACGATTCACCAATTTCCATCATGAAAAACTAAATGAATTATTAGGTTTTAATTGGATTGAAACTCCTAGATTCTTTTGAGATTCATTGAACTTTTCAATGGCATGTTTAAATCTCGATTGTGCTGTCTCATGTTTGTGACTGGGATGCCGAGGATCACAAGCAAGGTGTAAATAACCGTGCAAATTAACTTGGTACCCTTAATCTTGATCACCTAATCGATGTGCCGGTTACCCAAACGCGCTCCACCAATCTATGATAAATATTAAGTCACCCTTTGCCACTCTTACTAGTCCATATTAGTGTGCCTGTTACCCACACACGCTCCACCAATGACTTGGTAAGGTACAAAGTGTAATTTCATGGGTTAGCACCAATTTCAGATTTTCCTAAAGTAACTAATATTGGAAATTTATAATTTTCATGAATATTAGAGAAAACATAGGTCCAAGGTTTCTAGGGTTGCAAGTACACCATAGGAGTGTTAGAATGCTCAAAACCCTTCAGTGGTATCAGAGCCTAGGCTAGCTTTCTTGATATTTGATGCAAACTGCTTGAAAAAATTGAGAATTCTGCAATCTGAACAGTGAACTCGCGGAGTCCATGGGGGGACTCAACGAGTCCAAGTGAAAATGCATCCTACTCGTCGAGTAGGTTCGTGCACTTGGCGAGTAGGAGCCCCTGTTTGCAGAATTTCGAGTTTTGCTGCTGGAAATGGACTAGAATCATTACCCTAAACTGTTTTGGACTTGTAAAACCTGTTTTTTGATGTGGTAATGATTATGCTAATCCATTTACAATGGTTATTATCAAAATTTCAAGTTTTTTATATGTGTTTATATGTTTCTTGAAATTGTTGATATGAATGTTCATACTTATGAGTTTTAGAAGATCATAGGAATTATTTGCAAATTGTTTGTTAGTGTAATTCTTGATCTTAATGCCTATTGATGGAGTCTATAATTTGTCCTCAAGTTATGGATTACCAAAAGTCACTTCTTTAAAAAGTCATTAAAGAACCATAGGTTATATAAAATGAAGAGTCTTCATTTTAATAAACCATTAAACTCATAAGTTATGAAGTTCAAGAGTCTTGACTAGTTTCAAAACTTTCCCTCAAGTCTTGGAATTTGTAAAGTCTCACAAACACTTTAATTCCAAACCCTAGAGTTTTAAAAGTTAGAATTCAACCCTTATACTTTATAGTATTATAAGTTAATTATATATATATATATATATATATATATATATATATATATATATATATATATATAAATATATATATATATATATATATATATATATATATATATATATATAAGATCAAGCCAGTCTTACCGTTAGTAGGCCTCATTCATGAAGCCGGTCTATAAGGGGGGGGGGGAGGGTATAAGGTTGTTGTCTATAATATGGCAGCTTAATGGGTGTCCACTCTCACCCACCGCTTCCTTGACTGGTGGAGGTTCGTTATCCAAACGGGTAGGACAAGGACTATAATTCTCATTAAAAGTATAATGATAAATATAAAGTAACTAAACCTTTTATAAATTCCCAATCTTAGTTACTTTAGGAAAATGTAAAATTGGTGCTAACCCATGAAATTACACTTTGTACCTTACCAAGTCGTTGGTGGAGCGTGAGTGGGTATCCGACACACTAACTGTTGGATTAGTGTCTAAGCCCGTAACTATATTTGGTTAGTACTTGACCCGGTTGTGCATGGTCCTTTTGGGTTGCTTTCACCATAGCAACTTGACACGGTGATTTATATAGAGAAAAGATTTATTATATTAATATATTATGAGAATAATATATTAAAGGAATAATAATATTATTTGATTAATATTAGTCATAGATTAATTGAGAATTAATTAGGTGACTAAAAGAGGGTAATTGAATAAAGGGGCTTAAACTGTCAAATGTGTGATAGTTGAGTTTTGGGCTATGAATCCTTATAGATCTTAGGGTGGCCGAATTTAGGGTTATGATATCATTGAATTCGTCCAAGCCTTAATCTAGAAGGATCCTTGCATTGCTTAGAGCCTAAGTTATTCAATTAGGGTTAAGGATGTAACCCTAGTAGCTCATAGTATAAATTGACCCCATAGGTGAGGGAAATCGGCCACCTTGTTAGATTGGAAACCCTAGAGCCGATTTTCTCATCCCTCCTCTCTCTCCAAATGATCCTCTTGCTAGTTGGTGTTTGTAAGGCATTAGAGGAGTGACAATTGTGACTCTAAGCTCCAAGAACAAGAAGATTCAAGCAAGCAACTTAAGGTATTCTTCTAGATCTGATTTCATATGTTATGATTCAATTGTTTACACTAGATCTAGCATTGTAAGCCTTGGAAACATTGCATGTTCAATTAGAGAAACCTAGATCCAAGCATTAGGGTTTGCATGCGCACATAGGAAAGTTCTTATGACTCAAACCCATCAGTGGTATCAGAGCTTAGATTGATTTCTATTGAACTGATGCTTTGATTGATTGCTTTTTACATGAAAAATCGTTTTTTTGTGCCCCTGACTGACAGAATCGGCGAGTCCCATTGTGGACTCGGCGAGTAGCATGAACTCGGCAAGTCCGAGCGTCAGTTAGAGCAGATTTCGGGATTTCTTGCTGTTTTGCTTGTGGGTACTTGCCTTAATTGTTATGGGTCATTAAAATCCGAATTTTATCATATATTTGAGTATATCTTTGACCAAACAAAAGGTAATTACCATTTGATTGAATAATAATTTCCTTATATGATAATAATTGATTATTTGAATTAATTGGTAAATTGTCTTGCAAGTAATATTGACTAGGTCAAATTTAGATAATCATTAAATTAATTAGTTGATTTATATTATTTGCTATTTGATCCTTTATGTTTTGAAAAAGTTCAAAACTTGTCCTCAAGTTTTTGAAATTTAAGTTTTGTGATTAAAAGTTTAATTTGAACTAATTAAATTTCAAACCTTAGAATTTTACAAGTTTTAAAATTCAACGCTATACTTATAATATTATAAGATTAATATATATATATATATATATATATATATATATATATATATATATATATATATATATATATATATATATATAACTTAAATGTTAGTCTTACCGTTAGTAGGCCTCATTCACGAAGCCAGTCTATAAGGGGGGTATAAGGTTATGGCCTATAAAATGGCCGTTTAATGGGTGTCCATTCTCACCCACCGCTTCCTTGATTGGTGGAGGGTCATTAGCCAAACGGGTAGGATTGGGCAAACCTTTCCTCATTAAAAGTATAATGAATCTATATTAAGTAACTAAATGTTTTTACAAAATTCTCAATCTTAGTTACTTTAGGCAAAAGTGAATTGATGTAATTCCATGAATTTACACTTTGTACCCTTGCTAAGATGTTAATGGAGAGCGTGTGGTTAACCGGCACATTAATTGGGTTCTAAGAAAAGGTGGCAAAGGGTGACTCGTTGTTTGTTATAGTTTAATGGAGCGTGTGTGGTTAACCAGTACATCAAATAGGTAACTGTAACAATGAGGGCACCATGTACATTTGCATGGTTATTCACACCCACTTTGTGATCCTCGGCATCCCAGTCACAAACGAGAGGGGCATATCGAGATTTAAACATGCCATTGAAAAGTTCAATGTATCTCAAAAGATCTAGGAGTTTTCAATACATTTAAAACCTAATTTCTTTTTCGTTTTTCATGGTGGAGAATTAGTGAATGGACATTCACTTGCCTTCAAATTATTTACTTATTAGATTACGGCATCCCTCTTCTAATTTGTGAATAATGTTGTTGGTTCTTAGCCTTAATTTTTCATTTGGGTGATTAATTTGGGAAATTCATTTCTAATCAACTTTGTTCCTTTTCCATTTCAGATGTCGAACGCAAACAACAACGCTTCTGGGTCAAACTCCTCTGGTTCATTCTCACTCATGAACTTGTGTGGGAAAGTGATATTTGATGGGAACAATTTCAGTAATTGGATTCGCAACATTCGCATGGTCACTCACTACGAGGACAAAGAGTATGTCCTCGACAAGAAGCTTAAGGAGATTAATATCGAAACTGCTACTGCCGATGAGATCGCGACCTACGAGGCCCACGAGAGTGATGCCACGAAAGTCCATTGCATCATGGCGACTATGACTGCTGAACTTCAAAAGTCCTATGAGGACAAGTACCCATATGAGATGCATCAAGATCTGCTGGAACGCTATCACCAGAGCGCTAGGAAAGAGAGGTATGAGATCATCATTTCGATGATCACTACCAAAATGGGTAATGGAGAGTCTATTACCGCCCATCTGCAAAAGATGCAGAGATATGTTGATCGCCTGCTGAAGTTGAATGTGAACTTCGATGAAGAGCTAGCAATTGACATTATCCTTCACTCATTGACTTCCTGCTATAGCCAGTTCCGCATGACCTACCATATGAATAAGGAAGAGGTCTCCTTGAGCAAGCTTCAGGGCTTGTTGAGGACTGCTGAGAGCAACCTCAAGGATAAATCTGTTGCATCACGTCCCACTCGAGCTTCTGCCCCTGTCTTGGCAATAGGGCAAGGGAAGGGTAAGAAGAGGAAGGCCTCCTCAAGGGGCCACCACAAGGGAAAGTCTCAAGATGACACCTCTTCTAGTGGAACCAAAGTTGGTTCTGCTAAACCCAACTCAAACCCCAAAGAGGCAGAGTGCCACCACTGCCACAAGATAGGGCATTGGAAGAGAAGTTGCCCAGAATATCTGCAGGCCATCAAGGATGGAAAGATCAAGCCATCTTTCGCAGCTATTTACACAATTAAATCTAATAGTTTATCACATGCTACTTCTTGGGTTCTTGATACAGGATGTGGTTTTCACATATGTTCTGATTTGCAGGGACTAAAAGGAAATAGGTATGTGGAGCGTGGAAGGATGAATCTGATCATGGGAAACAGAAGATTGTCGCCTGTAACCAAGATTAGAGTTTATTCCTTAGTGCTTAGTAATGGTTTAGATTTAAATTTGAATAATTGTTGCTATTCGCCAGATATGGCTAGAAACACCATTTCATGTCATGGTTTATATAAACAAGGCTTTAGATATTCATTTGATAATGAAAAGGGTTCTATTTATGCTTATTTTAATAATGTTTTATATTTTGAAGCATTGCCTTGTAATGGAGTATATGAAACTGTGATGGTTGTAGACAACTTAGGAAATGATGTATTGTGTGTGGATTCTTCCAATAGTATGGATAGAGCATGCTTGTGGCATTGTCGTCTTGGACATGTCAATAAGAAACGCATTGCCCAACTCCAAAAGGATGGAGTGTTGGAGTCATTCGACCTTAGGGACGATGACGTGTGCGAGTCTTGTTTACTTGGAAAGATGACCAAGTCACCCTTCACTGGCACTTGTGCGAGGGGTGAGGGTTTATTGGATCTCATACATACAGATGTATGTGGACCCTTTAGATCCACCACAAGGGATGCGAATCGCTTCTATGTGACTTTCACAGATGATTATAGCAGATATTGGTATATCTACTTAATCAAGCATAAGTCAGAAACCTTTGAAAAGTTCAAAGAGTTTAAACAAGAAGTGGAGAATCAATTGGGCAGGAAAATCAAGATGCTTCGATCTGATCGAGGTGGAGAGTACTTAAGTCTTGAATTCCACGACTACCTCAAGGAATGTGGAATAATTTCACAATTGACACCACCTAGGACACCACAATTGAATGGTGTAGCTGAGAGGCGTAATCGAACCTTGCTAGACATGGTTCGTTCCATGATGAGTCGTGCTTCACTACCTATCTCATTCTGGGGGTATGCCTTAGAGACTGCCGCCCATATCCTTAACTTAGTACCTACGAAGAAGGTTGCCAAAACACCTCACGAGATGTGGACAGGGAAAGCTCCCTCGTTAGCACATATCAAGGTTTGTGGTTGCGACGCTTTCGTAAGACGAGATACTCACGACAAGCTCGAACCTCGTAGTGAGCGATGTATTTTCATCGGCTACCCACATAAATCCTTTGGATATCTCTTCTACAGACCGAGTGACAATGTAGTCTTCGTTGCGAGGAGAGGGGTTTTCCTAGAGCGAGAACTCATAAGCCAAGGAGACAGTGGGAGGCAAATCGATCTTGAAGAGCTTCAAGAGTCGAGCAATGAAGGAACCTCTAACACTGGCGCTCAACCTGAGGAGGAAACTCCGGTTGAACCAATTGACGAGTCCTTACCTCTTAGACGTTCCGAAAGATTTAGTGTTCCACCCCAGTTTTATGGATTTCATATTAATATGGAAGGGGATACGTTCATTAGTGATAGTACACTAGTGAATATGGACGAACCTAACAGCTATAAGGAAGCCATGGCAGGCCCAAAGTCTGCAAAGTGGAAAGAGGCTATGGATAGCGAGATCCAATCCATGTATGACAACCAAGTTTGGAATTTGGTTGACAATGTACCAGGTCGTAAGACGGTCGGGTGCAAGTGGATCTTCAAGAAGAAAACTGACATGGATGGAAACGTTCACACTTATAAGGCGCGATTGGTTGGGAAGGGTTTCACTCAAACTCCTGGAGTTGACTACGACGAAACCTTCTCACTAGTTGCAAAGACAAAGTCTATCAGGGTGATGTTGGCCATTGCTGCATTTCATGACTATGAAATATGGCAGATAGATGTCAAAACCACTTTCCTTAATGGGAAGTTGGATGAGGATGTTTACATGGCTCAGCCAGAGGGTTTTGTCAATGCGAAGCATCCCAATAGAGTGTGTAAGCTTGAGAAGTCTATTTATGGACTTAAGCAAGCGTCTCGCAGATGGAATCTTTGTTTCGACGAGAAGGTTAAAGAGTTTGGTTTTCTGCGAAGCGAAGATGAATCGTGTGTATATGTCAAAGCCAGTGAGAGTGTAGTAAGCTTTCTCGTATTGTATGTCGATGACATACTGCTCATAGGAAACGACATCCCGACACTGCAGGAGGTTAAGTCCTGGCTCGGGAAATGCTTCACTATGAAGGACCTCGGAGAGGCTTCCTATATTCTGGGAATAAGGATAGTGAGAGACAGAAGTAAGAGACTAATAGGACTTATTCAGAATACTTACTTGGACAAGGTACTAAAACGTTTTAGTATGGAGAATTCAAAGAAAGGGGAGTTACTAATCCAGAGTAATGCCAAGTTGAGTAAGACTCAGAGTCCGAGTACTGAAGTCGAGATAGCAGACATGAGCCGAGTACCATACGCTTCCGCAGTCGGCTCGATCATGTATGTTATGACTTGTACTCGCCCTGATGTGGCCTTCGCTTTGAGCATGGTCATCAGATATTAAGGGAACCCTGGCAGAGCGCATTGGATCGCAGTCAAGAACATTCTTAAGTACCTTCGGAGGACCAAGGAATGGTTTCTAGTCCTCGGTGGGAGTGATGAATTAAAGGTGCGAGGGTACAGCGACGCCAACTTTCAGACCGACAGGGACAACTATCATTCGCAGTCAGGCTGGGTCTTTACCCTCAAAGGAGGAGCTGATTCAATGTGCGAATCAGGAAACTGTAGCTGATTCAACGTGCGAATCAGAGTACACTGCAGCAAGCGAAGCGTCAAAGGAGGCGATATGGTTGAAGAACTTCATTGGATACCTTGGAGTTGTGCCAGCCATAAAGGAGCCCATGGATATTTTCTGTGATAATGAAGGAGCGGTTGCCTTGACCACGGAACCAAGAGATCACGGTAGATCTCGACATATCGACAGAAAATATCACTTTATTCGACATCAGGTGGAAGACGGACTCCTTGTAGTGAAGAGGGTATCATCAGAAGATAACCCAGCAGATCCACTTACGAAGGGACTGAGCAGGGTTAAGCATTTGCAGCACACTAGGAGCATTGGGCTGAAGGACGATATTAGTTTAGATTAGGTAGTTTGGAAACGTGTAATAGATAAGTTGTTATTAACATTTGATGATTAAATAAAGGAGTATTATTTATTAGTAATGTTACTGTCTTATGTTAATCTTTTACCTATTGTTTCATTTTGCATGTTTTGACTTCCTGAATAATTAAGTTATTTGATAATAATCGAATTATTCGAACGGTCCACAGTCGTTCATATGTTGGAAGTAGATATGAATGAAGACTGTCATGAATTGGTGTGTAGATTGTCTAAAGTGTATTAGACATAGCAAAGGTTTGCTACAATGTTCATGAGTGCTTATGAACTTGATTTGAGCATTGGAATAAACCCACACTTGCTGGAATCACTTCATGGAATTTATCACGAGTGATCGCAAGATGGTAATATCATATGGTCTTAAAACCTAGATATATGGTTTATTGTTTGCTAATTGGTTGTGCATTGATAATGTGTAAACGCATCAGTAACTTGATGTTATAAAATACATTGTTGTGTATGATTTCATTAGTGGATAGTAAATGCATATAAGTCGAAGTTTATCTGTTCCTTTTATCCTAAGAGGGTAAAAGCAATATCAGGGGCCCTCGATCATTTGATTTGAATTATGTGCCGGGCCCGGTCAGGACTGAATTGATGTGTTCAATTAAGTTCTATGTCAAAGAATCTCAGATCGAGAAACCAATTGCTGGACAATAAGTATGACAATGTTCCATGTAATTGTCCGCACGATATCTAGAGCAGAGGATTATACGATCCCTTATCTGAAGGACAGGTTACTGATAAGATCAGAGTTTGACAGCGTCTTTGAGAGATACGATTGCTAATCGGATTGTGATTGCATTTATAGTTACTAGACTTATCCAAGTGGGAGACTGTTGGATTAGTGTCTAAGCCCGTAACTATATTTGGTAAGTACTTGACCCGGTTGTGCATGATCCTTTTGGGTTGCCTTCACCATAGCAACTTGACATGGTGATTTATATAGAGAGAAGAGTTATTATATTAATATATTATGAGAATAATATATTAAAGGAATAATAATATTATTTGATTAATATTAGTCATAGATTAATTGAGAATTAATTAGGTGACTAAAAGAGGGTAATTGAATAAAGGGGCTTAAACTGTCAAATGTGTGATAGTTGAGTTTTGGGCTATGAATCCTTATAGATCTTAGGGTGGCCGAATTTAGGGTTATGATATCATTGAATTCGTCCAAGCCTTAATCTAGAAGGATCCTTGCATTGCTTAGAGCCTAAGTTATTCAATTAGGGTTAAGGATGTAACCCTAGTAGCTCATAGTATAAATTGACCCCATAGGTGAGGGAAATCGGCCACCTTATTAGATTGGAAACCCTAGAGCCGATTTTCTCATCCCTCCTCTCTCTCCAAATGATCCTCTTGCTAGTTGGTGTTTGTAAGGCATTAGAGGAGTGACAATTGTGACTCTAAGCTCCAAGAACAAGAAGATTCAAGCAAGCAACTTAAGGTATTCTTCTAGATCTGATTTCATATGTTATGATTCAATTGTTTACACTAGATCTGGCATTGTAAGCCTTGGAAACATTGCATGTTCAATTAGAGAAACGTAGATCCAAGAATTAGGGTTTGCCTGCGCACATAGGAAAGTTCTTATGACTCAAACCCATCACTAACATGGACTAGTAAGAGTGGCAAAGGGTGACTTAATATTTATCATAGATCGGTGGAGCGCGTATGGGCAACCGACACATCGATTAGGTGATCAAGATTAACGGTACCAAGTTAATTTGCATGGTTATTCACACCTTGTTTGTGATCCTCGGCATCCCAGTCAAAAACTTGAGAGGGCACAATCGAGATTTAAACATGCCATTGAAAAGTTCAATGAATCTCAAAAGAATCTAGGAGTTTCAATCCAATTAAAACCTAATAATTCATTTAGTTTTTCATGGTGAAAATTGGTGAATCGTCATTCACCTACCTTTAAATATTTCATAGCTTGGATTACGGCATCCCTCTTCCAAGTTATGAAGTATTGTGTTGGGTCCTAGCCTTAATATTACATTTGGGTGTCTTATTAAGGATTCTATATCTAATCTAAACTTGTATTTCTTCTTTTCAGATGTCTTCCAACAATGCTGCTTCAGGCTCAAACCCTAACATCTCCATCTCTCTCATGAACCTTTCTGGGATCTATTAAGACATTTGCTGTTGAGGTGATATTCATATAAGAAACCCTAACACTTATGTGACATCTAAAGGTCTTAGGTGCATGACTCATTGTTGATGAATTTGTGATTAAGATCTATAAATGTTTTTTAAAATATAAAACCTAAAGAGGTGTATTTCATTTTGACCTCACACTCATACAATATTTGTAACGCCTGGTTCCTAGTACGCATTTAATTATATTTTATTCACTTTTATAGAGCAACTCGACGAGTTGGGAACCCCAAACTTGTCGAGTAGGAACCAGATTTGATGCGGGGATTTAAGTTACCTACTCGACGAGTTGAGAGCCTCGACTCGACGAGTAGGGCTGCCATAGTGAAACCCTAATTTCAGGATTTTGCACCTTCTTTAAGCATCCTAATCCCCACTTGATGGCCTCATTTCCAGCCTCCAAGTCCAAAACGCTAGTTTCAGAAACCCTAATGCAATTGTGAGATTGTGAGCCATTTTTGAGTGAACATTGTGTGTTTTGAAGCTTGTGAAGAAGAGGAGAGCTTGAAGATTCCAGGAGAAGATAGTAGATCCAGAGACTTCCTTTCATCCTCATCATTTTCTGGTAATCAAGTCTCTAATTTGCTTAGTAGTTTCTTAGATATCCTTAGTTTCACTTTATTGGGTTTTTGGTCCAAGAAGCTTGATCTTTGGGATATGGACATCCAATGTGAGTGTACCTTCAGATCTGGGATTAAAGAGGGCTCTCAATTGGATAAAGGTGCAAACTTTATGACCATGGAAGCCCCATGCAATCCATAGGGTGTCTTTTTGTCCTTTTAAGCTCCAAAAGGCCATGCATGTAGAGAAAGGTGGAAGCTTTACATGTTCAAGTAATGTTTAGGGTCTAGATATCTATTTGTAAGCTTTAGTTTGGAGTATGGATGGGTTGTGGACCAAGATCTAGGTCCTAAGGAGTTAGCGTTTGAGCTAAACCCATTAAGTAAAGGTATTAACGGGTAAAGTTGGAAACTTTACCCTTAAAAGGACATTTTCAGTGTATATGAGAACTATGGAGCTTAGACCTGAACAGGTTGGGCTTAATCTATTAAGATGACCCAAACATACTGAGGAACTCGGCGATTCAAGATAGGGACTTGACAAATTGAGTCGATTTGTCACGATTCCGTACAAGCTAGAATTCAGCGAGTCGGCGAAGGGACTCGACGAGTTTGATCGTGTTTTCAAGACTATGAGTAGCAAGGGAACTCGGCGATTCAGGGGGATAACTCGACGAGTTGATTCAACTCAGATTGTTGGCTTTAACTTTGACTGAGCGTTGACTTTGACTGGGACATTGACTTTGACCAAGTTTGACCCGTGAAGGGGTTTTCACATAAGGAATAATATCTAAGGGGATGTTTTGTATAGGGAGTGAGTAGAGCCAGTTGCAGGAGCAGAGACGTTCAACTACTTCACTCGACATTTGAGGTGAGTTTTTCCTCCAGTAGGATCGAGTCTAAGGCACCAATGTCGGCCCGTTTATGTATGATAGCGTATGCCGGACTTCGGTCCAATGTCGGGGTTAGCCCGATGTTGGTTATATGTTTCTAGACTTCGGTCCGATGCCGACGAAAGTCGGAGGAATGTTTGTATGCATGATGTCTTCGTGATTCTTGCATGTGTTTGTATATGTGTTCCGGGCTTTGGTCCGATGTTGGGGCAAGCCCGATGAATGTTTAGCTTATATGTTATGTTCATATGTTCCGGGCTTTGGTCCGATGCCGGGGCAAGCCCGAGGAATGTTTTGTTGGGTTATGAGCAAAACAACATTCCTATGGTGTTCATGCAAACCCTATTGCTTGGATCTAGTTTTTCTAATTGTACATGCAATATGTGTCCAAGACTTGCAAACCCTAATCTACCATACAACAAAAACTAAATCAACATAAACAAACTAGTAAGAATGTTACCTTTGATTGTTGCTTGAAGATCTTGAGCTTTTGAGAACCTTAGCACCTCAAATGTTATGCCTCTAATAGATCACAAACACCAAAGCAAGTTGGAGAATGATGGAGAGAGAGGAATGGAGGCTAAAAATCTGCTGGAACTATTCTAAGGTTTCAAGTGGCCGATTTCACTATCCTAAGGGGTCCTTATATAGCTACAAAATTAGGGTTTCAGTCAAATCCCTAACCTGGTTGCTAAAGCCCTAAGCAGCCCATAGGAATCTTCCAGATCAAGCGCTTGGACGAAATCCTTATGGGCTCCCATAAGATTTCGTCCATCCCTTGCTTAAGGGATCCACAACCCAAATTCCAATTATCTTATAATTACAATTCCAGTCCCCTTAATTCAATTAATATCTTTTTGACCACAAAATTAATTCTTAATTAATTATTGACCAATATTAATTAAACAAATATGATTTCTCTTTTAATATATTATTCAAATAATATATTAATAAATCACAATAACCTCTTTCTCCAATATTCATCCAGTCAATTTGCTCTAGTGAAGGAAACCAAAAAGGACCATGCTACAACCGGGTCAAGTACATACCAAATATAGTTATGGCTTAGACACCCAATCCAACAGTCTCCCACTTGGATAAGTCTAATAACTATAAATGCAAATATGACTTCAAAATCCGATTAGCAATCGTAGCTCTCAAAAGCTACTGTCGAACTCTGACACGTCCTATAGATAAGGGATTGTATAGTCCTCCGTTCTCAAGATATCGTGTGGAAAATCACATGGAACATAGTCATACTTATTGTCCAGCAGTTTGTTTCTCGATCTCTGATTTGTCTGACATAGAACTTAATTGAACACATCAATTTAGTCCTGACAGGGCCCGACACATAAATCAGAACAAAATCATCAAGGGGCCTAGATATCGCTTTTAATCTCGTAGGATAAAAGGAACAGATAAACTTCGACATATATGCTTGTTCTATTTACTCATCAAATCGTACACAACAATGCATTTTATAACATTAAGTTACTGATGCGTTTACGCATTATCAATGCACAAATGACTCGTAAACCACAAATCATATATATAGGTTTAAAGACTTATATGATATTATCATCTCGCAATCACTCGTGATTAATTCCATGAAGTGATTCACGTGAGTGCGGGTTTAATCCAACACTCAAATCATATTTCATAAGCACTCATGAACGTTGCAACAAACTTTTGCTATGTCTAAACTCTTAGACAATCTACAAGCCAATTCATGACAGTCTTCTTTCATACTTACTTCCAACGTATGATCGACTGTGGATAGTTTAAATAATCTTATTATTTAGGAAGTCAAAACATGCAAAGTGAAACAATAGTAAATAATTAACATAAGACAGTAACATTACTTATAAATAATACTCCTTTATTTAATCATCAAATGTTAATTACAATTTATCTATTACAAGTTTCTAAGGCTATCTAATTACTAAAACTAATATCGTCCTTCAGCCCAATGCTCCTAGCGTGCTGCAAGTGCTTAACCCTACTCAGTCCCTTCGTAAGGGGATCTGCTGGGTTATCCTCTGACGATGCCCTCTTTACTACGAGGATTCCCTCTTCTACCCGATGTCTAATGAAATGATATTTCCTGTCGATATGCGTGGATCTGCCATGATCCCTCGGTTCCTTGGTCAAGGCAACCGCGCCTTCGTTATCACAGAAAATCTCCATAGGCTCCTTTAAGGCCGGTACAACTCCAAGGTCTCCAATGAAGATTTTTAGCCATATCGCCTCTTTCGACGCTTCGCTCGCTGCTATGTACTCTGATTCGCACGTTGAATCAGCTACGGTCTCCTACTTGGAACTTTTCGAAGTCACTCTTCCTCCATTCAGGGTAAAGACCCAGCCCGACTATGAGCGGAAATTATACCGGTCAGTCTGAAAACTAGCGTCACTATACCCTTGCACTCTCAAGTCATCACTCCCACCGAGGATGAGAAACCATTCCTTAGTCCTCCGAAGGTACTTAATAATATTTTTTACTGCGGTCCAATGTGTTCTACCAGGATTCCCTTGATATCTACTAACCATGCTCGGAGTGAAGGCCACATCAGGGCGAGTACATGTCATAGCATACATCATTGAGCCAACTGCGGAAGCATAAGGTACTCTGCTCATCTCTTTTATCTCGGCATTGGTAATTGGGCTTTGAGTCTTACTCAGTTTGGTATTGCTTTGGATTGGTGACTCCCCTTTCTTGGAATTTTCCATGCTCAAATGTTTCAACATTTTGTCCAAGTAAGTACTTTGACTAAGTCCTATTAGTCTCTTACTCCTATTTCTCATTATCATTATCCCTAGAATATAAGCAGCTTCTCCGAGGTCCTTCATATCGAAGCACTTTCCAAGCCAGGACTTAACCTCCTGAAGGTTGGGATGTCATTTCCTATGAGTAGTATGTCATCCACATACAAAACGAGAAAGCTAACTATACTCCCACTGGATTTGACATATACACAGGACTCATCTTCGCTTCTCGAAAAACCAAACTCTTTGACTCTCTCATCGAAACAAAGATTACATCTGTGAGATGCTTGTTTCAATCCATAGATGTATTTCTCAAGCTTACACACTCTATTAGGATGCTTCGCATCGACAAAACCCTTTGGCTGACTCATGTAAACATCCTCAGCCAACTTCCCATTAAGGAAAGCAGTTTTGACATCCATCTGCATATTTCATAATCATGAAATGCAGCTATGGCTAAAATGAGCCTTATAGATTTAATCTTCACTACTGGTGAGAAAGTCTCATCATAATCAACTCCAGGAGTTCGAGTAAACCCCTTCGCAAATAATCGCGCCTTATACGTGTGCACTTTCCCATCCATGTTGGTCTTCTTCTTGAAGATCCATTTGCACCCGACCGTCTTACGACCTGGCACATTGTCAACCAAGTTCCAAACTTGATTGTCATACATGGACTAAATCTCGTTGTCCACGACCTCTTTCCATGTTGCAGACTCCGGGCCTACCATGGCTTCCTTGTAGTTGTTAGGTTCATCCAAATTTATTGGTGTACTATCACTAATAATCCTATCACCTTCAGTTGTTATATGGAAACCATACAACACAGGTGGAACACTAACTCTACTGGAATGTCTGAGAGGTAGGGACTCGTCAATAGGTTCAACAGGAGTTTCCTCCTCGGGTTAAGCACCAGCGTTAGAGGTTCCTTCATCGCTTGACTCTTGAAGCTCTTCCAAGTCAATTTGCCTTCCACTGTCCTCTTGGCATATGAGTTCTTGCTCTCGGAAAACCCCACTCCTCACAACGAAGACAACATTGTCACTCAATCTATAGAAGAGATATCCAAAGGACTTCTATGGATAGCTGATGAAAATACATCGCTCAATATGAGGCTCGAGTTTGTCGTGAGTCTCTCGTCTTACGAAAGCCTCGCAACCCCAAACATTGATATGTGCGAACGAGGGAACTTTCCATGTCCACATCTCGTGAGGTGTTTTGGCAATCTTCTTAGTTGGGACCATATTAAGGATATGGATGGCAGTCTTTAAGGCATACCCTCAGAATGTGATCGGTAACGAAGCTCGACTCATCATGGAACGAACCATGTCCACCAACGTTCGATTGAGCCTCTCAGCTACACCATTAAACGGCGGTGTCCTAGGCGGCGTCAACTGCGAAACGATTCCACATTCCTTGAGGTAGTCATGGAATTCAACACTAAGGTACTCACCACCTCGATCGGATCAGAGCATCTTAATTTTCCTGCCTAGCTGATTCTCCACTTCTTGCTTAAACTCCTTGAACTTTTCAAAAGTTTCTGACTTGTGCTTGATTAAGTAGATATACCCATATTTGCTATAATCATAAGTAAAAGTCACATAGAAGCAGTTCGCATCCCTTGTGGTGGATCTAAAAGGTCCACATACATCCGTATGTATGAGATCCAATAAACCCTCACCCCTTTCACAAGTACTAGTGAAGGGTGACTTGTTCATCTTTCCAAGCAAACAAGACTCACACGTGTCATTGTCCCTAAGGTCGAATGACTCCAACACTCCATCCTTTTGGAGTTGAGCTATGCGTTTCTTGTTGACATGTCCAAGACGACAATGCCACAAGCATGCTTTGTCCAAACCTTTGGATGAATCGATGTGCAACACATTATTTCCTAAGTTATCTACAACATTCACAGTTTCATATACTCCATTACAAGGAAATGCTTCAAAATAGAAAGTACCATTTAAGAAAGCATTAATAGAACCAATTTCATTATTAAATGAAAATCTAAAACCTTGTATGTACAAACCATGAAAAGAAATAATGTTTCTTGCCATTTATGACGAGTAGCAACAATCATTTAAATCTAATCCTAACGCACTACTAAGCACTACAGAATAAACTCCAATCTTGGTGACAGACGACGCTTTCCTATTCCCCATGATAAGGTTCATCTTCCCATACTCCACATCCCTACTTCTTCTTAGACCCTACAAATCAGAACAAATGTGAAAACCACATCCTGTATCAAGGACCCAAGAAATATCATATGATGAGTTATTAGATTGAACAATATAAATACCTACGAAGGATGGCTTTATTTTCCCATCCTTGATGTCCTGCAGATCCTTCGGGCAGCTTCGTTTCCAATGCCCTTTGTCGTGACAGTAGAAGCACTCTGCTTCTTTTGGGTTGGAAGAGGGGGTAGCAGAACCAGCTTTGGTCCCACTAGAAGAGGATTCATCATGGGGTTTACCCTTGTAGCTCTTAGAAGGAGTCTTCCTCTTCTTTCCCTTTCCTTTCCCAATATGCAAGACAGGGGCAGCAACAATAGGAGTTGATGCAGTAGATTTGCCTTTCAGACTACTCTCAGTAGTCCTTAGCATGCCTTGAAGCTTGCTCAGAGTGACCCCCTCCTTGTTCATATGATATACCATACGAAACTGGTCGTAACAAGGAGGCAACAAGTGTAGAATTATATCTATGGCCAACTCCTCGTCAAAGTTCACATTTAACTTCAACAGACGGTCCACAAACCTTTGCATTTTCTGCAAGTGGGTTGTGATGGACTCTCCGTCCTTCGTTTTGGTAATGATCATCGAGGCGATGTTCTCGTACCTCTCTTGCGTGGCACTTTGATGGTAACGTTCCATCAAATCTTGGTGCATCTCGTAGGGATAGTAGTCCTCGTAGGACTTTTGGAGTTCGGCGGTCATTGTTGCGAGCATGATGCAATGAACTTTTGTTGCATCTCTTTCATGAGTTTCAAATGCAGCAATTTCCTCAGGAGTAGCAGTGTTTGGGTTAACCTCTTTCATCTCCTTGTCGAGAACATACTGTTTGTCCTCATAGCGGGTGACCATGCGTATGTTGCGGATCCAATCATTGAAATTGGTCCCATCAAATATCACCTTCCCACACAAGTTCATGAGTGAGAATGAGCCAGAAGGGGTCGAGCCAGAAGCGTTGTTTTGAGTAGACATCTGAAACAGAAACGGAACAAACTTTAGATTAGATAATAATCCCCACGTAAACACCCAAATGAGAAATTAGGGCTATGATACAACATGATTATTTACAATTCAGAAGAGGGATGCCGTAATCTAATTGCAAATAATATGAAGGTAGGTAAATGACGATTTACCAATTTCCACCATGAAAAACGAAAAAGGACTTTAAGTTTTAAATGAACTGAAATTCCTAGATTCTTTCAAGATTCATTGAAATTTTCAATGGCATGTTTAAATCTCGATTATGCCCTTCAAGTTTGTTACTGGGATACCAAGGATCACAAACAAGGTGTGAATAACCATACAAATGTACTTGACACTCTCGATGTCATTTACCACCTAATTGTGTGTCGGTTAGCCACACATGTTCCATGAATCTATGATAAACATCGATCCACCCTTTGCCACCTTTGCTAGTCTCAAATTAGTGTGACGGTTAACCACAGACGCTCCACTAACGACTTGGCAAGGTGCAAAGTGTAATTTCATGGAATAGCATACATTTTCACATTTTTCCTAAAGTAACTAAGATTGGGAATTTATAAAAAAAAATTAGTTACTTTATTATAATCATTATACTTATTAATGAGGAATTGGTTGCCCTATCCTATCCGTTCGGCTAACGACTCTCCACCAATCAAGGAAGCAGTGGGTGAGAGTGGACACCCATTAAACTGCCATTTTATAGGCAACAACCTTATACCCCCCTTATAGATCGGCTTCGTGAATGAGGCCTACTAACGGTAAGACTAGCTTTATCTTATACATATATTATTAACATTTTAATATTATAATAGTATAAGGGTTGAATTTTAACTTTTAAAACTCTGGGGTTTAGAATTTAAATATTTCAAAATTAAAACTATTAATCAAAAAATTTAAATTCCAAAACTTGAGGGCAAGTTTTGAAACTTTTCAAAACATCTTTTAGATCAAATTTGAAAAATAATTAATTAATCATATTAGTAATATTTATCACATAATTTGACCTAATCTATTTTTCATTACAAGATAATACAAATTAAAAATACAAATAATTAATTTATCTTATAAAACAAGTAATTATCTTATTTTTGACAATTATCCTTCAATTGAATTAGGATAATCAATACCATATTGAAAAAATCGAGTTCTATCAGTCAAAATCGTTTTTGGTAATTATCCCAATTCAATTTTAGTCAAAATCCCGAAAAATCAGCCACCAGACGACCCGACTTGCCGAGTCACAGAACTGGACTCGTCGAGTAGCCCAGACTCATCGAGTTCATCTGGTGACTCGACGAGTCCATCAGTCAGAGGCTGGATTTTTCGACTTTTGAGCTTGAGAAAAATTTACTATGCCTCAAATACAAAAGAGAAACGATCTAGGCTTTGATACCACTGTTGGGTTATGAGCAAAACAACATTCCTATGGTGTTTATGCAAACCCTATTGCTTGGATCTAGTTTTTCTAATTGTACATGCAATATTTGTACAAGACTTGCAAACCCTAATCTACCATACAACAAACACTAAATCAACATAAACAAACTAGTAAGAATGTTACATTTGATTGTTGCTTGAAGATATTGAGCTTTTGAGAACCTTAGCACCTCAAATGTTGTGCCTCTAATAGATCACAAACACAAAAGCAAGTTGGAGAATGATGGAGAGAGAGGAATGGAGGCTCAAAATCGGCTGGAACTCTTCTAGGGTTTCAAGTGGCCGATTTCACTATCCCAAGGGGTCCTTATATAGCTGCAAAATTAGGGTTTCAGTCAAATCCCTAACCTGGTTGCTTAAGCCATAAGCAGCCAATATGAATCTTCCAGAATCAAGCCCTTGGATGAAATCCTTATGGGCTCCCATAAGATTTCATCCATCCCTTGCTTAAGGGATCCACAACCCAAATTCCAATTATCTTATAATTACAATTCCAGTCCCCTTAATTCAATTAATATCTTTTTGACCACAAAATTAATTCTTGACCAATATTAATTAAGAAAATATGCTTTCTCTTTTAATATATTATTCAAATAATATATATATATATATATATATATATATATATATATATATATATATATATATATATTAATAAATCATAATACCCTCTTTCTCCATTATTCATTCATTCAAGTTGCTCTGGTGAAGGCAACCCAAAAGGACCATGCTACAACCGGTTCAAGTACATACCAAATATAGTTATGTCTTAGACACCTAATCCAACATGTTTATATGTGTATGTTATGCGTTTATGTTATATGTTTTGTTGATATGTTTATATGTATACCGGACTTCGGTCTGATGTCGGGCGGGGCCCGATGCCGGACTTCGGTCCGATGTCGGGCGGGGTCCGATGTCGGACTTCGGTCCGATGCCGGGTGAGGCCTGATGTAGCGGGCAAGGCCCAATGTATGCTATTATGTGATTATGCGTGTGGTATGTGGTAGTTTGGGGAGACTCACTAAGCTTCGTCCTTACAGTTTTAAGCTTTGGTTTCAGGTACTTCCGGTAGCAAGGGGAAGAGCTTGGGATGACTGCATGGCACACACTGTTTATGTTTAGCCTGGGATATTTTACTCTTATTTATTTGACATGTGATTGATATGAATACACTGTTTTAACATTTTAGATATTATGGTTCGTGTTTTGATAAATGATTTTTAGTAATTCAGGTTTAATTAATGATTTAAAAATGAAATTTTTGGACCGTATTTTTGGGATGTTACAAGTTGGTATCAGAGCCTTGGTTTAAGGGATTCGGGCACACTCTCTGGTGTGTCTGAACTCAAACTAAGGATTTGGTATGAAAATTTTCTAATGAAAATCATTTTTTTAAAAAGAATTTTGAAAAGAGAAAAGAAGTTTGTAAAGAGAAAAGGGTGTGGTGCATGCAATCAGCCGAGCTCAAGTAAGTACTCCCAAATTACACATACAAGTTTATGTTATGATATGATTATGAGAAAAACATGCTAGATTAGGGCTAATGATCTAGGAATGATGCCTTGTATGCATGTTATATGTGTATGAGAACTGCATGCTAGATTAGGGCTAAGGATCTAGGAAGAATGGCTTATGTGCTTGTATTATGTGTATCAGCTTTATGAACTGCATGCTACTACAAATTAGTCAGTGATATGATGGCATGTTTAGGTTATGCTTGATCATGTTTACTCAATGCTCGAATGTTGCTTGCTCTGTGATTTTAGGAGTTCTAGTTATCTTTAACTAAGTAGTAAACGAATATGTTATGTTACATATTACGAGGACTAAATAATTTTAGAGGGTTAGGTTTAGCTCTATTTCGCAGCTCTTGTCCGAGTTCAACCGTTGCAGGGTAGGACCTCTCATTCGAAGAATTATCTAGTCTTAGTGATATGTAATGGTATTCGCGAGCTAGTTAGGGGGAGATAGCGGGGACTTCTTATGCAGCTGATGGCGGAGAGTGGGTTGGTGACTGCCCTAGGGAAAGCCTACGATGAGATTAGCATGAGAAAAGCAGTAGTAGTAGAAGGGACTTGGTGGAGTGAAGGCAGTTCTTGATGAAAGTACGGATAAATGTGGAAGGTAGTATGGGTCCGTACTACTGGAAGCAGAGGATCTGTACTCGAATTAAGGAAGGCTGAGATGAATACATGAAACTTGTAGTTTCTGAGATCCCTCGAGTTATGATGTGTATACTGATGTTTGATTATGGTTTATTTTCAGTATGGTGACGCTACGTACTAGGCCAGTCGGTAGTTCAGGTTCCGGAGAGGGATCAGGCGCGGGCTCTGGAGCCGGGCAGCTTGATAAGCAGACGAGAGAGTTCATTTCGTCCGACATCATGCACAGTACTTTAGACCAGACTCTTGTGATCTTCGATATGATCAAGGAGGGCATCCTGAAGCTTTTGGATGAGAGACTAAGTGCTTTCCGCACCGAGGTGGCGGCCATGATGGGGCCGCGCACGCTGACGTTCAGGGAGTTCCGAGCATGCGGAGCTCCAGATTACCATGGGGCTCGGGACCCCATTGCTATCAGTAGATGGTTGGCTGAGATCCCTCGAGTTAGAGGGGGACAAGGTTTGACTTGCTTCCTTTCTTTTGAAGGACAAGGCACGTGACTGGTGGGAGGAGGTCGGATGAGCCATTGGAGATGATGCAGTTCTAGATGTGATGACCTGGAGTGATTTTTCGGTCAGGTTCAGGGCCGATTTCGCACCTGTGATTGAGGTGCAGCAGCTTGCTAGGGAGTTCCAGGATCTCCAGCAGATGACTGAGACGGTGACTGATATCACCGCTATGTTCAGGGAGAGGGCCCTTCTCATTCCGCAGTACGTGGCGGACGAGGATATGAAAAAGTCCTGATATCATGAGATGCTGCGAAGTGACATCTGCCAATTTCTGAGCAGATCCAGCTGCAAGACGTTGGAGCATATTATTGTTAGGGCGAGAGAGAGAGAGAGAGGGAGAGAGAGAGAGAGAGAGAGAGAGTTGGATTTAGAGATGGAGAAGAAGAGGAAACCAGAGGAGGGTTAATCAGGGAGTACGGTCAAGAAGCCCAAGGTGTCAGATCATAGACCTAAGAGCCAGCAGGGCTGCCGCCGTTGTGGCAAATGCGGCAAGTTGCATGAGGGAATGTGCAAGGAAGGGAGTTCAGGCTACTTCAAGTGCGGCCGGACGAGTCATATGAGCAAAGATTGTAGAACTACTACCACCGCCACCACATTATCAGATCTGATTTGCTTCCAGTGCAATCAGAGGGGACACAAGCGGTCCCAGTGCCTGAGTTTACTAGCAGCAGGACGGGTGGCGGCACCCGCCCCTGCTACGTTGAGCATTACATACGACCGTCAGGGCCGGACAGAGGCACCTGTGGCGAAGAGCAGGGCTTTTCAGGTGACAGCAGAGGAGGCACGTGCAGCTCCCGACGTGGTGATGGGTATGTATCTTCTCCTTATCTCTTTATTTATGATGATTATTGTTGATGTTTATATGTTTTATTATAGGATCGTTCCTTGTGAACGACATATCTGCTGTGGTATTGTTTGATTCGGGAGCTTCCCGATCTTTTGTGTCACTTGTACTCAGCAAGCGATTCGTAGGAGCTCCAGGGGAGCTGGATTATCCATTAGATGTAGGGATAGCAGATGATAGGACCGTTCTGGTCGTAAGGGTTCAGCGAGGATGTACACTGCAGTTGTTCGATGAGCAGTTTTCTATGGATCTAGTCCCTATTCCCCTGAGAGGGAATAAGGTTATAGTTGGTATGGACTGGTTAAGCCCCAATTAGGAAGTGATCGACTGCAAGCAGCACCTAGTGAGAGTTCGGACTCCTAATGGGGGAGGGTTAGTGATTCAGGGCGAGAGGTCGTAGGGTGGACCAACCCTATGTTCAACAGCGAGAGCGAGACGCTACCCGGACGTATTCCCGGAGGATTTGCCTGGGATACCTCCGGAGAGGCAAGTTGAGTTCAGGATTGACCTAGTCCCTGGTACGACTCCGATAGCCAAGGCACCATATCGGTTGGCTCCTCCCGAGATGCGGGAGTTGTCTATGCAGCTGTAAGAGCTGCTAGACAAGGGATTTATCAGGCCGAGTAGTTTGTCATGGGGAGACCTGATCCTGTTTGTGAAGAAAAAGGATGGGTCGCATCGGATGTGCATAGACTACCGGGAGCTGAATAAGGTAACTGTGAAAAACCGTCATCCCTTCTCGAGGATTGATGATTTATTTGACTAGCTACAGGGTACATCTTGGTTCTCCAAGATTAATCTCCGATCGGGTTATCACCAGATGCGAGTCAGAGACGAGCATGTGTAGAAAACAACTTTTAGGACTCGCTATGGTCACTATAAGTTTGCGGTGATGCCGTTTGGGCTCACCAATGCTCCAGCCGTGTTCATGGACCTCATGAACCGCGCGTGCAGACCGATGATGGATCCGTCTATGATAGTCTTCATTCATGAAATCTTGGTTTACTCCAAGACTCAGGAGCAGCATGAGGAGGACCTGAGGGAGGTGCTGGAGACTCTGAGGAGGGAGAGACTTTTCGCGAAGTTCTCCAAGTGTGAGTTCTGGTTGCGCGAGGTGTAATTTCTGGGGCACCTTGTCAACCAGAAGGGTATTCTCGTCGATCTGGCCAAGATAGAGGCCGTGATGCGGTGGGAGGTTCTGAGGTCTCAAACTGAGATTCAGAGTTTTCTTGGTCTAGCCGGTTATTACCGGAGATTCATCCAGGATTTCTCCAAGATCGTTGTTCCTTTGACCCGACTGACCAAGAAGTCGGTGATATTCTGTTGGGGGCCTGAGCAGCAGGCAGCCTTCGAGACTCTCAGACAGCGGTTATGCGAGGCACCAATTCTTACTTTTCCAGAGGGCGTCGACGATTTCGTGGTTTACTGTGACGCTTCGATCATAGGCATGGGTGCGGTGTTGATGCAGCAGGGTCACGTGATAGCTTACGCTTCGAGGCAGTTGAAGCCTCACGAGGCGAATTACCCGATGCATGATTTAGATCTGGGGGCTGTAGTTTTTTCCCTCAATATTTTGCGGCATTACCTCTATGGGGTTCGTTGTACCATTTACACGGACCACAAGAGTTTGAGGTACCTCATGGATCAGCCGAATCTGAACATGTGACAACGTCGGTGGTTAGATGTTGTGAAGGATTACGACTGTGAGATCCTTTACCACCCAGGCAAGGCCAATATGGTGGCTGATGCCCTTAGCCGCAAGGCAGTGGTGGCTCCGATTCAAGACATATGTCTGAGGATAACAGTGGTTACCCCGTTGCTAGTGCAGATCCGGGAGGCATAGGTCGAGGGCCTGAAGGAGGAGCTCCGGAAGTGTGAGCGGATCGTAGGCCAGGTGGCCTCATTTGACTATGACAGCCATGGGTTGTTGACCCTGCATCGAAGGGTCTGGGTTCCTTACTATGGTGGGGTACACCAGGTTCTGATGGATGAGGCTCACAAGTCGAGGTTCTCTATCCATCCTGGGGCGATGAATATGTATCGGGATATTCACCCTGATTATTGGTGGCCCTGCATGAAGCGGGTCATAGCATGGTACGTGGAGCGGTGCTTGACCTGCAGGAAGATCAAGACCGAGCACCAACGACCTCACGACAAGATGCAGTCGCTAGAGATTCCTGTGTGGAAATGGGAAGATATTACTATGGATTTCATCATGAAGCTTCCCAGAACCGCACATTGAGTGGATTCGATATGGGTCATCGTGGATTGGTTGACCAAGAGTACTCATTTCATCCAAATCCAGGAGAGTATATTGGTTGAGAAGCTAGTCGAGATCTATGTTCGATAGGTAGTGGCACGCCATGGAGTGCCAGTCTCGGTTGTATCGGAGAAAGACGTATGTTTACTTCCAGATTTTAGAAGCGGTTTCACGAAGAGATGGGTACTCGTCTCCACTTCAGCACCACTTTCCACCCTCATACGGATGGGCAGAGCGAGAGGACGATTCAGACTCTCAAGGACATGTTGCGCGGATGTGTTTTAGATTTCGGTGGCAGTTGGGATACGTATCTTCCATTAGCGGAATTTTCATATAACAACAGTTACCACGCCAGCATAGAGCGGCCTCCCTTTGAGATGCCATACGGGAGGAAGTGTAGGACCCCCAATCTATTGGGGCGAGGTCAGTCAGAGAGTCATGGGGAGTACTGAAGTAGTACTCAAGACTACTGAGAGGATCCAACAGGTTTGGAGCAGGCTCCAGACTGCTCAAAGTCAGCAGAAAAGCTATGCCGACAAGCGTCGTTCCGACTTGGAGTTTCAGGTGGGCGACATGGTTCACCTGAAGGTATCACCTTGGAAAGGTAAGAGGGGCAAGCTGGGCCCCAGGTACATCGGTCCTTTCAGGGTTATAGCTTGGGTGGGCAAGGTGGCGTATCGATTGGATCTTCCAGCAGAGCTCAGCCATATCCACAACACTTTTCATGTTTCCCAGTTGAGGAAGTTCTTAGTGGATGATTCAGCGGTTGTGCCTTTAGAGGATATTCAGGTTGACAACAACCTAAACTACATTGAGAGGCCTGTGGCGATTCTAGATCGCAAGACGAAAACCTTAAGGAACAAGGTTGTTCAGCTGGTAAAGGTGCAGTGGCAGCACTGCAAGGGCTCATAGTGGACATGGGAGCCTGATGGGGGGGGGGGATGAGGGATCATTAGCTAGAGTTGTTTCCCGACGCAGCAGGATTCGGGGACGAAGTCTAAGACAAGTGGGGGGAAATTGTAACGCCTGGTTCCTGGTACAAATTTCATTATATTTTATTCACTTTTATAGAGCAACTCGACGAGTTGGGAGCCCCAAACTCGTCGAGTGGGAACCAGATTTGACGCAGGCATTTAAGTCACCTACTCGACGAGTTGAGAGCTTCGACTCGACGAGTAGGGCTGCAAGAGTGAAACCCTAATTTTGGAGTTTTGCACCCTATTTAAGCATCCTAATCCCCACTTTCTGGCCTCATTTCCAGCGTCCAAGTCCCAAACCCTAGTTTTAGAAACCCTAACGCATTTGTGAGCTTGTGAGCCATTTTGAGAGAACCTTATGTGTTTTGAAGCTTGTGAAGAATAGGAGATCTTGAGGAGTCAAGGAGAAGATAGTAGATCCAGAGACTTCCTTTCATCCTCATCATTTTCTAGTAATCAAATCTCTAACTTGCTTAGTAGTTTCTTAGATCTCCTTAGTTTCACGTTATTGGGTTTTTGGTCCAAGAAGCTTGATTATTGGGATATAGATGTCCCAAGTGAGTTTCCCTTTATTTGGGATTATAGAGGGCCCTCATGGCATAAAGGTGCAAATTTATGACCATGGAAGCCCCATGCAAGCCATAGGGTGTCTTTTTGGCCTTTTAAGCTCCAAAAGGCCATGCATGTAGAGAAAAGTGGACGATTTAAGTGTTCAACTAGTGTTTAGGGTCTAGACATATGTTTTTAAGCTTTAGTTTGGAGTATGGATGGCTTGTGGACCAAGATCTAGGTCCTAAGGAGTTAGGGTTTGAGCTAAACCCATTAAGTAAAGGTATTAACGGGTAAAGTTGGAAACTTTACCCTTAAAAGGCTATTTTCAATGTATATGAGAAGTATGAAGCTTAGAACTGAAGAGTTCGGGCTTAATCTATTAAGATGGCCTAAACAGACTGAGGAACTCGACGAGTCCAAAGAGGGACTCGACGAGTTGAGTCGATTTGTCCTGATTCTTTGCAAGCTAGAACTCAGCGAGTCTGCGAAAGGACTCGACGATTTGGCTCGTGTTTTGACGACTATGAGTAACAAGGGAACTCGGCGAGTCAGGGGGATGACTCGACGAGTTGAGTCAACTCAGATTGTTGACTTCGACTTTGACTGGGACATTGACTTTGAACAAGGTTGACCCGTGAAGGGGTCTTGACATAAGGAATGGTATCTAAGGGGTTGTTTTATATAGGGAGTGAGTAGATCCGGTTGCAGGAGCAGAGACATTCAACTACTTCACTCGACATTTGAGGTGAGTTTTTCCTCCAGTAGGAACGGGTCTAAGGCACCAATGTCGGCCTGTTCATGTATGATAGCGTATGTCAGACTTCGGTCCGATGCCGGAGTTAGCCCGATCTAGTTTATATGTTTTCGGACTTCGGTCCGATGCCGGGGAAAGCCCAAGGAATGTTTATATGCATGATGTCTTCATGATTCTTGCATCTGTTTGTTTATATGTTCCGCGCTTCGGTCCGATGTCGGAGCAAGCCCGAGGAATCTTTAGCTTATATGTTATGTTTATATGTTCCGGGCTTCGGTCTAATGTCGGGGAAATCCCGAGGAATGTTCATATGTTTATGTTATGTGTTTATGTTATATGCTTTGTTGATATGTTTATATGTATACTGGACTTCGGTCCGATGCCGGGCGGGGCCCGATGCCGGACTTTGGTCCAATGCCGGGTGGGTCCCGATGTAGCGGGCAAGGCCCAATGTATGCTATTATGTGATTTTGTGTATGGTATGTGGTAGTTTGGGGAGACTCACTAAGCTTCGTGCTTATAGTTTTCAGCTTTGGTTTCAGGTACATCCGGTAGCAAGGGGAAAAGCTCGGGATGACTGCATATCACACACCGTTTATGTTTAGCCTGGGATATTTTACTCTGATTTATTAGACATGTGATTGATATGGATACACTGTTTTGACATTTGAGATATTATGGTTGATATGTGTATATTTAGTCATATATATCATATAATATATTAATACTTTTTGGCTATCTTCTCTTAATTATTGAACAAAAGGTACTTAATTATGCTAAAATTTTATTTTCATCCTAAAAGACATTCTCGAGTGAAAAAGGAAGCGGGACTAGCGATCAGAAGTTCGGAAATTAAAGTTTGAATAAATAGAGCTTAAAACGTGGAGAACTCGGCGAGTTGGCCATCAACTCGACAAGTTGATTGGAACATTCGCGAAGAATCAAAGTCTTGCCGTACACGGGTTTTAAGTGATGGACTAGACGAGTCGGTCAAAAGGACTCGACTAGTTCCCCCTCTTTTCAGAAACCTATATAAAGGACATTATTGCCCGATACCATAAGCTTTTTTGGATCTTTTTGGCGACTTATTGGTGATTAGAAGTATTCTCGGAGCTCTGGATTTCGAGAATTCAACCTAGAGATCAATTTGGAAGAGATCAAAGGCAACAAACACATACTCTTCTCTTAATCTTTTGCCCAAACTATGTTTCTATCATTAGATTTCATTTTTGAGATGTTAGTTGTTGTAGATATGAGCTAAAAACTCATTACTTCTATTTAGGTTAGATGAAGTTAGGAATATGGTTTGATTTTATGAATTGGATTAATTTGATTTGGTGAATTGTCTTGCTAAGCTTGTTAAAGACCCTTATGTGTTGATAATAATTTCTTTTCTGTTAATAATCAAGTTGTTTAGATTGCTTGAATATCGTCTTAATTACATGAATCATATAACTTTGTGAACACAATATTGTATGCCTAGTATTAGTGAGCATGAACCTAGGATTAACTAGAAAATAAGTACATTAATGTGTAAGCATGTATGATGAACAACCATACATGAGTTAATTGAATTGCTAGATTTAATTAGCTAATATTACGAGTATAACTTGATCTGAATCAAAATACTAGGTAACTTATTAGTTTAACCAATTGGCTACAGTTTGAATTAATTTGTTTACTAAGGATTAGTAATAGTGAACATGATTCTAATCACATTAATCGGTAGCCAATGATAAATTAATCCATTGCACTTGCCATGAAATCAACCATAGGAATAAGTGAGTCGAACCTGAACAAAAGTCTCTTTTATTATTGAATTTAGTTACTTTCTATTTGCTTTAGTTGTTAATTGTCTTTATTTAAGTGTTAGTTAACTGCTTAAGTTTCTAGTCTTGCAAGACTAGAGAAAACCCTTCTTTTGATTACTTGTTTTTATTTAAGATAATTCTAGTAGTTAGTTTAATTGTTACCATTCCCTATGTTTGATACCTTACTTGATTGAGCTATATTACTAATCAATAGGTACACTGTCTTTCGTGTGTTTAATTTGTGTTTAAAATAGTAGGATTAAAACTAGTGCATTTCACACACATTAAGTTTTTGGCGTCGTTTCCGGGGAACGGATCTAATTGCTAGTATTATCGATCCTTTGTGTGGAATTTATTTCATATAAAGTTACTAGTTTTTGTATTTTAGAATTAGAATTTTAGTTTTTTTAGTTTTAGCGTTGAACTCGTCGAGTCCAGTCGACTGAACTCGACGAGTCCATCGCGTTTTTCAGTTTCGTTTTTACTTCGTTTTTTTCTTTTTAAGCGTGTTTTTCTGTTTTATTTCAGGGAGTTTATGACCCGTGGATCAAACGCACCTTTGATCCCACCACTTGAAAACCCGGAATCAGCTCTTAAGAAGAACAAGGACAAAACCATAGGAGAATCTGCAACCCCAAAGAAGTCACCATTTAAGAATCTCAAGTCGGTTTTTAGCAAGAAAAAGGGAAAGCAAGTGGGAGAATCCAACACATCACTGAAGGACGAATACCCTAATAAGGAGGACACCAAGTACGAGATAGAATTTGAAGAAGAAAGTGAGCAAGAGAGTGAACCCGACAACACCATGGGAGACATTGCTGACATACCCATGAGTGAATGGAAAAGAAGAATGCGTGAGGATACCGGCCCATGACTTGTGCAACCCACAATTCCAGCCACTGCCAACTTTGAGCTGAAAGGTCACATACTCGCCCAACTCAAGGACCTCCCATTCTACGGGAAATATCACTAAGACACGTACAAGCATATCGACAAGGTCAACGACATAGCCGACTACTTCAACATTCCTAATGTGCCTCGCGAGACTATTTTGCTTCGTATGCTACTGGTCACATTTAAGGGAGCCATGAAGGATTGGCTAAAATCACTCCCTCCAGGTTCCATCACCACGTGGGCTAAAATGCGTGAAGAATTTTTTGATCAATTTTACCCTCCCTCAAAAATAGCAAAATTGAAGAAAGTCATTGCAAACTTTGAGCAACAAGTAGGCGAGTCAATTTATGAGGCGTGGGAAAGGTACAAGGGCTTGTTGAGGAATTGTCCCCACAATGATCTTAACATTCAGCAAGAAGTCTCCATCTTCTATGATGGAGTGAACGTGACAACTAGGCAGGTCCTTGACTCCCAAGGACCACTCACGAAGAAACCACCCGCGGTTATTAAGGAGCTAATTGAAGAATTCTCTAAACACTCTAGAGAATATCATAACCCAAGAAATGACTCGACTCGAGGGGCGGTGAACTCAGTTTCCGATGATATGGCGGCAGTGATGGCTAAACTAGAGAGCATGGACCGAAGAATGACAAAGATGGATCAATCAATCCATGTCATTCGGGTAGGATGTGAAAATTGTAGCGGGCCTCTCCTTACTAAAGATTGTGATCTTGACGAGCATGGGAACCGGAAAATGCAAGTGTGTTACTCTAGTGGCGATAGATATGATGAGGATTGGCGAAAACCGAAAAAGGAGTGGCTACCATACGATGAATACAAGAAGGCAAAGGAGGAGAAATATAGGATGAAGATAAGAGGTTTTTATCAAAAGGAGGAACCGGTGCAAGAGAAAAAAATGGATCTTGAAGATATGCTAAAACAATTTGTAGCCGCATCCGAGAAAAGACACAACGACACCGATGTGGTGATACGTGAACAACAAACATTGATGAGAAATCAGCAAGACTCCATCCTTAACATTGAAAAACAATTAGGCAAACTTGCACCACAAATCAACGAAAGAGCGTCGGGTGCACTTCCAAGTAATACCGAGAAAAATACGAGAGGCGCCCCAATCAACATAGTGACAACTAGGAGTGGAAAGATACTCACCCCTCTTGCCCCAATCTAGAATGAAGATCCTAAGTAGGTGCAAGAGGAACAGGAAGAAAACCCAAATTCGCAAAAACTCGACTCAACTCGTCAAGTCGAAGAGAAGGACTCGACGAGTCCGATGTCTGAACAAAAAAATTACCTTCCTTTAAAACCGTATCAACCTCCATTTCCATTTCCAGGCCGAGCTAGACAAGAGAAGCAAAATGAAGACTATCCAAAGTTCATGGAGCACATCAAAGCCCTTCAAATTAACATTCCCTTCATCGACGCAGTTGCACAAATGCCTAAGTATGCCAAGTTCTTAAAGGAATTACTCACAAATAGAAAGAAGACGGATGAGGTATCCAAGGTGGTTCTCAATGAAAATTGTTCAGCCGCAATGTTGAACAAATTGCCAAAGAAGATGGGTGACCCAGGGATGTTAACTTTGCCATGCCAATTCGGGAATTTAGCTACTAGTTATGTATTAGATGATTCGGGGGAGAGTGTTAACCTTATGCCATACTCATTGTTCAAGAAGTTGAATCTTCCGGAGCCGAGACCAATTCGTATGGCAATTCATCTAGCAAATAAGACGGTGACATTTCCAAGGGGGATATGCGACGACTTATTGGTGAAAGTTGATAAATTCGTATTTCCCGTGGATTTCATAGTGCTAGATATGGAAGAAGACTATAGAGTGCCAATTAATATTGGACGACCTTTCCTAAACACCACAAGTGCCATAGTGGACATAAGAGAGTCCAAACTTACCCTTCGGGTAGGGGAAGAATCAGTTACTTTTGGAGTTGATCGAACCATGAAACACGCTAAGTATAGTGACGACACGGCCTTCTCGGTCGACATTTAGGACGAATTAATGGAAGAATGGAGAGAAGATAAGTCAAGAAAATCACCCATGGCCTTTGAAAATGACTTTGATGCTGAAAGAGACCTGAATGAGATAGAAAGACTGCTTGAAGAATCTGAATACGAAGAACTAATCAGAAGTGCTGAAAAGGCGACTCGACGAGTTGAAGACACTAACTCGACGAGTCCATGTGAAGAATCGCGATCAGATGGGAAAATTGGCCTGAACTCGACGAGTTCCCTCTTTGGACTCGACGTGTTCAGTGTACAAAACACTAAATTAGAGCTGAAAACTCTCCCTGCACATTTTGAATACGCATTTCTTGAAGAAGGTTAACAAAAACCTGTTATTATCGCTTCCGACCTTACCCAAACCGAAAAAGACAAATTAGTGAAAATTTTAAGAAAAGGAAAAATTCCATCGCGTGGAAAATTACCGATATAAAAGGAATAAGTCCTTCTTATTTTTCTCATAAGATAAATCTTGAAGAAGGTGCAAAGTCGGTAGTGCAACATCAAAGGCGTCTAAACCCGAACATGCAAGAGGTGGTCAAGAAAGATGTTGTCAAGCTCGTAGATGTCGTGATTATATATTCAATTTCCAATAGTCCATGGGTTAGTCCCGTCCAAGTAGTTCCAAAGAAAGGAGGGATGACGGTCTTAGCAAACGAGAAGAACGAGCTCATACCTACACGAACGATAACCGGCTGGCGGGTGTGTGTCGATTACCGAAAGCAAAACGATGCCACTTGCAAAGACCACTTCCCTTTTCCTTTTATTGATCAAATGCTTGAGAGATTATCAGGCCATAGCTATTATTGTTTCTTAGATGGGATTTCAGGGTATTTCCAAATTCCTATTGACCCAATTGATCAAGAGAACACTACTTTCACTTTCCCAAGTGGAATATTTGCATATCGACGCATGCCTTTTGGGTTATGCAATGCGCCAACGACTTTTCAAAGATACATGACGGCGATATTCCACGATATGGTGGAGAAATTTATGGAGGTCTTTATGGATGACGTCTCTGTTTTTGGCTCTTCTTTCAATGATTGTCTTACTAACCTTGACTTGATGCTTTCTAGGTGTGAAATGACCAATTTAGTCCTTAACTGGGTATAATGTCATTTCATGGTGAAGGAGGGCATTGTATTAGGCCATAAAGTGTCCAATGCGGGGATTGAGGTGGATCGGGTGAAAAATGATACTATTGCTAAATTACCCCCACCAACTAATGTGAAGGGCGTTAGGAGTTTTTTGGGTCATGCGGGTTTTTACCGCCGTTTTATTAAAGATTTTTCTAAAATAACTAGACCTTTAACTCAATTACTTTTGAAAGATGCACCTTTTAATTTTTCTAAAGAATGTTTAGCTTCTTTTGAAAATTTCAAAACAAAAATTAACTAATGCCCCGATCATTATCGCCCCGAACTGGAACTTACCATTTGAGATAATGTGCGATGCAAGCGACTTTGCCTTAGGAGTTGTACTTGGCCAAAGGGTTGACAAGCACTTTCAACCCATTTACTATGCAATCAAGACCCTAAATCTGACCCAAGAAGACTACACCATAACTGAAAAAGAATTATTAGTCGTGGTGTATGCCTATGAAAAATTTCGTCCCTACTTAATTTCGTCCAAAACTACTGTTTTTACTGACCACTCTGCTATTAAGTATTTGTTTGCTAAGCAGGATACAAAGCCAAGGTTGATCCGATAGGTGCTGCTACTTCAAGAATTTGACATCGAGATCAAGGACAAGAAGGGGATGGAAAATGTAGTTGCTGACCATCTTTCTAGATTAGAAAATCCAATAAGGGACGAGATGGAGTACAAGGGCATTGAAGATAGCTTCGCGGAACAGTATTTGATGGTGATAATGAGGGAAGAACCATGGTATGCCGATATTGCAAACTTTCTGGCAGGAGATTTTCTTCCAAAAGGGCTCACTCACCAGCAGAAAAAGAAGCTCTTTTCAGAAATCAAATATTATTTCTGGGATGAGCCTTATCTTTTTAGGAGTTATGCGGATGGGATCATAAGAAGATGCGTTTTTGGCAAGGAAATCTGAGACATACTAGAGCATTGCCACAATGGACAGGCAGGAGGACATTATTGGGTACAATTCACTACTAAGAAAGTGTTTAATGCAAGGTGTCACACCCCCAAACCGGAATGGCGGAAACGTTCGGGGGCGGAGGATGTCATGCTCAGTATCACAAAAAATGTAGAATAGTAAAACAAGCAACAACAACCTTTGCATTAATATTAAAGCATTTACATGGTATTCGATTCACAAAATATTGACTTTAAAAGTAATTAACAAAACAAAGATATGAAGCTACTATGCTCCATCTTCTGAATCCCGGTGCATGTATCTATTTACTAGTTTCCTGAGAATACA